>NC_067156.1:44886565-46086565 GCF_903995435.1 Acomys russatus
TTCATGTGTGTGAGTGTCCATGTGTGTGCACATGCATGTGTCTGTGGTGCATATATATGCAAGTGTATGAGTGTGCTTGTTTGTGCACATGTGTGCATGCACACACATATGCAGACTTTATTATTATTATTTTAATTTCTAAGGAGCAACATATTGTAACCTAGATTTTTTAAGTCCCTTTTCCTTCTAGATTGAGAGCCCCGGTACAGTTTTCTGTGAAGCAACCCTTGAACATAGGGGAAGCAATGCTACCAAGTCTGGTTACTCATGTGCTAACATTACTGAGGAGAGAGATCAGGGCACTGGCTGCTGGGACTCCCCTCACCTTTGCACGTCTTTGCGTCCTCCTGCAGGATGTACCCCCGTGGACAGGAGCACTGGAAGCTGCCCTCGGAGTTCTTGCAGATGAAGTTGCACGGCTTTGGAGACTGCGAACACTCATCGAGGTCTAAGTAGAAGCAAGATGAACACGGGCGTCCTGGTTACAACAAACAACCAGCCTCTCCCCTCACCCCACACGCTCAGCTCACTTCATCCTTCATCGTGTCTTTCCTCTGCAATCTACAGTGACTCCAGGCAGAGAGAACGGATGCTTACAACAGTTTTCTCTCTAAAGTAGCTGACTGGCTTACTTTGAGTAAGATCACGGTACAGATCTTGGCTGGATCTTGTAATGTCTAGACAACTGTTTGGGCTCAAAGACAAAACAGAACAAAACAAAACAAAAACCAAGAGACTCTTCAGATTAACTAGGTTGGATTAGAACCTGGGGGCTGCCTGGCCTCTGCAGCCTTCACCTGCAGGCTTTCCCACCATGAGTCTTCTGGATACTTCCAATTCTTCTTCATTGTATCTCCAGTGTGGGTTGAGTTGGAGCCACTGGCTCCCTATTGCAGCCTCTCAAAGACTCCCTCTGAGCACTCTATTCTCCTGTCAGGCTCTCTTCCCTCTTCTCCTCTTTTTTTTTTGGTCCTAGGATTAGGGTTACATAAGCCCCCGGTGTGGCCTCTCTACTCTCTCCGTTCCATTCACAGCAGTGGTTTTCAGCTTGTGAGTCACAACCATCGGAAAACACATATATCTGATGGCTTTAGGTACTGAGACACCACCCCTCTATAAAATGACAGTTATGAAGTAGCTATGAAAATGAATTTATGGTTGGAGGGTCACCACAACATGAGGAACTGTGTTTAAAAAGTCACAGCGGTAGGAAGGTTGAGACCCACCGACTGACAGTGGTTGTTAAGCCATACTTTGCCCTCACTGGGTTATGCCATGTCTTTACTGTCAGGCCTGTGAAGGACAGACAGCAGGCAATCTCCATTTCCCCTGACAGAGCTCACTGGACGGATGGCTGCCTGCTACATTCAGGAAGCTCCTGGTCTGCAGTCATTCACAGCTTACACCTGGTCATTCCCGTCTTCTGTCTCGAGTGTGTGTGTCAAGTGCTTATTGCAGAGGTTGGTTCCTCTTGGTTTTTCTTTTTTCTTTCTTTTTGTTTTTTGTTTTTGTTTTTGTTTTTGCTTTTGTTTTTGTTTTGAGACAGGGTTTCTCTGCGTAGCCTTGGGTGTCCTGGACTCAATATATAGACCAGTCTGGCCTCGAACTCACAGCGATCCGCCTGCCTCTGCCTCCCTAGTGCTGGGATTAAAGGCGTGCGCCACCACACCCAAATCAATTGGTTCTGAACATTCATGCCAGGCACTTGTTACTCAAATTGGCAATGTAAGAGGCTATCTCATAAGCTGCGGAAATGGAGAGAAATTAAGAACTATTTGAAAGATTAAGAGAAAGCTATTCCCCAGCCTGCTGTTTGTCCCAAAATGGTGTGGGTCAGACAATAAAATTTTAAAGAAGAAAAAGCCCAAAAGATGCTGCAGGAAACGAGAGATTTTAGATGATGCTAAGTTGCATTCTGTCTCACACACAAACATACCAGGTCCACAAGACAAGCCCATTTCCCTCACCAAAATAGACATAGGTTTGCAAATTTAAGTTAAAACAGGAAATGCTTAAAAAAAATAATAAGATAGAAAATGCTGAAAGTGCATTTTTCGATTTATATGTCTGCCTGACTGCACAGAAATTGAGATGAACTGGACCCTGCATCCAGAACTGTTCTTAAGAACAGCATTACTGAGAATTCCGGCGCCTTTCGGTGAACACAAGCAGGAAGCAGGAGCTGCCAATCCCTGTGTGTACAGCCTCCTCTTACCCACGCAAGCCGTTCCGCTGATGTCCGTCGTGTAGCCGACCTTGCAGAAGCACCGGAAGGAGCCCATGGTGTTGACACACTGGCCGTTAGTGCAGAGGCTTGGCATCACCTTGCATTCGTCAATATCTGTAGAGCAAAGAAAAGAAAGAAAGAAAGAAAAAAGAACAGAAGCAAATGTGTGCGCAGTGGAGACAACTAGAGATGAAGAGGAAGCAAGGGGCTGACTGACATAAGGTGGCAGTGAACACCCACACTAGTTGCAGAGTCCCCTTTCATTACTCAGGGAATGGCACCATTGGGGGGTGGGGTGGTGAGCCAGACCATCTGAAGAGGCAGGGAGAGATAAACAAGGGATGGCTGTCTGGACTGTTCGCTTTGCATTCTAAGTCATAGTTACTATTTTTGGTATATTTTACAAGGCTACCCCTTTAAAGTCCCAACTCTTCTGAAATGTGTGATAATTTACTGTATGCAGCCTTGGGCCTCTAGCACCCACCTGCCTTAGCCCCTGAAGGAAGGCTTCAGTTAGCAGTCAGGCACAGGGCTGCGAGGCTGGCTGTACAGCAACGGAGGAACCTAGTTTATCTTTCGTAACATCTACAAACTACCTGCTTGCACGCACGCACGCACGCACGCACGCACGCACGCACCCACCCACGCACACAACACTGGAACCCTCTAGTTAGTTATGAAACCTGCTAGTGTGAGAGCGTTCTGCAAATAGAATGGGTTCCTATCTACATGCAGAAGCAAGGACAGCTGGAGGTTATTAGCGCCCTTTGGAATCAGATGTTGTATGTTCTTGGGGGACATTATTTACTGTTACCATAGTTTCACACTTCCATTTCCTCCTCTGGTAAGTGAGAATAATAAAGTCTCCCTTGGGTTTGATATAGGAATAGATCTCTTAAATGTTTTGAAACATGGGCTGGGGAGATAGTTCAGTACGGAAAGTGCTTGCTTGCCTTGCAAGCATGAAGATGTAAATTCAAGCCCCAGAACCTACATTTAAAAAGACCAGGGTGGTAGGGAGGTAAAAACAGGTGGATTCCTAAGACTCACAAGCCAACCAACTTGGTCTACTTGGAGAGTTCTTTTGGCTTCCACACACTCCTCTATATGCCACTGCATATATACCTGTACACACACACACACACACACACACACACACACACACACACACACACCCCTTTTTACTGCATTAGGCAAGAATATCCTTTGATTCATACAAAGAACATCAGTCTTCTAGATGGAATTCTTCACATTAAAAAAATTAATTTGGATGTATAAAATCCACTGGTCTGACACAACACCCGAAGTCCCTCAGCACACATTACCTCTCCCATCAGTAGCGTATCCCGGGCCATGAGGACATATCTTTTTGTACTGGGCAGTTCCAGGAAGTGGGCACAGTTCACACTGGTGGCCCCAGCCCCGACCACCGTCACAACAGCACTCTGACTTCGTGACGAGGTTGCGGCTACTGGAGGCCATCTGACACATTGTCTGCAACACCTCTGCGAAGCACAGGCCCTGCCGGTTGTCTGGAGTGGAATGCAAGAGAAAGAGAGTCAAGGCTGAGGGGCAGCAGCCAGCTTGGTTTCCAGTGGACAATCACGCTCTCCTTCTCAGGAAAAGCTTTCAAAACCTAAAGTACTCTTCTTAGGTGAGCAGTCTAAACTCAGGAAATTTTGTTGCTGTCACACCCCTATGGTGCTTTTACTATAAATCAATTACTAAACTTGACAAAAGTTATTCAATAGAGATTTATTCTTGAACGTGATGGCAGAACGGAAGAAACATCAAGTGAATATATTTCCTTCTAGATAAAGTAGTAAAAGGTGGGAACAGGAAAAATAAATTCAGGACTATGTTATGAGCGTGGTACTTATCCTGTTACTTTCTTATGTTTCTATGGTGGAAGGACTTGGTGCACTGTGGATAGTATATTAACCTAAGTACAGGGGTTTCTGTGAGCATGGTAAAAACGCGTTAGCATGGTTTTATAAGTCAACTGTTCTAGTGAAATTGTAACATGAGCAGAAAACAGCATTTTCCTTGTAGGGGAATTTTTGCTATTTCTTCACAGATGTGTGACCAGTGAAGAGCTAGATTGGAGACAACAGGACATAAAATGCATTTTCCTGAGGCTAAAAACATCTTCCTAGGACTGGAAGCAGCATGCTGATGCACCTGCGCTGCTTGGCCCTATAAGGCCTCCTACTCTCTGACCGCTCTTCCTTATCTGGTTCCTTTAAACCCGGCCACACCCTACAGCTGCTGTCATTAACTGTACCAGCTCTGGGGTGTACATTTCAGCATTGGTTTAGTGTGCTATACAGTGCCCATGAGGTTTATATTTCCAACTAGAAAATATTTCGTAAACCGTTTCTTTAGACTGGAATATAAAAATTAACCCCCACTGCACTTTTGAAATATGGTGTTTGCTTTGCACCAGTATTCGCAGAACTTACATCACACTGAAAATATTTCCTTTTTTGGAATTAAATCATCTCCTGATGTAAGCCTTACTAAAGTCACATTTTCCACAGAGCTTAATTAATCTTAATTTTGGAAAGGCTATTTAAGGCTGTAATTTGCATTACATGTGCCTGTCAGGCAGAAGCATATCAATACGTCATTTTAACAGATGTGTACCTATGGGCAGGCATGTAGAGTACTGGGCTTATGGAAGGTTTGCTCAACAGACAAGAGTAAATGTGTGGAGCTGCTCTGTGATGACATCATAAACATGCTTTACTTACCAAGGAAAACATTCATACATTCACTTACCAAGACATTCAGTGCCCGAGGAACTTGACTGGAATCCCTCGTTGCACTCACATCTGTAGCTTCCAATGGTGTTGACACAACGTCCGTTTTCACAGATGCCTGGCTTGGTCCTGCATTCATTTTCATCTTTGTAGAAAAAAAAAATAATATGAGTAACAAGAAGCTTATAAAATCATAGCTTCCTAACTATATTTCAGTGGCTTTATCTTATCTAAAATTCTTTGACAAAATACCAATAAGATGGGGTTAAGACAGTAACATGACTATCGTTCCCAGTGCACCTCGCCCATCCAGGTGGTTCCTTTTTTTTTTTTTTTTTTTAAAGTTTCCGTCTTGACCCTATCCCTGTAGAAGAGGGATAGTGTCTTCACAGAATCACAATGGAAGGGCTAGCCCTTCCCCAAGACACCCCCACAGGAGAGGAAGGATTCTGTGGAAGCGAAGGCCAGCCTCTGAAATGGGAAGAGAAGGCTGAGGCTAGCAAGACGGTTTACTGAGAGGGCGGGAACCACGGATGAAGGCTTTGAGTGAAATCACAGGGTCATTTGTGGCCTTCAAGGGCCGTTCACAGCAAAGACAGCTCAGGGAGCAGTACTCTTATGCTTGGTGACAGATAAGAAACAAGAGGAAAAAAATCCAAACTTGTTTATAAAAATTCCCAATATCCTTACTAGGTTTTTAATGACATTTTGTGAGTTGTATTTGATGGTTTTTTCAATGCTGTTTTCAACCTAAGGGAGCTCAGGACAACTTCATCCTTTTGATAAACTGCTCAATTTCTCTGAAAGCATCTTAGTCTTTTAGTCTTCAGAATTCAGGCATCTTTTTCATGGTCTCTTTTTGTTAACATTTCCCTCGGATATCTTTTCCCATCTCTTTATTTTCAAACTACCATCTTATCCTTTGATTTAGGCATGTTTCTTACCAAAACAACAACAACAACAACAACAACAAAAATAAAACAAAAAAACCCATTTAGCTCAAGTAAAAAAAAAAAAAAAGCATTTGTTTTTTACCTAGCAATTGAAACTGTTTACACTTATGTTCTCATTCTTACCTGCCATTTCATTATGTTTCAAATCAGTTCACATTTACATCTGTCAAATCAATCTAATTTTCTACGCTTTCCTTGTGTCTCCAGCCCAGGCTTGGAAAGTACCATGCTCTTTCTATTCTTCTAGTAGCAGCCTTTAAACAATTTCAAAATGTTCCTTTTATGACTTTTCTACTAGAGTCAAACAGAACTTTAACATTCCTTTATACTGGGACCTTGTGGGTGCTAGGTAAGCATCCCCCCACCGGGCTATTGCCTTAGGCTCCTTTCTGTTTTGAGACAAAGTCTTACTAAGTTGCCCACAGACTGGCACACGCTGACTTTGTAGTAGTCTAAGGTGGATTTGGAGTGCCATCCTCTTGACTCAGCCTTCTCGGGTCCTGCCCTCCAAAACGGTATCTGTTCAAAAATTTGTAGCTAGTAACTTGTATCTTGGTGGGACTGGTGTGCGGCCACATGTATGCAATGACTGCCTCTTGCATTAGAGTATGCAGCTTGTTAATTAGTTCAGAGAGGGAATCAAATGTGAAATCAGTTCCAAAAATAAACTTAGACAAAAAGTGACAATGGCTTATTTTAGTTGTTCTTATACTCCACTGAGTTTAAAACTTTAGTTCAAGATTATTGCCCTTAGAACGTTTTCAAAGTAGTCCGTTGTTTTCTTTTACCCTGCTGTTTTGTTCATTTGAATGGAATCAAGTTTTTAATCTGGAAGCTTTAAGGATTTTCAGTTTGTTTTTAAGTGTTCTGGAATTCACAATGATGTGACTTCATGTAGACTTCTCAGTTTTGAGAGGGGAAACCCATACTACAGATATTTAAAAGTACTCACAAGAATACTGAACTAAATCATGAAAATTAAGTTTCCTGGCTTGTTGTTTCTAGAAGCTTCAGGCTCAGGTCGGCCACGCCTAGATGGGATTCTTTCTCTAATGCTGCTTGATTTGTTTCTATATTGATTTATAGTTTAGCACTAAAAACTCACTTCTCCAGTAAGGCTTTGGCGGCGGGATCAAAGCTCTGACACTTAACTGACAACTCAATGTGCCTCAGGTTTTACGGTTACTCTGTCTTCACTGCCATTGGCAGTGACAATTTCTCAGAGACCCTGAAAAACAAAAACACCCGACTCCCTACAGAGCGTGTGTGCCTTACTGTGGCACTACACCACCCGGGACATCTTGATTCCCAGCATCCACTTTCTGTCCTTAGACCATTTCCTCTCACAAGGACCACCAGCGATTGCCACTTCCGTGCCTAGCCCACAGCAGTAGCAAGCACCAAGAGGAGTGGCTGCCAGGACAGTTCTCTTTCATTCATTAGTCTGGGCACCATGGAATTTGGACTTGCGTGGACAATCCCACTACAGTCCCCAGTGTGCCCATACAGACGCACTACTGAGAAGGGTATGGCATTGTCTTACTGGGAACTACTTGGTGGTGCCTTCTCTCTCATCTTTGTTCCCTTCCCATCAGCTCAGGCCTCTTCCTTGGCTTCCAAGGCCAGATCTTTGTTTTGCCTTCCAAGACCTCACAGTTCCTCTTTCTTGGGCAATCACACCCTGGTATACGCTCCCCACTAACATCTACCTTAAAACCCAAGCCAGAACAGAACACTTCCCATTAGCACATGGCGACTTCAGTTACTGTCACATCGAATGATTCTCCATTAGGAACGAAACTTGAAACAAGGATCGGTGATTATCCACCCTGCTTCCTCAGCTCTAGGTTCTTTGCTTTACTCACCTGCTCTGTCCCTACAATGAAAGTTCCTGAAGGCTCACCAAATCCAACTGATGCTGTTCTCTACACCTGACTCTTCCATCCAGTGACACCTTGCAAAATAAACTCCCCGACTACCTACTCAACGACCAGTTCTCCACATTCTCGAGAGAGCACACCACCCCGCAGGATCTCCTTTCCTGCTGGCCACTCCTCTGCTTCTGTTTCCGGTGAGTCTTCAGTAAGCCCCAGATAGTGGAATGCCCAGGGCACCAGTCCCTGCTATTCTCGGATCCCTTCCCTGGTGTCCCTGTCAACTCCATGATCGCGATAACAATATGTATGTCACACAATCATGATAACACTATGTACGTCCGCAATCTATACCTCTGCCTCACAAATACGTTTGTATGTGTAATAATGCCAGTGGGATGTGAAAATCATCTAACGCACCCCACACTCACGCGTATCAACACGTTCCACAGTCATTTGTGCAGCTGACTGCATTTGCCCTTCCCTGGCATTTACCACAGCCGTTTAGGGTAACACCATCCAATCAACTTATTCAAGTAAAAATCCTCCTGGTCATATATTCTTCTTGTCCCTCACCTGTCCTGTCATGGGTCCATCAGCAGCAATCCCTGACGCTGACTAGTTTATCTTTTACTCTGGATCCGTCCACATATCTGGATGGTTTTTAAATGGCCACATAAATGACGTCACTACTACTTCTGCTTCTTCCTCCTTAAAATGCACTGCTTAGCAGGCAGCCAGAGTTCTCTAAAACATGCCAATTAGGGGATAACAATGCTGGCATTTAATTGAAACTTTACTATCTGCTCATCTCTTTCCTGAGTTAGCCGTGACAACAATCCCATGAGCTAAGTGTTCTCATGGTTACAGTTTGTTTTAGCACAAGCAATCTGAGACACAGTTAAGTGAACTTACACACAGGCTGGCCAAAGATGTACAACTAGGGTTTCCACGTTCATGGCCTATCCCAGGCCTTATAAAACACTTTGCCTTCAGGCCTTTGCCGCAAAGCCAGACTCCACTGTGGCTGTGGTGCATATCTTCCGTCCTCCCAGAGTGTGGCACCGACTCCAGTGCGGCTGCCCTTCACTGCTGCCATGGGAACTATACTGGTACCAACATTTCCTTATTTTTCCACTCTGTGTCTCAGCTCCCAGGTCACTTCACTAAACCACACAGAACACTCTAAAGTATCTCTAATCACAAACCCTTATTTTCCCTAGAAGGCTGCCTTACCACTGTTATGACCTCACTGTGTCCATTTGGTTCTATGCTTGTTCAGGCCTCCTTTTCCTAAGCCAAGGAGGAAGTGAGGGCTTTGGCCTCAAAGGAAACCAGTTTATTCTGTACTGCCAGAATCACAAATGTGGTGAATGTTTCATAAATATAATTAAACCAATGGAGGGCGGTTGTGTAAGGGTCTCTCTCTCTCTCTCTCTCTCTCTCTCTCTCTCTCTCTGTGTGTGTGTGTGTGTGTGTGTAAGGGTTTTTCATGAGGCAGTATGCTCTTTTTGATGGAGATTTAAATCATCCTAAGAATTTCTCTACAATACTCAAATATACCCCATTCTTTTTATTTGCTTAGTTTTCATTTTTAAAAAAGGAATTTAATTTACTCTTTTTAAAATTTTAATTTATTATAATTTATTCAGATTACACCTTGAATATTAGCCCCTTGTTTGTATCTTCCCTTTCCCACTCTGCCTCCCTCCCTCCCACTTCCACTCTATTCCCCTCCCTTAGACCTTTGACAGAAGGGGGCTTCCTCCCTAGCCATAAGACCACAGCCTATCAGGTCTCCTCTGGATAGCCTGCTTCCCCTTCCTCTGTGTGCTGCTGGGCCTCCCTACCAAGGGGAAGAGATCAAATCTGGGGCACCAGAGTTCATGTCAGAGGCAGTCTCTGCTTTCCCTAAAACTGTGGAGAGTGAGCTGTCCATTGGCTAGGTCTGAACAGGGGTAAAAAGGGATTTTATTTATAAACATACTGTGGATACCTGTCTTCCACCTCTATCATCTTATTGATTCAGCTCTATTCACATTTCTAATTGTGTTTTTTGTTATTTCTATTTTGTGAACACACATACATGCATCCATGTGTGTATATTCATATGTGTGCATGTGTATGTGTGTGTGCACATGTGTGTGTACAGGTGCACATGGAGGCTGAGGGTTACTGTGGTTATCTTCCTCTTTTATGCTTTACTTTAAGCTTTTGAGACAGGGTCATACTCACTCTCTCTCTCTCTCTCTCTCTCTCTCTCTTTCCATCTCTCTCTCTCTCCCCATCTCTCTCTCCATCTCTCTCTCTCAATCACTCACTCAACTTGGCTATTTTGGCTAGTCAGCAAGTCCCAGGAATCCCGTTTTCACCTGTCTAGTGCTGGCATAACAGGTGCCCACTGCCTAGGCCAGACTGTCCACGGGAGCTGTGGGCTGGACTCAGGTTCTCAAGCTTTCACAGTAAGCACTTCCCCGTCACCACCTGAGCCACCTCTCCAGCCCCTCATCCCCACTCTATTACTTCAAAGAGATTTTAACTCCTGTGACAGGTGTCGCTATTTCCCGAGCGTCACTAGATTATCACTTTACTGTCCTTTCTTCCACATTTCAATAGCCTTTCAGTCATTTGGGTTTTTAATGGAATGATCTTTCTCACAGGTTGTTAAAGTGGCTTTTCTAATTCATTCTTCCCTTGCAAGTGCCTCAAGTTTATTTCTTATCTCCCTTCCCATCACCCCCTCTTCTCTGCACACATTGCTCGCATATTTGTGTAAACTGTTCGGCTTTGAACAGTTCTCTGCAGTTTAGCTATTTGTTGAAAAAGCAGCCTGGCAGGTCACCAGGGTAAAGCAGGCATGATGTATGGCTTCAACTCACATATTTCTCTCATGAACATCTTCAATAAATCTGTCATGCCTTCTGTCCCTGGGGCATTATACGGAGTCAGAGGATCTCTATAGTCTGAGTCAGAAAGTGAGCACATTAAGTCTTAGGCTCTCTAGTGACCGCCTGGACCCCCTCCTTTTGGCCCCTCCTCTTGAAATCTCCGTGTCTAGACCGGGCTCTGCACAAAAACATTCCGTCTCTCATCCACCATGCCTCTGATCTTCTAATCAAACTACTGAAAACAGAGAGAACACGCCAAGAACACACCTGCGCTGTGTCTGGAGACACCCTTCAGTCTGCTGTGACCCGGTTTGCCTTTAACTCACGACATCCCAGCACTCATCCCCTCCCACGGCATTCCTGAGCTCTTCCAGGTTGAGAAGGATGTACCTTTATTCAATCATTTTTAAAATAAACGCTGCCTTCTCCTAGGTTATAGTCTCAGATGCTTATGAATCCTTTTTTTAATCAAATGTAATGATCTTGGTTTAATTTTTCCTAATTACTAGATTTTGATATTCGTGATTGGTTCAAGAAATGATTGTTTGATTATAATATATTGCAGGATCAAGCTTCCACCTTTGGTTAATTTGACAGGGGTGTGTGTGTGTGTGTGTGTGTGTGTGTGTGTGTGTGTGTGTGTGTGTGTGCACGTGCTTTTCTACATCCTACAGAATACCCTTAGCTTATCATGTTATACAATTTTATGAAAATCGACCTTTTGATACATTTTCTCGGACTCTGATGTGATGCCTGTACATTTTTCAATTTTTAAATGAGTTTATTTTCCATCCTACATTTTACAAATGCTTAATTTTAAAAAATATTTTGTTATTTGTGTGGGCTTTCTAATTGTTCAACCATGTTGCCCGCATCAAATGAGACTTTCTCACAGCATTTTATAATGAAAAGCTTGAGGATCTGGCACATTTTAAAACCCACTTCTTATTAGATAGCCCATGCTTGGCTTTGAACCAAGATCCCAAGTGTTGGTGTCACAAGCTTGAGTTACTGTGCTTGGCCTCAGGGCTCCTATCTTTTATTGTGCGTCTTAACAATAAAATGTACAGATACAAAATGCTGCCTAACCACAGGGTCATAGAGTATTAGAACTAGGGAAGATAGCTTCCCTCCTGCCCTTCATGGGTCGTACAGACTATTTCTTACTGTATACTGTAGAGAAAATGAGTGGCTAACAACTACTCCCTTCTTGAGAAACCGAGTGACTAAGAAGTACTCCTTTTTGGAGCTGCCTCGCTCATCTTCACCAGCTCTAATGAGATGCTTCTTCTTCCTACTGTCTACCCCAGGAAACAGACAAATATTCTGACTTTATAATGAGAAAGTCTGCTAGTTACAGACAATAGAACATTTCCATGTTAATGAAGCAAAAAATACTTCTTAGTATTTTAGTTAGATAAAAATTATACTAAGAATTTACACTCTGAAATGAAAAAGTGTCCTAGGTACAATTATCACAGTAGCTATTCTTCCTTTCTGCACAAGTTAGAATTTTGCCCTGTGCTCCCTTTGAGGAACATATGCTTTGCTTTGAGGGCCTGGGTTAATTCCCTGAATTAACAGGCATTAGCTAGTGGCTTTGAAACAATGGCTGTGCAACTAAACTCCTAACGCAGGACTTAAAAAACAAACGAGCAAACAAACACACAAACAACCCCCAGCCCCGACTTTCATTAAATAGAGTTTGCTAAGTCACAAGACACCCCGCGCTGTAGTGTGGATACTGAACATCCCCTAAGGGTGGTGGATGTGCTAAAGGTTGGCCACCAGATGGTACCACTGGGAGGTGGTGAAACCTTCAGGAGCTAGGGCAGACTTGGCCCTTAAGGGGACCATGGGACCCCAGGCTCAGTCTCTCTTTGGCTTTTTTGCTGTTGGGACGAATGCTTTTCCCCTTGTGGTGTGATGCCCGGGCGTTAACTTCAAAGCGCGATGCCACTGGTCACAGACTGTAACATTTGTACATACGAACCAAAACAACCTCTTCTATTCATACATTATCACAAGCATTTTGTTGCAAGGACAGGAAGAGGGCAAATATGTAGGAAAACTAGGCAGCATTTAAGAGGGGGCTGCATTTTTTTAAGGGCTATGCTATACGCGTGCTTAGGAATTCACTCTTGCCATAGACCAAAATTTTCGGATAAGGACAAAACCACTCTAGATTAGCAACCTCTAATTTAAGTATCTCTCTTGGCGGTTAATTCCTGCTGTGAATCGTGATTTCGCTTTTTAAAACATTTCCTATGCATTCAGTTGCTTGTATATGGACGGACCTATAGAAATCTTGACGGCTGCTTGCAATTGCCTACAAAATGGTACGTTATCTTATATGGCTTTACTCCATAGGTTTTAGTTATTTCGGTATCAGTATGCACCTACATTTATCATGCTCACATTTAATAGCTACATATTTTCTAGCATGAATATGCCACTATGTTTCTATCTATGTATCTACAGTGGATATTTTGGTTTCATTCACTTATTTCTTTGTTAGTACAAACAGCATAATGCTATATGTCCTGTATTTCTTTTCCTGTGGTAGCTTCATTTTTTTTTTAAAAGAGATTTACAGAGGTATAATTTGCATGCCATGAAATTGGTAAGTGTACAATTCAATGGTTTTTTGTCAGTTATGGGCCCGCACCACTGTCACCACAATGCAGTCTTATATAACATTTCCACCCCCTGAAGGCATCCCTGGTGTCCATCTGCAGCCTCTCTCTGTTCTAACTTTGAACAGCAGGCAACTGTGTGTAGACTCATTTATCTTAGTCTTTATTTTGGTATTTTTCCCCAAGAAACAGAAAATTATTAATAATTATTGTTTCTTTAAAAAGTTTCCCTTGGCAGTAGAGGTTTGTAAGGGAGCACTGGCTTCTCAGTAAAACTGTCCCCACTCTTAGGCAGGAGAAAGCCCGTGCAGCGGGCTACAGCAAGTGGCTCAGGTGACAGCCCTTTAGAAAAAAGGGACACAGATAATGACTGTGGTAGTTGCCACATGCTTGCACGAGGCAAGACTGGCATGTGTCATGAAGTTATGGCTCTATCTCATCCCTTTAAAAATGAATGCACTGAAACTCAAACATGTCAAGTAATGAGGGAAAGGTGATAACGATTCTAAACTGCTCCTTAGCTCACTCACAGAAGGATGCAAAAGCGAGACTATTAACCTCAAACTTTTACTTTGCTCCATGAGCAGAGGTATTTCGTGGACATTTTCTACACATCTAAGTCTGATGTTTTAGACCCACAGAGGCTCACAAACAACAAAAGGCCACATTTCTCAGGAGCGTGAGCCACACTGCATGATGCGGAGGCTGGCGTGCTGCCCCTGAGACAATGAATGCCAACTTCAGCACCACCTGGCAGAGAGCTGGCTTATATTGTGCTCACCCTGGGATCCGTGTTAGATCCGGCTTGGAGCAAGAGTGTTGCTACAGAGAACTATACTCGGAACTTACCAACGCAGCCCTCTCCATCCGGCCTGCGGGCCATGCCAGGGGGGCAGATGCACATGAAAGTGCCAATCAGGTTCTTACAGATCATGCCTCTCGATTCACAGTCATGTAGTCCTTCCGCACATTCATCCAGATCTACAAAACATTTATTAAAATACGTGTCAAAAGAAAAAAAACAGCACAATCTGTTTAGCAGGCTATGCGTTAGCAATTTTCTGGTCTTCTGACCCTTGCCATACTGTCATTTGATGTGACAGAGGATGGAGATGCCCAGTATTCCAAACAGCTGGCTCTAGCCCAGATGTGTAACACTTTCAGGACTGGTCCTTACAATGAGTTCAGGGCAGGATAACCTTTGCTTTAATAAGGGCCTGGGCATATGACAGCAATGAGATAGTCAAGCCACCTCATCCATAGACTTTTAAAGGACCTCTTTGTTACCTAGGTGACAAAATGTACAGCAAAGCTGGCACACTTCTGTCTGTAAAGCTCTGGGCGAGAAGTGCTCAGAAGACAATGAGCGAGGTATGACACATCCCAACGGGGCAAGTCAAGCTGCAGCTCTCCCCTTGCTTGTGACCTTACCTTTACACATCTTTTGGTCTTCCCTGAGGGCATAGCCAACTGGGCAGGTGCATTCATAGGATCCAAAAGTATTCATGCAACGGAAAGCACACAGCAGTGGATTCTGGGCACATTCATTGATATCTGATAGAAGAAGTGGACATGTGCTCAAAGTTAGACTCATCATATTATGTTCCTTGTAATTATTGCTTTTAATGAAACACTAATGTGTTTACTTACAGATCCTATAGGAAGCAACAAGCTAATAGAACTTTCATTTCTGGTTTATAAAATATGGTACCTGGCAAAGTTGTCCTTCAGAAAGTTAACATCTGTATGCTGGAAGAATTACAAAAGCTACCTGCAGTTTTAGTGATAAATAAAAGCTCAGTGCTAGGAACTTGCAAACACTAAGCTTAATTACCTCATTGGTTGACCTCCCTTCCTTCTTCTTTCTCGCCATCTACCCTACGGATGAACGTTATCTTGGCAGTGGCAGCCTGAAGGCTAAACCTTAACTTCCTAATATCCTGTCCTTGGGGACACAATTTTGAGATCAACATGGTGCTAAAGAGTGAATGGAATTCTGGAAAGGAGCACCAGAGAAGAGAAATGGTCTATACTCTTCCTTTGCATGTCCGTAGCTTGGGTTGTTGAGTGCACTGCACATGCGTGGGACAAAATGCAAAGAGGCCAGCCCTGTAGGTTCCAACTGAAACCTGAGCCCTCACAGGCCCGGCCAGTCTACCTTTGTGTCCACACAAAACACGTCAACATCCTTCAAAGTAATGTAACTGAGTCCAGAATATGCTGTTCCCAATCATCAGAGTATAGATTAAAAATTAATTGATATATTGAAACTCCATGAAAGGGCAGAAAGTGTAACTGAATCTTAAAGAAAGGAAAAAATAACAGATGCCAACCCTGAGCCACCCAGGTACTGTCAAGAGACAGGAGAGAATAGCTACTGAGACTGCTTGATGGGGTAAGAAAATGTACACGTGATGACTACAAACAGCAGAACAGCCCAGTGACTAAAGCTAGAAATAACTTTCAAAAGCCCACTCTATCTACCAAAGGAATATCAGATAATTCACAAGGCACGATGACTTGCCTTCACAGTTCATCATGGGCCCCGGCTCAAAGCCTTCATTGCAATTGCATTCAAAACTTCCAATCACATTGGCACATGTGCCATTCCCACAGGGATTGCCGATAGAACACTCATCAGTGTCTGAAAAACAAGGGGAAAGGCATGCAGAGTCCCACACACACTTCAAGGATCTGCAAAGGGCATGGTGGTTCCACCATCTTCGACCAGCACCATCCCCTTGGCATTGGCCAGTCTTTATGCAGTGGCAGAGGACCTGAAGGGTCACTGTGCAAGGATTTGTCTCCCAGCTGGTAATGCTTTCTGCACTGCTCACAAACCCAGAGGCCGTATGCAGACATCGGCTTCAAGAAGAAGCGTGCAAAGACATAAAATAAAACGAACTTATACTCACCCCACCCCCCACCGGTGTTTGCTTGTTTTTAAACATGAGGGGCCAAACCCAGGCTCTATGCATGCAAAGCAAATATTATCAATCACTGAATTACACCCCAAGGCCTCAGAGTTTGTATATTTGGTTAAAGCCAGACAGTAGGAAACTCCATCTTTATAAGAACCGAGTTGCACGGGAAAACAGAAGTGAGGATTTTGTTATTAGCTTATCTTAGTTTCCTAAATCTCACCACCACCACCACCACCACCAAGGTTACCTGAGGGTTCTTTGGACCAATAGGAGAGTAAAACAGGACATCAAATTACATAAAACAGAGCCAGTACCCACCTACACACCGGACTCCAGTGTAATCCAGGTTGTAGCCCATTGGACACTCACACCGGAAAGACCCGTCAGTGTTGATACATTGACCATTTGAGCAAATGCCTGGGCTCTCGAGGCACTCGTTGACGTCTACGGCATAAAACTGCCCGTGAGCTTCCTCATGCAAAACCATGTGCTAATATATTGACATTTACCAAGCACACATCTGACATGAATGGAACATACACATTTCTTTTGTCAGAAGAACATACATTTAACGTATCAGTGCAGTCATATGATACATGCAACATATATGGTTAATAAACTATTACATAGATCCTTTAATTATAAGACTATACTAAAACTAGCACGATTTATAAAATAAATGAAAAATTCATCTGCTTGTGTAAGATGTGACAGCAGGAATTAAATGTATCAAAGCCTACCTTCCCGTGTATCATGAAGACTAGGGACTGTCCCGTGGCCATATGGACACAGATCCTGGAATGCAACTACAGAGAAACAGATTCTCCATTACTAAACAGCTTCATTTTAGAACCAGTTAATACTATACAAAACCATTTTTAACAACAGTGCTTTTTCTTTTTTTTCTGGCATGTCATTTTGAAACAGAGCCTGGAACGTGTTCTGTCGACATGGCTGGCCTTGCACTCAGAGATGGGCCTGCTTTCTGCCTCCTGAGTGCTGGGGTGCATACCACTGTACCTGGCCATGGTTTTCTTTAAATCAACCCAGGCGTACTCAGAGAAAACTGTCTGAGCTACTACTGGGCAGGGTACCACCAATCTGGGGACTCTGGGTCTGTCTGTCTAACAGTAAGAAATCCCAAAACTTCCATGTCCTTTATACACAGAAACTACTTTTAATCTAGTGACTCTCCCCAGGTTGATCTTGCTGGGAATTGCCCTACGGTTCCCTGGTGCTGATGGATGCTTGGGAGGCTGTTGGGCCACCATGTTGATTACATTTCTCATGTAATATTCTGAGAACCACAGACCATGAAATTGCACTGACATAGGATTTTAATTATTTCTATTTGATGGTATGGTTTGAACTCCAGCCTTGCAGGTGTTAGGTCTGTGTTCTGTTGCCAAGTTTAGCACTGCCAACTTGGGACTCGTGAAGCAATGTGGAATTTAATTTCCACTCTCTTCTTGCATCTTCTGCCCCTACCTCTGCAGTCCAGTGTTCAAAAAGCAAGTGATACTAACTCTTTGGAAGGAAAAGTAAGTGGGCAGTCTTGGTGTACACATGCTGGATGTAGTAAATATTGGATGAGGTCTTGCCAAGTAGCTGCTTCCCTGGACCACTGATAGAGTTCATGCGAAGGTATAATTTTACCCTCCACATAGTCACAGCACAACGTTCTCTCTGCTGTTACTCTCACCTTCGTCATCTTTGGGGCACAGCTCGCACGGGTCCCCCCAGCCCTCACCGGGCATCTTGCTGCAGCAGCATTTTGCTTTGGTGGTGTTGAAGGCTTTGGGTACAGAACACTTCCCATTTTCAAAGTTGGTGAAGCAGAAGCTCTGACGAGTATCTAGTCAGGAAAGCAAATACCACAGCTCCTCACTGTTCATTAGACAGGCGGGACAACATGGGTACAACTGGTTCTGACCAAACACTCCTCATGGGCAGGACACACTGCTAGATCAGTAGTTAAGGGACGGGCTTGAACATTTCTTCATGGTTCACTTTCATTTGCTAGTTTAAATTGATCTGCGTATAAAATGTTATTATATCTAAAATATTTTTATGGTGTGTTTAGGGATTTGTAAAATCAGCCACAGTCAGGAAAAGATTCCCACAGTCTCCCTGTTTCACTGTCACATTAAAGCTGTATGAAAACAGTGAACTTAACTTTCAGTAAATTAAACTATGCCTGAGGCAAGTCATGTACTGATAAATAACAGCCCATGCCAGCAACGAAATGAAAATGGCAAACCGAAACAATTTTTCTTTTAGCATAAAACCTAGAAATACATTAACAATGTTAGCAGAGTGTTCTGAGAGCCGCCCATCTGAGACACTCTTGAAAAGGCCATGTTGCAACTGCAGACAGTGTATTACTAACAGACACTATCTTGTTATCACAAAGCCCCAGCACGATGAAGAGAGATGATGACAGAGGGGTCTGTCCCAGCTCACCGAAGCATCTCCGCCCATTATCAGACAAGACAAAGCCAGGGGGACAGATGCACTGGAAGCCTCCGGGGGTGTTGGTGCAGGAACCAAAAAGGCAAATGTTGGGGTCTTCATCACATTCATTTATATCTGCAGAGCAGTGAGAGCTTGTTAATCAATATTCCGTCCCATAGTTGAAGATATCTACTTGCCTGGACTGCAACAGCCATTAATTAAAGGTTGCTTATTAATGGTACTAGAGATGATACTGTGTACATAGCAAATTGACTCTTTTACAGGAAATTATTGCTTTAAAGGTGAAAGGTTACATCCAATTTCAGCCAACCACACACCAGAGCTTTCCATGACCACTTCCAGGTCCTAAGACTTGATCACTAGAGGTGAGACTTCACTGCTTCCCTGACGTGACAACTTACACACCTCACAGACTTGGTACTAAAACAGCCTCTACCCCTAGAACCCCTCCCAAATGCCTCTTTTGGAAATCCACTCCTCAGTACCTTCTACACACCTTTGCTTACCACCCAGTTACTGAACACCTCTTCACCAGCTTGTGCATCTTTTCTCTCTTCTGCTCTTCATGCTGCCGCCAAGGGTACCCTCCTACTCTCTCACACGCACACACACACACACACACACACACACACACACACACTGCTGCCAAGCGTACCCTCCTACTCACACACTGACTGTACTCGATCATCTATGTCAATGGGACTGTGACTCAGGTGAGACTATCATTCCTCAGATCCCAGAATGATTCTTTAAAATAAGGAATCCTTCCCATTGATTTTCAGTCGTGTGTGTGTGTGTGTGTGTGTAGGGGGATACTTATTTAATAGGTTCTTTTATTCAAAAGACTAAATGCATACGCACATACCACATACACAAATACATCACCTGCTGTAGGCCATAAACCTACCACATCACTTGTAAACTACACATACAAATCTGCCACATGCATCACCATACACACACACACACACACACACACACACACACACACACACACACACCTTCCCCTCCCCTCACATAGATACACATGTAGTACTGTGGTCAATACTGTTAGTTTTAAAGACAGTAGTTGCTGGACTATAAAATGTCTTTGTTACTTCATTGTAAACTCATCTATGTATACATATACACAAGTAAAAATTCCTCTCCTATATACCCAGACAAAATAAAAATATGGCAGAGACAATCTTAAGCTTTCAAGAAACTTTTTACCAAGTTTATTTGACTCTGTTTATTATTATTTTGGCTAACAAAATGAGATCCAATCTCACAATAAACTATAGATACTATCCAGAATGACTAAAGATACCTATAATATCTAATCACATGGTCTGATATATATTTAAGTACTATGAAGCCACCGGCCCTTTTCACTTTGTAACTGCCTTGTGTATGAACAGCAGAGCCAGTTGCCTTTAGAATCTTGCCAAGGGTGATGCAATAAAAACCTCAAGAGAAATCATATGGTGTGCAATACTTTCATGCTAGCAAAGGCTCAGTTAATGCTGCTATGTCGAATGGCAATCATGCTGCAACAACAATTCACAAAAAGTGAAATAAAGTGGTCTGTGCGAAGGTCGCCCTCTTCGCGTCTACCAGGCATTCTGAGACCTCATTTTGAGGCTGAACAGTGTTCTCCTGTGCTGGCAGCTCCATTAGGGGACATCAAGTATGACAAGGAGATTAATATTTTCTATTTTCATGTAAGTAAAGCCTTCCCAAAAAGGGAAATGTCAAGAGAACCCGCTTCTGCTTCAAGTTTTCAGGAGCATAGATACTTTTAATAGCCATTTTAAAATCGTGCGCCAAAGATTACATTGTAGACATTTTAACATTCAATGGATAGTCTCTATCGACATTTAGAACATAGATACAGAGCATAATGAAAATCCTTTGACTAGCAGTAAGATTTCTGTTGATAAAAACAAGCCCACACCCCGAAGCTGCCAACACTCTACAACCCAACCATTTCTGGAGGTTCAATAAAACAGACGCAGGCAGCCATGTGTAACTCCCGAGGCCAGCGTGCACACGGTGGCTGGGGTTTGATGTCCCCACAGAGCCTGGATTAAGCCTGATTCTCCTGCACACCTCTTGACCTTAGAATGAACTCGAGTCTCACCAATGCAATTCTCGCTTTTCACTTCGTATCCAGGGGGACAGATGCACCTGAAGGATCCCTCCAGATTCTGACAGGTCCCAGGAGCACAAGAACCGGGAAGCGCGACACACTCATTAGTATCTGTGGCGAGAAAGATGACCAAAAGATGTAACCAAAACAGTAGACAGTCACTGCAGACGTGTCTGTTTGCTCAATGACAGTAACATAGATTCCACTCGGGCCCTTGATCTGCTGGGTCACCCTGTCACTCCTCCGGTATTGTGGTTTGTTATTAGGAGGAAGGCCATCAGTTCTTTTGACTTGTCTCTTCATGTACTTTTATAGAGACACAACCTCAAGCACCGTCTCTGATTAAAAAGTCCCCCTGGGGTGACGCATTCCCAACTGGTGGTTAATACCTTAGACTGAAATGTCCCCCGACACAGGCCACGGTGGTCACGTGATCTGATGATGAAATGTGAATAAGCTAAGTGTGCCTGTGGGGTTCATGCTGTCTCAGGGAACAAAGAAAAAAAAAAAAAGCCATCAAGATGAGCGACTGTCCAGTGTCTTACCGATACAGTTTTTGCCGTCCGGAGTAAGTTCGTAACCTTCATTGCACAGACACCTGAAGGAGCCGATTTCGTTGAAGCACCGCCCATTTCTGCACACCTGGCCAAAAAACGAGCTGCACTCGTCTACGTCTGTAAGCAGGGAGGAGTCAGCGTGTCAGAGGGAGTGTCTGCACAGCAGCGCTTCGCAAGCTCATGCTTGAAAACACACTTGTTGGCACACACTTACACAACTTTAATCTCTACACTACTCTCTACACTACTTTAATCTCTATTCTACTTTAATCACAGAAAACAAAGATGGCACATGTTGTGAGGACTGAGCCGTTAACAAGGACACACAGGGCCTCCTCATTTTTCAAGGGCATGAGCTATCACAGGTAAAGTGGGAAGGTTGAAGGTGAAACTTCCCATTTTCCCACAGTGGAACACTATTGCCTTTTACAGAGGAGAGCAGACTGTGGAATGTAACTTGACTGAATAATTTATAGAACCTTTACCTGGACTTAACGATCCTGTTCAAATGACAAATGGAATACACAGTGTGACTGGCTGTCTTATATTTACTCCACCCCCCCTCAGGGTACCCTCTCCAGCATTAAGTCCCATGCCCCATCTGTACCTCAGTGTGAGGCCAAACTGAAATCCTGTACTGAGCACAGATGTGGTTTGTGGGTCCCCTCTCAAAACATGTTCACTGTGCATCATATTTTTGTGGGGGAAAGGCATGCAGGCTTTTGAAGCCGATGGACAAGAAAATGTGAAGACACGGGCACATGTATGAACTCATATAACATATATGCGGCAACATGGAAATAACAGAGGGTCTTTCTCTGTCTTCCCAAGAGGAGATGGAGAGCCTAAAGCTATAAATCAGTCTTGACCTATTTACAGGCATCTCAAGGACCTTTCATCCTGACGGACTGGACTTGTGAGGAAGGGCTGGAAACAGCACCTGTCCTTGACATTACTGAGGGCAACAAACGTCCAAAGGTGACTGGAGAGTGCTCAGTGGCTTGGCCTATCTTCTGGCACGTTTGCAAGTTTGATAACAAAAGTCACCCGCATTCTTTATTTTTATTCCAGTACATTCCATTGGGGTAAAAGAGAGCCAAGGACAGACGGAGAGAAAGACTTACCTAGGCAATCGTTGTTGTGAGTGAGCTCGAAGCCAGGGTAGCACAGACAATTGTAGGATCCCACGGTGTTCTTACAAGTCCCGTTTCCGCATGGCTGCCGCTCACACTCATCCACATCTACCAAGAAGAGCTCATCTTTGAACCAGAGCCAGTTATTCGCCTGTAACACTTTCTGGCTCTCACTCACTATGTCATTATTTAGATTCTCCTCAGGATAAGCACCAGGGACCCATTTTTTTTTTTGATAAAAATAAGAATGTGAAAAAGGGGGGACAAATCAAAAATACAAATGCACAAAAGAGAAAAACAGCTTGATTACTGACTGGTATATACAAGTCTCGGAAACAATGGGTAGAAATGTCGTTGGCAGAGATATTGCAATGAACTGGTTTGCTTATCAAATTTCAAAGCATTGTTAACACTTGCTAAATAATTTGTGTATCCTAATTTCATAAGGAAAACTTTAGTCCCTTCAATGAGATAGTGAAACCCAAATAGGAGTTTTAGAATTTAGTCATAAGCTTTCAAGAAATCTTGGTGAGAATAGCTGGCAACATTATCCATGACAGGAGAGAGCAGCCCTGAAAGCATCGGTATCAGCTCAGGACCCCGTGTTTGCCCTGGAGGGACAAAGGGCAGGGAATAAGACACAAAGACAGAAGATGGAAGGTGAGGGAGAAGGGGAAGGGAATGAGAGAGAGGGGAAAAGGGGTATTTATCCTGGAGGACTGCCTCTGGATAGAGAGGAGACAGATGCGGCCCACAGGCAAACGTCAGTTTCTAAAGGTAAAAGGGGAAACCCTGTGTTAGGATGAGTTGGGTTGCTTGGTTGGGCATGTGAGTTAGGGCAGCCAAAAGGAGGCTTCTGATTGCTGGACTTGAATACTTTAACAGCTGGACCTTGGTGGTCAGCCTCAGGAAGAGGAAGTGGCCAAATAAGGGAATAGACCTTGGTGGCCGGCTTTAGCTAATGTAATCTAAGGGTTTTTAGTAAGGCAGGGAGAGGTGGGGGGGGTGGGGAGAGGGGGTAAGGGCAAGGCCTGGCAGAGCCATGTTTCTCATGCTTGGGCTAGCTAGAGTCCCTTCAAGACCCACACAGCCACCATACAAGGGACAGACTCAGGTCCTTAGGAGGAGAGCTGTGTCTGGAGGTCTGAGGCTCTGACTGACTTTTCTCATGGAAGGACTGCTAGCATAGGGACAGATTCTTCCCATATGTATTTCTGAGTCATAAGTATCACAGATTTGTATATGTGTGTGTCTGGCAGATTACACTCTCTGAGAGAATATAGAAGGAGAAACCTCCCGCCCCCCAGTGTCACCTGTAAGCAAGCATTCCCACAATGTCCATGCACACCAGACCAGAGCCTGGGATACCCTTTGCATAGCACCAATTAGCCTGGGATACCCTTTCCATAAGCACCAATTAGCCTGGGATACCCTTTGCATAAGCACCAATTAGCCTGGAATACCCTTTCCATAAGCACCAATTAGCCTGGGATACCCTTTGCATAAGCACCAATTAGCCTGGGATACCCTTTGCATAAGCTCCAATTAGCCTGGGATACCTAATTAGCCTGGGATACCCTTTCCATAAGCACCAATTAGCCTGGGATACCCTTTCCATAAGCACCAATTAGCCTGGGATACCCTTTCCATAAGCACCAATTAGCCTGGGATACCCTTTCCATAAGCACCAATTAGCTTGGGATACCCTTTGCATAAGCACCAATTAGCCTAGGATACCCTTTGCATAGCACCAATTAGCCTGGAATACCCTTTCCATAAGCACCAATTAGCCTGGGATACCCTTTCCATAAGCACCAATTAGCCTGGGATACCCTTTGCATAGCACCAATTAGCCTGGGATACCCTTCGAATAAGCACCAATTAAGAGATTTTCCGCTGTCGCTCTGGGGGTGGGCGGTGGCGGGAAGGTGCACTCAGCACGCAGTGGGAGGGTCGAGACTTTCTGCACAACCTCCTCATTGCACAGATATTCCATGAAGGAGAGGACTCCCCACTACTGAAACCTGATTTTAAAGTGCACCTACTGAGAACCTAGAGTCCGCAAAGAGTGGGTTCACAGCCCTGGCTCTCCCACATGGAGAACGTGCTACGTACAAGTGACCATATATTTTAAATCTGATTTTCCTCTTTCAAATAGGAAGCACAGAGAGGAACTCGGTGGGAGACAGAGTTCTGTCTGACATCAGAGTTAAGGCATTCTGTGTAGTCCCCACTTCAGGGACCTTGCCTATCTGCCTCTGGAAACACATAAACCGGACTCTCATCCATTAACTAGCCGTTACGTTGGCTAGTGGGAATTTTTAAAGACTCTGGTTATGTTCAGTTCTGCAATCACTTTAAGAACTGAAGCTCAAATGATGATGCTTAATCCTAAACTACAGTTTATAATTAAAAGGATGTGTATTTGCACAGTCTTTATGTTAATATTGTCACCCTTAGTACTCCTTTGCACTCCAAAATTCATGTTGTGTGGTAAGTTCCAACTAGCCTGAGTATATGCAAATAAACACCATGCCAGAGAACTTGCGGTACAAAACGTTGACAATCACTGGGCAGAAGAGCCTACGATGGTTTGTCCCCAATTGCAAATCATACACCAACACCTTACCCTGTTTAGCAAGGCAGAGAAGTGGTGGCTGCTGAGGTCCTGGTGGCACTATCACCTGTTCTTAAGCCCCAGCCTCAGGTCATTCCCCTTCTTACCCATGCACATGGTCTGGTCTTGAGAAGCCTTGAAGCCATTGTTGCAGATGCACTGGTAACTTCCTTGCAAATCAACACACAGGCCATGACTGCAAACATTAGGAATTTCCAAACATTCGTTGCGATCTAAAACAAAACAAAACAACAAAAAATAAATAAAAAAGGGAGGGACACATGTTATACATATCTGACTTTTATTAAGATTCCTTCGTTTTTCACAGATGCGTTTCTCTAACCTGTTATTAATTATTATAGACAGGCTGAGAACGAACCAGGAAAATAGCTCAATCAAAATAAGCAAGCCTTTCAAGTACCCAAGCCCCTCTTTTCAGTCATGCCATTTTTGTAGGTTGACTAGGACTTCAAGGGTTCTATTTTATACCAGAGAAACTCACCAAAGCAACCTCTCCTCCCAACAAAGTAATCTGAAAGCTACGGTGGGAGCGTTTCGGCGTGACGAATAGATTGAGTTAGACAATCTTTAGAAAATCATCCTTAAAACATTTTTGTGGGGAGAAAGCAAGGGAGCCCTCCGAGCACAGGGAACCCACAGATCGCTGTGGTTGGTGACCACCGGCCTCTTGCTTACCTACACAGGCCCCATTGGGAGAGAGTTTGAAGCCAGCTGCACACTCGCAGCGGTAGCTGCCAGGGCTGTTGATGCAGTCTGCATTGCGCTGGCACAGGTTGTCGCCGTTGCTGCATTCGTCGATGTCTGCAAGAACAATGGGTCTGGGTAAACAGTCTTCCACTGTTGCTTTAGGGTCCCCTTCACTTCCCCAACTTCCATGCTCAACTCTTAAAATACTACAGAAGAGACAACACAGAACCGGAAGGCCGCCTAGAAGCGACTTACAAATTGCAAAGTCTTTGGAGGCTGGGCATGTATTTCTAAGATTACCTTCACAGACCAAGAGCAGATCATTGTAACTGAAGCCTGTTGGGCATTCACAGCGGAAACTGCCGATCTGGTTAATGCACACACCGTTTGCACAAATGCCTGGAATCTCTTTGCATTCGTCAATGTCTGAAAGTGAATGGATTTGGTAAGATGTTTGTGGTTCTGATAAATCACATACATACCATCGTACCTTACAATGATGCTACGGGTAGCCTGAAATAAAAATACACACTCTGCTCAAGTCAACTGCAACCTGGCATCAAGAGTCTTGTGGCGTCTGAAGAACTAGCGACCACAGGGCAGTTAGCTTCTCTAAAGAGCTTTGGGAAAATGAAGGCGGTTGGTAAAACACAGCAGATCTTAAGTGGCAATAAGGCAAGGGACTCCCCTCCCCCATAAGGAATCAAGTCCCAACCACAAGTTATGTCAAGTCACCCGAACAGCTGCCATTCATCTGATAAAGTTACGTTTCCCTAAGTCTATGCATTTTGTTATGCACAGGCTCTAGTATGTTTGCCTCATAGGGACTTAAAATTATATTGCTTAAACTGTGAGGGGGGAAATAGAGCTAGCAACTGGGAGTCCATTCAGAAGGAAGTAATTTATCTGAGAAGGAGTTCTGTAAATTTGTAGTGAGACCAAATGAAGGGGATTGATATAAAAATATACCGGAGGCTAAAGATGGACTTTTGAAAAGGGTAAGTAGCAATTAAAATAAGGTGAAGTGGCTGGGGAGATGGTTCGGTGGATAAGTGAACCCGTGGAAGCACATGGACGAGGGTTCGGATCCCCGGCACCCACATAGAGGCTGGATATAGTGGTATGCGTCTGTAACCCCAGGGCTGAGAGGGGAGGCTCAGACACGGGCATCCCTGGAGTGCCTGGCCAGCTTGCCTAGCTGAAAAGGAACCTTTAGTTTCAGTGAGAGACCCTGTCTCAGAAAACAGTGTGGAGAGGGTTGAGGGAAGATGTCAGATGTCAGCCTCTGGCCTCTGCAAATACCGGCACACCTGTACACAGGTACCCACACGTAAATTCATGAGGTACACCACCCCGACATACACAAAACGAGGTAGATTATGTAACCATGTAAGACAACCTGCACGGCGAGGGAAACTCAAAACTTTCATGGTATGCATGGGATTTTGAGAGTGTCAAGTAATTATCATAATTTAATTGCTAGGCCATGCTAATGGATATAATACCATTCTTAACACTTAGGTGACCACTATAAGCATGGTTTCTTTGGTCAGGTAACTAATCACATTAGCCTGGAGTCTAGATTGTTAGATTTTTTGTGGTTATATTGGGACACACGTTCAAAATATGACATGTATGCATATGTCTATATATGTATATGTGCAGTCACAAATATAAGGGGAACAAACTCACCAACAGCCTTTCCTGTGTGGATGTCAAAGGTGAATCCAGGGATATTTCCACATATAGTTTTAAAGTCAGCTACAGAACAGAAACAAAGGTAGGGACTCAACATTGTCAGACACACTTAAAATATCTTTTACACCATTATTTTCACCAAGGACATTGTTTTATAATTCACAATCGATCAGTCTTTTAGATTGTAATTATATGCATTTGTTAACAATGTCTGCTTCTGCCAAGGGACCATCTAGGCATTCTCTACCATTGTCATTTCTCCTATTAACTTTTATTGATCTGACAGCAGGAGATAAGCAAAATATTTAATAGGAGAAAACGTATTTGGCAATTAAATTGTTTTGTTCCCTTATAATACAAAGAGCTTCAATAATGGTCCAATTCAGGCCACTGAGACAGCTCGGGAGTAGAAGCTCTTGTTGAGTAATCTTGATAACCTGAGGTGGAGCCCCTGGAACCCACTGCACAAAGTTGTCCTCCTCTGACCCACACACACACACACACACACACACACACACACACACACACATGCACATGCACAACACACACATGCATACACACACACACATGCACACGCACAACACACACACATGCATACACACACACACTCACACACACACACGCACACATACACACACACACACACACACACACACACCTAAAAAACGTTAAATCGTAATAGAAATACATAAAGAGGCTGTTATTGCACAAGGCGCACAGATGTGTAGAAAAGGTTTTACAGTGGAGACAAAGGCCAGAGATGACCCATGGATGCGGCAAAGATTTTTGTCTTTCTTTTTTTTTTTTTTTAAATGAGTCTACCTGTTGGGATGGAATTTTGAGAAATGAAAGGAACGATTCATTATTAGATAAAGTGGGGACTATAAGGGCTATTCTTACCTATAACTCACCAAATCGGCAGAAATGTAAAGGAACGCTGATTGGTTGGAGCAGTATGTTTTAGATGTCTGTTATGACACAAGTATACATAACTCCTAGGACTGTAGTGTTAAAAACGTCTATGGAATGTGACTCTAAATGCCAACAGTATGAGGATTTTGTAGTTTTCTTCCATCAATAAATACAGAGTTGTTTAATTCAATGGTTTCTAATAGCCTGGCCACTTCCAGGTAAGTATCTATGTAACTATCTATGTAGCCATCTACCTATGTAGTTATTTATCTATCCATCATCGTTCTATCAATCTATCTTTGTATGTATGTATGTATGTATGTATGTGTGTGTGTGTATGTCTGTATATGTGTGTATGTCTGTATATGTGTGTATGTATGTATATGTGTGTATGTATGTATGTATGTATGTATCTATCTATCTATCGCAGCTCCATAAACAGCGTGGTACCCACACAGAATAGCTCTTGCTACTGTTAATTATCCCATTTTACAGAGAAGGAGTCATCATAAAGGGTAAACCCTCTTCTTGGGTCATACAAGTGACAGGGCTTTGATGTACATGCAGATCCATCTCCCAAATCAAAGCCCTTTATTTCCTTTCACAAAGAAAATGACATTTATTTTCCCAAACCAGTAAGCTAGGAGCTTGACTTATGGCGCTTTATAACTGAGAATAGTGAGAACGTCTTCAACTTATGGAACAGCAGGTAGGGGAAGGCTGAGCACACCTGCTTGAAAGCTGCCATGATGTGGACCTCAAGTGACCCCGCCTGGCTCACCTGTTCAACATTTGCCTCTATTTTTATATCAAGGCTGCTATTTTAAGGCTGTAGAGCATTCAGCGGTCAGGAAATGCTTGGTGGAAGTCAGTCAAGGGGGGTGTCATTAGGGGTCACACCTGCTTCTGGTTCCTGCCTTCATCCTCTGCCTCCTGGGCTAAACCCTGTGAATAAGCAGCAGCCTTAAGCTTCTGTTCCCCTGGACCTAACTGCTCTGCTTGGCTTTCCCTGCTATGATGGGAACCATGAGCCAATATAAATCTGTGGTCCCTGGGATGGGTCTCCCAGGTATTTTGTCACAGCGACGAAAAAAGTGCTATGTTGCTGAATTCGAGTCACCACTTGTCCACACCTTTCCCCTTCAGTTCACTTTAGCATTCCTGTAAGTAAAGTGTCTGAATACATGTCATGTCAATGTTTGGTAACAACACAGGGTTGGCTTCTCATCTGTCCTATCAGCTCCTTCAACTTTCAGTGTCTGTAGGTATGAAAAATTACCATCCTCTAAGCCACATAAAGTCTAGACAAAGAGTAATTTAGAGGCAGGTGGTTGCTATTCTTGTCTCTGTGATGTTTCTTTCTTTCTTTTTTTTCTTTCAGTGGAATTGTGCTAGTAAAAAAATCCTCCTAGGCCAGGCTGGAGACATGACTCAGTGGTTAAGAACACTGTCTACTCTTCTGGGTTCCAATCCCAGCACCCACATGACAGATCACAAACGACTCTAACTCCTGTTCTTGGAGATTCAAGGCTCACTTCTGGTCTCTGCAGGTACCAGGCACAAAGAAATACATAAAGGAAAACACACACAATATTAAAATAATTTAAAGAGCCTTGTCACGTAAAAGTTCCTTTTGTGTTGTGGGATAAGGCACACGGGAAAACATATTAATGGGCCATTTTATGCAGCTTTTCTAATCAAATACCTTTTAAGACATAGTTTTCAAGCAAAGCTTCTTCATCAAATACTTTTTTTTACTACATATTTTTTAAGATTTAATTTAAACTATTATTGAAGTTTCTAACTTTCAAGTTACTTGGTACTAAAATATATCGAACACAATGACAGTAGTTTTTTTTTTTCTTTTTCCCTTTTTGTTTTTTTGAGACAGGGTTTCTTTGTGTAGCCTTGGATGTCCTAGACTCATGTTGTAGACCAGGCTGGCCTCGAACTCATAACAATCCGCCTGCCTCTGCTTCCCAAATGCAGGGATTCAAGATGTGAACCACCATGCCTGGCTCTACAGTAGTTTCTCAATAAATTCATTTGATGAATAAATGGACCAAAGCTATAAACTCCAGCAATGGTGCTTCTTTTCAAGATTTGGAGCTTATGCAACATTTGTCTCAGGAGTTAGGTTTTGGCTCCCAAAGTGGGTCATGTCATTTGGGAAACTGAGCCACAGGATGCTTTTGGATATCTATGGAACTGAGCATCTCTGGCAACCAAACACACTGACCATTACTGTGTGTCACGATCAGCACAGCATGCGGTATGGTGCTCACCCGTTCCTGGTGTTGGGCATGGCTCACAAGGTTTGTTCCAGGCTTTGCCAACATTATATGTGCAGCAGCACATCCTCTTTGTCACGTTAAAAGGTAACTCGTTTTCGCAAGTGGTCCCATTATAGCTTCGGTAGCAAAAGCTTTTCCTCATGTCTACATGGAGAGAAAATGGTCAGCGAGGTAGCGAGAGCAGGAAGCAGCGGCTAACCAACTCGTTTGCAGCCAGATTTCCTGAGAGAATGAGCTCTGGGAAACATCTGATATTCTCGTTTTCAGAAGGGCATGTCCTGCTTTTAGGCAAGGTATTTTGTGGATAACTTTTCAGAGATGATAAACTTTTTTTCTCATGTATTTATATCTCTACTAAAACACTGATCTAATTAGAAAATGCCCATTAGCTAATTTAAGTGGAAAAAGAAGTATTGAAATTTAAGTGTCCTCTTAACTATACAAATGCATTTTACATACACAGAGAGTCAACATTACCTAAGATCTCTAACTCCAATGCTTAATATTTTTTTCTTAAACCTCAGAATTATGGAATATATAGGTATGTGGTAGAAGCTAAGAAAGGCTCGAGCTAGAACAGCAGTTCATAGGATTCTGAAATACTTCCTCGTTCATAAAGATTTGGTTTCTAAACTTCCTGAACAGTGATCCTGAGAACATAAGTGCCACAGGCACAAAGCCAGCAGCCTTGAGTCCAGTAGCTAATCTCAGTGATCGCTACTTACCCATGCAGTTGTGCCCGCCGTTGACTTGCATGTACTCTGGTGGGCAAATGCAAGTGTAATTCCCCAGGGTGTTGTAGCAGGTCCCAGGTCCACACACACCAGGATGGGCAAAACATTCGTCGATATCTAGAACAGGCAAGAATGTCAATGAGTTAAGTCTGTTCTGTGAGTTTACACAGCGTAGCTTACTGAACAGAACACACGTGACCTCCTAGTTCCATGCTTATACGATTCAGAAATAAAAAACACTCCCAAATGATGTGTTTACATTTACATGTCACATTAACATATTTCTTAAAAAAAAAAAAGATAAAAAGCACTCAGATCCCAAAAAACTATGATTTATAAAAATAGACTAAATAGCAAAAACCAATTTGCCTCATGTCTATATACATTTGTGGACATTTACATCCTCCAAGAGGAATTTCTTTGAAGTCTGTTCTTTTTTTTTTTTTTTTCCTATGCCATTTGAATTAAATTTTAACAGTAACTTTAAACTGAGTTCAGGCTATGAGATCTTCCTTTCACATTAGAAGCCCCTCACAGGTTCTCAGTGCAGGGTAGCTGCTGGTAGCTTTCCTTATTAAATCACAGTTCTTTTAAGATGCATTTGGCTGACAAGTTCAAAGCTAATGGCTCTAACAGAAGTAATGTTTTTATTCTTAATGTTCAGCTTTGGAAACAGCCCCTCATCCCACACAAACCCAGAAGTTACACTGCCAGCCAGAACTAGAAGCAATCATGGTGCCCTAAAAATAAAATTGTAGCTGCCAGGTGACACAGGGAAAGGAAGAATCTGCACATTTCCACTTCTTTATGTTATATCCAACATCTAGAAATTATTGACCAATATTAACTAACAGACACATCAAAGTCTACCTGTTCCTACATAAAATTACTGTCAATGTTCAATTGCAACTAACTTTCATATCATAATTCCATTTTTAATTCATATTTCACCAATCATCTTACTCAGAAAAAATTCAGTAAGTCATTGCAAATGCACTGCAAAGGAACAACATAGCTACGAAAAGGGAAAAAGCTACCAGCAGTCTCAGCAGTCTCCCACTGTGGGATAAGGGCCACAAGAGGAGGGCCACTGTGGTAGGGGACAGCCCCAGCTTCCCTCACCTTCACAGATGCGGGTCTCCTCGCTGAGGTAGTAACCCTGTGGGCACTCACACTGGAAACTCCCAAAAGTGTTGATGCAGTTTCCGCCCTGGCAGAGCCCTGGTAACTCCTGACACTCATCGATGTCTGCAAGAAGAGGTAGCCCATTAGCAGTAAACACCAGGACCCATGAGGCAATACTGCAGTTTTCAAACGTGACATCTTATATGGACCACAGACATCTGTGCACCTAAAGGAATGCCCTCAGGTGCCGGGTTCATTCCGACTGAGTTTCTTGCCTTTGCTGCAGAACTGCTGTTTTCTGAGGAGAGTAATGGGAGCAAGCTGTGGGTAATTTGCAGGGGACAATATAACCAGGGTTTCTCAGCATAACAATGGAACACCAGATGCTGGTAACGGATGGCTACTTCTTGGGAAAACCGTTGCTTAACACGTGTGGGGCAGATCGCCTACCTGTGAGGCCGGCACTGCTTCACACTGACTTTTGCCAGGGCTTCCCTATGTGACAAGCGGCCATGAGCTTGCCTTCCAGGATGATTGTGATGGGGTTGGCCGTGAGCTTACCTTCCAGGATGATTGTGATGGCGTTGGGTCTAAAGCCCTCACCTCCAGGACACAGGGTATAATATTCAGCTACAAAGCAACGGAAAACAAGAGCTTTGAGTGCCAGATCCCAGTGGTTGGGACAATCAGCAAAGGCTTGGCAACTGCCACACTCAACTCATACACCCTCAGGAGATGTCAGTATTTTTCTTCGTGTCCTTTCAAATGTATTTTTAGTAATGTATATCACATTTCACTCCGAAATATTATTACTTCACCAATGTCACGCAGGGGGATAACAAAATCCATTTTTTTTGTTTTCATTTTTAAAGAAAACACTTCCTTTTAGATAATTAATATCACAAATATTTTGGCGAGTAAGTAAAAAACAAATCAAAACGCCAGGAGCCTATGGTACAAAGGAACACACATTTCCCTTTAAAGTGCTCTGTGACTGACTCCAGGACACGCTCTATGAACCTGAACTAACAACCTCCAAGAGGAACTAAGAATGGCCTTCGCCTGTGATACCATGAAGAATTGATATTATGACCATTTAAATTGGATTGTGGTTATGTTTAGAGAAACATAATGGAAAAAAATAGGAAGAAAAAATTGAAATTCCTTTTCTATAAAACGCTCTTGGCGGAGCTGAGCATCATCCTTGACAGCAGTTCAAAGCCACCCCTCCCAAGCCTGCAGTGCAGGAATACGATAGCAACTTGTTTCTAGATAGCAACTTGTTTCTAGATTCCCGGAACAGGAGTGCTTCCCTCCTCTTTTGCTCCATACTTACTGCTATTGACAGGGGGGCACGTTTCGCAGGGGTTTCCCCAGGCCTTCCCCAGGGAGCAGCAGCAGGAGGAGCGACTGACGCCTACCCCGACCTCTGTGTTGCAGGACAGACTCCCGTCCCCTCGAGGACCAAACTTCAGGTAGCAGTTGCCCACACGGTTGTCTGCAGAGTGACAGAAGGGCTTAAAGAGGTCCCCGATATGGAAGAAAGTACTCAGGAAGACATTCAAAGGTCGAAGTTCAAGGCTGTGCACACCAACATAGGAGATACGTCCCAATCCTAGCCCGATACAATATTTTGCTTTTAAACTTTGAAGATGGAGTCAACCTTAAGAAGTGACGACAGGCTGCAGTCACTAGAAACCACAGACTGTTTTCCAAATATTCATAGACTAAATGAAACAGCAGGGCACTTATTTGGAGATGCTCTGGACATTTCAAGTAATGTGACTATAAGAGAATGGGGCATAATTCATCTGTATCATGAGTTTGTGAAGAAGTGGAGACGTACCTAGCATAACTTAACTGAGCCTGCAACAGGCTAATGACATCATTCTGCTCTGCTTTCACCTGCATTCTCCAATGGTTTTATCTCCATCTTCACTGCAGCATTTGCAGACTGTCGAAAGCCTGTCAAACTAGATCTCACTGGTGAGAGAATCTGCTGCTCCAAAGCCCATCCTGTATTTACAGTTGCCATCGTGAACCAGGGCTTTACATCATACTTTTTTCTTTTACTCCTGAGTGATCTCTCTGACCTTTCTTCTGAGTTCTACACCTTTCTGCATATTTCTTTCTTACGCATTATTAGTTATTTCCAAGTTATCCTTTCTATCAGTTAAGTTGGATACTCTTTGCTCCACATACAGTCCTATTCCACGTCTCCATCTCCCTCAGTCCCGGGGGGTTTTCAATCTATGGACGTTTCCATCTTTTCCAGCCATCCAGCCTCGCCGCCATTTCTGATCCTCTACTTCCATACCCTCTTCACACCATTAATAATAAGGCTTGATAACTTCTATCTTCAAAAATGTACCTTGTCACTGACCTCACCGGTGCTTTGTCCCCTTAAGCCTGAATTTCACATACCAGCATCTTTTTTAATTTTTATTTTTAACCCACACTATTACAATGGTTTACTAACTCAGATCTCAGCTTTCATCCCTGGCCCAAGTCCGGACTGTTTTTTGCCTTTGTTGCCAAAGTGATTTTTCAGAATTGCTCTAGGCCAGGCCACCCCCAAGAGGTGTCATCCCAACCAGAGAATTTTGAAAGCCTTTATGGGTTCACAAAGTACCTTTCACTTCTGGCTGCACACAGCACAACCATCTGGCTGCCTCCCATTATACCTCACTATTTTCGCTTGGTTCTGCTGCCAAGTCTTGGGTACACAGAACTGAGTTAACTCATGGTCCCTCCCCTGTTAGGTTGGAATTCACTCAGTATCTCTTCTGTTCTCTTTCCCATCTTTTAGCTTTAGTCACCATTCCTGTTTTTCAGATGCCCCGCTAGGAGCTCTGGCACATGTTCTCATAAAATAGTATTAATGTGCTCACTTGAAATGTAAATAAAGGACACTGCTGTCATGTATCTGAGAGTGTCTTTTCACACTTGCTTTGTGGACAAAACTGCATGAGTTCTGTGGTGTCCGAGTGCTTATGATTCTTGCTTCTGTTGGGAGATGAGGGTTTACTCTGCAGCACAGGCTAGACAATCCTTCTGCCTCAGCTTCCTGCGAGCTCAAAGTGCATTTAAAAAATATGTACAGTTCACTAAATTGGTTCCTAAGTCTGTGTCACCACAAATAATACTTCAGTGGAAGTCTTACACACATCTATGAAAGTCAGAGTGTTAATATCTTTGGCATATAAAACCAGGACAGAAAATTATGGTTCATATATCCTTGAGAAGATCATTGACCTTTAATATTTGCATTCAATGGATCTTTTTCTTAATGTTTTAAAGTAATTTTAAATAGTTTACAGAAGATTAAGTCTATCTATACTGAAAAAAATTCATTATTTTAGTAAGGATTTAGTCATGAATAACTCAAACATCTACTGCACCCCTTCTTGGCTTTGCACTCAAAACTTTTCTTTGCATTATAAACTTGGAATCACCTAAAGTGTTTCTTAAGTCAATTTTTCTTTAAATGAATGATAGCAAATACATATGGTTCACTGTCACTAGGATTCAAATGTACAGCTCTGTCTATATGACTTTATTTCTTTTAGCTTTCACTTACCAACACAACCCACACCAGTGGGGTTCAGCTGAAAGTCAGGGGGGCAGTTACACTCGTAGCGACCAGGCGTGTTCACACATAGGCCATTGACACAGTTTATGGGATCTGCACACTCATCAATATCTATGAACATTTAAGATGCACATGTTAACATAGGAGCTTTTACATACAAAGTGCTGTTCCAAGGAACTGAGCGGGTCTTTCCTGCAAGTCATTAAAGATCACTATGAAGGACTCAGCCAAATGAAAATAAAGATTCATAATAAACCTGAAATAGGTTCTCCAATGGTGAAGATTTTATGTATGGGCTCTGCACGTGTGCATGGTGTATACTTGTGTGTGTGTGTGTGTACACGTGCATGCTGTATATGTGTGTGTGTGCATGTGTGCATGGTGTATATGTCTCTGTGTGTGTGTGTGCATGGTGTATATGTCTGTGTGTGTGTGTGTGTGTGTGTGTGGTGTATACATCTCTCCCCCCCACCCCTGTGTGTGTGAGAGAGAGAGGGGGGGATGGAGAAAGATATGGAGGGGGGAAGCGCATATATATGCTCTTGTGTAGAGTGAGACACCAGGATTATACTATATAGCCCTAGCTCACCTGAAATTCATTATGTAGACCAGAAAGGCCTGGAGCTCATAGAAAATGATATTTTCAAGAATGCCATTTGATATCTTAATATATAAACAACAATTATATGTTGCCATTCTGAGGAAGAAGACTTATCTGCTTTTAAAAAGATTAAAGGTTTAAGAAGCGCCACAGTTCAGAACGGCTGGTCCGCCTACACAAAACTTCACTGAGATGCATGGACCTTAGTTCTAGTTCATTTTAGTGTGTGTTGTTTTTCACTTGCAAGGTTTGCTTATAGTAAATTTTATTAAAAATAAGAAAACATGATATATATGTAAAATTTTACATATGCTCACGTACATATATGAAAGTTGCTAATTTGTGTTAAACAATGTTGTTTATCTAAACATGAATACATTCCAGAGTAGAAAGTAAATGTATCAAAATGTGCTTTTCCCTTTTGGAAACATGCACAGCCTGTTGCACAGATAACTCAAGAACATTTTGAAGAGTTTACATATTTAGCATAGGATACTTAAGCCAAGCAATGAGTACACAGTTGATCCTGGCTGTCAGTACCTGTGCAGTTTCCTCCCGTCCTGTCCAGTTCATAACCATCATCACAGATACAGTGAAACATCCCAGGCAAATTGTTACATGTTCCAAAGACACAAATATTTTGGAAGGAGCATTCATCAATATCTAAAGACAAAAAAAAAAAAAAAAAAAAAAAAAAAATAGTAAGGTCATCTCTTTTTTACAAATATATTTAAGGGTTTTAATATATAACAATGACATTTTCTAAATTCTCAGATATTTATAAGCAGTAGTATTTTTTCTCTGTCATTTTTTCCATATAAATAGTATAAATAGAAAGTAGGGGATGTTTATCTATAAAATAAGATATGACAAGTACCACGTTGTTCAATGGTTATATTATACTTTCCCCTCCTTCTGCGGTTCTAAGGGCCTGAAACACAGGCTCACACATGCTAGGGAAGTGTTTTAACCACTGAGCTACACTTCAGACCTGAGCTTCTAATATTAAAACTGTGTGGATTACAACACACTCAAATAGGAAGGGCCAGCTTAGGCAGTATAAGTAGAATATACTCAGGAAGCAGAGGCAGGCGGATCCCTGTGAGTTCGAGGCCAGCCTGGTCTACAAATCGAGTCCAGGACAGCCAAGGCTACACAGAGAAACCCTGTCTAAAAACAAAAATTTTAATGCAAACCTATCAAATGACTGAAAAATTAAAGAACAAAAATCAACGAAAGATCCTAATTAGTACAAACACTACACATTTTGTAACTGGCAAAATGAAATATAAAGTTACATAACACTAGACATTAAATGTATTGGTAAAAAGTGTTTAACAAAAAAAAAAGTGTTTAACATTTTCACATTTTTATTTATTTTATAATCTGACCTACTACCACAAGATCACTTATAAAACACGTAGAGAAAACTGTTCCTTATACCATGAAATAGCATGGTCCATTACCCACAAATTACTATGTATTTTATTAAAATATCTCTCCTAACAGAGCTGGAGAGGCAGCTCAGCAGTTAAGACTGTGTGCTACTATATAGGGGGAGGAGGTCTCCCTCAGTCACAGACATAGGGGAGGGGAGAAGGAGAGAAATGGGAGGGAGGGAAGAATGGGAGGAAACAGGGGAAGGGCTAACAATCGAGATGTAATATGAATAAATTAATAAAATTAAAGAATGGGGGAAAAAAAGCTATTCACGCCTAAAAAAAAAAAAAAAAAAAAAAGACTGTGTGCTACTCTTCCAGAGGACCTGAGTTCGATTCCTAGCAGACACGGTGAGTGACTCACAGCCACATGTAAATCCAGCTCCAGGGATTTGATACCCCTCTTCTGGGCTACATGGGCACCAGCACTGGCACTCACAGGCACACACATACCACAGTCCTCCACAACATACATACCCATGTCATCAGAGATAAAAACTCAAAATATTTAACATGCAAATTACCCACATGTAACATTTTAGGCTAGATGAGAAAAGCATTCTTTTTTTTTTTTTTTAAAGAAAATTATTACGTTTATTTAGTGAGCATGTGCGTGTGTATGTGTGCATGCAAATGAGTGTGCACATCAGGGCTTGCACGTGGAGGTGAGAGGATGATTTGTGGAAATAAGCCCTCTCCTTCCATCACGTGCATCCCAGAGATGGACTTCCCGCCACCAGGCTTGGTGGCAAGCACCTTTACTTGCTGAGCCAATTTTGCAGGCTCCGGACAAGTCATTTCAATCTGCCGTTTGGAATCTTGAATTTAAATGGGTCTTCTGGTCATTTAAAATATTACACTAATTTGTTTCAACTATGTTAGGTTTAAGGTGCCCTTAAATGTTCAGGTAATATTCAAATGTATCTTGTCCTTTGCTAGAACAAGAAAAGTGTTCTCTTAGGAGAGAGAGCAACAGTTTCTTCATGTGGGTTGCAACTAAACTGTTGATAGTCTGTGGTTGGAAAGAGAATGGAGTCATCTAAGCACACACTTCACTCTTAAATGAGCCTCATCAAAAGCATCCCATTTATGCTAATGCAGCAGCTGGGTAAGATAGAGTATGTAGAAACATTGCCTTTGTACTATCAGCACTCAAAACTTCAAATGATGCAGAGTGTATTGCTCACAAAGGATGTCCTCCTCCCCAAGGGCCTCCACCTGCCTCCATGCACAGATGCAGTCCATACTGCTGAACAGGCAGGCAAACCTCACCGTCTCTCAGGCATCGTGTTGCTCTTATGGTCTCTCTGATGGGGGGCAGGGGGCGGGGGGGGGGTGGGCTGAGGTTGGGTTTTCAGAATCCCCAGCATAGTTGGTGTTTGCTTGATATTGATGATGTGTTTGTGTATCTGTGCTTGCCTTTTCTTTAGAACTGTTGTGGTGGGGGAAGGGCCTGAAATCTGTTTCTTTTTTATCATCTTTGCCTCACAGTTAGTTTGAGGGGAGAAAGGAGAAGGAAGAAGATGGGCCTGAGTAAGAGTTGAGGGGGCCACCTTCTTCTAAGATTATTTTTGTAGGGTTCATATGAACGACAGATTTTGCTAAAGCTCTATGGTCTCACAACAAAAGTAAATTCTTTTCAATCTTTATTTGTATTGTATGTCCTATAGCATGCAGATGCCCAAACTACATGTTACGTGAATTCAATCTCAAACTTGACAGAAAATCCAATCCCCCTCCTTGGACAAATAGAATACTAGACACAAGCCCCATGTTTAAGGAAAAATAAATGACTTTTTTATTCTTTACTCTTGAGAAGAGGTGAACAAGTCCGTGATGGGTGTGTGAGCCTCCCAGTCTCCGAGATAACACACCACAGACTCAAACATGAAAGGAAATGTTGGAAGTAAGCTACTTAGGCTTGTCCAAATGTAAAAAAATACAGGAGTCTGAGGCAGACAATCATAGATCACCATTAAAAAAACTGAAGAACTGGTCACTTGTCATTTATCTAGTGGCACGAGAAGAAAAAAGAAACAGTGTTTAAAAAAGAAAAGGGGATGAGGAGGAAGAAAAGGAAGGAAGAAAGAAGAAGAGAAAAAGTAGGAGGAAGAGGAGGAAGAAGAAAAGAAGAAAAGGGAGAGAAGGAGGAGGGGGAGGAGGAGGAGGAAGGGATGGAGGAGGAAGAGGAGGAGGAGGAGAAGGAGGAGGAGAAGAAGAGGAAGAAGCAGCGGCCAAACTTCCAACAATGGCTCTTTGCCAGACAAATTTCATAAGAGATGAAAGCCGGCCTTCTTCATTACTCATTCCACACCATAATCCACACTTAAACGAGTGGCTTTTATATGTGCAGCATGTGCTATGTACTCTGCTTCCAGGTGGAGCCCATTCCAGCCCCTTTCATGGTTTCATTTGCTGTAGCTGATCCAACTGGAAAATGAATTGGATGCCTGGCGACCCACCTTGGCAGGACCTGCTGTCTGAGGCTGGGGTGAAGCCCATCTCACACTCGCAGCGGTAAGCTCCCGGGACGTTCAGGCACTGGCCATTCTCACAAAGGTTTATATTTTCCGCACACTCGTCAATGTCTGCAGAGTAAAAAAGGCATCTCTGTTAAGTTCCAAGTTTCACCACACGTTTTCTTCCCAATGAAGTCGGTTTTAGTGGCTGGAGTTGGTGTTCATTAATACAAAGCAGCAGCTTGCCCTGTTCGCTGGAGTTAGGGTGCGCAGCCTGGGATCAGAGCTCCTTAACTTATACCGCAACAGTCAGCTACAATATAGATTGGTGGGCTCTCTCTGTTCTCCTTAATACGCATTGATGAATCAATATTTAAGCAATATTCACAGATATGACCAAGAGCTCTGGAGTTACATTCATTCATTTGAAAACACAGCAATGCACCTCCCCAATTCCTTAGCTGAAGCATCATTGAGGAAATTAGACACATTGTGGCACCATTGTCTGATCAAAATATCATAGGCAAACATTTTTCATAGACCTTCAAGACAATTTACTTAATTCTATGAGTCATCAAAGGGAAGGAAGGGCAGAAATCAGTGTGTACTGAGCGTGGTAGGATGGCAATTACCCAGGGCATTGTTTTCATTGAGTTCACCAGGAGGATCTGGTCTTTTTTTCCTCAGCAGCCAGAATTGTTTCACTGCAGAGTGTTTGCAACCAAAACCATTCTTTCTTTGATGCCACAGCACAAAGTCCAGGATTTTACATAACCAATACTTTAAAGAGAGGGAGTGCCAAGTAAACACACTCTCTTAAGGGGGCACCTGAAACCAAGGAGTCTGCACTCTGCGTGAGTAACTACAGATTTCGTCTTGTGAGACTAAAGTGTGAATGAACATCAGCTTAGAGGCGCCTAGCTTGTAAACCAAAAATCATCTTGCCTGGAAGGATGATTCACACCCAGTCTTAAATCTGGGTGTAATGAGATAACAGCCGTAGGGGAGGGGCAGGAGGGAAAGCACAACCAGACTCTTACTTGGTGGTTGCCAGAATCCTTTGCTCTTATTATTCCATTTGATCCTTTCAAAACTGGGAGAAAAAGCTAGTGAGACTTGGAGGAGGAGAATAAGCATCGCTGACGACGTTATCTTCGTGTGAGACATTACACATCCCGTCCACAAGATCCAAGGAGTTCCCCCGGATCATCCACTTAGTGATTAAAAAAAAAATGCTGCCATGGCCACTATCTCTATTTTAAAATGAGAAGAGCTGAAGACACACCGGCTACTCATGTGCTTAGGTTCACACAGCAGGGTAAGCAAAGAGGGACTGTGGACTAAGGTGCTGTTTTACCCAAAGCCTAGACTTCCCTGATCATTCTTTATTAAGGAGTAAGAGAAAATGATAGCCATTACAGAACATTACTTTTAAAACGTCCATCAGTGCCCTGGAGGCCTTTTCAGGCTTCTGCGTTTAATGGATGAAAAAGGTGTGCGCTCAAGTATAAATGCAGCGACAGTCATGCTAGCCTTCATAGATTTCTGTCACTCACCTGAGCAAGTGAAGCCATCTCCTGTGAAGCCCTCCGAGCAGGCGCATCGGTATGAGCCCGGGGTGTTTACGCACTGGGCGTTTATGCTACACTGGTGGGTTCCATTCGAACACTCGTCCAGATCTGTGTGGCAAATGAGCACAGAGAGAAGGTCAGAGGGGAAGATGGCAGAGTCTAGTGCAAGGACGAGGAAGGAGGACCTTACAGAGTAGAAGGGGAGAGGGGTGTTTCTCATAGAGAGCCACACATACGGGGGTCACTAGAGAGGGAAAGTACGGAACGTGGCACCCACAGCAGTTGGAGAAGCAAACCATAGTATAGGGGACAGAGTAGTGAAAGCTGAAGCTAAGGGAAAAAATGCTACAGGGACTTGACTTGGAAACTGTGGAAGCTGGGCTCGTCCTAAATTTAAAGAGTTAAATGCCAATTGTGAAAAGAGGTCTAAGTTTCTTGCTTATGCTCTCAGGAGAACAAGAGGAAGGAGGGTCAGGGAGTGGCTGTAGGAGAGAGAGAGAGAGAGAGAGACAGAGAGAGAGAGAGAGAGAGAGAGAGAGAGAGAACAAAAGGGAAGAGGAAAAGGGGAAGAGGAAGGGGGGAGGAGGAGAGGGGACAGAGCAGGTAGAGGGAGAGAGGGCAGGGGAAGGAAGTGCCTGAGGGTGGGAAAGGATCACCAGGTCTGGGCTCACAGGTACCTCAGCCTTGTAAAATCTCCTCCTGGGGCAGGCAGTCTTGTCATAGTTGGCCAGACTAACCGATGGGCACGAAGCACGTAAAATGAAAAGCAAAAGAAAAACAGCAGACACATGGGGCAAGGAGAAAGGGACCAAGGAGAGGCCTGGAAAGTCATGGGATGGATGCTAGCGGGAGTGGCTGGCCTGGAAATGGGTTTCCACTAGACCCGAGGAAGCCGGCATAGGGTGTGACACAGCAGAATCACTCGGAAACTATAACACATAATCTCCAGCTGGCTTTAAATAGTTGACAAGCGTGAAATACTTGGATGGATAGGCAAGCTTCACTCAAGTTAATTTACACTACTGGTAAGAGATATTAAGGGGTGTTGGTTTAATCCTTACTGTGGGCCTGTACGCTTTTACTGAGGCGTTGCCATGAGGAGGACAGCTCTGATGGCGTCTCTTCTCGTTCTACTTCAAATTGACCCGCTTAGTGTTTCCAGCTGGAAATGTTCTTTATCGTCACAGCACGAGCATATTAAACAGCTCCATGAATGACAGCCAGGGTAATAAGCCAGTCCCCTGCCTTGGGGCTATACAATATTCGGGGCTTCAGCTCAAGAGTTACAGAATAGGCAATAGATTTCCCTGTTCTCCCTTTTACAACTTAGCCTTCTCAAGAAAGTACTCAGCATTGCCCGTAAGAACAATCCTACCTACCAAGGATTGCCCGCTTACTCCCGGTTTAAGGCCATAGTGAAAAACCACTTTGTTTCCTCTATTTATCTCACTGGCTTTCAAATCGGACTGATTTCTCTATGAAAAGACTGGGAAAAACACATTAGCTGTTTTTCATGTTACAGCTGTTTAGATCACTGGCTGCACATCAAATATTTTTTTTTTAACTGAGCAACATGTATGAAAAAGGCAGATGGCAAAGCATCCTGTTGTAATTTGACCATTTATGTTAAAGCTAGGGAAATGCCCAGGCAGGAATTATCCCTACAAGCAAAGATAGATTTGATTTATGAGAGATTTATGAGATGATTTATGAGAGAGAAAATGCTCCTGCTAGCCGTGTGGCATAACGAGAGCGCAAAGAAGAGGCATTAGGGACACGGGCCCTTCCAGAAGGGTCTTTTTGTCTGCAAGCTCACCAATACATTTGATGCCGTTTCCCACCCAGCCCTCTCGGCAGCTGCATTTGAAGCTTCCAGGAACATTCAGACAGGAGGCGTGCATGTCGCAGTTGTGGGCACCAATTTCACACTCGTCCACATCTGAGAAACCGGAGGTGGAAAAGAAACGGTAAGGCACAGGAGGATGAATTCTGCTCCCAAGTATGTTCCCAAAAAGACAATTTAGGATAAACACAGGACTGTACAGGAAAAAAAAAAAAAAAAAAAAAAAAAAAAAAAAAACACACACTGACATCACTTTTGTGTTTTACTCTTTTTAATTCCAGTGAGATGTAAAACTTCATGACCCTGACCAGACAAGTCCTTCCCCACAAGAACTCACTAGCCACTTCCTGCTGCAATGAGAAACTGCAGCTGTTGTCGCCTGCGGATATGAGTGACAGCTCCCACATGCTAAAAGCCTAGACAAAACTCCGTGGGGTGACTATGGAGACACAAACTGTGTAGATTTGGTCTCCCAAAGCTTTCGTGAATGTGATTTGTCTGTTCTAACAGCTCACTGACTACTGCACACAGTACCAGCTTCTATCCCCTTTAATAGCCCAGTCCTTGACTGTGACATCTCCTAGTCCTCCCTGTACATGAAGGGCAGAAAAAGTCCAAACAGAACCTAAGAATGTGTTGTCAGTTTAACACTGCAAATCAAATGAAAAACTAGATCGTGGGAGGTGCTGTTTCTCAACCTGTAAGTCACAACCCCTTCAGGACTGGACTGACCTCTAAGGCCAGCAGAAAACACAGATATTTGCATCATGACTTGTAACAGTAGCAAAATCACGGTTATGAAGTAGCAATGAAAATAGTTTTATGATTGGTGTCACCATAACACGGAGGAACTGTACTAAAGGGCCACAGCCTTAGGAAGGTTGAGAACCGCTGCTTTGATGTTCCTACTTTACATGGGTCCCCCATTTGGGCTGCAATTAAGCTGAACAACTGAATGATGCTGGAAGAGCCACCAGGTGCAGGGCAGACTCACCATTCTTTCTGCCCTACTGGGTGGCTCAGGCAGTATGCACCTTAGAGGTAACGCGTGGTATAATTAAGAGTCAGTTACTCATGACACTGGTACTCACCTCCTGGTTGACTGGGCCCTAGGATGCATGGGTCTGAGGATGTTGAATGCTAAAATGATGCATGCCCACGAGACCTGTGAGGCTGCAGCTGAGCGTTCAACATGGGTTGAATCTTACCTGTGCATCCGGTGGTCCCCTTCTTCACTGAATAGCCTAGCTGACAGTGGCAAATGAAAGAGCCCTTTGTGTTTTCACATTCTCCAAACATGCAGATGTTGGGATTCAAGTCGCACTCATTCACATCTGGAAAATGCATTTTCTGGTTACTATTGCTTACCACAGTAAATTTAAAAAGCCACCTTCTAAGCTGAATAACACAGGGATGAAATAAACTGATAAAATTTAAAATACAGTCCATTTGAAAGACTTGTACTGCAGGTAGATACCCATGTACTGCAGGTAGATACCAGTGCACTGCAGGTAGATACCAGTGCACTGCAGGTAGATATATGTGAACTGCAGGTAGATACCCATGTACTCCAGGTAGATACCTCTGTACTGCAGGTAGATACCCATGTACTGCAGGTAGATACCAGTGCACTGCAGGTAGATATATGTGAACTGCAGGTAGATACCCATGTACTGCAGGTAGATACCAGTGCACTGCAGGTAGATACCTGTGCACTGCAAGGAGATACCTATGAGGTAGGCGATTTCTGGGTCCCAGCTGTGACTGAGGTGCTATGGTCAGTGGATAGTTGCTGAGAGAAGAAGAAGCACTCTCTTGTGGAGGATGTGGTCACCAGTAGGACTCCTGAACTCCAGTGGCTGGCCCTATACCCTTGCACATATGGGCAGCACTAAATGGACTGTTTGGGTTTTGCCAAAAACATAAAAATGAAGTTGAGAGGGAGACATGTTTGAGGAGATATGGAAAGAGACGGGCGTGGGGGTAAATATGATTCTATTTCAACTCTGTAGGAAGGTCTCAAGAATAAGGAGTAATTACAAAAATTATCATTTGATTCTGATACCCACCAATGCACGTTTTCATGTCCATCGAAGCCATGAAGCCATCGTAGCAGAGGCAGCGATACTCCCCAGGAATGTTGGTACACTGGCCGCCGTCACAGATATCAGGATTGTTTTCACATTCATCGATATCTGATGACACAAAGTTAATGTCCAGTGAAAGCAAGAATGTCTCTTTCATTGGTCCCAAATTCATTTTCTCCATTCAGCTCTACTTGACAAAGTAAAGAGCAATCACCACATGCATATTTTTATCTTTTCTGTACCTGCACATGATCTCCCATCCGGCATCAGCGCGTACCCCTCACTACAGCTGCACTCGTAGCTCCCTTCTGAATTGGTGCACTGGGTGTCACAGCCTCCGTTCATTATCATACATTCATCGATATCTGTGCAGACATTACACAAACATATTAAATGCCAACTCTACATCCATACATAGGAATGGCCATGTATGCCTTCTTTTTAAACAGAAAATGCTTGATCAGCTTTGGATTTGTCTCCATACTATTTGTACAGATTTAAGGTCACACCATTAGTCTCCCTTAGTCGTTTTTACTTTCTTCTGTATAGCATTCTATTTAGTGCACTGTGTAAGGAGTAAGGAACTCAGAAATATGGTAGCTCTAGATGGGTGTGGTGGTGCGTGCCAGTAATCTCAGCACTCAGGGAGGCAGAAGCAGGTGGGTCTCTGAGTTCGAGGCTAGCCTGGTCTACAAAGTGAGTCCATGACAGCCAAGGTTACACAGAGAGCTCCTGTCTCAAAAACAAACCAACAAACCAAAAAAGAAATATAGTTTCTGCAAAACCAATAGGCCTCTGGTCCCTGTATTTATAGTACATTCATTTATAGTACAAAGGACTCCCTTTTTGGATATATTTGGTGCTGGAGCTTGGTGCTCTGAGAGGTGGGGATGCAGCCCTGTGTGGGCCACCCTTACCTGTACAGCCTTGGCGGTCTGGCGTGGCCTGATAGCCAGGATTGCAAGAACACTGGTACGTTCCAATCATGTTCACGCATTTGCCATTTCTACAGAGATTGTCGCTCAAGGAGCACTCGTTAATATCTATAAACGACAAACAGAATCATTCTTTATGTCAGAGCAGAATTACAGGAGCCTCTAAAAGCAGGCTTCAGTCGCCTGAGTAGGGAACTGGATAATCTAGCATCTTTGGTGAAAAAGTTGGGGGCTCTATTCACTTATTTCTGAGACCAGGTCTTTCTGTTGTGTTGGAAGGATTCCCTTCTCTGTCTATAGTTTCCAAACTCCAGGTATAGGGTCTACAACTAGCCCTTGAAATCTGTATAACACAGCTGAGCAATTTTTAATGTTATCTAATGTTAATTACAATTACATAGCCACATGCAGCTAGTCATTTCCATCACAGAGTGCATAGACATAGTGTGTGTGTGCCTCAAATGAAGCTTACTATTGTTTATTTTAAGGGATTATACTGCTGCACCAACATGGCCCTCAATAGCTGTTCAGGTGATGCCTACGCAAATTGAACTATCCTGAAAGAAGAGGCCGGTTCCAGAGAATAGAGTTATGGTGGTTAAGATCCTTGTGTGTTTGTTTTCATCAAGCTGTTTATGAGCCTGCCTATGTGGAACTTCAGTCTATAATTGTTAGTTGAAAACAATCTGACACTTATAAGATGCATAAATACCTTTTTAAAAACTCATGCAAAAATATGTAGAGTAAATTAGTAAATTCCTAGAGAGCACCCAGAAGATGGCAGACTGACTCATTTCTATATGCTCTTCAGAAGGAACATAAGTTAGACAGAGTGACCACAGCGAGTAGAAGGATACAACAGGAAATTGCTTTGGACTCACACAATCACCTAGAAGATTATGCGAGATAAATTTATGCTTACATTTATTAAGTATGCATACTATAAAACACTTATTTTAAAATATACATTGCTCGCTTGAGGGGTACTTTATTTCAGCCACAAAGTTGATGAATGCCAAGCAACAAAAAAAGTAGACTCAGGTTCTTAAATCACTATATTGCAGCATGTCCAGCCATGAGTTCTCCAATCAGCAGTGTAAAATCATCTTTTGGACCACTATTAAAAAAAAAGCATTCTTAACTTTAAATTCATTCTTCTGAAAATGTCTGCTTACTGTGTTGTTTAAGGTTCATTTCATGGGCCAGCACAGAACTCTGCGCAGCTTAACAATAAGCTGTATGTGCGCCGATGAGCTGTGCTCAGACAGCTCTGAGGAAGAGCTCTCCTCAAGAAGATATCTCCTGGCTACATCAGTACCAGTCAGCAAGTGCACTGGACCATGGTAAACCCTCTGTGGAGCTGCAAGGCAGTAGCTGGAATGAAGAAGTGCTCCAAACACACTCCTGTCACCTCTGCCATCCTTACTGAACATGGAGGTAGTAGGAGACCATGAGGAGGCATCAGGGGAGTTCTGTGGTCACATGTGGGTGTGAGACCTGGGTCACGCAGGGACTCTGATAGAACATGGAATGGACAGGGAGCAGGTGTGTGGGCAGCACAATAACCCGGAAGTGGCCTGGGCAGCTTACTCACCACCCTGCCTAGACAGTGAAACTTATAACCTTGCATTAGAGGTCTTTGCATGGAAAGTGGCCCAGCGCCCAACATTCTAGACGCTGGATAGGGGGAGTTTGGATTTGCAGGTTGTATTGAGCCACAGTATGAGGTACATTCACTAGAAATGACCCCCTGATCTTTACCCACTGGATTCTATAGGAAGGGGAAAGAACTCACCCACACAGTCCTCACGGGATGGCGACAGCTCGTGTCCCAGTGGGCAGTCACACTGAAAGCTGCCCTCAGTGTTCACACAGGTGCCACCCCTACAAAGGAGAGGGTCACGTTCACATTCGTCAATGTCTGAAAAGTAAAAACGTGAGAGTCATTAAAGAACTCGGAGGAAAATGTCCTTTCACATATAGCACGGGAGAGAGGATGTTAGAAGGCAAGCATGTGGCTCAAACATAAAGGCACATCTAATCAGAGGTGGGGTGAGCTTTACTTTGTGTTTCAGTATGAAAATTATGACACTTCTACTCTCAATACACTAAGTCATTGAAAATGTTTCATGTACCCAAAAAAAAAAAAAAAAAAAAAAAAAAAAAAAGTTCCTAGAGGTGACCTTTACAACATTTCCTTTATATCACATGGATTCAGGGTTCATATCCTGTTTCTCAGTCATTTAGTGTTTAGGGCTTGAATTCAACTAGAAAAAGAAATCTTAAAACTTCTACGTGATTATAGTTGGGAGTGTCCAATCTGTGGCCCTTGGCTGCATGCAGCCCAAGACAGGCATGAGTGCAGCCCAGCTCACTGTACATGACAATGCCCTGTTGCAGTGTGAGAAGACTGGACCCCTGAGAATGGCAAAATCATCGCATGTGTTAACTCCCGTAAGCCACTCACGTGAAATAGGGACCCAAATGTTTTTTAGTTTCAGAACTCTAGGGCATAACTCTCATGGGACTGGCAAGACAGAACAAAGGGTCACCACAATGCTATCCATTTTAGGTAAAATCCATCCTGGGTAGTCTGTGTGTGTGTGTCTTCCAGCTCAGGGGAGGGATCTGTCTGCCCTTGACAGCTCTCCTCCGCCCTTGGCACACCTGTCGAGGGTGCTGCCGCAGCTCTGAAGTCAGCTGTGGTACAGTAGCTGAGGCTGCAAGTAGGTATGTTTCCAGGCCAGCGAGGAGAGACTGGCTCCACTCACCCATGCAATTCTTCATCATCATGAAGCCGCTCTCGTAGCCCTCAAAGCACTCGCATTCGAAGCTGCCTGGCGTATTGACACAGATGCCACTGCCACAGAGGTCAGGAGAGATCCTGCACTCGTCGATGTCTACTCTCCGTGTTCAAGACAAAGAAAGAGACAGAATGAACTAAGAGAGTGCTGGAGGGATGGGGCCCTCCAGGTGAGGGTCCTGGACACTTGACTAAGGGAAATCAGGGCCAAGAGGAGGAAGAAATGTTCTGAGGACATAGGGTGGAGTGGACCAGGCCTTCATCAGGCACATTCTTTTCTCCAACTGCCAAAACTGTCATGGTCAACCGGCAGGTAGGGCCTATGGGGACTGTGTGTCTTTGAACTCTGAAATGTGCCTTTCTCTTTGTGGCTGAGATGTAATAACGGGGAATAGACTGACCAACTCCTTTATGGCTCAAGTGAGGAGGCATTGTGCTCACAAGCAAGGAAGTCACAGCAATGCTCGGAGACCGTTCATTCTGCTGCCCCAGTCAAGGGTGGGAGCATGTGGACAGGGGACACTGGTGCTGAGCGGGGCTGCTGCCTGGCAGGACACAAGGCAGACATGGGACATAGTATATTCTTTAAGCCAGAGCATATGGACACAGCAGGGCCTTGGGGTGAATCTATTGTGAGATCTGTGCCACATTCGGACGAGAAGCACTTACATTTTTAAAAATAAAGAGAAACCATGTGTTTTTATTTTGCTATGTTTTCTATGTTACAGTTAGAATCATTACTACATCTGCACTCTCTCAGAAAGTTTAGAGAAACCTGTCCCACCTGTAACATATTTTCAGAACAGAAGTTGGGTCTACTCAAAATAAGTTGGGTCTACACTTAAAAAATATGAGCCATTTCTTTAAAAAAAAGTTAGAATAAAAGAAATGCTACACCACTGTCTAATTTTATTTTAAAATATTTATTTAATGGGGCAGGGTCTTTGGACTGCTTGAAATACCCTACATAGACCAGGAACTCACAGAGATCCGCCTGCCTCTTCCTGTTGAATGCTGGGATTAAAGGAACTTGTCAGCACACCAGGATCCTTTTGATGACATTTGTAGTCTTTCTGTGTAGGTTAATCAATGGACAACTGGCACATTTCTTTTGGGGAGATCTTTTGGTGGGGTAACAGTTTCTGCTTTCACTTTTTATTTCCTTCTCCACTTTATTGGCCCTACCCTAAACACCAAAGTGCTTTCTCTAAAATAAAAACCTCACTCACTGACACAATTTATCCTTCAATATCTGGTGGCAGCTGTGGTAAGCAGGGACAGTTTTGGGCGAATGCCAAGTGGTGGGAACGCCACATGGTAGAAGCATAGGCTCTGCGACAAGGTACCCAACAGCCCATCTTTCCTCCGCATTCAGGGTTTTGGAAAAACTCGATTATCTTCTCTATCTCCACTTTCCTGTTTCTAATAGGGCTTATTTCTAGAATGAAGAGGGCAGAGCGCTAAGAACAGTGGCACTTACGCACTGCTGTGTGTGTAGGAGTCATTCTCTGCTCCGAGATGGCATTTTGAGCTGGCACGTTGAGACACAAAGCTTTTGCCCTGAACCTGAAGCTTGTACAGAAATTCTAACTTTCAGGCTGTGGAATAACTGGAGAGAGGCAAAGGCAAGTGCAGAGGTGAGTGGTGACTGGCTTTCCAGGAGGAGAAAAGTACTAAGTAGTTGGCTGTAGAGGCTGACAATCAATGTAAGCAGGATGGGCCTGATTTCCCAGAAGAAATTGGCTATTGGCTGCTTCAAGAATGGGAGCCATATTTGACCACCTCCTCTTGGTTGGGAGGCCTGGTGGCACTCAAAGAAAGAATAAGCAGGCTACCAAGATGAGACTTGACAGCTTATGACCATATAGTGGGGGAGGAGGTCCCCCTCGGTCATGGACCTAGGGGAGGGGAATAGAGTGAAAGTGGGAGGGAGGGAGGAATGGGAGGATACAAGTGATAGGATACCAATTGAGTTGTAATCTGAATAAATTTATAAAATTTTAAAAAATTTAAAAACAAAGAATGGGAGCCAATCACATTGCAGTGGATTCATTACGGGTCCTTAAACAAGGCGGTGCTACCAATAACTGTCTCTTATGGTGGAAGGTGCTTGTTTGTGACATTAAGAAATTTATCTCATTGCATATTTCAAACAAGAGGCAAGGCTGAAGCTAGAGCCTCTGCTTTATTTCTTCAGGACCTCAATGGCTTGAGCCAAAAATGGCATTTAGATGAATTAGGGTCAATTTGAAATGTCCATGGTTGCAAAAATTAAGGATCTGGCTGTGGAAATCCAACAGATGGGAAGGCACTGGCGGGTCTGCCATGTAGCAGAGGCTGGTAGGTAGACAAAGACCTCTCTAGGAGGAAAGGCTCTCTTCTTCCTGCCCTCTTGCTCTGGGTAGAAAGCTGGTAGCAAGCTCTCAGATATCACCTATCTTTAGGGCATGCCCAAGATGCCTCAGCAAACATCAAAACTGCAAAATGAATGGCTGGCTAAGAAAAGGGTGTGAACGGAAGTCAGAAATCAGGATAGCAGGCAGAAAGAAGGGGGGCAAGGTAGGCAGAATGGCGGGTAGGGAAGGCAGAAGGGGGCAGGGCAGGCAGAAGAAGGTTAGGAAAGGCAGAAGAGGGGCAAGGCAGGCAGAATGGGGGATAGGAAGGCAGAAGGCGGGCAAGGGAAGGCAGAAGAGAGTGAGGGCAGGCAGAGAGGGCTGAGGGCTGAGGAATTATCTTGATCTTGGGCAGAAATTAAGGGAAAGTGAAGAAGGGACAAGACTGTGAGGACTGAAGGCCGTGGAGACTGATTCTGTGGCAGAAATGGAGAGGAGTGGAGAGACAGAGGGGGCAACTGCAAACAGAGGAAGATCCTGTAGGTCTCTTGACACTGGAGGAGGGACGAGGGTAGAAGAGGAACTTCCACTAGGGCAATGTGAGAGAGTAGGGGCCTGGAGTGAGCAGTGAGCAGGAAGGAGAGCTGTGAGGGTCTGGGACAGTTCAGAAGCGCTGAGAAGTACTGGGAGTGATGTAAAGCAAAAAAGTAGGAGGTTCCTATGCAGCTGTGAGGGCTGCTGAGGGTGAAGCTGGCATCCCTGAGAGCATCCAGCGATGGTGAGGGGGATGGAGGCTAAGGGCAGAGCAGCAAGACAAAGCAGAACTTGAGTGGTTGAAACAGATAGCATAGTCCAGGTTGTGCAGGCACAGGAAGCAGGCAAGGGAGACAGTTTAATGGGGCACGGTGAAGAAGGGACAGGTTAGAGGTCAGGAGATCCACATCTGCACATTCCATACACAAATGCAGGCACCCTTCCACCAGATGTGTTGGTGACACTGGACAAGCATTTGTAATAGGCTGCATGGCATCAAACAGGAGCATTTTAAAGCGCATCTCTTTGCAATCCAAAGCAGCTAAGGATGCTGTTTGCAGGCAAGGAACTTAAGTCGAAACATGCCTGTCACAAACTAAAACAACTACAAGTTCTTATAACAGGCGCAGACTCCTTTTTCTTCTTTTTAGGTTTTTCAAGACAGGGTTTCTGTGTGTAGCCTTGGCTGTCTTGGACTCGCTTTGTAAACCAGGCTGGCCTCGAACTCACAGAGATCCACCTGCCTCTGTCTCCCTGAGTGCTGGGATTCCAGGTGTGCGCAATCACACCTGACTAGGCACAGACTCTTAATGTCTACATTCTTTTAGTGCTCATATATTTAAAGATCATATATTTACATTAAAACAACAGAAGGGGGAGGGGAGGGGAAGGGAATGAAAGGGAAGGAGGGGCAAAGGGGCAAAGGGAGGGGAGAGGAGGGGGAGAAAAAGAGAGATTGTGTTCTTAATGAGAAGATGGACTTTTGAAGGCAGTATACTCAGGGCACAGGCCAGAGAGCTAGGGTTTATTACTGGAGAACAATACTCTTTACCTGTACAGTTCCTCTCCTCCATGTCAAGGGCGAAGCCATTGTTGCAACGGCATTTGAAGCTTCCAATTGTGTTTCTGCACTTCCCATAGGTGCACATCCCGGGAAAGGCTTTGCACTCGTTGATATCTGAAAGCGGAGCGAGGGGCGACTGTTGGGCTGGTTGACAGGGATGAGTTCCTCCATCTCCTTAATATAAAAACCTGTCCTCATAGTCAATAACCATGCAGCTACCAACAGGGTCAGCTCCCGAGGTTTGCAACAACTACAGAGATGGCACAGGAAAAGTGTCCACCAAGGAAGAGAGTCTCCACCCGCAACCGAGTCTCACTCCTGTATACCCGGCTGCTGCTTATGAAGATAAGTGAGGAGACAGATCTCTGGGTTGGCGAGGAAGTAGGCACAGCTACCTCTCCTCAAGCTGTGTCAAAAGAAAGTAAAGGGGTAGCAGAAGAGAAATAGAATGACCGGCATCCTGGGACCCAGCTTTTTATCAGCGCTGTCTTTCCCGTGTCATTTATAGTTTTGGACCTTAAGTTGGCCACAAATCACATGTTGAAAACAGAACCAGTTCTAAGAGTGGGTAGAGAGTGCCCTGTTAGTGTGCAGTGGGCCATAGACCAGCCTGCACTTACCTTTGTAAAATGGGCGACCGGTGAGGATGTCTCCTCTGTTAGCAAAGCCTGGGCCCCGGGGACACAGGGTCTCATATTCCTTGGTGCCAGGTTTAGGGCACTCTTCACACTCGGTGCCCCAAGCTGCCCCAACTGCGCAGCAGCAGGCGTCCATGCGGAACTTCCCAGGAACGGGCTGGATGCACTCGTCCTCGTCCAACCTCAGGAAACAGTGCTCCGTGCGGATGTCTGTGTCAAGAGTTCAAGGGCAGCCTGAGTGTAAGCGGGAACCCTTGCTGCATGGAATGTCCCAATACCTGTGCAATGCCTCAGAATCAATGGGCCCCCGGGCTACCTGTCCTTCTTAGCTAAAACCTTCACCTCTCCTAAAGATCATTCCTTCTTCTGGTGGTGCTGGGTGGAGCTGACTCCCACATGGTGGGCTTGGAGACAGACTTAAAATGAGAAATCAGTCTGTCACCACCTCGAACGGACGCCACCGTAACAGTTATCTGGGGAGAGTGAAGGTGTGTGTGTGTGTCGGGGGGGGGGGTCTTAGGATTATTTAACTCTCACAAAGAACCCTGAAAAGTTCTCCTGGTGACATGACTCTTCTAGGCCAACAATCACATCTTGCATTTTTCTCATCAGAAAAATAATTTCCACGCTGGACTCCTCTTTGTTGTCCTCAGCTTAACGTCTTTTTGCAGCAGCAGCGCCACTTGTTAGTGTCTAGTTGGTCCTGTTAAGGTCTAGTCCTGGGCAGCAGTGCTCGGGGTTAGGGTTCAGACCTGGGGACAAGCAGCTGAGGTGCAAACTTAACCAAAGTGGCCCTGGCCTCCAGGTTCTCCCAGCATCCCTCAGTCCCTACCTGTTACAGAACATGGCTGGCATACCCAGCCCCTACTTTGGACTTTCCAGCCCAGGGACTAGGCTTCTTCTCCCCCAGAGGCTTTTCACTATATAATCCAGACATTTTGGTTTCCTGCTCCCCCCCCCAACCCCCTCTGCATTTCCTGGCTCCTCTCCCTCTTGGTGCGTGCTTCCTCTCTCTGCCACGCCCATCCTGCTTTTCAGTCTCCCTATTCATGGCGACTTCATTGGCCACTTCCTGTGAGGTTGGTGAACACGCCCGAGAGCTCCACCCAATAAACCTAACTTCATACTTTAACTTGGCTTGAAATGGCTTATTATTTATTTCATCTCTAACCCTGAGTAACATACATTTCCAAGGATCAAAACTAAGAAAATGTGTGTGTGTGTGTGTGTGTGTGTGTGTGTGTGTGTTTAAAGAGCAAGCATGGTAAAGTTTCACTCTGAGTAGTACGGAGCAGTGTGTCGATATTAACCGGAAGCAAAAGTCGCACAGGGTGCCACTTCCCAAAGTCTCATCAGCACAGCTTCCCAAACACAGGTCTCTGAGTTGACTTGACCCAGCCCTGCCACCAAGGAAGGAAGGATCTTCGTGAGACATGAAGGGTTTAGTCACTAAGTTTCAGTTAAATGTAGGTGGTCTGAGGGCCACTGAAGGTATCTACTTGGGCGTCATACTGTGATAAACTGGGAGCTGAAGATGTGAAATGTCTTTGTATCTGGAAAGATAACTCTGTGTCTTTATTATGAATATTCATATCAATGTTTACACCAAGAATTGAAATGACCAGAGTAGGGGGCAACAAAAGATGTGTAGATACTTTGACTGGCTTGCAAACAAACTTAAGTGGAAACATGGATGCCAGCGGCACGTGTGCTTGGGAGTTTGCCGCAGTCCCTGTTGTTCCCATGTGTGTCACTCACTTAGTCACCTTACCTCCTGCAAACACTTGAGATGACATCCCTATTTTATACGAGGCTCTACTGTAGCAACTCATCACTAATTTGTTCTCAGCATCTTCACGTTGTCACATGCCAAGCCTCTCCAAACCAAACATTCTCATGGCCTCAGCATGAATCAACTCAGAACGGCTCAAGTAGCGACAAAAGTTTTCATTAAGTACACGGCTCAAGAGGGCAGTATTGTTTTAAAGTACTACAAAGGCTTGCTGTACAAGAATAAGGGCCGCCCCCCCCCCATATTCCCAGCGAGCTCTGTAAAAGCCAGATGTGGTGGTGTGCTCCTGTAACACTAGCTCTGGGGTAGTGAGGGCAGGCAGGCTCTGGGGAGTCATTGTCCAGCCAGTGTAGCCAAAATATCAAGCTCTACATTCAGTGAGCGATCAAGTCTTGAAAGAAGGTAGTGAGCCACAGGAGAAGTTGACTTCTGATGTACCCATACGTGTACCCATATTTGCACACATGTGCTTAGACATGCACACACCCCCAAACAAGGAAATCAATAACATAAAAAAAAAAAATGGAAAGAATTTTATTTTCCCTGTTGGAGTATATATTCTTTCTAAATGATTCCATATGAATCACAATACCACTTTCTATCATATTTAAATATGCTGTCAAAATTCACTTAAAATGAAGTTGCTGCTATAGTGAATTAAGCTCTGCGGTAAAGCAGAGCTAGCCACTAGTGAAACTATTGATACATTTGAATACGATTGCCTAATATGGCATTGCCATTGCTCATGCTCTGTCTACCTTGTTAAATTTCAAACACAACCATTTACATAAATGTGTTTCGCAAACTAAAACTTTACTATTCCATAGTTTATTGGGAAAAGTAGTCTTTAAAAGAAAAATTGTTGCTCACATATAACACATATAATTAATGAGAGCATCTTTTTCCAATACAAAACTCAAATTCTTTCAGCTATGGCATTGGGAAAGATTAAGGTCAAACCACCATCAATGTGTAGTTGATAACAAGTTTGTGCATTTTAGATCTTTAGAAAACAAAGCATTAAGAAAACCTACACTTTAGATTTAGAGGAGGGAGCAAGATGATTGACATACTTTTGCCCCTCCCTGCCCCCTTGTCTGGAAAGTACAGTTACAGTGAACTGGTACATGCCAACTTTTTAAATTCTAGCTTCAAAATATGCCTAGTTTTCTTCTTCTCCTAACTTAGTATGAATAACTCAACTTGTCTAAGATAACAGAAACTAATGATTAAATGATAATTTTTTTGGCTTTGCTTTAAAATTTTTTTAATAAAACACATTTTAATATCTTGGAGTGATTCTCCCACTCAAACAGTAACTCATTTAAAGCAAATTTCTCATGTATAGACTCTGGCTTTGGACTGGCTAAAGGACAAGGAATTGATGGTTAGCTTCATGCACGTGGACAGAAAGGCACCCATCTTACCCAGGCACACACGGCCAGTTCCATCTAGGGTAAGGCCCTCAGGGCATTCACAGTGGAAAGAGCCTTTGCTGTTGACACAGTGTCCATTTGGACAGACGCCAGGAAACACCTCGCACTCATTGACATCTGTGGGGAAATGCATTAAGCAGAAGGGTAAAGATGTTACAAGTAGAAAAAGCAGCTGTGGCCTCATTTCCTGTGTGGTGTGCTCAGTCTGCCACACAGCGTGGACCATTACTTGAGTTAAAGCACAAATATTCCACAAGGCAGCCACCACCTTTCCTGGGCACCAGCTGTGCAGACGTCCGCAGCTGCGCTTGTCCATAAAAGTGCAGCCCAGACACGCTCGCTCCCCGGCCAGCTGTTCTGTGCCTTTGAAGGCTGGGGACTTCCTTATGAAATTCCTTCGACTGAATAAAGAAGAGAAATGGGAACCGCAAAGCTGTTTCCTAAGATCACTGTGTGGGTTCCACTGAGGTATTTTTTTAACTGAAATTTCAAGGGTCTTGAAATTTGTGACTAGCTCCTTGAGAGTGAATAGCAAGTTCTTTAAGGGTCTGTTTCATTCGAGAACCACACCCACCTTCACAGGTCACGCCTTTGATCCTGGCAAACCCTCTTGGGCAAGCTGCATCTGTAAGAACAACATGACAGAGTTTTATTTCTTTATTAAAAAAAAAAAGAAGAAGAACATATCCATCTCAGGCACAAGAAACAGTAGGAAGGAATTAAACTAAACTTGAAGTTGGGTCGCCAAGGCCATGGCCCCGTTGTCTTCAATTCAGAAAGCACTTGGCTTGCTCTGGTACCTCTATCAGTGATCACCCAGTGTGAAATGATTTCCCCAACAATTCCTCTCTGGTCCAATTGGCAACTGAATTAAAAGCAAACAAGTCAAAGCCTCAAGTGGAATGGCCACTGTGTCCTACTGGGACACATTCAGGTGGCCACTGTGTCCTACTGGGACACATTCAGGTGGCCACTGTGTCCTACTGGGACACATTCAGGTGGCCACTGTGTCCTACTGGGACACATTCAGATGACGATGCAGGCTTTGAGCTCATCCTGTTCCGTATCTAGGATGCTTGGAAGGGCTGCTTCTGAGGAAAAATCAAATGTGCCTTTCAAGAGGAGAATAAATTTCACCGGGAAGACGTTTTTGGGGAGAAGGCAACATAGCTCACTAAGGAACGTGAGAGAAGGAACATCTGCCCTTTGAACTTGATCAGGTCTAAAGGCCTGCTCAGGCTCCTACCTAGCTCACAGCGCTCACAGGGGCTCCCCCAGGCAGCCCCGAGAGTGGCACAGCATTCAGACTTCAGGGTGGCTCCATTAATGTTCACTTCACAGCGGTTGTCCTGGATAGTGAGCCAGCATGTCCCTTTCAGGCTGTCTGAAAAGGAATAGGAGCAGTTGTGAAGGTTTTATATGGGCAGGAACTGAACTCTGTGTACACCGAAGGTATTTGTTACCACATAAAAAGGTATTAATCCTTAAAATTGTTTTAACACCCTGTTCTTTGAACATACTGCCATGTCCCTGTATTTAAACATGGCATAAATCAAATACTGATCTGCACTATCTCACACATTGTGGCCATTAGTATGACTGCATCTATTAATAATCTAGAGAGGAATAATCACTGTCTCCCAAGGCTGGCACTAGGGATATGGTAAATTGCCATGAACACCATAACACACGTGGAAAGGAACATCCTTCATGATATGTGCTCTGATAGTTAAGAACAAAGACACCTCATTTTCACTCTTCTCTCATTCCTCACTGAACAAGGCAGCCAAAATGTACATTCTATTCAAGAAGAGCTAGTATTTCCCTAATTGAAGACATGAATTTGATTGATAACTTGGAAAAAAATCTTAAAAAGAAAGATGGCAAACATACGATGATAAAACATAATGATAAGCCCACTAGTAAGTAATTTCTTGATGGTACAAGGTATATTTTCTTTTAGGTATTTTGTCCTGCATACTTAACAGGAGTTTTAGCTCTAGCTCTAAATTGAAATATACTTATTTATTGTCAATGATTTGAGAGGACATAGAGAAATATAAACAAGACATAAACATCACCCAGCAATCTGACCACTTGAGATAGCCACTCCGAATTTTAAAAATATCTCCACATCCCATTTAACTTTTTAATTTTAAATGGTAAAATCCCAGTGAGCTAGTGTGGACATCCAGCTTCTGACTCCAGGTGCAGTAAAGGGAGTGGTCTGCGGGGAGCTTTTGGTAGAATAGCAGGTTTTAATTGAACAAAGAGCAAATGACAACTGATTTTGAAGCAGTGATAATGAACTTATTCCAAGCTGATGGGCAAATGCTAACTGCCGATACGACACATGTTTAATGTTCTTTGTAGAGTTGTGGCTTTCAGTTAAATGTGCAGGATACCGGCAACATTCCTGATTAATTGTAAATGCTTATCTCCAGGTGTGCAGCCCCAAAATCTGCATTTTTGGCATTCTCCTTAGATGATTCTGATAGCAACCCTTAAGCACATATTGCTGCACACATCTTAGGGATATTAAAGTATACTCCCACAGAATTTGTTGTAAACTCATTTAGCTTTATCTGCAAAGCTTTACTTCTAAATTCAACAATAAAACAATAAACAAAAGTGACTTTTTAAACCCAGAGTGGGAACTATGAGAGAGTTAAGTTTCAATCCCCACAGTACATTTCAACAAGAAGTTGTCAGGGCCCAAATCCTCCGGGGGTAGAAATTAAACTAAAGCAGTAATTTTTTCCCTTGACCTAATATAAAAAATTGTGAGCAAGGGTGTGTGAGGAGCTGGGTGAGGGTGTGGGGTAAGCTGAGGGTGTGGGAGGAGCTGGGTGAGAGTGTGAGAGAAGCTGAGCATGTAGGAGGAGCTGAGTGAGAGTGTGGGTGGAGCTGAGGATGTAGGAGAAACTGGGTAAGAGTATTGGTGAAGCTGGGTGAGGGTGTGGGAGGAGCTGGGCAGAGATCCTGGGACAGGGTATGGGAGGAGCTGAGGGTATGGGAGGAGTTGGGTGACAATGTAGAAGGAGCTGAGTGAAGTGTAGGAGGAGCTAAGGGAGAGGTGCTGATGAGGGTATGGGAGGAGCTGGGTGAGGGTATGGGAGGAGCTGGGCGAGAATGTGGGCAGAGCCAGAGTTCTATGTAGTCTGACACAAGGGACAGACAGCGAGCGGGATCTGATGGCAGGGAAGCTGCTGTTGCTCTGTTACATGAAAGTTAGGGACATGGGGCAAGGGTGCAGACCCCAGGGCAGTGACAAGGCACATGGGTCTGGATTATATGGCACTACTAAATTAGATCAGTGCAACCCAGGAAAGGTGAGCCAAATACCCGGTTCTGGAAAGCTTAGCAACACTAACCAGTCTTTTTTGTTGTTGTTTTAATATTTATTTATTTATTGTATATGAGTGCTTTATCTGCAGAAGAGGGCATCAGATCCCATTATAGATGGTTTTGAGCGACCATGTGGTTGCTGGGAATTGAACTCAGGACCTCTGGAAGAGCAGGCAGAACTCTTAACCACTGAGCCATCTCCCAGCCCACAAAACCACATTTAGTATATCTGATGGATTAACTCAAAACTTTGTAACTATTCTTAGTGACCAGTGTGAAGTCACAGGAAGTCTAACTATAAACAAAGCAGCATTTTCATTCCTTTACATATTTAGTGACTTAGACCCTGTGGCTTGAGGTGGAGAGATGGCTCAGTGGGTAAAGGTGCTCACCAACAAGCCTGGTGACCCGAGTTCGGCCCCCTGGGATTCACATGGCAGAAAGAGAAGCAACGGAAACAGTCGATTTTATCATAATGAACGAAAACATATAAGACACTGGCTGGGGAAATGTGGTGGTGCTTAGTTGTGGGCAAATGGAAGAACAACTTAGTGATTTGGGAATGAAACATCTTTGTTTCATTAACAACTATAAGGACAAAAGGCCAAGATGATAAAGGTCTCTCTGATGAATCAGAAAGGAGGATGCCTTTGAGGCTCAAGTGGCATACAGACTGCTTTCTCAGGTATCTTGACTAATGCTGAGTTCATTTCCTTTATTTAATAACTCCATCTTCATTGGAAACTGTGCCTTAGCAAAACTGTCACTGCCTCCATACCTCCAGCATGGGTACTTAGAGCCCTGCCCCAGACTTATGGCAACTGATTTTTTAAAGAAAAGCTGAGCAGTGCTCCTTTTTCAGTGTCCCCGATTCACCAGGAAATGAAGACATGAATGACTCCAAAGATGGTTTCACTGATAATTTGGGATTTGGTCATTTCTACTTAAAAACAAATAGGTAAGCTAGCACCCAACTCTCTGAGGAGACAATGATGAAAATACTTGCATTTTTAGTTAAATAGGAAATTACCAATTCATTTTGGCTAGATAAAAAATCATGAACTGCCCGCTTGGGTGTAAAGCTGGATATCTTCCTACTTAGAACACTCAGTTTCTTTTAGAGGTGGCTATTAGGTAGAGTTGGGAACCACAGCGTGCCTAGTAAATGGAGCCGTTGCCCCTAGACTCAGGGAGAAATGACTAGGGCAGGACTTTGACCTTAACTTTATACATGACATTTCTTCCTAGATCAAACCATCTTGCTCTGCATGTATTCTGTGTCATTACTAAGACTTAAGTACTTAAGTCTTAAGCAGGCATGGTGACCCGAGCCCATAGTCCCAGGACGTGTGAAGCTGAGGCAGAGGAATTGTGAGTTCCCAGTCAGCCTACTCTGCATCAGGTTCTAGGCCAGCCTGGGCTGGAACTAAACCAGGAATAAAAGAACTGGCCTTAGACATTTTTTCAGTCATATTATCATCCCTAGAGATTTTCCAAAGCGAGTGAACACTTATCTTCTTTGCTTTGGAGCCTGTCAACTTGTGACTGATGAGAGGAAAGGAAAATACCGAACCACCTCGATATGCGTTAATGTTTAAAAATCTCCAAATTCTTGTCCTGTGAACTGAATCCAAATCCCATCACGTCCTTGATTATGACAGCAGGTTTAAAGCTCTGTGATGGGGATTTGACTGTACCATGCCTAAGGGATTCCAAGGTAAAATGTGCGTAGACAGAAATGCTTACAACCATGGCAGACAGCACGTGTCTACTGACATGAAAGGAGGGGGTTCTAGAACCTAACAGTTTAAAGCCTGCCTAAGCCTCGCTCTTTCACCCTCTTCCTGTCAGTTCTGTTTTCACCTCCAGAAGGCTGAGGTGTAGGATGATCTTCCCCTGGGAAATCCTTGTAGGAATCTTACCTATGCAGATCAGTCCAGTGGAGCTGAGCTTGCTGCCAGGAGAGCACTCACAGTGGAAAGAACCGAGGTTGTTCCTGCAGGCCCCATTGACACACGGGTTGCTCTCACATTCATTTACATCTACGACCCAGAAGGAAAAGATTCCATTAGAGTTGCCATGTGTTTCTGGAAAATATTATTCCAGCAAGCCACGCTATGCCAGAATGTCTGGGAAACTTGGCTCTTATAATTTTAATATGGATCTATGAGGCCTGAAGTGAATGGAGGAATGAAGACATGTGTTCTACAGGATGCATAAGCGTCTACCTGACTGGGGACTCAGTGGGACCATAAGGAACAGCCTATTTGGAAAAGGTTTTAGTAAGAGCGGCTTCACTGGCCCTAACTATAGACAGGTGATCGGCTTTGCTGTGTAATAGGTTCTAGCTCCAGGTGCAACTCACCGGCACAACAAAGGGTGATTATTTCTGTGAAACTTGGAAGACAAAATGTACCAACACTGGCTTTCGTTCTACACTCCTAGAAACAAACCAAGAGACGAAGCCTGGGATACCCTTCCTAGCTACAGGATTCTCCCCAGTTGCCATCCACCACTCTCTTTCTTGAGCTGTTTGTACTTCTGTGGTTAAAGAATTGCTTTACACGACTAACTTTGGCAAGATAGAAATTAGGAGACCTAGAGCTGGGGCCGGGCGGGGGAGTCGCTCAGGCTCGGGACCCGAGTTCAGTCTCCAGAACCATTAAAAACAGAAAGAGAACTATCCAGGTTTACTCAGCAGACTCCATAATTACTGACCTCAGTATTTAATCAAATCGTATACCAGTAATCTCAGCAATTCCTGTTGGTATCAAAAGCAGATAGAATCACAGTACGCCTACATTTTCAAGAGGTGGCCAAGAAATTCTCAAGGTTAAAAAGTTAATTAGCATAACGCGTGAGTTAATAAATGGTAAGCACAAGTCTCAGTTAAAATATGAACAATAACACTAGGGACACTTTTCATACAAATTCAACCACTCAGCTTACAGAGGTCATCACTCACACCCCACCTCTCCCTGCCTAATTATCCCAAACATGCCAACACACCTCAACACTTTTAGGTTAAACAGTAGGGTTTCTGAGATCCCAAGGAGGCATTCCTCTCTCTGCATTGCTTTGGATTTAATATAGGTACTTCTTTTTTTTTAAATATTGGAGGAGACATGTAAATAAAGCAGGAAGGCTATAAGGCTTGCTCCTGACTATCTCAAATAAAATGTAACTAAACTGGTCCTGAAAGGGGCAGGCTCAGAATTGACTGCCACACAATGGGTTTAAAAACGGCAACTCAAAAATCCGTGTAAAAGGGCCAAAGACATGCTAACATGGGGAGGGGGAAACGTCATGGAGGCTTAAACTCTAAACAAAGAGCTACACATAAGCAAGGAATGCTGAGAGCAGGAAAGGGACCTTAATTGATTATTCAACACCAAGTGGTCAGACCCCAAAACATATACAAACAAGTAATGTATAGGCTGAGCAGGTTACATGTATATATTTAGGAAAACACACACACACACACACACCTAACAAAAATTAAATAGAGACCATGAACTTAAGAGACAGGTACATGGAAGGAGTTGGAGGGAAAAAAGAGATGAGGAGAGAATTATATAATTATATTTTAATTTAAAAAATCTATATAAAGCACAATTACTGCTATTTCAGAATGACTAAAGAGGTGCCCAGGTATTAATTTAGTTCTTGAACTATAAATTACTATGGGGAATACAAGTGCGTTTTGCTTTCAGGTTGCTTACAGTGGAAAAGGACCTCCTAAAAGAGAAATAAAAGTATTTATAGTACACTAATTTAAAGGAAAGCAAATATTCTGTAATACTAAAACCTTTTCATGAGAACACAAGAGAAAAAAACTAGAGGAGCAGGAAGTAGGTAACTCATCTGAGGGTATCCCATATTTAATTCTCCAATTAATTAATTTATAAGAAGATTCCCCCAAAAGATAAGTGCCCATGTCATAGTTTTACAAATACCCATTTTGAATTAAGTAACAGTGAGCTCAAAGGCTATAAACACATACAACGGCAACTACAAATAACAACTATTTAGTTTTCCCTTAAATACAATGTTTTTATGGTATAAATGCCATGGAACCAGAAATTGAAACAGTTCACTGTACATTTCTGGAAATAAACTTCAAAGCACATCTGGTTTACATTTAACTAGTTATGTCACTGGAAACACAATCTAAACCACAGTGCTTGATGTAAAAATTTTAACTTTCACAGATTCTCCAAGCTCAAGCAAAATGAAATAATTTTTTTTTGGTAACTTCAGCCTAAAATACAGAAGAAGGTCCTGCTTGTTGTTAACTGTTGTTTATTATATATTCAAATCGGTCTATTGAAAACATGAATTACAAACAAAATAAGCGAATAGAGAAAACACATATATAAAAGGTTGAAGTTGACAACGAATCTGGTAATGATTTTGTCTAGCTCTTAGGAATGAGTGAAAAAAGAATACAGTGAAAAGAACTTAGGCTGACAAACTGACTGTATGTGGCCCGTGTGTCAGCAAGACGACTCCAGGAGAGAAGAAATGAGTCGCCTCTGGGTCTATACATACATAGTGTAGGGGAAAACTTTTGAAGAAATGCAAATAACTTAACAGTGAGTAAAACATGTCTTGGGTAAGTTTCCTGTGTAAATCATTTTTAAAAAGAAATTTCCATCAACATCATAAGGTTGGAGCCAAAATATCTCTCTATCATTTATCTGTATTTATACAAATGAACTTCTTTGCTATGAATGACAGATAAAAGTCATTTCCATATCAAAGGAAAGGCTAAGGTTTATTAAGAACAAGTGCCTTTGAACAAAATAAGCCAAGATGTCTCTCTAACCTTCCTTGTTGGCTGATTTGCCACTGAAGTGCTTTAACATTTATGTGGTCATCCAACGTTTCACTATTAAATGTCTTTTTACTTGTTTGGTAGGTCACTTCTCAGTACCTTTCAACTCCTACTTGTTTTGACAATTCAGTGGACGTATCACAGAACCAGAGCCCAAACACGTGGTTCCCACTCTTTTTCCCCCCTGATCACCAGAGGGCAAGGCTGCTACAGATGGGAAACCAGCTTCAATAGCTGACAGTTCTGAGCTAATCGAGGTGACATCTCATCTACTTTTGCTTTTTAAGTTTCTTGAGAACTAGACAAACCTACCCTTCAATAGAGACCCGAATTAGTAAAATGGATAAAGGTAGCAGATAGGTGACTACCCAGGACAAAGGAAAATATTAGACAGCCTTTATCTCATCCTTCTGAAATAAATACAGGGAAATCTTCCCAGACAAGCTTTTCTCAGAGCAATGCTGAGGGAGAATGGGTGTTAGGAGCGAATGGAAGCCAGAACATGGAAACTGTCGCATACATAGCGGAGGAAGCTGAGCTGGTTTTACTGAGAGATGTTCCTTACTCTTAGAGAACCCACTCATCATCTGTGGAGAAGAAAGGCCATGTACTCCAACCCGGCACTGATGGGGGTGTCCTACCATGTACCCCAACCCGGGACTGATGGGGGCGTCCTACCATGTACTCCAACCCGGCACTGATGGGGGTGTCCTACCATGTACTCCAACCCGGGACTGATGGGGGTATCCTACCATGTACTCCAACCCGGGACTGATGGGGGTGTCCTACCATGTACCCCAACCCGGGACTGATGGGGGTGTCCTACCACGTACCCCAACCCGGGACTGATGGGGGTGTCCTACCATGTACCCCAACCCGGGACTGATGGGGGTGTCCTACCATGTACCCCAACCCGGGACTGATGGGGGTGTCCTACCATGTACTCCAACCCGGGACTGATGGGGGTGTCCTACCATGTACCCCAACCCGGCACTGATGGGGGTGTCCTACCATGTACCCCAACCCGGGACTGATGGGAATGTCCTACCAGAATATAAGGAAACAATTACTTCAGCTAAACTTACAAAAATATGATTTTATGTAAATGACTACTTTTCTTTACCACCTACACCTTTTGGCTAATTACTGTTCTTCAGAGGTTCCCCAGCCCACAACTCAATGCAAACTTAGAGCTGTGCTTTGTAGTTGCGTTCCACTGACTTCAGCTGAGACATTTGTGTTGTGGCATCTTGTTCAGTAGTCCTAACTTGTTTCTGTCCACAAGAATGCTTTGAAGTTAAAGAAGAAGATGAAAAGAGGATGCTAAACATCTTAAAAAAAAATAAACAATGATGCTATTATACTTTTCCTGGCTATTGGGTTAGAGAGGAACAAATGCACCCACAGAAGAGGGAAGGGTTATTCTGCAATAATTACTATGAACTTTCCTAAAACAAGTTACTATTTGGAAGTAGTAACTGAATTTGAGCATATTTATAGGAGTTGCCTGCAGGCCCATACAGTGGAAAGAAAGTGCAGGAGGATAGCGAATAATAGTTATGAATCAGATTATTTTGAAATAGAATTGCCATCAAGATACCAAATCATTACTGAATGCACTCATAGCCTGAGTCTCACCGAAAACAGACATGCCCTTAAGCATTTAACTTGTTCAAGCAACTTGCACCGCATTAAAGAAGTTTTAAAATATTGACTTATGGTCTATGAACCCAAATGATACCCTTTGACTTGTCAAACAGAAATGGTAATTTTCATAAATTATATATTTCAGTGTGGAATTAGTTTCATATAGGCTCCAAATGTTTTTCTGAGTCAAGATTTTTAACACTGGGCTGGAGAAATGGCTCAGAAGTTAAGAGTACTTGTTCTTCCAAAGTCCTGAGTTCAATTCCCAGCAACCACATGGTGGCTCATAACCAGCCATAATGAGATCTGGGGCCCTCTTCTGGCATGCAGGCACACATACAGGCAGAACAATGTATACATCATAGATAAATATTTCTTTAAAAAGATTTTGAATACTATAAACCATCTCTTTTATAATAATGTGGCTAACAGCTGAGTGTTTTTGGAATGTAGGCTTGTAGGTTAATGTGTCAAAGTGATTTTTTTTTAAAAAGGGTAAACCAAGTGAACAAAATCAGATGTGTTATTTTAACAAGTAAAATACAATGGCTCTTTCTGTTGGTTTTTCCAAATGCTTGTTGATAGTCTATGAGAACAGAAAGAAACCAACAGTGTTTATAAACTGTGTTTATATGAATGCCATTTGCAGAACTTCCAAATCAGTGGACAGAGATCATACAACAAGGAAGACATCACTCATGTACTCTGATGATGCTCCCTTGTGTGACAAGTGTTGATCTATCTTGAGGCATTTCCTGGGCGTGGATTTGTCAAGTCAAGGAAGACAGCCCTTACCTTCACAGGTCTCTGTCTCTGTCCGGAACACGTAGCCAGGGGGGCATGTGCAGCTGTAACTGCCTGGGGTGTTTCTGCATAGGCCATTGTCACAAAGCAGCCTGTTTACCAAGCACTCGTCAATGTCTGCAAGCAGTCAGGGGACAGAAATGGTTAAAGGCACACCACACAGACCACCTATGTTCCACTCCTGTTTTGTTCCCCACTCTCCTCTCTGGCTCACTATCTTTATATCACACTAGAGCAAACACACCCAGTGCTGTTCAGATGGTGTGCAGAGTGTGTTCTTATGTGGGTGGATACTTTTACAATATTCTGAAGTCCTTAAAAATGCTTAGGCCTTAGCAAGGGCACATTTCTTCTGTTTTCCTTCAGTTACCTCCCCTGCCTCCCGCTAAATGGGATTATGTTAGGTTTATTTTTATGCTTAAAGCACCAATAAAACATACTAGGAAGTCAAACTCCTCTGCTTGTGAGTTTACATATAATAAAATATGGTATTTTTTTCTGATTAAAATCCTAAGACTCATTAAGTGTCATGTAAGGAAAAAAATTTCATTACTTTTCTATTATGGTTTTAGCTAAGGAAGATGAGTTACTGATGGAGCACTGCTGGTGCGTTTTGTACATTCCCGTAGCAACCCAGAACGGCCCAGAGGGGACAGTCTCAAACCCACAGTTCAGAAGTTCACATCGACTTTATCTGATTTCATTTTATTTGAAACAGATCTCAGTGTGTCACTCAGGCTGGCATCAAATTCACTTACTGTGTGCTGAGATTGCAGGCGTGTTACACTGACTTCTTATCAGCAAGTATAATTACTGAGAGAAAGAAATAATAACTATTCTTACTGATAAAGAGTTCCTTTTGCTTAAAGCTTCATTTTTTTTTTTTTTTTTTTTTTTTTTTTTTTTTTTTTGGTCTTGAAAACAATTGCCCTTTGTCAGAGAGTCCCCCTGATAGCCAGAAAATGATTTCATATATCATTACCACCGATGGTATTACCTTTTTTGTCTTATTCGAGTTTTTCCCACTTTGGATGTTGTTTTTGCTCTGATTCTGGCTTTTAATATGTATTTTACAATTAGAACTGTATAAACCCAGTTAGTTTTCTTCAAGGCTGTGGCCCCTAGTAGGTCAACCATGCCTCACTGGATGTTCACATACCCACACATATATGTGCACCACAAACTGGACTCAAGTGGTTATTTATTTATTTATTTATTTATTTATTTATTTATTTATTTATAGAAGTCAGGAAGTTGGAGGGAGTGAGAGAGTATGAGATCAATGTGGGAGGAGCTGGGGAAGGGGCAGGGGATGTGACTATGATCAAAATGCATTTTAAGCATGTATAAATTTCTCAAAAAATAAAAAAATATTAAAAAGATAACTAATCCCAAATGAGGTCACATCCTGTGCTCATGAAGTTTAGGACACTGATGTATGTTTTGTGACAGGCACAGTTCAAATTCTTGAGAAATGGGTAATAAAATAAAGAATCAATCATTTGATAAGACTTACACGTTTGTCTTTTATTTTTTTATTTTATATGTATGAATGTTTTGGCTGCCTGTATTCTTGTGCACCATGTGCATGCAATGCCTGTGGAGGTCAGCAGAGGGCATCACGTTTTCTCAAAAACTGGAGTCCCAGATGGCTGTGAACCACCATGTGCATGCTGGGAACTGAACTCTGGTCCTCTGGAAGAGCTGCCAACGCCCTATTGCTAAGATATTTCTCCAGTCCCTTCATTTACAAATGTTAACAAACCCCACAAAATGTAAAGTATGACAGTCATGGTCATGTCACCTGTGTGCAGAGTGGGAACATTCACATAGTTTCCCTGGTTTTAAAAGGGTCCCACTCACCTGAGCTTAGAAGCTAACTTGGAACTGTGGGACTATGATAGCGATGGAGTTTGAATTCCTGACCCTCTTGTCTCCCAAGTTCTGGGATTATACATGTGTGCCACCACCCCGGTTTACACGGTGCCCAGGATCAAACCCAAGGCCTCCAGAGTGCTAGGCAAGGTCTCTAGTAATTGTCCCTTCCACTCCTGGCCCATTTGCATTCTTTTAGAACTGTTCCGTGATCTTTGGCTGGTACTCTTTCCCGCAGATGTTTAATCTACTGAAACATATAATAGTAAGAAACTAACATAAGCCCATCTGTATATGTCTTACACTCAAGATCACATGGATACATTAAGTAATAAAGCCATTAGCAGAAATAGAATATTGTTTCTTTACTCACAATAATCAATCACTTGGTTGTAAAAAGCATTGTGGATTAATTTGTAAGTATTATATATAATGATTTATCTAATCATTCTCATTTTATGGAAATGGACTCAAATTTTCTGTGGGACAATTTTGATTGTCTTTAGTCTCTTAATACATAAACTAATAAAGCGTTGGACGTGCCCTTATCTTTCCCACAGCTTTCCTTCTGCTGAATATAAATCACACACGACTCTTTTCACACAATCTTATAAGATAAAAAGGAGACACACCTATTTCTGCTATCACATTTAGGCACACAGTAGCAAGTAGTGTTTTCTTGATTAAGCCAAACCTTATCCATGAACTGGGAACACTGCTCTTTCCACACGTACTATTATCAGGAGCATTAGTGTTTGAACTCCCGGTGCCTCACTGAAAATATTCGGGATTAAGGTAACTACAGAGAAGCAACAGGCAGATAACTCACTTGTGGTCACTCACTTGGGAGAAGACTATCTTAAACCATAAGTACCCCGCAACAAACTCGATGTTGTGCTGTGAAATTCTATTCTAATACGTTTATATCAATGTACACAGTCAATGAGGGAAAGCTACGGGATTTCTAGTTTTCATCATTCATTGTCGTGTCTTCTCTTATCCGCGGGATTTAAGCAGCATGAATGGCTCTTGTATGCACATCTCCAGTAACTTACCAATGCAGTTTCTTCCAGAGGCATCTGGCTCATAGCCGCTATTGCAGTTACAGCGGTAACTACCTCGCAAGTTTTCACAGATCCCATTGGCACATATGTCAGGGTCCAAAGCACACTCATTGATATCTGTGTGAAATATCACATGTTTAACACTCATGGATACATGTTTGCTGATAAATGAGGATCGAATAAGGAGCTTTCAGCATGTGAAGTATCTAACTTTGAAGATCTATTGTTTGCCTTTTAGAAAAAAAAAAGAAATTAAAATTGAAGGACAGAAGACATTTCTCTGGTTCAGTCAAAAGAAGAAAATGAAAGAAGCTGGCAGCAGTTAGACAATTAAGTCATACAGTATGTCTATATTTTTGACAAAAATTAATAAAGAAAATTTATAGGCTGTTGGCTCAAAATACAAAGGAAAATTCAATTTAATAGGTATTACAGCCGTCTAATTAAAGCATGGAGATTTATTAGGAAGGCCTGTATGATTTTATAGGCACAGGATGTCCCTGCTTTGTTCTCATATTTAGCAATTACCTAAGTAATAGGATGTGTAATGCTTCTAATTGTTGATGAGTTAGAACAAATCCCAAAGATGATAAAACATGGCTACTGACAGTCCAATGATTTACAACAGGCATGGACATGTGGCTGCTGTCGCCCAGGGGCAGGGTACACTTGAACTCCAGTGAAACAAACATAATTCCAAACAGGCAATGGGCTCTGGCTGGAGGCCATTGACAAGGAATCAACAACAACCACCACAAACTGTGGTGCAAAAATCCCACTTGGTTCACTGTGCTCAAATCCTGATAATGACTGTTTATAGGAAGTGGAAAGAGTACACAGCCAGAACATCCCTATAACCCCAGCACCTGGAACAGGACAGGAGAATCAGGAGTTAGGGCCAGCCTGGGCTTTGAGACTCTTGTCTTAAAAAAGAAGATAAGGAATTAGAAAGAACTCCTTAGAAACTCTCTGATTACCTATTTAATTTTTCATTTTACATTTGAGAAAAAATATCTCAGTAAAATACTGCCCCTTTCTCTGATTTCAGCTATTCCTTTAAAACTTAACACCACGACCTGAAGATGGACAGTCTTCTCAAACATTTTCTCCTATTAAACACAGATGTACTTGCTCTCTTTACCATAGTTTTGTTAAAGTATAATGCTAAATTTGAAATGAGAAAACTTGGATGAAGTTTACTTCTGCAGTTGGACAGAAACATTTTGGTGGTTGTTTGTTTCTTTTTGTTTTTTAGCACAGAAAGTCTTAGTTATTTTGAGTTATTATATCCCAGGCTTGATCCATATCAAATGTCCCTTAAAGATGGCTATTTTTATAGCCGTGGCTGTATACTTATTTGATACAGTGCTGTATTAAATGAACACACACATAAAATCATGGATGTGGATTGTTAGTAACATGTTCACGAAGCACCTTTAACAGAGAAATATTTGTCTGTAATGAAAATTTCACATGTGAAATGGCACTTAGCACTTAGCACTTAGCATCATCTAACTTAGCAACTACTTCTCTGAAAGACGGTTCAGGCAGTCAGTCTACATTTATGCATTTTCACAGTAACTAAAACCATATTCATATGATTATCAGAAAGATTTATAATATTTTACAATCACAGGAGTGAGAGTTGAACAGAATTACCTCTTCCATCCACAGTGATGCCTACTCCACTGCTACAAAGGCCATGGAACTCAGCTGTGTGATGAAAACAAACAGGAAATGTTAAGCCATACCCACTCCAAATCCAGTCATTAACATAACAATGGAAACAGAAAAATTAAAGCAAGCTATAGCCTCACTTGGTCATTAACATAACAATGAAAACAGAGACATGCTATACCAAGCCTATTCCATACTCAGTCATTAACATAACAATCTTATGTATATTTATTTTATTAAGAAAAAAAGTCCCTGTTTCTAGAACACAATTATTTCAAGAATTCTAAAACCACAGAAAAATAAAAGTAAAATACAGGGAGTCTGTTTATTATTTTACTTATGTACAGAGGCTCACTGAAAGTATGGATGAAAAGAGTCAACCTTGATACACACCTTGGGATTGACATAAGGTATCAAGACTTTTAGAAATTCAATCAGATTGTCTTGTATTTGTAAGTTGAATTGTGAAAGGTGCAATGTGAAGCTATTTATATTCCTAATAACAACACAGATCAAGAGAACTGAGAGCAGTGTTCACACATAAAATCTGGGTTACGATCACAATGGCACCAGCAAATGGGTCTTGTTCATAGTGATCACTGTGGATACAGCTAAGGCATGCACACAACCGCAGGCTGCTGATTTCCTGTCTCACATACCAGCGCAAACTTGGTCTTATCATCTTCAGTTCAGAATAAGAAGAAAACGCTTCAAAGTATTTTGGGGGCAAATTCTCCTGGTGAGTTTCTAGTTTCGTACTACAAGTAATTACCTGAATTTTTAGCCGGGCAAGGCTGGCAGGGCTCTCCAAAGCCATAGTCTGGATTAGCACAGCAGCATTCAGACTTGGTCACTGCACCGGGGAAAGGACGTACACACACTCCTTTCTTGATTTCGCCATAGCAGGTGCTACGCATGTGAGTGTCTGTCAGAAATAAAAGGGTGGTAAAAGAGACCCAGACTGTACAATGGAAGGTTCCTTAGCATGAGAGGCTACTACATCGGGAATGTGTGGAGAACATCTGCCATTTTCTCTTATTTTGCATCCTTAGCATCTTCAAAGTTAAGGAATGAACAAATGCTTGTGGACTAAGGAGATGAATGAAAACACACCTACAAATGTGGTCCCCAGCCCTGTCCCACCAGGATTCTCTATGCAACACAAGCATCCTTTGTCCCAACTATTCTCAAGGGCCTTTCACTGGCTAAGGGTATAGTGAAGGTTACAACCCACTATTTCAAAGTCCCATCACTGCATCCTAGCCTCAGCCTGGCACTTAACTCTTGTTAAGGACCAGTGAAGTTAAATTGTCTTGAAGAGACTGAGTGCTGCCTAGGAGATTGCTTGCTTTGACTTTTTAAATTAGGAAGTCTTTCTTTCCAACCTTTAGGGATGCTGTTGTTTTGTTTTGTTTTGTTATCTCAGAGGCTATGTATTTATCTCAGTGGCTTAAATAATAGCTATGTTAAAAAATTTTGAACTGAGCACAGTGACACATGCCCTTAATCTCAGCACTCAGGAGACAGGCAGAGATAGGCAGATGTCTGTGAGTTCAAGGCTAACCTGGTCTACAAAGTCAGTTCTGGGCCAGCTACATAGTGAGACACTATTAAGACAGACAAACAAACAAACAAACAAACAAACAAACCAAAACTGTACTGACTGGATTTGCTTTAACTTAACACAAGCTAGAGTCATCAGAGAGGAAGGAGCCTCTTGATGACTCGAGGAAATACGTCCATGAGACTCAGCTAAAATGCATTTTCTCAGTTGGTGGCCCAGGCCATTGTGGGTGGTACTATCGTGGGCTGCTAGTTTTGGGTTTTATAAGAAAGCAGGCTGAACAAGCCAAGGGGGAGCAAGCCAGTAAGCAGCACCCTTCCATGGCCTCTGAATCAACTCCTGACACCAGGTTCCCGCCTCACTTGAGTTCTTTTCCTAATTTTCTTTTAGTGATGAACATCAATACAGAAGTGTACGTTCAATAAAACCTTTCCTCTCCTACTTGCGTTTTTGGTCCTGGTGTTTAATTGCAGGAAAGAAACAAGCAACAACCAAAACCAAAACAGACCTAAGAAACAAACAAACCTAAGAAAAAGAAAAGTGATCTATCCTCTCTGCCCCCTACCCTCTCTCTCTCTCCATCCCTTCCTCCCTTCTCCCTCTCTCTCTCCCTCTGGCACTGTATAGAGTGGCTATGCAGACATGGTCTCATGAAGCAGTCAGGCTGCCAATGTTCTCTGGCTGAGGAAGAACAGGCAAATAGGTGTAAGCAACAGATTGTCAAAAGGCCCAAGTTGGGGTTCAGTGTAGGCTTGAGTGACTTCTCATTCCTTTACTCTCGAGTCTTATGAAATATGTTACAGTAAACAATGAAATATTTTTTAAAAATCAGAACATCTTAAAGGCCAGAGAGGCAGCATAGCCTCTCAGCAGTAGAACATGGCTATTTCTTCAGAAACATCCCCATTGTAAGTGTCTAACACTGTTCACAACTGGATGGAAATACATCGGTTTCTTAGAGCGTTTTTTTCTAATATTTTCTTAGGCTCTAGCACATTTTTACCATTAAAGGAATTAGATTCACAGCTCTGTTCAACGAGATGTTTGTGTATTCACACTGAAGAGGATCCCAAGTGTATCACTAAATTCCCTAGGAACACAGTTTTGATTTACAATAGGATTTCTGTGAGCATTTTGGAGATTACTTATTAGCTTAAAAGGGATGAGAGTATGGTCAAAGATACTGCTGTTTTGAGGGCAAGAACATACAATGTACAGTTTTCCAAGGGCAGGTTGACTGGGCTGGGGAGATGGCTCAGTGGCTACATGTGCTTACTGCAGGACCTGGAATCAGTTCCCACAACCCACATGGAAAATTATGGCCAATTGTAACTCCTATTCCAGGGGACCTGACACCTTCTTCTGGCCTTGGAGAACTCCTGCACATATATCGGACACATAAGCTCATCCAGGAACACACTCATGAAGCTAAGAATAATAAATAAATAAATAGATAAATAAATAATAAACTTAAAGCAGTTTAAAAAAAAACAAGTAGACAAAAGCTGTGGAACCTATTACGGAAGCAAGAACATTATGTATCCGTTTGTGATTGGCTAACTAGTTTATTGAGAATAGTCTATACCAGAAGGTCTGCAATAAAGAAGGCAGTATAATTCATGTGTGGGTTCTTAGGACCACACCCATCCTGACTTCAGATCTCCATTACATGGTCTATAACAGATTGCTACACACCTTGTTTACCAGTTAAGTAGTTTGTAAAATGAACAGGAATGTTTGTTAAACATTAAGTGAGGGGCCAGCAACACTCAGAAAATAGAAAGCCCCAAGGGATAGCAATCTTACTCCTTTGATCTTTGACAAGGACACTTCTATGACCAAGGATCCCAAGATGGAATTGTAACTCTTATTTCACTAATAATGTATCTCAGTCACAATAGGAAAGACTACTACCACCAAGTGACCTATGAAAACATACTCATAAGATTTCTATGTGGGAACTGGGTGGACCAGAGTAATATGTGTGTGTGTGTGTGTGTGTGTGTGTGTGTGTGTGTGTGTGTGTAATATTTGTGTATCGTAAATATGCATATTTATTATATATAATATATATTAAATAAATATATCTTTATGTATATTTACATAAAACAGGAACTCTTAAGACTCACACTAGATATGATGCTATTGTTCTAGGTGATAAAAGAAAAAGTACTATTTTTCTCTTAAACAAGATATTTAATTTTATTTTTAAATATGTGTGTGAGGGCGTGAGTGTGTATGTGTGCATATAAGTGCAGGTGCCCAGGAAGCCAGAAGAGAATGCCAGGTACCTTGAATTTAGTGTTACAGGAGACTGAGTTGCCAAAAATGAGTGCTGGGAATCAAAGCTGGGTCCTCTGCACGAGCACTGCCTATCCTTAACCTCTGAGCCATCTCTTCATTCCCAGTGTAGTTTTCTTACTGACTGTTTGCTCTGAGCTGACCCCATAAAATGTTTTACACAGGTGAAGTCTTTAGCACTAACATATTTAACCAACAGAGCTAATGAAGAAAGGCATTTATGAGAGGGACTGTATCTTGTCCAATACGACACAACTGGCAAATAACAGAACCGGTGAAGAAAATAACATCAACATTTAAAAAAAAACTATGCTAGTGTTTGGAAACATGATGAAATGTCTGAAAGCTAGTGTTTTAAAAAGCCTGCTTAAAAAGAAAATTTAGTGAAAATTTTTCTAATAGCAAGGCAAATTTTGAGATCCCATCCCGAAGATATGGAGAAATTAATGACTGATCTCTCATATCTGCCCAACATCAAGGATATCCATATCTATCTATCTATCTATCTATCTATCTATCTATCTATCATTTATCCATTTATCAATCATCAATCTAGCTCTTAAGAGAGGTGTGTGTGTGTGTGTGTGTGCATGTGCACACACACATGAGCGTGCACACACACCAGCGCGCACACACACCAGTGCAAAAAACCTGGGTTATAAAATGACGCTCTTCCTCCTTACACCTTGTCAAGACCAAAAGAGTCCCATGGGATCCATGGAAGGGACTTTTATACAATTAAAGAAACAGGTCTGATGCTATGACGCCCACTGTGTGATGATGAAAAGATGGTAGGAGGACATTAACCTCGGGTCACAGTGGACAGGGCAGAGGATGATATGTCTATGGAGTGGGTCACCTGAAGAGGAGGCCTCATATGGCAGGCACACAAGAAGAACGTGACTTTAAATACTTGCAAAGCCATCCTAGGGTAGTTCTGGTAATACAGTTCCACCCTCACTTACTGGAGAGGTGAGCTGGGAAGAGAATATGTTATTTAACTCAGCTACGAATATTAATTATACACTAGTGAACATTGTAATTTCTAAATTCAGATCATTCTCATTAAATGAATTCATCATAGAATTTTCTTGTTACCTAAATGTTAAGTTATGGAAATAGCCTGAATTTTCTTCCTTCATTATGAGATCTGCTCTGTCTACTGAAAAAAAAAAAAAAAAAAAAGAAAAAAGAAAAAGAAAAAAAGAAAGAAAAAACACTCCAAAGTTTAAAAGGATGGGGATGGTATGGAAACATACATTTTGTCTCTTCTTTACACTACTTGTTATCATGATTCTTTAGTACACTAAAATCACAGATTAATTTTATGGAACTTGAAAGAAAACTTAATTCTTATAGAAACAAAGATATAATAAAAAATCTAAGTTAAAGAGCCAATTCAAATAATACATAGGCGTGACTTTTTCCTCATGCAACAAGGAATGCAACAAGTACTGAGGAAATCTGCTGTCATATAAGAAGACCAATATATAATTTTCTACCCAAACAAATGGTGCTCTTATTTTAAAAAGCTGAAATTGCCATAATGATGAAAAATGCACAAAGGCATTCCAAGGCTTTCTGATGTATTCCCTGTATGTGGATAAAACAATGACGTCTTGGTCTTGAGCACCGATTTCGTGATAAATGCTCATAAATTGACTGTTTGAAAGAAGAAAAAATGTCTCCTTCCTAAACCCGCCTTAGATCTCAATGGAATCACTTAGGTGTAGACACATACAACTGCCAACTTTAAGGCAACTGAAAAATATTTCAGCCCTCCACACAGGAAGGAGCTACATTCGCCTAGCCACTATATTTGAAATTCCCCTGGACGAAGTGCTGACAACCTGCAGGCTGAAGCAAAGCCTCGGCTGGACAGAGGAGGGATTTGAGAGAAGAGATGACTTCCATCTGCTGAGCCTTCCTTGTCCCTCCCTACCCTTCCTGGGATTCAAGAGTTATATATAAAGTATTAAAAAAAATATGGCGGGGAATTTCCTTTCTCTCAAAATCAGCCTGGATGTTTTTATGCATAAGCTGAAAATGAGAGGGTACAAAGTGACCGACTCACCCTTCAAGTGTCACAAAGGCACCTGGGAGGGGAAACTCCATCAGTGCTGTCTCCTAACCTCTCTACACTCACTACCACTGCAGCATATGGCTTAGGTCTTGCAGTGCCGACAACATCTCAAAAGCTGTGCGGGCCTTTTCGATTCATGGCATCCAGTCAGCACATGTTCCCAAAAGGCATTCAGAATGGCTTCAAGTAAATTATATATTCAGTCCATAATATCCCTTCAGGAGTTCGTGGTGGTGAGAGATAATCTTAATCACTTTAAGCTTTAGACATTAGTATACTTCTGTGGCACAAAGTTATTCATGTTTCAGGCTTCAGATAAAACTACGAGTTTACATGAATGTAACTATAATCTCCAAGTTCATATGCTGTAGTTGATAACAGCATGGACGCCCGCTGAATTCAAAACTCTATTTTTTTGTATATCATCAGAAACTTTGAAAATGGAAAGTGTAAGGTCTCATCTTTGTAAAAGTTTTATTAAGATATAATTTACATGCTATAGAATTTGCCCCTTGAAATTCTACATTTCAAGAACGTTTACACTCACAGTTGGATTTCAGAACATTTTCATGTCCTTTGGTTGTCATTTCCTTCCCCTGTCACCCTGTCCTTTCTGCCCTTAGCAGTCACATTGGATGCACGTAGACTTACCTATTCTGGACATTTCCTATGAATGACATCATACACAATATGGCCTTTTTGTGACTGACACCTACACAACATAAGCTCTCACTTGGCATATGTTTAAGCTTTACTTGTGTTTTAGAATGCACTCTGTTTGTGGCCAAACGCTATTCTTTTGTATAGTTATATCCCATTTTATTTTTTCAGAGGTCACCTGTGACCATCAGGTCACTATAGAATGTTTCACTTACCAACACAAACACGTCCATCCACACCCACAGCCAGGCCAGGAGGACAGTCACAGCGGAAGGATCCTTCGTTGTTGATGCAGTGCCCATTCATGCAGATGCCTGGGGTCTGGCATTCATCAACATCTGCCCAGACGGGGACAGAAGCTGGTCCATTACTGAGTAAAGACTCTGCTTGCTGGAGCTGCTCTACCCTATCAGCCTTTTAACTGAGTAACTTGTAAAAGAATATATAAAAATGACAACTGACCTCTACAACAACACAGTCCTGTCAAGTACATTTTGTAGGAAGCTGAGTAAAATTTGCTGTACGTATCGAGGGGGGAAAACAGGAGTCTCATGACTTCTCTTATTTATTTGATAACCTTGTTTACTATTAATAATACCTAATTAAAATGAAGTGACATAAATCTCCACAAATCTATGGTCAATTTTTGAATTTTTTTTCATGCAGAAATAGATCCTGTTTTGACATTAATTTGAACACTTCATACTAGCAAAATAAGCTGAGATAGTCTTTGTAATCGTCACCTCACTTGCATCTATCAAACGGTGTCCAACTTTAAGGGGCTTTCTCAACAGCAGAAGCACACCTCAGACACAGAGCTGGTAAGTCATGGCCAATATCAAGACAAACAGATTCTAACATTTGTAATAAGAAAACTCTAGATGAGAGAAGCATAGGAGAATAGCAAAGTAGAAGGATCCAGAGGGTCCTAGAAATCTACAAGTAGAACATTATGATAGGCAGATTTGGGCCCAGGGTCCCGCTCAAACTAAGGCACCAGCCAAGGACAAGAAAACTGATGAAGAGGAATGTAGTAAGAAAACTGATGAAGAGCGATTTCCAGGAGGAATGCACGGGTTAAGCCAGTCATCTTTACACATGCATTTAACTCTCCTAAGACGCCATGGAAGGAAGTTCCAGACTGTTGTGTGATGAATGCTGCAAAGTACAGGGAATTTCTGGGCACCTATCCCATGCTGAATCTCAGGCAACCATCCTTGAGATATTAGGCCAAAGCTATAGCTTTTCCATTTCACCGTGTATTCCCCTTCTTTGCGAAGTCAAAAGCTGTTTGTTACGCATGAACCTAGCGCCACTTTGTAGCCCTACTGTCCCTGGAATATCAATGAAATCATAGGAATTGGTAACAATTCTTATTTTATTCAGGTATATGGGTGAAATTGAGGGCAGAAAACAGTCATTGAGTTGATTTCCTCTAAGGGAGGAAACTGAAATTAAAAACAAAAGTTTGCTTCCAAGACAAAACCACAAAACATGTTCCATGTTACAAAGTTCTATTTGTGAGTATGAACGTCATACACTGTCATGTATTTCTGGGAAGCCTCTATTTATTAAAATTATCACCAGAACGCGGGTCTCCAAAATTGCTTCATAAACAAAATAGCTAATGGAAACATTCAAACTATGACTCCACTTAATTAAATTAAGGTAATAAATTCATGATATGTTTCCCAATAATCTGCGGATCGGCTCTATGGAAGATATGTGACTCTGTGCCCATAAGGAGTGACCCTAGAAAATCCAGTCCTGGGAACATATACAAATGACAAGTGTGCAAGGGTTTTGATTATTCTTGTTCATTTAGCCAACAAGTAGGAAGAAAGTATTTCTTTATTGTTTCCTTCCGACGATAAAATAAAGCTGCATTCCTTTAATTTTTCTTAGACCACTATTACTTTGCAAAGGCATCACTGTTTCTCATTCACAGTGTTTTTTTTTTCTTTTCCCCTCGAAAGCTTTAGACACCTCTCTTACTAAACCAGCAAGAGATGTTGAAATTCAAATGAAGAAAATGGAGTTACTCTTGCAGGATGAACAGAGAAGAAAAGGGTGGTTCCCATCATGGTGACCTTCTTATTTCAAAGCAGTACATACCTGTGCAGTAACGGCCATTTGGAGCCAGGACAAATCCTGGCTTGCATATGCACTTGAAGCTACCGTCTTCGTTGATGCACATCCCATTCAAACACATGTTGGTCGTTGTGCATTCATCATGGTCTGTGGCAGAGACAGAGTAACTTTGACCCCTGGCCTCAAAAGAACCAAGGCTCTCTCTCCTTCCATAATCTACAGTCAATCTTACAACATCTATGAATAATCCTGTACTTGTAGGTACTATTTTAATTTTTGAATTACTTATCTTTTACTTTGACATTATCACATAATTGCGTTCTTTCTCCCGTCCCTCTCCGTTCTCCAAACCCTTCCATATATCCTCCTTGCTCTCTTTCAAGCTAATGACCTCTTTCCCCATTGACTATTGATAACCCTGAACACATAAACACAATCTGATCAGTCTGTATAATGTTTTCAGGGCTGATTATTTGTTTATTTTCCTTCTGAAAATAAGAATGCCTGGTACATGAGCATAAATAATGTGGAGGCTGAGGACTTTCAATACAGTGAACGCAAAGGCAAGGAAGAAATATTATGTTTAGTTGCCTTTAAAACCACATAAATAAACAACAGTGGTATTTTATTTCCTCCAACGGTAATAGGGTTTCACTGGGTGTTACATTTACAATGGACTCAAAGCATGGTAAACGTCATGGCAGGTGAAATGATCTGGGCGCTGGGCGTGTCAACCAAGCAAAAGGTTCAGTCATCGCAATATCAACATTGCCATATTCACCCAAGTTTACAAGGAGGGTGCCCCGTCTCTATATTGTCAGCGGCATCTAAAATAAAGCACACTGCTGAAAAATAACTGGTACGTATACTTCAATATGTATCAAATAGGAAAAATGTGAGAAGTCACATATCACGTGTTGCTGCAACATTACTATTTCTATTACTTTGCTTTTTTAGTCATGTTAAACATTTTCATGTTTTATTTATCTAAATTATGTGACCCCCTTTCTTTCATGCATGAGATGTGGAAGCCTTTGTCAAAAACATATATGTGGTTCTAAATAAAATGTCTATCCTCTAAAAATCTTTTTCTAAGGGAAAAAAAAAATTCCATACCAACACAGTTTTTTCCATCTGTGGTTAACTCAAATCCAGCATTGCAAATGCATTGGAAACTGCCATCTGTGTTCACGCATCGGCCATTTTTACAAAGAACTCCATTTTGGATGCACTCATCAATATCTGAGAAAATTAAAGAGAGCCAAACAGTATTCCTTTGTAACACTTGTTGATAAAAACAGTAAGACACTGCAGCTACTTGAAATATTCACTCTATTTTCACGTGTGATAAGTCCTGTTGTGTTGCTTTCTCAGCAAAATTTTTATCTCTCACTAGCTTTCCTTTTTGGATAGAAAGTGTGAGCAATTTTTCATACCAGATAGTAGGGGGAAAAAGGGAACTGGGGTACAATGAACTGAAGAGCAGGGAGGAGGAGGCTGGGACTACTGAGGTAGCTGGGTTTTGGCATAGTGGACGATGACCTTCAAAGTCAGACCCCAATGCTGGGTAAGTGAAAGAAGCTGCAAAAATCTCTGGGTTAAGAGCAAGGCATTGACAACTGCTGGGGAAAGTCGATTCAGGAAACTAACTCCCAAAAGACAAGCGGAGTCATCTGGTAAACGGATTCCAGGATGAATCAGCCATGAGGTAGGCTTTGGAGGATGGTGGCGTGTGAAGCAATGAGGCTGCAAATGTTGGATTGTGAGCTGGGCTCAAAGAAAACGGTAGTTGAAAATGACCATAAATCTTAAGCTCAGTGAAGGGTAATGCTGACGTCATTTAGAGAAAGGAAGCCGTGCTATGTAGGCAAAGAAGGCCGACTAAGTCAGATTCTACATTACGTGGGTTATCCATGTGCACAGCGCCTATGTTTAAATGCTCTCCAAGAGCCTTATGAGACAAACCCACAAGGGAACTGTGCTTAAGCAGTCCATGTCTCGTTTTAGTAAGTTTCCTTTAACTCCAACAGCCTTGCTGACTCTATTTCACAGAACCGGTTTCTACACGCGGAAATCCCTGCCTTACCAATGCACGCCTGCTTCGTAGGAGTCCGCTGGAATCCAGCGTGACATTTACAGTAATAGGATCCAGGTGTGTTAACACAATCTCCATTAGTGCAGGGATTTGATGTGCATTCATCGACATCTGTGAGCAGCAAAAGAAACCATTATAGACGTCACTCAATTTGTAGACATGTTTGTTTAAAGTGCATTTAGCCTCCCAAACTTGAGAGAAGGCCAGGCCGTGGTAATAAGTCTAAATAGCAGAGTATTTATAAATGAATGAAGATTCCTTTCCTCAAATACACACAGGGTCCAATTTGAAGATTTACAAAAATAATGCTTACTGGAGAGTACTAGGGAATTTGCTTTAATCAGGAAATAATGATTTTTTTTTTCAACTGGAATAATGCCCAGTGATTTAAGGGCACAGGCTTCGAGAAGCAACAACGGTGAGTTCCAACAGACTATAACAGTCAGAATGTACAGTAATCTAGGCAAGATAATACCTTAAGGCCTTGGACAATCATGAGAACAATGAATGGTTTCAACACACACACACACACGCACGCACACGCACGCACACTACATTTAGTCAATACTGTTAGTTTTAAATAAAGGGATTGACGGACTATGGAATGTCTTTGTTACTTTGCTGTGGACTCCCCTATATGTATACAACTAGATATTCACCAAGGCTTTATTTTGTAGTAACAAACACAAACTACACATAGAACAAAAACTGGTTAAAGAGTAACTTTTCCCCATTAACTTCAGGTTTCCTGAGAAGCTTAAAATTGGCATCAAGGATCCTTTCCAGAAAATAAAATGTTATGCAATTGCTATCTGATCTGAAAGATGAGAAAGCTGAAGGTTTTAATGTAAGGTCTCTGAAGGCTCAATTAAATGTGAGTCCATTGCAGTAATTTGGGTGTGTAAAGTCAGACTAGGGAAATCTCTTGTGCCAGTGTAAGTTGAATTCATCTTCTCTTAGCAATGCTCGCTAAATAATATTTTGAATGCTGGAAAGTTTAAAAAAAAAAAGGTGGGGTAACGGTTTGCCATCTCAGGTGCATGTAGAAACCATTAGCATTACAATTTCAGCGAAACTGGAGAAAACAACAATGCGGTCAGCACACAGGGTGACCAATTTCATAAACAGATTGCTCCTTTCACAGACGCTCCTGCCAGAAGGACTGCATTTGCTCAAACACACCAGCCTCAGTTATATAAACTTTCAGATGGAGTGCAATTAAACCCTTTCTGGTAAAGGCAGGGGAAGGCAAAACAAAACCTCATGGTGAATAAAATTAAGACAACGAAGTTTAAGAGGATTAAACGCTTTTCCAATTCATCTCAAGGCCCTTTCGGCCCACGAAGACTCACTTACATGGACAGTTTGGGTTGATAACGTCAATTCTACTGAGGCAAGGGAATGAAGCATGATGGGAAGAGAGAGAGCATTTAGAGCATTAGCAACCACAAAAGGTACAATCAACGCACCGCCTCCTGTGAAACAGCTCCTCCAGTCTGCACTGCTAAACATCACTTCAGTTATCTAGACACACATCGTTGAAGTCCAACAATTAAAAATGGCTCCCAGATGCATCTTGATGGAAGTCCCAATATAAAACCGTGCTAAAATGAAGACTACGAGAGACCAAGCACCCAACCCTCCTCTCTCTGTGTAAACGATCCATGAACCAATGGCAAACTGGAAGCTTCTACAATGTCACTCAGCATGTCTTTTCCCCTTAACAACCCACTCCATGGCTTACTGTTGCCACGGCAACTCTTCTCACCACCCTGCCATTCAATGGTATCAAAACTGTTGTTGGATCGGTTGGTTTATTTTTATTCCTTCGATGGCAAATTCGTTGGCTTTATAATTCCAAGTGTCCTTTAACTTTCATTTGATTCTTTCTTTGTGATTAACAGGATTATGATATTTATCTTTCATGTTTATTTAGTTTTGGTAGCTCTGGGGATCAAATCCATTTAATCACTCAGGCCAGCACTTTACCAGGGAGTTACAGGCCTGGCTGCTAGAGATTTGTTTTTAGACAAACAACAAATCACCACCACTTTCTCCTGAATCATGAATATGATGTCTCTTCTCCATTATGCGTCTCAAATTTTAGTTTCGCAAAGTGGTCATATTTATCTTTCTTAAGGGGACAGGAATAAACAACTTCTATAGTCACTACCCTCTGGCTTTTCTATGATTCCATTAAGGACTGAGTAGCTATAAGTAGACTTCATGGTAATCTTAGCCTCCTAAGGCAAAGGAAAGACTTGTGAAAATGCTGATTACTAAAATTGTTAGCATTTGAGATAACATTTGATTTTAAAAGTTTATTCTTGAAAAAAATTATGTATACATATATCAGTTTAGAAAATACTTAATTTTAAGAGCTCTGTATTACCCATGGAAAAAGAGGAACCCATTTATTTCCTATTGTCCTATGATAAAAATGGTATCAAGTGAAACGATTTTAACAACGGTGTGAATTACATGGGTGCTTGGTATTGCAGAGTTTCACGAGTAGAGTAGAAGAAGAAAAGGAGTACGGTGGGTAAATGTTAACTGTTTTGGGGCCTTACAAGTAATTCTCCTAGAAGCAAGAAGGGCCTATTTCTCTCTGCCTGCCTGCCTTCCTCCTTCCTTCTTTCCTTCCTTCCTTCCTCTTTTTAACATTTAGCACAGTGATTCCTTATGCTTTAGCAAGCATCTAACAGATGTTCCAAAAACAGAGGGCAGTTTATCACACCTCAGAGCACTGGCACATTTTATGCAGGTGTCACTCTAATTGTGGCTAATAGAATAATAAACATTAGCTAAGTACTCTGCCAGGTTTTTTTCTAAAATAATAATGTGTTCCTTGTGAACTCAAAATGATTAAAAGCTGACACCAGAAAGAGACTCAGGCTTAAGAAGACAGAAAAGGTTTTTCTTTGGTTGGTTTTCGGTTTTGTTTTGTTTTGTTTTTCTGAATATGTGCTTCAGTGATAAGCTGTGCATATGTGAAATATAACAGTGTGAAAGAGAGCCCTGATGAAGTTTCATTGGTCAAGGATTGAATTAAAAAAAAAAAAGAAAGAAAGAAAAGGGAGAGAGAGAGAGAGAGAGAGAGAGAGAGAGAGAGAGAGAGAGAGAGAGAGAGAGAGAGAGGAATCAATGACTAGCCAGGACAAAGTTGGGGATTCCCTATAATACCTTTTCTCAAGGTTTGGTCTATGGGCTCCTATAAGTTACTGGGATTTTAGGAACACAATTAAAAAAAGTTTTCTCATGGTGCTGGAGATGGCTCAGCAGTTAAGAGCACTGGCTGCTCTTCCAGAGGACCAGAGTTTAATTCCCTGCACTCACATGGCAGCTCACAACTCTGTAACTTCAGTTCTAGGGAGTCTGACACCCTCACACAGACACGCAGGCAGAACCCCAACGCACATAAAAATAAATATATATTTTTTTGTTTTTTCAAGACAGGGTTTTTCTGTGTAGCCTTGGCTGTCCTGGACTCGCTTTGTAGACCAGGCTTGCCTTGAAATCACAGCGATCCGCCTGCCTCTGCCTCCCAAGTGCTGGGATTAAAGGCATGTGCCACCACTGCCTGGCCTAAATAAATAAATCTTTTAAAAACATTTTTTCACTGGACATGGTGGTGTATGCCTTTAATCCCAGCACTTGGGGAGGCCAGCCTGGTCTACAAAGTGAGTCCAGGACAGCCAAGTCTACAGAGAGAAACCCTGTCTCGAAAGAAAAAAAAAGTTTTTTCATTATCACTTGAACATGCCACTGCCTTCTTCACTGTGTGGACGTTTTCAGTGACAGGGCTAAGCAATACTTACTCCTGAGGACAAACAAAAGCCATATTGCCAAGGACATGCAGTGCAAGAGAGCAAGGAGAAGCCATGTTCATCAAAGAGCACCATTTGTGACAGTAAAAACTTACCATACTAAATCCTGACCTGAGAGTATGCTTTCTAAAATCTCTGATGAAAGTAATGGATATTACACACCATTGCTGACTGCAATACCACAGGTGTCTCAGAAACAAACTGGTGCAACATTCTTTGTAAGCCCTATTTTGTCACAGAATACTATTTTTACTCAAAGATTAGCTGACATGGAAACTACAGTTCTTCAAATGTGTGACTCGGTCAGACAGTTTCTGGAAGAAGAAAATCAAGAGCCTGCTCCTTTATGGAAATAAGCAAGTCTAGTTGATGCTAAAGCTAAAAATCCAGGCTTAGAGCAGCAGAATTAAAAAAGAATACTGCCAATTTTTAGAAAATATAACAACGTTTCTGGTGAGTCTGAAGGTGATACTAACAAATGTGTGCGTTTAAAAGGATAATGGTGAAATACTTGACTGTGGAAGGAAGTGTTACACGGGGATCCACTGTAGTTTTAGTGACACCCAGTGCACAATACAAAATACACTCAGCATACAAAACAGATCAATGGACTCAACACGACACACAGGAGGTTTGTCAACGTTTCCGCACTTCAGGTAAGCCCTAAGAATCACCACATTCTGGATTTCAGTGGAATAGCTAAGAAGATCCATAATTATCTGAAAAGCCTTCAAGACAGCCTCTCCTTTCTCAAGTATTTATATGACTAAAAATTACGTTTATTATATTGTGCAGTTAAAACAACCAATCACAGCGGACTAATACAGACACAGAGAATCTAGTGTTTTTGGTTTTGTTTGCTTTGGAAAATACACTTTCATTTATTTTAGAATATGTAATTTTTATGCACACACACAATACTTACACGGCTAGCAATACATATATTGTTATTTAAATTAGCTTTACTTTTTGAAATATTAAATTACGTGTATGTGTGTGTGTGTGTGTGTGTCTGTGTGAGTGTATTCCACCTGTGAGTGAGGGGCTGTCAAGCCCTGAAGAAGCTGTCAGATCCCTTGGAACTGGTGTTATAGGCAGGTTGTGAGTTGCTTGACAAAGGTACTGGGCACCAAATGGAGTACCACCACCACTACCACCATCTCTGCAAAATCAGGAAGTACTCTTAACTGCTGAGCCATCTCTCCAGTTCCTATCATTATATTTTAAAAGATTTTATTTATGGATGTTCTCCATGTGTGTGCACTCATGTATGCACGTGTGTGTGGAGGCCAGAGGATGACATCCCTGTTTCTCATAATTACTCTCCATATTACTGTTGTTGTTGTTGTTATTATTATTATCATTATCAACATCATCATCATCATCATCACTATTATTATTACTTTGAGACAGGATGTGATCATCATCATCATTACTATTATTATTACTTTGGAGACAGGATATTTTACTGAATCTAGATGTTCCTGACTGGGTAGACCAGTTGACCAGCATGTCCCAGGGATCCTCCTGTGTCTGCTTCCCCATTGCTGGGATTACACACACATATGCCCCTGCAAGCTTCCTGTGTCCATGTTGGGGGATCTGAATTCTACTTTTCATGGTTACACAGTTAAAGCTTTACCAGTTGAGCCATGCCCAGAGTCCCTTGTATTTGTTAGAAACAGCCCTTCTGTATTAAGGAAGTTGATAATTGTTGGCTGTGGTGGTGGACTCCTTTAATCTCAGCACTCCAGGAGCAGCAGAAGAGGTAGATTTCTGTGAGTTCAAAGACATTCTGGTCCACATAGTGAGTTCTAAGATAGCCAAGAGTGCATAGAGAAATTTTGCTTCAAAAAAGCAAAAGAAGAGGGAGGAGGGAGAGGATGAGGACAAAGAAGATTAAGATTAAGAAGCAGTAGTTAATGATTATAGTCATATAGTCAGAACCAGTCCTCTTTAAGAGTTTACATGAGTCTGAGAACAAAATATTTGCATATTTGTAGTTAGCAGTACATTGTCACCTCGAATGGATTGAATGAATATTGTTTTAAAAATACATTCACTTTAAAATTTAATTCATATTAAGGATAAGCAACTCTATAAAGGTAAGAGACAAATTACATTTAGAAAAAAAGAGGATGGAGAATTCTTGATGTGTTTTAGGTAAACAACCAGTTAAGGGGTCTTAAGATACAGAGAGAGAGGTAAACATGCCAGGGAGACAGCACGGAAATTAGTTTTACTTCAAAAGACCTTTAAAAAAATCATATTCAGTCCCATTTTTAAAAAATGGACTAGCAGCTATCTGAAAACTAAGAACCTTTAAAGAATTGTGAACTTACCTATACAATCTCCATTTGCATCCTGCTTGTAGCCCATGTTGCATTCGCATCTGTAGCTAGAAACAGTAGGTATGCAACGTCCATTCAAACACAGATTGGCATGGTGTTTACAGATGTCTATTGTCTGGTTGAGAATTGCTATGGAAAATTATAACACAATAATATTTGGTCATCACAACATGCATTATATACTTGAACTAATTGTTTAGAAGTTAATAGAAATTAAGTTTCTATCAGAAGCCTATAGAAATCAGTATTTTATTAAATTCTATTTCTCATATTGGAGGATATGAAAAAACATATATGCAGTTTGTTTATAGTCATCCTCTCTTACCCTCACAGTTTTATTAAACTTTAATGTGGAAGATCTTAAAAACAAATACTTGAGGCACATGGCCACCAGTTGCATTTGTAAGTCACACATCTGGAAACTTTGCTTGTGTCTTTTAAAAAAATTTCAGGAATGTTTTACCATACGTTTAAGCACATTCCATTTCTTTTTCTTCTCTCTCTCTCTCTCTCTCTCTCTCTCTCTCTCTCTCTCTCTCTCTCTCTCTCTGTAACTTGCTGAACATTTACATGTACCAAACAGGCAGCATGCCAGAAAGAATAACCATAACACTGTGGGACATTATTCAATATTATTATCAAGAACAGTGCTGTGAAAGAGTACGCCTAACTGTCAAGCAAACAGGCGCCAGTTCTGCTCTCTGGCCCACAGTTCTCAATTTCAAGCCATTTGACAACAATGGCAAAGTGTGTGGAAGGGAGCATGTGTGCACGGGAATATTTGGCGAGGCACTGAGCGGGGCTTGCTTTATCTCATCTGAGACATGGTCTTGGGAAATAATCCAAGCAGCATATGAGGAGGGCAGTGAGACAGGCCAGATGAGCCACACCAAGACCCAAAACATACTTCCCAGTGATGTCATTTAGATCAGATATTCTTGGACTCTATCTGTCCAAGTGCCCAGGTCACACATTCTTTTGTTCCAGTTTATCAAAAGGGGTAAAGAATAGATAAAATGTTTTCCTACCACATTTTCTTAAGTTAATGTTAGTGTATTTTAGCCGCCCCCGCCGACCTCCCCACCCCCCCGCCGCTGCCAAACTCAAGGATCTACAGGAAATTTGATCACTTACTTAGCCCAGTGATGATGGGTCCTTGTCCTCCGGCTCCTACTCCAGCTCCCCCAACTCCAGGAGAAAAGCCATTGCCTCCAGGAATGGGGAGAAAGCCTGTTCCTCCTGGGCCATAGCCATTGCCATTGCCCCCAGTGCCTCCAGGTCTAGAAACGGAACTCCCTGGAATGCCACCCATCGGAAGGCCATCCAGGCACAGCCTACGATACTCTTCTACAAGACAAAGAGTTTGGTTAAACACAAATGGAATTCTCCTTGCATCATAAAAGTTCTCATGGATCATTTTTTAGTTTGCTTGTTCTATACAGTATGAATAAGGAGGCTATTATCTTGTTAAATATTTTCAGTGCTGTATAGTAACAAGAACAAGGTCCCAGCATTTCAAAAATATTTAAAACTTACGTTCCTCATTATTTTAACTGAGTTACAAAAACAAAGAGTCCTTTGTATGAGCCTTTTTATTTTACACCCTAAGTATAACTCATAAAATTCCAGACATAACTATGAATGCAGGAAATTTACTTGAGCAGGTGAAAAGCTTTAGGTAACTCATTCTACATATTTGTTTTACTTGAATTCTCATCAGTATTATGTCTACTCAAATTTTATGTCCATTCTATTCATTTTAAGGAGTTAAATATTAATATAGGTTTAGAATAATGCTTTTAAAATGAATTCTAGCAGTAGTCAGCATCCAGGTAGCCTTAAAAATCTTTATTTAGTTATATAAGTATCAAAACTAAGAAAGATAAAGTGACTGTGGCAACTTCCATGTTTTATTAATTATTCATAGAATTAGGGCAGCATATGGCTTCATGATTTTGAGAGAATAAAGAACGCATCGCTATGATTTTTCCATGACTGTATATATAATATGCCTTTATAAGTAAATTTCAGAAGCTTTAATTATTTTTGACTTTTAGAATTTAACATGGAAAAGACTACAGACAATATCAACGTATTTATTTGTGAAACTCTAGTCATGCTTTACTATCCATTTGTAACAAGAGGCACTTTTCAATCATCCTAAGGAAACTTTTCCAAAGAAACTCCTTTATAAGGCACAGGATATGAGAGGGAATAATGCTCAGGGTCACAAGAAAGGAGAAAGAAAGCAGTGTAAAAGACTGGCACACCATACGCTATGGTGATCCCAAATACACAACTGATCTGCCCTCAAGTAGAATGGCTAATTACACCACTGTTACTGACTCTCTAAACACTTTTGGTACCAAGGTGATAGTAGCCTGCCACTCACCAGAACCTCTGACAGGACAGGCCTCAGGAATGGTTCCGATGCCCCAACAGCGGCCAGGCTCACAGCAGCATTGCGCTTTTGCCATTCTGCCTGGGAGTTCTTGAGCACAGCGGCCATTCACCAGACCAGAGAAGCACGTGCCAGTTCTCTGATCTGAGGAGGTAAAGGGAAAACAAAAGGCATGGGAGAATTAACCTCCAGTTAGCAAGCATTTCACATGTTAGGCAAATATATTAGGAGAAGTAAATTCCATTGACTCAACTTTCTTATACAAGCCCATTCTGTTGCCTTTTAACTCTTACACTCTTGATCATTGCTTTACTCATTTATTCAGCAAACGTGCCCTTGAATACTAATTCTATGTTCCTTAGATATGAAAGTGAAAAGTGAAAACGACATGTGAATCTGAGGTAAGTTTCAGTGAAAAGCCAAACAGGTCTGGAGCTCAAGGAACAGTGACAACCTAACACCATTTTCCACAACCCTACTCAAGCTTAATTGAAATATTTTTTTAAATGAAGTAAAATAAAACAAACAAACAAATAGGATTGTGGTATGTAGCCAAGGCTGTCCTAGAGCTTTCAATGGATCCCAGGCCAGGATCAAATTTGACCCACATGTGTTCTGTCCTCTGCCAACTGAGATCTGTGTAGCTATTTGCTTCATAGCGACACCTAACTGATGAAGATGCTGACTTAAAGATCAGTCAGAAGCCGCCTGAGACACTGATGTCTGGGTACATGCTTAAGCCCTGACAACAGCTGCAAAGCAGCTTGCAAGGGAAGAAGAAAATGGCCTTCAACTGTACAAAGAACAGGGTCCCAACTGATCAAAGGTGAGGACAAGGCAACGCAATTATCTTAGGAGTCTAAGGTCATTATGGAAAGGCCAATGCGATGTTGTGAGGGTTTATGGAGGGTTTCAATTAGATAAAAGATAGTGGCTGACGTTTTTGGGCTCATGACTGTTGTGAGAAGAGAAAGAGGAGCAATGAGAAGACCTAGGAGACGTTCAGGCGAGGAACAAGTCTGATAAAGGCAGTAGCAAAGACCGTGTTGTAAAGAGCATTCGGAAGACGCTTTTGAAGTCAGGGCTAGTGGGAAGTCACATGCTGGATGTAAGAGAAAGCGTGTTGGACAGGTCATCTGGCAATGCCTAGGAAATAAGCAGGCTTCCAGGACACCAGGCCAGGCTCCTCTGTGGTCCACGATACATCTGGGATGTTGAATAAGTGAGCTTGGAGCCTAGGGGAATACTGAAGCAAATACGTGTATCTAGAAGTTGCCACTGTATATGCATAAGTGAAAACTGTGAGGCTGGATGAGGTGCTTTGTAAGGACTCGGGGTAACTGTGTGAGCTGAACGCAGATGAGAAGTGTAGCAAGGTGATGACTCCCGGGCAGTATCACTGAGTTGGGCAGTACTGTTACAGTAAAGCATAGGCGCACTATCTGAAGAATCCGAGGTAGGAAAACAACATGGTCAAATCTCAATCTAATAGAGTGTGCTCTGTCAGCTAACCTGAGGATGAGTCGGGGGCTGGAGAGAAGGCAGGGCTGCTAAAGGCTATGCTTATAACCCATAATATAAGGGAAGGAATCAGAACGGCAGATGACATAGGAAGACAAGTTGTAATGGTAACAGAAGACTTAGTTCCAGGCAGGGCAGTGGTGGTGCATGACTTTAATCCCAGTGCTTGGGAAGCAGAGGCAGGCGGATCACTGTGAGTTTGAGGCCAGCGTGGTCTACAAAAAGAGTCCAGGACAGCCAAGACTCTGATACACAGAGAAACTCCGTCTCAGAAAAACAAACAAACAAAGACTGAATTCTGAATCACACAGGAATAAAAACCCAAATCATTGGCAAACTTGATATACAGCACCTTCTTTTAACAAATTAAAAAGCTATGTCTAGTAAACTATGTACTATTAAAACTTGATCAATATCCTCTGTCAAACAAACAAAAGCAAGCGAACAAGCAAGCAAAGAAACAAGCAAACATAAACGAGCCTCCAGGGTTGGGACTGAGCTGAGGCAGCCCTAGAGCTTACTATGGAGCCCAGGACAGCTTCAGACCATCCTTCGTCAGCTTCTGAAATTCTGAGACTCTGGATGGATAACACCATGCCTCAATATCAAGGTGTATTCAAAGACATTCCTCCATAATAGTAAGAAGGTACATGGAGCCTCACACCAGTGATGTCAACTGAAACAGGGAGAATCAGTGTTCTTGAGGGACAAGCTTCTTGATAGCCTATACAGTCCTGAATGGTCAGACATGTGTATACACACACACACACACACACACACACACACACACACAGACACACACACAGACACACACATGTAACAATGTTAATTAAACAAAAAGAGGCCATCAATCTGATGGGGGGCATGGGAGGAGTTGGAATGAGGAAAAGAAATGGTGTAAATACAATGTTCATAAAATTATTTTAAAAATTAAAATAAAAAATTATTGCAGTTAACTCCAGTAATAGATACAGCTGGCATTCTTGGCTTTAATTACATAGTCTAAGACAAATACACTATCTCCTTAAATGGTTCATAGCATTCTCAGGTTGCTTATATCCGGTATGAAACAAATGATAGCCAATGTAAGCTTTGGAAGGCATCCTTTCGTTTTCCCATAGATGCTCAGCTTGCTCGAAAGCAAAGCATAGAATCTGCTGTATGCATCACACTTTAAATCCACGGGAGACACTAAAACTCTTAAGAGCTGAGTTTGAACAGTTTGTAGCTGAGAGTAATTTCCCAGGTTGATTTCTATTGTAACATGAGTCATGGGAACACATTTAAAAATATTCATTCTAAGAGCCAAACCATCATATTCTTAGCTCTACTTCTCATGAACAAGATGTAAATTAAGATAAGAAAGCCCAGAACTCTTAAAAATAATCCCCCAAACTATAGAATCCAACTACAGCTACAAGTTAGGATGGAAATATGAAATTTGGCAAGGCTTCTGCACAAAGGAGGTCCTCGGGTATTTGAAGGCAAAACCCAAATCACAGTCAAGTCAAGAGACCTAGATTTATTTCCATAACTGTATTTAACTAACTCTTCTTACTCATAGGTAAGAGGTGGTAGAAAAATGAAATGAAACAATAGGTTTTTTTTCTTTTTTTGCCAACCAAGTAGTAGATTGTCTACCTGAAGCGCTCCTCTTAACAAAATTATCCTGAAGAGCACGAAGACATGGATAAATGCACTCTCTGCTTGGCATGAAAAGCAAGATAAAATGGGAGGCCAAGTGAAGTGAAGATGAGAGTCTTGGGAATTAAGTGTGAGGTTGCCTTCCCTTTTCAGCATCTATTCGACTGCGGTATGCCAAGCCTCTGTTACTGTTTCACAAGGCACGAAGCATACAAAACTGGAAGTCCAAACCCAACCAACCACTGTGTAACTAGGTGCCTCAAAGAACAATGTCCTGAGGGCATTAGTGATCTAGTGAGGAAATGTACCCGTCTCTATGCGGGAGCTTCATGGAGAATGAAGGGGCTGCCTCAAGACTTTATAACCGCAGGCACTTCCCACATAAACAGCTTTGACATTGCAATTCACAGCAGGCTTCTGCTTTGAAAAATTTCAAAGAAATACAGTTTCTCAAGGGAAGGCACACCATGTAACTAGGACAAGCCAATACAAGTGGAAGACAACACTAAGAAAGTCTCTGAGGACTTCCATGAACATCAGAGGATACAGAGTCACTAACAGTGGAGTAACCAATGCAAAGGAACAAGATCAGTGAAGAAATAGAAGCCTAATAAATAGTGGCTTTGCAATCAGAATGCACACAGCAGTCCTGAAAAGCATGGACCATTTCAAATCATTAATCGTTAAAGATTAATTAGTAACTAAATTGCTTTTAACATTTAAAGCAAAGGAAGTCTAAGCTGTGGGTGGTTTTGAAAAAGGTTACACACAATGAAAGAACTTAGACAAGCTCAATGAACTTTGTGACGGAAAGGGGCTGCAGCTGGAGTCAGGAAGCCCACAGATCCATGGAACAAAGGCTGCCATATGCAAATGAAGAAAGGTTACTGATCAGGTGGGGGTGTGTATACACACATTCTCTTCAATGCAGTTCTGAGAGACAGAGGTGGGAAATGTTACAGGGAGGTTGAGAAATGTGCAGTCTGATAAGAGGGCTGGAATAAAGCCCAGATAGAGTAAGAGGCAGTGGTCTACAGGGACAAACCTCCCAGAAACTTCTAGCAATGTCATAAGGCAAGCTGAGACCTAAGAAACCCACAATCTATCCAAAGTGGGATCAGAAAGAAGAAATCCAAACCATGTAAGAAAATACCTACAGAAGTCCATGGCAAAGGCTTTAAGTAAACCTAGCCCCTTAGCAGAATGGTCATAGCTCTTTCAGTGACTGACGGTAACAGCAGACCTAATTCTGGAGGGAAGGAGGAATCTGAATAACAAAGCCATCAAGCTTGACCCATAGGCATATCTGGAGTCCACTCCTTTTCAGAGGCACATGGGAACTTCAGAAAAACTAAGCATTTGCTAGGCCATCAGCAAACACCAGACACTTCCCTGATCAGAATGAATGTCATGGACTTGGTTCTCAACAGCAAAAGAAACCAAGAAAAAACTCTACACACGTCAGTACATTTCATGAGTCGGGTATAGCATTCCATTTGGAAGAAAGTAGTGTATATAAACACGTGACTGGAAATGCACAGCAAGGCAAGGGTATCAGGAAGCCATTCTATATGGTCCCCAGCCTTTAGTTGTCTGCTCAGATGCTGCCCTTGCCGTGGAAAATGGGAAGCAAGTGCCACCCACTACAGGCAAACAGCTCTGCTTCATGCTGATGGATATACCAAGTGTGAGTGGGAAAGCAGGACTTCATTTAAAAAACATGACACACACTGAGTAGCCTTTTAATTATGTATTTCACTTCACACATTACATTGTCATCATGTGGGAACATGGGAAAAGGTTTTAATGTTTAAAAGGGGGGTTGGTCTTCAAATTGAAAAAAAAGCACTGGTGTCTGGTTTGGAAATCTCAGGCTAGTGCAATGTGCAGTTAGGAAACTAGGCCATATGAAAGCAGAGGCAGTAAAATGAATAAATATTTTCACAAATTTCATGATTAATCTCCGCTAATATCAGCAAAAAATAGATGACATACTTCCAACCACTTGAATCAAAACATACAGAATAGGGGCTGTAGAGATGGCTCAGCAGTTAAGAGCACTGATTCCTCTTTCAGAGGACCTGAGTTCAATTCCCAGCACTCACATGGAAGCTCACAACTGTCTGTGACTCCACTTCCAGGCGAACAGCACCCACACACACTCACATACTTTAAGGCAAAACACCAATGTACCTAAAAGAGTAGCAAATAAATTACAAAAAACAAAAAACAACAACAACAACAAAAAAAACCATACAGAATATTCTAGCATGAGGTACAGAACAGTGGCATCCATAGTTAAGGTCTGCAAAAAGATACCTTTTTGCATAAAGGAAGCCAGTTCAGTCCAGTCCAGTGCATCTATGATTCCATGGTCCTTATGAAGCACTGCATTAAAATGTTTTATCAAGGGAGAAGACATTTAGAAGTGAACCTGGGAGACATGGAAAGTGCCCAGGAACATTATTCCTTGAAGCAAAGGACTTACTGGAGACAAAGGCGGGAAAATATCCATAAAGCTACGGTCCTAACTCTTGGTGTGCACTCAGCTAATCTGACACATCATACTGAGAGCATGTTAAGTCTACCCCTCCAGTCACCTCCGTTCTTGTTAAATCACCCATGCAGGCTTTGCAAGTCTTATTTACTACCATGCCCAGAAAGAGGAAGTAATTTACCTCCTATGAATAAAATATAAATCTTTATTGAAACAAAATTATGATACATGATCATTAGAATGTGCCTCATGGTCTGGCATTTAGTTTAAATTTGATTGAAGAGAATGAATGATTAATTACAGGGTGTGATGAACGATGAAACCTTGGTTATACTTGAAGACTGTACCCTGAAGTACATGTCTGTGTTGAATGAGCTCTTCTCATTAAAACACAGAGCAGAGAAGGTTGGCCCAGCTCAGAATACTAATGGCAGCTGGTACCCCGCACTGGACACTAGAATTCACGTATCTATATTCGCAGGTTTGTATCCTCAGGGTTCTTCACGTGAAGCTATGCAACAAAACACATATAGCTGGAGGAAAAGGCATTAGAATGTTATGCCAACGTTGTTTTCTGCAAAAACTTCTAAATGTTTAATCTCTTTTTCTAGACCTTCCTGGCCTCTGTCTGACTGACACACTAGCCTGTCCCTGTTGAGGGCTGCTAGCTCTGTGAGCACGAAGACGCAGCCCCTTTGCCTGCATCCAGCTTGCTCTCCGCGGTGGCTTAAATATTCATCACTTATTACTGCTTGTGCCAGTCATTCTTCAGTGCCTGTATTAAATTGTGAAAATTAGGTATTAATGATACCCAAGGGGAGTGAATTCCAAAATGACATAAGGCTCATTAAATAATGCTATTAAAATGCTTTTAAGGAAAAGACTATTAGTGACACTTCAACTCTTTTTAAATGTGGCATATGTTAGTTCCTTTTTTCCCCTGGACTTTTTAAAAATTGATTAACACACTGGGTAAAATTAAGTTAAGATTTGTCTTCCTAATTTAGCATTAAATGTAATGGGAAGGCTAAGCTATATGAAAATTAAAATGACTAGCTGGATGCTTCTGCCCCAAGAGATTCTGCTCTTGTTCACAAGAGAAAATGGATCTCGTTCACTGATGTTTTATAACGTGCTTTGGATTCAGCATATTTACTTTATTGATTTTCTTATGACACTGTGGGGAGAACACTGCTGACTAGGACAAGGAAGCAGGGCACAGTCGGCAAGCATCACTTTGCGAACACAGCTCAAATAGCATGTAGTCTCATACTGACGACAATTCTGAGTTTGCCCAGCTCAGCATCATCAGCATGTGCATGCATGATACACTTACAAAACAAACAACTGAGGGAGATGATTTGATCATAAATAAATTCAATCTAAGAAAATATACACTTCTAATTTTGAATACTCAGAAACCTCTTACACATCAGAATGCTGTCTTTCTTCCTTCCTTTCTTTTCACGCATGGAAACACATACCTATTCTTCCCTCCTTCTGTCCCCAGGGATATAATGTTTCCTTTGAAATGAAGGGGATTTCTGGATGGCCCGGACTCAGCCCTGCATCATCCTGTCCATCCAGAGGCCAAAGGATACAATGACATCATTAACTCCTATATCCAGTACCATCTCATTCTTGCCTTTGGTGGTTTTCACATCGTTCAGGCGCATTTGCTCGGCAGGAGGTGCCTATGACGTATAACATGGAGTCTAAGATCCATGAGGCTGACTAAGGCAGGACCCCGAAGTCTGGCTGGTGGGAAACGCACCAGTACTTGTGGGAGAACAACAGACCCTGAGCCATGGGGGAGTTGGATTGTGTGGAGGGGCTCAGTCGTTCTGCGCAAGAAGTAAACTGAGATTAAGCTGTGGTGGCTACTAAAACTAATTCCTGATTTGTAGCTCAAAGAAGGAGTGAGCTCTCATGAGTATTGTAAGGATGAACCATGACAACCCAGGCCGAGGAGTTTATAGGCAAACAAGACAGTACCGTCCAATTTAGCATGAGACATATGTATGCAAGGTGAAGGTCCCTACAGATGAGCTCAGAATGCAAGCTGGGCCTGACTCTTAAAGGCCCCGGAGCCCAGTGAAGACATGCAAGAGACAGAATTTTAATTTAATGATAAAACAAACAAGAAAAAAAAATCGCTAGCATCCATAAATCTTGTGGTGAAATGTATCTTTTTTTTCTCCTAATAACTGAGATCATAATGGATTACTGAACACTTTCTATAGCGGAGGTGGAGAGGGACCAGCAGCTTGCCCGAGGCCTAACAATTCATAAGCGATAGCTGTGGCTATCACTGCCCCTACTACTACTCTTCCTCCAGCTGCTGACATGCCTATCTTGTTGTCTACTGTCTGTGATGACAACGTAGCCTTCTGATGGTAGGACACACACCTTTCATGTTCACTGATGGCTGGCCATAGCTAGCTTAGTACCTGGTAGGTAAACCAAATGGGTTCAAGCTATAGCCCTTTATTACTGCTATGAGATTTTCAGTTTCTCTCCTTAACTCTGTAGTTGCAGCTACAGAGTTGGTTTACTTGGTACCATCACTAGGACCCATAGATTCCTGGGAGAACTACTGATACACTAACTGCCAGGCTTGGGGGAAAGCCTCATTCTGCCACTGGTTCCCTTCCGTGGATCATGAAACGTACATCTTGAGTGTTGCTACAGAAATTGTCCATAGTTTCCCATCTCTTTGCAGCTCTTATCAGCTCAACATTGGAACTGGCCAGGATGAACGCTCAAGGCGAGACATGTGAAGGTTGCTAACTATACCATGGTTGTAACAGCAGACGCATGTCATAAGCTCTGGGCTCCCAAGACAGAGGCCTAAGGCATGTTCCCCAGTGGATGACCTTCAGCATGCCTACAAAGTACAGCCTCATCTCTCTAAACAGACCAGACCGTGTAAATATATTTGGCTTTAATTTAAATATGCTTGAAACACAAGATTAGGGGTGCCAAATCTTTCTTTGTAATAAGTATTTTTTTTTTTTTTTTACCAGAATAAACAAGCTTTAAGTAAATAAGCTGTTGTCTGTTGTCGTGATGCATAGCAACAGAAGAACCTTTAATTACTGTATTCCAGCTCCCGGAGCCTACTTTGCATCTTTCTTGTGTTCTGTGCCTGCATTACTGGGCAACAGTTACACGTCTTGAGCAAGACTCTCTTTCCTCCAAAAAATGATTTTGACAACATAAAACTAAGCCAGATGGCTCCCGAAAGGGAAGACTTTATGGACAGGATCTGGTCTATCCACCCCACCCCCACCCCCATGATGTTGAATACTGTTAAGGCTTTCGACCAACCCTTCCATCCACTCTCCCAGTGGTTTTATAATTATTACCATCCTCATACCTGTTTGGGCTGTTCTGTCATTATAAAGAAGCCGCACGCATACTGTACCTTCAAGATGCAAGGCTTACCGATGCACCGAGAGCCATCTGTCGAGGTTACGAAGCCACGTGGGCAGAGACAAAAATAGCTTCCCACGGTGTTGGAACAGTCGCCCGTTTCACAGACCCCAGGAAGCACGCTGCACTCATCGATGTCTAATCAAGGGAAGATAATTGAGAAAGGCCTTCATTAAACAAAAGGATTTAAAAGCCATGCGAGCACTCAGGGTTGATTAGGCAGATCATATAACCCCGAAGATACTCTTGTTTCAGGCCCTAAGGAATTTCTCACAGGTATCTATGGGAACCTAGATGAGAGTAACCTCTCAGGGCAGCAGAACAAGGCCAACTAAAGCAAACTCTATACGGTCGTTTCCCTGCAAATGCAACTAAAAATTGCAAATAAGTAAAGATGGCAAAGTTTTAGTTTCTATTCTGCATCAACAAGGGAATTATCCTACTAGAGAGCCCTTCAAAAAACACATATACAATTACCTTTTAAATATGGAATAATTAAATACAAACATATAGCTAATTTTTACAATAATCATTTGGACCAACAAAGGGGATCGGATTTTTTTTCCCGTATTTGGCTGTAGGATATGTTTTTGGTAGGTTCATTTGAATGTGGGTACATTTGACATTCTGGGAATAAGACTGATTTGGAACAATGTAGAACTATGGCAAAGGGAAAACCCGAGAGGCCCTACTGTGGTGCTCTGTGCTTATCTCCCCGGCTTCATTCTGAGAATGGACAGTTTCCTTTCACAGGAACGAAAGTCTGTTTTTTTTTCTTAACTTGTCCCTAAAGCAGGAAACCTGAGCGTTTTCTATAAGGTTTCCTGTACTTCTCTCTTAATCCCGTGAGCACAGAGAGGTGGAAAGTCAAACAAAACCTCAATTAGACACACTGGGAGCTGAATGCTAATCCTTTTTACAAAAGGAAATGAGCCACTGGGAGAAAACCCAGCCAGGGATACCCAATTGTTGGCACTGTTTGCAAAGACGCTGGCATAGTAAAGACCAATGAATAGAGGAAGCAATTATAAAAGTCATAAACATAATTACTTAAAATCAAAGGAAATGGGAACTTTTTGTTTCTTTTATGTTCTTGTCCTCTTGTGTTGTATACATTCTTTTAGAATGTCTCAATTTAAAAGACATGGGAAATAATTGCTTTTTAATTATAAATGCAAGGGAAAACATTTAAGCTCCATAATTACATCCCTACCCGCTAAGCCTCAGGGATCATGGCAGAAGGAGCAGAAAGATTGTAAGGGGTGGTGAACTTCCACAGGGAAGCAGTATTTCCTGAACATGACAATACACATGAAATTCACATGAACTCACAGGGCCTGTGACAACATGCAAAAGACGAAGCTAGCCAAAATCCTGTATGGAGAAGGGAGGTGGACTTAAAGCCTGCCTTTCGTTGAGGAGCTCTTGGCAACTGATGGCTGCCAGAGAAGAGACAGGCAGTTGTCTTTAGGGATGAGGTCCTTGAAAAGTTACTCCTCAATAAACAGTCCTTACACCCATACACATACGGGTGGTACAAAGTGGGCCCAAAAACAGAGCAGTTGGGGGGAGAAAAAGTAGTGAGGAAGATAAGGCATTGGAAAGGAGTGAATGGGGACATTTGCTCAAACACATCATATACAGGTATGAGATTCTCAGTCAGAAGGTAATTAAAACTAGGAAATGTGTGTGCAAATTCAGACCTGTTGCATCCCGTGCTGCCATCTGTGTACACTGCTCTTTCACACAAAGGAGAGCAGCACAGAGATGAAGCAGGAACAGAGACTCCAAGCAATAAGTGATGTGATTCAAAGTTTCAAATAACACAAAGTTAGCCATCACCCTTTGGTATTCTTCTGTTGATCTGTTGATCTTATTACTTTTTGTCCATTCATTCTGACAAGTCTCCAGGCTAACAGGTTGCATCATGAAGCAACCGTTAGATTTGGCTATCTCCTTTGTATGTTCTTCGAAAAGAAGGTTAACAATCAGGCATCCTTTAAAATATTATCTTCATTCGAGATTCAACAGCTGCTGAAGGATAGAGGCACAAACCCACACCTACGGGTCCCCCGAGAGCTAGCATGAATTGCCTACACAAATGAGGAGCAAATGTGTAATGTGGTAATAGCACTCCCATCAGCCTTCATCCAGAAAAGTGAAACCATGTGTGCAAATTAGGACTTATTGCATCCTGTGTTGCCATCTTCCTGCACCGAGCTTGCATACACGGGAGAGTAGCATGGAGTTGAAGCAAGAACAGATAGACTGCAATCAACAAGTAATGTGATAAATCACTACTCCCCGAGGGAGAAAACACAGAGAATAGCCTGATGTAAAGCAGGCAGCACAAATGGCAGGCTGAACCCTTCATCTGTTTTCTCTTCGTTGTCTAGAAATACCAACAACCCAGGAGTTGGGGTAGTTTAGGATTAATGAAAATCCTTGAATATTGTACAATCTCATGTCCTTCATTTGAACACTAATGTTTCTTTGTAAGCATTTCTTTTAAAAAGATGATTTTGTCAAAAACCTAAAAGTGAAAGATACCTGACATTGGGGGGTAGTGGTGGTATTTTTGGCAGAAATACCTGGGATACAGAAAGATACATGTGTCCTAGTCTGTTTTCTATTGCGATAAAACACTGGCCAAAAACAATAAATGAGGCAAGCTAAGGCAGGAACTCAAGGAAGGAACCTGGAGACAGGAACTGAAGCAGAGGTCACGGAGAAGTGTAGTGATACAAGATTACACAAATATCTCTTATATTCTACAAGACTGGAACTTTTGCTGGACCTTATATTCCCTGAGGTCACTTTAGACTTACGATCACTAACTTATTTGTACTCAAATGGTTTGTTTAATCTGCTTTTAAGAGAATGATGCAAGAGTCAGTCTTACTTGCCTTGGGTTTCTTATATAAACAACATTTACAACCTAAGCTAACGTATAGCTGCACTCTTAAGTAATACACTCTTCCATTCCCCTGATGCAAATAATGTGTGCTCATCATTCCCTGAAAGCAGCAAATGCAGAAGCTGAGGACAACGTCCTAAATTCTACCATAAAGGTTGAAAGCAACCATTTATAGATATTGGTTGACAAACAATGATGTTTGTTTTCTGGGTCATTTGGGATCAGTTGGAGCCAGTGACTTAATCCCTTGTAAAACTCAAAGGTTTCTGTAAGGAGTCCCACCCCTTCCTTATGTGATGCTTTCTGTGCAGTTCAGTAAAGACAGAAAAAAAACAAAACAAAACAAAAAAAAAAAAAACGCTTTGTGTAGGACAGACACAACGGACAGACACAGGCACAGAATCAGACACATATAACAGACAGACAGAGACAGAAGACTCAGGCAGCATGAAGTGGAGAATCCAAATCTGGATTTGCTCTTGGTTAAATGACTCCAAGGGGAATGCTTTTCTGTCCTTGGTACAACATCAATGCCTTGTTAGGGACTCAGAAATGGTCACTAAGGCACTTAGTCCATACAGAGGAGGGCTGCTTACTGTCTTTCTCTCCCATGGCACCCGAAACACCTGCCTACAGGGAGTACCACCCACAGTGGGCTGGATAATCTGACATCAATCAATTAATAAACTCAAAACAAATTATCCTTTTCCTGGCTGACTCGAATTTTTGTTAAGTTGATGGAAACCAAGCAGCACACTATGACAGTAAAATTTGAGGTTATCTGTTAAAATTATACAAGATCTATGTGGACTTAGAATGAGATAGAACCTTAAAAGGTTAGGTTCAAAAATAGATAAATGCTACAAATACCCTGTCAGGAAGCTGGAGGGTTCTGTATAAAGAAGATGATTTTTTAAAAACTATTTTTAGGAAAATGATTCCCAAAATTTTAATAATTATAGAGATAGGTGAAAACCAAACCAAACCAAACCAAAACCAAAAAGGCAAACCAACCAACCAGGCAACCAACCACCCACCCGCCCACCCAACCAACCAACTAGGCAATCAACCAACCAACCAACCAACCAACCATCCAACCAAGCAACCAAAAAAACCATAATAACGGTTCAGACATTTTCATAGAAGAATTCCTAGTATGTATTCATATAATAAAATTTAGCATTAACATTTATGTTAAGTGAGCTACCTGAATTAAGTTCTCTTTTTAGTTATGTCTTCAGTAATCTATGATATAATCATACTGGGAAGGAAGTTCCATATCAATATAAGCCTAAGGGAGGCAGGACTTTTCAAGGGAAAAAGTAAAACCATTCCTGCACATCTATTATGCTTACTCATATCTTCTTGAACATTTTCATTAATTAATTTTTTGGTTTTTCAAGACAGGGCTTCTCTGTGTAACAGCCCTGGCTGTCCTGGAACTCACTTTGTAGACCACTGGCCTCGAAATCATAGTGATCTGTCTGCCTCTGCCTTCCGAGTGCTGGGATTAATGGCAAAAGCCTTAGTTTTCAATTATCAGAAAGACTGATCTAAACATAAGCCAGAGATTTTAATAGTATCATAGCTCAAAGTCCAATAACATGGATCTCAGGATTGGTTAGATCAATATTTCCTGTTAAAGTCTCAAGACACTTGGGCTGATGTTTCAAAACCATATTAACTATAGGAGAATCAAGATGGTGTGCTGAGAATGGAGGCAATATGGGGTCAAGACGACTGTCTTCCTGCTTGTACTCCACAAATTGCAGACTATACCCAGCAGTCTAAATATTCTGCTCTTTGTATTACTTTACTATGAATACTAGGTTTCTATGAATTGATACAGGCTGGGTACAGAGAAAACTCTGGCTTGGCTAAACGGGAAAAGTCCAATTTTCCTTGACCAAATTCTGTTTCCTGGAAATTTTTTGGAAAATGGGGAAGCTTCAGCAGTTAGTAAGAGATCGGAACATCTAGAGACAGCCTTTCTGAACTCTGACTTCAACATCCATCTGTTTTCCCTGCTGGGGTCAAATTGGCTCCAGCAAGCATGGCCAGTAAAAGACAAGCTCTTTCTCCAGGGTCTCTGGCCTCTTAAGAGGATGGAAAACTCACTCGAGATAGGCCCCACAAGTATTCTCTTTTATCCTAATCCTAATGCGAGGAGTGTCTTCACTGGCGTAAGCCTGGAGTCCTTAACATAACTAAGTTTAGACTTATAAGTGACAAAAAGTAGAAGGGGGTGAGAGTGAGTCTGAAACATGGCACAGCTGAAGACTGGGATTTGCGTGAGGAAATGTTAGAGTAAAGGTGTAGTTAGGAAGCCACGTGCCAAATCCTGGTGCATCATCTCCAGAGCTTTGGCTTTTATTCTGAAGGAGCATCTGATTTCTAAGAAAGATTTTTAAATAGAACAAGAGCATTACAGGAATAATCAATATTGCAGGATGCCTGCGGTTAGGCTTCGTGAAGAAGAGAAGTAGAAGGAATGAGGACAAAACAACAGGACTCTGTAACCAAGAAGACAGGTTAGAAATCTACTGTGATTGACAGACAGATGGTGGAGAGTGAATAAAAGATGGGACATGGGGAAGGGGAGCCATACTATGGGAAAGTTTGGCTTGAGGGAGGTAGACAAATGGTCTACACAACTGAAATTCTGGGTACGGAATTCAGCTGAGGGCTAAATTCTGAACGTGCTCTCTTAGGTTTTACCAGCAAGCCCGCAGCTTGCATTAGGTGTAACAATGGATGTGCGCTCAAACGGTGAAATGAATAGGGGCCAAACGTAAAGAGGCAACTGTGAAAAGCATCAGCCTCTAAGGGAAATTCATGAGGAGAAGAGATAAAAGTCCAGGAAGAAGAGATCAGGGTATAAGAGGATAGAGGCCAAGGAAGAGATCTAGAAACCGAGGGGTGAGGTAAGAGAAAATGCAGTGTGTGGAGAGCTGATGGATCTGAGCACGGGGCTTTCTGAAAGGAAAACGGGGTCAAAAAAGCCCCGTCTGATGGCTTTCTGACTGCCAAGCCACATCACCTCATGTTCTTATAGGTCTTATTATTAGCAGGATATGGTGCTAACTTAGCGAGCGGAGTGAGCTCACATTATCAATGACTCCTAAGAACACCACCCATGGGATGCTCTCTTGTAACAGAGACACGGCATCATCTAAAGGCCCCCATTAGCACTGGCCCCAGAAAAGCTAGTGAAAATAAAACAAGAGCTTTTGTTTATAAAATACTGCTCAGATGCTTCCTTCCCACCAGTGCCAGTGACCTGTATACATTAGGTACAATCTGCAGAACTTTTTTTTTCTGAAATATAATTGTTTTGTTTTACCCTAAATTTCCATTCATTGATGTGTATTGGTGGACACTGTGTAAATCTATGAGCTGGGATGTGACACACAATCATCAATTGCAGTGGTTTTAAAAAGTCAGAATAGGATAATGCTGGTGAGACAAAATGAATTGCAAGTGGAAAACTCATGCTTGTTTTCTCCTACTCAGGTTTTGAAAACACAACGTGTACGAACATCACTCAGAGTTGCATTGTATGTGAACGGCTTAAGTGAGAAACAATTCCTATACTGTACAATTCATATACCAGCTTATTAAATTCTACTCTATCTTTCTAAATACAGTGCAGGGCTGCACAGCCATCACTGCAACCTAATTTTATGACACCTTCATCCCCCCATGACAATTTCCACTGCACTATTAATCACTCTTCATGGCCTCTGGCAAGCCTCGGTAACCATTAATCTCAACTCTGTCATTACACATCTGGCTATTCTGCACAGTCCATGCAAAGGAGATCATGAAGCATGTGGTCTTTCGTAACACGCTGCTTCCGTGTAGCCTGATATTTGCAATGCTGCTCCATGCTGTGGTGTGTTTCAGCACTGTGTTCCTTTGGGTTGCTGAAAGTGCTATGCAGCTTATCATCCGCTGTGGACATTTGGGTGGTTTGTATTCGGGTGCTAGTGGACACAAAGCTGCCGTCAACATGACATCTAATGAGCCATGAACCCCAACTAACTGTCTTCAAAGTGGCAGTGATACTTTATACTCCCACTACAGTGTATGGGCATTCCCATTTCTTATATCTTTAGCTACATTTATTCTCTAGTGTTTGTTTGTTGCAGGTGTGTGTGTGTGTGTGTGTGTGTGTGTGTGTGTGTGTGTGTGTAAATGGTGGTGGAATGCTGTCACACTGCAGAATGCACTTCACTAATGATACCTTGCTGATATTTTCATGGTTATACTTACTGGCCCTTGTGCATATTCTTTGAAGAAAAATGTATTTAATTCCTTTGCCCACTTCAATAAACAGACATTTTATTATTGGGTGTTGTGATGGTTTGACTGAGAGAGGCCTGTATAGGTTCATGTGTTTGAACACTTGGTACCCAGTTAGTGAACTGTTTGGGAAATATTAAGAGGTATGGCTTTCATGGAGGAGGTGTGTCACTGGGGTAGGCTTTGTGGTTTCCCAGCATGCTCTCTGCCATCTCATTGCATTTCAGCAATATTAAGCTGAATATCAATCTATAAAAGTAGACTGTATTTCCGTTTATTTTTTAATTTACTTAAAAACATTTATAGTTTTTAGTGGGCTAAATCATTTGATTCCTCTTAAATGTATTCCAAAGCATTTCCTTCTTTCTTTAATCTTATTAATGGAATTATCTTAATTTCACTTTGAGAATGCTCACTGTCAATATGTACAAACTTGTTTTGTGTATTGACCCTGAACTGCAGCAATGGTGAACCAATTTACCACCTCTACTGTCTTTTGTAGAGCAGACTCATTAGGGGATACACCATTGCATTGGGGTGCTCTCTCATCTGCTAAGTACATCCATCCACAGACATAGTATTCCCCTTGTTGAGACCAGGCTGTGCCTCGTGCTGAAACACTGCATCTCATGAGCAGCTCCTGACTACATTTTGAGGATGGAAATTACTGCGAGCCTAGGGACGTTCATACGCAATACCACTCCTCCAGTACCACCCATGTATCAAAGACTGATACATGACTTAGTCCTGACACATTAATATAGGTAAACTGAGACTGCAGGGGCACATGAGCATACTAAAATCATATTAGGGAGACCAGGGTCAAGACCTTATCTGGTACAGTGGAGTCATTAAAGAGTAAAACTCCCTCATGTGGACCCCATGACAACATAGGCATCCACCACTAAGATGGTGCCAATGATGCTTTCAATCACTGACCTGTCACTGTGAGTGTGCAGCAAGGATCAACAGGCAGGAGACTTCCCACTATTCCTCAGCTAGTCCCATTGTTGATGCAATCTCCTCAGTAGCCTTATGCTCATCTTCCTGTTCACCCTCTGGACCTGTTTGTTTCTTCTGGCTATTGACCAGGTCTTGCCCTTTTTCCTATGGCTGATCTGGGGCCGTTATCTTATCAGCATACTTCTGAAACCTCTTAAAATTCTTCTGTAGCCTCTTATCCCTTATATCCATTTTGTATCCCATATAAATACACACACACACACACACACACACACACGGGCTGGAGAGATGGCTCAGAGGTTAAGAGCACCAACTGTTCTTCCAGAGATCCTGAGTTCAATTCCCAGCAACCACATGGTGGCTCACAACCATCTATAATATGATCTGATGTGCATTGTATACATAATAAATAAACAACAACAACAAAAATTTTAAAAATACACACACACAGAGTGATGTGTGTGATCTCTTATATAAGAGTAAATGTTAATAACTAAAACTGGAATAAAAGAATGCATTCCTCTCAACTAGGTCACCAAGAGAAAGACATAATAATCAGACAGACCGCTGGTTTGAAACCTCTGTAGTGTATAAATTTATTTTTACTCAATAAATTCTGACACTGGGAAGGCATATGTGTATTTGTCTCTGGCATGGCTTGGTCACAACACCTCTTTAATACATGGCTCCATGTTCTGTGATTTCAGTTAGCCATGTTCAAGTAGCCCAAAACCATTAAGTGGAAAATAGGTCATTGTGTACGTTTTGAGTAGTGTGATAAAATTTTGCATTTTACTTAGGATTCAAACATCTCCTTACTGAGCACATCCACACTGCCTACATTTTCCTTGAGAGTTTCCTGGTTTTGTTTTTGTTTTAGTTTTAGGGTTTTTTTTGTGTGTGTATGTGTCGTTTTGTTTTGTTGTCATTTTTATTTTGTCTTGGTTTTTCAAGACAGGATTTCTCTGTGTAGCCCTGGGTGTCCTGGACTCACTTTGTAGACCAGGCTGGCCTCAAACCCAGAGATCTGCCTGCTTCTGCTTCCCTGAGTGCTGGGATTACAAGTGTGTGCCACTGTGCCCAGCCCCCTAACTGTACCAATGTGATTACTGCACCAAACTACCATGCCTCATGTGTAAGTTAAACTTTACAACAAACATGCATGCATGTATTACTACATATACACATGTAAAGAGCTAGCTAACTAACTGAACTATGAAGAAAGACACAACAGGTAGATACTACCTATAGCTTCAGGCATCCACTGGGACTTCTGAGATGCTTCCTTGAAGTCACGGAGACACTGTTGTAGTTTTCTTCTGCTGTTCTAGTCAATAAGGCCCTTATTCTTTCTTCCTCACCTCATTGCCCTGGCTACAGCCTCCACTACAACTGAGTAAAAATGGTGGGAGTGGACTCCGTTTTGTTACTGCTATTGGGGAAACATTTCTTTGGCATTTAAGAAGATGTTGGCTGTAGCTTTACACAGATGCACTTGATCAAGGTGGGGAAACTCCTTTTAAGAAACTTCTAATTTGTTGATCTTTTTGGTCAGGAAGTGATACTAGAGATCTGGGTCTCTGTTTTTTTTTTTTCCAGTTATTTTCCTGCTTCTACTGCAATGATCATAATTTTAATCTACTGTGACACACTAGATGGATACATTTGAAGATGTTGAACTACTCTTGCATTCTTAGGCCAGATCTTAATTGATAGCAATGCATAACAGCTCATCAGTGGAAGATCTGACAACTGACAATGAAACAGTTATTTTTACACAGGGCCTTATTTACTTTTTTCTAGACTTTAAACAGTTGAGACTTTTCAAAAACAGTATTTTTTGCCAATTAAATTCCTGTCTTGCTAAAAGGAATTCTACTAGCATTCTTACTTGGTCTTTGTGCAGTATTTGGCTGTTTTTCATGCCTTTCCTTACTAAATTCAGCATCCTAAATTTATCTATTTAGGATGATACCCTACTCATTACTTTGCTACTACAACAGTAAGAGAAGACACATTAATTTCTTAATACCAGCCAGTGGGTTATCATAAAATTACTTTCTCTTATACACAATGTATTTATGAGACGTTTGAAAAACACAATTCCTAGAATCTCATAAGTTTTGCACATACAGTACAGTACAAACATATAAAGAGACAGGAAAAGGAGTTATGTCATTTCTAAATTATCACTGTTGAATCATCAACTCTAATTCATAGATATATTTAGGTATTAATATATCATCTATCTGTTATGGAGAAAAGATTGAATGAGATAGGTATTTTAACAAACATGGAGACTTTAGCTTCTTAATGCTGATTTCCTTAGAAAGGTAAAATATTTCAAGCAATTTATAAACTCTTGTTCCCTTTGAGGTGAGAATTGCACTTTTTAAAATCTATAATGTATATTATTTTAAGACAAGAACCTGTTCTGGAAATTGTTGTTAAAAATGAAGTCTTTCATTGTTTTTAAAGCATCTGGTCTGCCATATTAAAGAGAGAATCTTTCCATTCAAAAATATATATATATATACTTTTAAAAAAAAAAAGGCCTTTCAATTCTTTTCTTTAAACAATGACAGAACAAATAATGATTAGATACATGCTATTCATTCACAAATTCAAGAAGTTACTGTTGATTAAAAGCCTTTAATTTGTCACATACCAAGAACTAATGACGCATGATCTGTAATTACTAGGAATTTGCAACCTGCTCAAGTGGATATAAAACCAATCACAAGATGATTGATTGTCCTGAAAGACAAAACTAGGTTATAACAGAATTCTAACGCAATTCAGTTGTGACACTCAGAGCAAGCACTTGGAAGTCATAATATCTGATAAGGGACTTTAAAAATTGTGACAGAACCTTTACCCATAGAGAAACAAAAGGGGTTTTCCAGATAGGAAGTAGTGAGGTCCAAAATATGAAGGGGCCTCTTGGGTAAGGAATGAACTTTCCCATGAGTTGAAGTCATTTATTTATAAGATAAAACAAAAATTTAAAGAGAAAGACCTAGAACCCTTTGTTGTCTGTGTTTTGGAGGAAAGAGGGGCAACTGGATTTTGGAAAGTGAGGTGGAGGCTGACCAGGTTCAGAGCTGATGAAAAAGACCTGTCAGTGTTGGTAAATAAGACAGCACAGAGTTAATAGAGTTAATAGGGCAGAAAGGGGCAGCCAAGGTCATCAAGCTTCAGTTGATGAGATCAAGACGGGGAAGAAAAGGACAATATGAGAATATCCTTACCATAGGAAGGAAGGGTAAGAGAAAGACAGTGGGCTGAAATGAATAAACCAGCAAAGCAAGACAGAACCGTATTTGAAGGGGAATCAATGGTGTTTTCATTAAGTGTAAGTCTGAGTTACACTATCTTGAGACAGTTAAACTTTGGAAAGTGATTGTCAGAAAAGACTATTGAGGATAAAGACATCAGGATAGATACAATCAGTGAGAGGAAGTTAAGAAGTGGAGAGAAGAGATCACAATCGAAGCAAGAAGATAAAGAGGCTTTGCCCAAGTCCTATACCAAAGCCAGTAGAGAAACAGCTCAACAGCTCAAAAGTGGCACAACCTTCTGGTCCCTTGCAGCTATGGGCACCTCCTTTATCTTTCCTGCTTCCTTAACTAAAAAGAATTTCAGCTTTTGCTTTGCTTGTTCCCAAGTCTGCGTTTTTAACCATCACTGACGTAAGATGAAGAATTTGAGCTTGAGACAATGTCTCTGTTCGACTTCTGGTGACTATTGGATGTTCAGCACCTACAACTTTGAGTCACGCACACTCAAGAACATGTTGCCAGGGACTCAAAAGAACAAATATGATGTCATAAAATGGAGAGGCAGTGAGCAGCTCCAGGTAACTACTATACACTGGCTTTCAGGACATTATCCAGAAGGAAGTCTGCAGGACGGTGCAGTGAGAGGTGACAGTGGGGGAGACTATTGTGGCCTTTGGGATGACTTTAGTTGCAATATAGCTGCAGCTAGCACTAATAACTAGTGCTGGCAGACAGAAAGAGAATGGGGTTAAGGGAAGAGGTGGGACAACGTTCCATGGAAACACTGGAAGACCTTTCATCAAAGGCAGGAGAGATGGAAAATGAGGATATTTAGAAGATTGAGGCTTAGTAAGTTCACACTAGACTCTTCCCATTTGCCTGATAGAGGGAAGCAGAAGACGGGTGTTGGGAAAGCCCAGAAGTCACCAGCACAGAGAGTTAAACATGCAGGCCTTGACTTCTACTCAGGTCTCACATGCACTCTGCTCCCTCCCTTTGATTCTAAGCACAGAATACTGACAGAAAATATGTAAAGATGGAGGGGGAAAGGATCCAGCTGGATGCAGAATACGAGGTATTATTTCCCTGTGTCAGGAATAGCGTATCAAAGTGATGAGCTGAGCTGAGACCAAGGACTTTCTGAATTCCTTCTCTGGAAGGTGGCAGTGGTGACCAAAAGAAGAGCACTACACCTGAGGAAAAGAGGGCATGACAATGTGACAGCAGGGTGGTGCCTGGTGGAAAGAGAATTCAGAGAGAAATGGAGCAACAGAGATCTCCCCGGGGAAAGTGAGAGTTGAACAAACAGGTAAGCAGGCCAACAATAACTGGAATGGAGGAAAAGCTCACACAAGACTGGGCGCGAGTGATTTATTTAAGGAACTAGCTGAATGCATCTGAAATAAGTGTAGGAGGGAACAAATGAGCCTGGGAAGGTAAGCAGAAAAGAAACTAGAGAATGACCATCAGTTTATGTGAGAAAGCTGGCGAGTGAGACCAGTCACTGGAAAGGTGGAAGGGAAGGGCATTCTTCTAGGATGATGGAGAAGACCAGGGACTGTGTGGAAAGTGCTACAGTTCTACATCAATGCCTTTTATTATTCCTGGGCTACATGGTAGAATCTATCATCCATCCATCTATCTATCTATCTATCTATCTATCTATCTATCTATCTACCTACCTACCTACCTACCTACCTATATATCTATCTACCTATTTATTTATCTAATATCTTGATCCCTCTTTTCTATTGCTATCCGTCTAGGAAAGTGCATTTCAAATGGTCTTTGTACATTAGCATAACGGATGCCAGTGGAACTTTTCACAAACAGTTTTGTGTTTACTTAGGCTGACTGATAACATTTTTAGAGACACCACTATTGTGAAATGTAGTAATAAATGGTTCCCTGTTGGCCTGAAGACAGCGCTGCATTTTCCTAGACACTAGTATGAAGTAACTTGGGCATAAGTACTGACAGCAAGAGGCAATGTCATCATGATATTTTGTAGCACTGTGACAACACTCGAGAGGTTATTTCCACTTCAAAATACATAAAAGTTACTAATACCATAGTCAAACAGCAGGAGCTTTAGTTTTTGATTTACATTCCAAAATGATTTTCTTGGAGAGCACAGCCACTTACTAACAGGGCTAACAACTGCCTCCTTCCCCCAGCCCAACCATCATTTTATTCAGGGTAAAAATATTTTGTTACCCTCTGTGAATTTTTAACAACAACAACAACAACAACAATAACAAAAATGATACTTCGGAAGCAATATTACATTTAGAACACGACTTTTAGGATAAATCAAACCAATTATTATTTATAACTTTAAACTACTGGGAATTCAACATGGTGAAGCAACTCATCTGTAAGACAGCATCTCTCACAAGCAAGTGGGGCCCTATTAAGGGGTCTTCTGCACCTTTCTTGGTTTTCCTTCCCATTCCCAGATCTGGGGCTCAAACTCAGAGCCCCATGTACGCTTAGCGAGCACTCTGGCACAGCGCCATATTCCAGCAGACTCTTAATTTCCCTTTGCTTCGATTCTCCTCACCTTTCACACTTTCCTTAAAATTTCCCATGCAGAGAAGATGAATTGAACATCTCCCTTTGAGGTTGGATAAAAACTAAAATTTCACGAACGTGAAAGTCAGGAAATGCCAAAGTTAAATTTACTACAACCATTTGGACTTGGCCAAGTGTCAGGAATTCAGTACCATGCACCCCTGTTCTCGTTAGTTAGTGGTACGTAAGGCTTCAATATTTTTAAGTATTTTGGCAAAATGCTGCAAGAAAATTTAAAAAGTTGGCCATTCCTCAATGCTCTAACGATACATTTAAGAGTAGCTCATTTTTATCTTTTATATAAATGGTCTCAAGTGAAAATGAACCTAGTTCTACATTCCAATGCAGCCATCTGCTGTCACAAGTGCCTGTGCTTCTCTTACTGTTTAGAAAGAAAAGGAACTTAATGAAATCTCTATGCTCACTCACTAACATACATACTACATACAATTCCTACAAAGGGAGTTGACCTTCAAGTTGGTACAGTTGTATTTTCTTTAGTTTCTTAACATTCTCATAACAGGTAATGTGCTTTAATTTTTGAGATAGTGAGTGGTCCACAGCTGTGGATACAGATGAGAATCAGAATGAACAAGGCCCTAGTTTCAATCTCCAGCTCTTCAGAAAAGCATCTGTTCATTTACTGTATGATACAAACACTACCTGTGTACACGGAAAAGCGGATCGCATAACCATATATGAGTAAGGAAGGGTCACTCCAGGCTCAGCCTATCAAGTGCGCTCTTGGACCTTCACAAGGAAATCCTGGCGTCATAAAAAAAATCATGAAGTCATTTTCTAGTACTTTCTGTAGAAAACGACAAAAATCAAAATGGCTGACTTCATGGCCCACTGGTTTCCCCGATGAACCTCATTCAACTCACACTCTAGTTAGGCTGGCTTAGCCACATGTATCCGCATTCTTGCATGACCACTTAATGCTATAGGAAACCACTCACTGCTGCTTACCCATGAGGAATGTGTCTGGACATCTCTCACAGAAATGTAAACACTTCTCAGGCTTCCGTGAGGCTGAACCCCTTCACGATGACTGCTCCCTGTTACTTCTATTACTCCCTTTTCTCAAGAACATACATCTCTTAATGTCTCCCCAAAACTTCTGGCGTGCCTCGGCTTCTGTTTAACAATGGCCGCTACCCAGAATGGCACATAACAAGAGTCTTTCTTCCCAGGCAGCCATGCTTTCCTCCCCGACACCCTCAGATCTTTACTCAAACAGCAACATGTTAGTGGTCTTCTAATTACTAATATAAAATCTTATGACATCATTACATCACAAACTCTGCTTTGTTTTTCTGGTGATTTGATTGTGTTTAGCCACAAAGGCTTTCCATGTGTCCTATCTCTTCTTTGTCTCTAATACAGCCTTCACATGAGCGAGGCTTTGAGTCCCTGGCAAAAGTGCCCCTTTGGGTGGGTGAAGGGCATAAAGCTTACTGCACCTTCCATCTTGAGAAATCTCAAGATTAAGATCATTATTTTCTCATCAACAATGCCAGGAGAACCTTCCCTACTTGTTGGTTATAATTACTTAAGGGAAAAGCGAGTGCAATTTGCCTGTGACATGTCACTCCACTGGTTTGGTAAACAAAATGGAGATATATTTTAGATTTTGCTTCCCCCCCCTCACCCCCAAGCATCAAAGTCCAGGCTTAAAGCATTTCTCTGATCCTTTTACTCCACAGAGGAGTCAGCTTTCTGTCATTAGCACACACCTAGTTTTACATCTATGAGAAATGTTTATTTTGAGTTAAGGCAGCAGTTCTCAACCTGTGAGTAGGGACCCCTTTGGGGATTCAATGTCTCTTTTATAGGGGTGGCCTAAGACCATTGGAAACACAGATATTTACATTACAATTAATAGCAGTAGCAGAACTACAGTTGTGAAGTAGCAACGAAAACAATTCTATAGTTGAGGGAGTTGAGGGTCACCACAACATGAGCAATTAAAGAGTCCCAGCCCTAGGAAGGTTGATAAGGAAGGTCGATAGATACTGGTATAAAGTGTGACATTCTAATCTAATATTTTTCAAGTTTGATATGCAGTTATCACAACACCATTCAGTATATACTCATTGATGCACTGTCTTACTGGAATTTCTGTTGAATGTCTTTGGGCTAGGCTATTCACATGCTAGGTCCTTGACAATCAAGAAGGTAAAAAAAGGAGGGGGGAAACAGTCACCTATTGTTCAGTGTGCTTGAGTGATCTGTGATGCCACCATCCACATGATCTCTCCTACAACCCACCTCCTTCCTCTTCCTCTCCTTCCCACTCCTTACATCTCATCAGAGTATACAAAGAAGCCAAAGATGTATAAAAACTATATTTGGTCACACACACACACACCCCAAAACACCCCCTTCAATGCCCCCCAAAAAACTTTAATTGAAGGTTTCAGGGTTCTCCACTTTGGTGGGGGGAGGGTAAGAATCTTTCAGAGAACTTTCTGATTTTTTAAAATAGAACTTTCAGGTTCTATTTCTCAGACCAGAAAGCTGATAATACAAATACTATAGTAAATATTTTAGATTTTGAGATTAAAGGTGTTACCACCACACCCACTAATTCTCTACTTTTATGCTGTCATCTTATTTTTCCATAGGAATAGTTGAGGCACACTCCCATTTTAGAACTATTCTGTAGAGTACTGCTGTTGATTCCTTCCGTGAACGAGGGGATTATTTCAGTTCTATATCCTTGCCCTGGACTCTTGCTTTCCTAGATCTCCTAAGTGTCTGGTCTTGGCGACTAATTAGTGCAGTGCAGTGGTACAGAATGAATCACATTTTAATGAGCGTAGGACGTGAGGAAAAACCCACTAGCTGAGTATGGAAAGGCATCACCCAGAGAGGCAGCAGAGCCTATCGCTGAGAGAAGAAAGCTTCCTGAGGCAGTAGGTCTTGTGGGCCAGTTTCCTGAAAAGCACATGGACGTTAGCTGTGTGGAAATGCTTCAAATGCCCAGTGTGAATAAACAGCTATGATGGCGACTCATCTGGAGCCAGAGAGCTCCAACTTAAATACAACTGTCATCATCTGTGACCTGGGAAGCCTCCTAGTGAGCATGGAGGCCAAAGTGAAGAATGAGACTAAGTTCTGTGCTTTCTGTCTTTGTTACATCAGGGCAGAGAAATGGTGCCTTTTTCACTCATGAAGCTTACTGAACTCCATGGCCAGTGACTGGACCATGAAACTGCATCTAATTCTGACCCAGTTATATATTCCAGAGTCCTGAACAACTGAGGAAGAGCTGAACTACAGGGCTACTGGTCAATGTAGCCCTCTTTTGGGCTGTGCCTCTTGGCAACCCCTGTCTCACTGACAGGCTGGATCTCATTCCTGCCACTTCATGTTCCTAGGAGAGAGAGAGAGAGATCCTAGGCCCTCTGTTCCTTGGTGTTTTCAGTTGGGAAGTAGACTGGCGCTAGTAAGCCAATGTCCTGCTCCACTGTGATGATTTAGTACAAGAGCCGGTGTAAACTGGGTTCTCTTACTGTCTCAGTATCACCACAGGTTGCATGCAGTAAGTGCACTGTGGACATCAGCTATTATTATTGTTACATATAGTCTGCTGCCAGACTCAGGCATTAAAAAAAAATCCATTTAAAACACAGTGGCAAAAGTGGCAGAGGGATTAAGGATTATTTATTATGGGGTTGGAAACTGGGTTTGGGTGTGGCAGTCCCACTTCCTCATTCAACAGAAGGAATATGTCTGCTTCAACCTCAAGGTCCCAAGTGTTCCAAAGGATTTAAAAGATGTCGGTCTACCTTATTTTTTGCATTGGCGACTTCCAAGTTTTCACCATCTTCCATTGCTAGCAGTCACTTTCCCTCACTAACCATTTCTTACATAGGCCTCCCTCTGGGAAATAGCCAGGGAGTTGATTACTTATTTTAAAACTAATTTACTTTTGGAAATCTGAGTAAAAGCAAATAGTTTTCATTCTCATATGGAAAATTTATCTCCCCCAGGTTTGTCAAAGCAGAGATGCCATAGCAGCAAAAGATACTATGCCAATCCATTTTGGACATTTCACAGACATACCCCAAAGGACAAAATAAACAGACTGAGGCCAAATACTCTTTGGGATACATTTAAAACAAGTACATGACACATAAAGAACCACTAGAAGGAAAAACTTTGACATAGCTTTCCTGCCTGCACAAAAAGCCGAGGCAGAATAAATGGCTCAGAAACTTTAGAGAAGGCGCTGAGGGGGAGGGGGGCATGTGAGGACATTTGGCACCCACTTGTCTCTACCCGTGTGCAGGGAGGGCAAGGCAAACCAACATAGCGTGTTTGCAGAAATAAGAAGCCTTGACCAAGGCCTCAGTGGTGCGGCATCATTTAAGCTACAGGAGTATTTACATTAATGAATGTCTGAGGCGGGTGAGTGGCTGGGCTAGCCTCCTCTTTGGATGTGAAAGAATCAGGAATCGTTCACTCCACTCAGAGTCATTTGCCTGATGTCTTACAGAATTAGGAAATTAGATTTTAGAAGCAAGCTGGCTCACGGTTGCAGTGGTCATCATCAGGAATTTTATGGTATTGGGCCCCTAACAAAAGAGAAGGGGGAAGGTATTTTTTTTTACACACATGTGAACAAATATAGATGTATATGTATGTCTTCCAGATTTGGGCTGAGATTTAGGGCTTGACCAGGAGTCTATATTGAGCATAAGCATGATGACTAATGTTGTATTGAAGTAGCACAAACCACAGAAACATACCAGACCAGGTACATAAAACACAACCATCCTCCATGAAGGTTCTAAGGCACGGGCTTCAAACATTAAAGAGGTGGGCCCCGTTCACTGCCCGAGCTAGAACACAAGCTGTTCATGCTCAGACCCATGTGACTGGCAGGTCAAACCGTTCACAGTAGTGAAGGATGGTGTTCTGATAACTGAGCAGACATCAGAGATGTTCTTCCTTCTTCAGAGAAAGCAAAGGCTCCCTAACCTCAGAACAATATGCTCACATAAAGGCAATGACACAGAAGATAAAAAGCAACACATCACATGTAATGTCTACCTTGGTCTCCCAGTAGCAGACACAACCAAAATGAAATCATTTTTTAAAAAAAAATGGAGGCGGGCATGGTGATACTGTCCAGTAATCCCAGACTCTGAAAGCAGAGGCAGGAAGACTGCTACAAGCTTAAGGCCAGCCTGGGCTACATTGTGACTTCCAGAGAGTCGGGGCTACATGGTGAGATCCAGTCACCATTAATTAGTTAATTAATGGAATAAGTAAATATTTTTGAAGGGCAAAGAAAGATGGTAGAATAAAGGAAAAATTCCACTTGGTGAATTGCCTCCTTCCAAAGACCGTTCACCTGTGTTTTGAACATTAATTCAGTCAAATACATCACCACTAGTCAACCTTTATTGGTAAGGAGTCTGCCAAGCATATCAGAAATATTTCTCAGATTTGGAACACAGTAGTGAAGAAGCCCTCTTCTCAGGAATCGTATTCAGGCATCTGAAAGAAATAGTCAACGGCTGCACACAAAGTGCAGTGACTACCAAAAGTCATGAGATTTCATAGAGCTAAAATCAGGAAGGGCATAACTTAAAAACAAATCTGCCAATACTCCATTTTACATTTTTTTAATACTGAAATTTAAATACCTAAGTTTTGATAGTTCAAAGTAACTGCCGTGGTTATATTTTTATTTATAACATACATCAAATTTAAACGTATGACAACACTATATTAAACTGTTTATGAGTATAAGTCAAAACTCGACATTGTGTATAGCCACAACTCTGGTATTTGAAGGTACACTTTGGTACCAATTGAATTAAATAATTTTATATAAGAACTGCTTGCTCTTTTATATGCAGGAACAGTATTACCCAAAGAAAATTGATAATAGCTACTTTTAAGACATATCTAAATAAATATGCTTTATAAACAAGTAAAGCTTTCACAAAACCTCTGGGTTTTGAGCCCTAATCAGCCCTTGTTCCAGTTGCTCCATTCCCACAAATCATAAATACTAAATCATATAATTCTTTCTGGGCAATGTTTAAATGGAGCTGGCTGCCTGGGCAGGAAGTAAGCCAAGACACGACTGGATTCAGGGCCCCGGGTGGTGCCTTATGTTGTAGCAAAAGCTGCCATTCCCAAGGAGCGAGAATAAAGAGTGGCCCTGTCTTCCCCTGAGCTCCGCCTTGGCACTGCGTGCTCTTTTGATGAGATGTGATGGAGAAAAGACTTCTTCCATTTTCAGCTAAGAAGAAAGTCATTGTCTGACGTGCAATGGAAATGTCACAACTGCTAGGGTCAGTGGCTGCGCCTTCTCACCTATAATCAAAGACTGGCTTTTCTGGCCCCCACTCTTGGATAGGGTCTGGAACGTATCCCAGAAGTTAAAAAGTAGACGGGAGTGAAAAAAGCGAGCAACAGAGTAAGCTCTTCCAAAAACCTAGGAGGACCTTTGAAATAGTAGCATCGTTTCTGTAGATTCCGCTTCCTGTGCCAACTCAGATAACTCCCTTCATTTTGCAAGCATTTTCATTAGCCTTTTCATTGCAAGTAGAGTGATGACTAATATTATATTTTTACTAGCACACACCACTTGACTATTATTAAAAACCGTGTCAGAGAAAATGTATTTGGTCCTTAAAATAATCAGCTACATTCTTCTCACCTTCCTATTGTGAGGAACATGAAATTAGCTGATAATGAATGTGTCAGTCTGTAAAGATGAATTCAGACTGGCTGTAAAATAGAAGGACACGGAAAACTGGGAATGATGCTACCTAACAACTCATGAGATGGCGGTTGCTGGGGTGAAACTGTGGCCTTGATGCCCACACACTACCTCCCACTTCCTAACAGAGCTCAGACTCCCACTGACCTTGTACGTCTAAATGCCAGACTTTTCACTTGCTCATTTTCTTGTCTATAAAGACAGGCGTGCCTCTTTAGAACTGATCAACATAAAACAAGCTAATTATCACCACCATTTTATAAAAGGAAAAGGGGGAAATCTTAACCAGAGTAAGTGAGAATGCTTCACAGCTAAATTATAGTAACTTTCGTGCTACCATCTTTAGAAACCACCTCTGGGTTAGACGGTGGCTCTGTGGGTAAAAGGCCTGCTGTACAAGCTTAAGGATCTGAGTTCAGATCCTCAGAGTCCATCTACAGGCTGGCTGGTAACATTTCTGCAAGTCCAGTGCTTTTATAGTGAAATAAAAGGCAGAGATGGGAGAATCCAAGAGTCTTGTCTCAAACAAGATGGAAGGATGTGGGCAGACATCTTAAGCTAACCTACCCTCCATCTACATACCAAGACATATATACACCAAGACATCTATATGACTGTCCTCACACACATGAGATGTACACACACACACACACACACACACACACAGAGAGAGAGAGAGAGAGAGAGAGAGAGAGAAGGGAGGAAAGATAAAAATTTTATCTTTGATTAAAAAATTGATTAAAGTGGGGTATTGACAGAAAAAGTTTCAGTACTGCTAAGATCAATCTAAATATACATGATCTTTGAAGTTGTATGCATTTAGAAATTTAAGTTTTATAAAAATGACACAAACTTAATCACAGATAAATTAGAATAATAAACTTACTCTACTTGAATCAAGTTCACAGGTGAAACGAAGACCTACTTTATGAAAGAAATTATAGGAGGCTAAATAATTTTCATTACCCAGTAGCCACTAAGATCAATCAGCTGCTAAATATTCACTGCCTTTTGCAGGTCAAACCCTAAGAGCAAATGCTATGGTCTTTTCCTATGTTTTCACATTAAGACAAAGAATGCCAATTATGGTCATTAATTTTAACAATTCCAAAAGCATTTTTCTTTCTTGAACGCAAAGTCAGCAGCCGGGCTCTCAGCCCTCAGGGCACCCACCTTCACATTTCTGAGTTGTTTCACTCTGCTTGTGACCAGCTGGGCACCTGCATTCAAAGGAGCCCACTGTGTTGATGCAGTTCCCCCCGTGGCACAATCCTGGAATTGCCTGGCATTCGTCAACATCTGCAAGAAGAAAACATTTCAAACGTAAGCAAAATTGGTCTCCAGACTACATCAGTATGTTTCTTTTATGTACAAGGGAGAATGTTGCTCTCCAGACAGCTGGGTGAGGGAAACAGGCCCTCCCTGCAAGCTTGTTACTCAGCTTATGTAGATGTTTCTGGAGAAAGCTGTCTCCTAGAGACCCACCTGTGCTGTGTTACTTTGCTACAAAATGCTTCTTACTGCTGGTTCCCCTGGTTCTGGCACCGAGTTTATCCCACTCCTCTCAGCACAAGGTGAAGGTCCCCCCAGTGTGCTTCCTTATGAAGCTCGGTGAGTACGGGCCTTGAGGATTCAAAGGCATGCAGTCTCTCTGCCGCAGACACAGGGCAGAAATCTTGGACAGGGCGTACATAGACGCACTATGAATAAAGTGCAGTGTGTATTCTTCCGATGCCGCCATCAGTCATCGCCTACCCTGTAACTCATGAAGGCTGTGTCTTCCCTCTTTCCTGTCGCTGCTTTCCCACTTTCTGCTACTACCATCTGATCTCTTAATTTTCCTTGGCCTACCACTTGTAAAAAGGTAGTATTTTAGCTTTCATTACTCCGAGTACTTGTTACTAAGTTTATTACGGTTTTCATTTCCTTCTCTGAAGGTTATAGATTTATATCCCTTAAACAATAATGTAGTGGAGTTATCAACTTCTCATTCAAAACATCAGTTTTAGATACTGCCACGGTCGACTTCCTCCTTCTACTGTTTATTAATTTAATCCACTTAAGAAAAAATGCTAAAGCCTTAATACTGCCACAGTGAAATTAATGAAGCAATAAGAAAAGTTATCAACAAATGAAATACAGGAGTTTCTAAGAAACACCAAGTGAATTTCTTCAGGTAAAAGTAAGATGGATTTTATAGCCTTAACTCACAATGAAAGGCGCTGGAAATAGGAAATGTGTTGAGAAATATAACATACATTTCTCATATTTTTTGAAATTTAAAAGATAATTGTTGACTATAAACAAAATAGTAAACAAGAGTAATGTATTTTGTAGGTTATAATACATAAAGAAATATAAAGTAAAACAATAAGAAGTAATACAAAGAGAAGAATAAAAGAATTGGGCTGTAAAGTTACTACACTATAAAAGTGGCTTGCTAATATTTGAAAACACAGTATGGGGAGTTACATAGGTGTAGATAAAACTATAAAGTGAACAAAAGCATCCAACAATGCACCTGAAATAATATCAATAGTTAACCCAACAGAAGCAGAAAAAGGAAAGTATGAAAAGGTAAGCAAAACAAAAAAAGTAAAATACAGATTTGGGCACAATGATGTTCCTATTTAAATGAAATTTACAGTGTGTAACAATCAAGTTTAAAGGGTTGAAATTGTAATATTTTATTTTGAAACACCAAGATCCAATTTTTATGCTGTTCATAAGAAAGCCACTTTGACAACTTAAAAAGTAAGAAGCCAAAGATAAATTAAGTAATTACTGGTCATAAGAAGTCTGAACCAGCAAAGGCAATCACCTGTCATGAAAGAGACCACCAAGGATTAAACTCTAATTCATGATTCTAAAAGCCTCATCAAGTCAGGAATGCAATGTAACATCTGTAATCTGGCAAAAGCCATACACACACACACACACACACACACACACACACACACACACACACAAAAGAAAGAAAGAAAGAAAGAAAGAAAGAAAGAAAGAAAGAAAGAAAACAAACCAAAAAGTAAAAGCCAAAATAAAACAAATACTATTAACATGCTCATATATATTTAATATAATAGTTACAGTAAATAAATAATAAAATGATATAATATAGTTAACATGATAAGTAGAGATTTTCAAAAACCTTTTGTTGAGAGTGCTTGAAAGTCATATCCTCCCTTACCTGCCTATGCCCTTGAGACAAGGCCTTGTTATATAAACCAGGCTGGCTTGGAACACTGTGGAGCTAATTAAAATTTTCATTTTATGTCTATGTAAATTTGACTTAACTTCTTTACAGGCAATAATGACATAAACTGGGCAAATTTTTTATGGTGAACTTTACACATAAAATAAATATATTATAAAAAGCTGTGAAAAATTGCTACCATCAGTTCAGACTGAAATCTAGTAAGGCTGACAAATGATACATATTTCATTGCAAGATTAAAAAAATACTGTGTCATTGTCACAAACATTTAAAACACGGAAACACGGAACACCAGAGAAACAACCATCAGTATAAATTTGCAGTCTTCTTAAAGGAGATTTGTATTCACAAGCCCATAGAAAGTGGTTATCTGGGTGTGGTGGTGCATGCTTTTAATTCCAGAACCTGGGAAGCAGGGCCAAGTAGATTTCTGTGAGTTCGAGGCCAGCTTGGGCTATACGAGTCCCATGCCAGCCAGTGTTTCTCATTGAGATCTGAACAAAAAGAGAAAGGGCTGTTCTTCATGTCTTCCATCTTTTCTTTTGTTTAAAAGCATGTGTATATGTCTCTATGTCAGGGTCTCCTATTGTTTTCAGTAACCCCACAAACAGGGCACCTTTGTATGTACGAATTCTTTAAGCTTACAAAAGACTTAGCATACTTTTAACATCTGCCTGTAAAATTAGTGATTACTGTCCAAAGAAAGTTTATATGGAAGTTAAATATCAGGGTGTTTTTAAGACTCTGCTTCAAACAAAAGTCAACTGGGAAATAAGACGCAGAACAAGAAGTTTAGACACTGAACGGCTCAACTTAAAGCACTAAAGCTTCATTATTCTAAAATGCCCCACGCTCCATTCTCATTACAGGAAAGTAGAAAATGTCCCTAGGAATGTCCTTTCCTGGAAGATAAATCCAAGGAGGAATATCATGAAGTAAGCTGAAGCTCAGATTAGACCTATTCATAAAACCTCGGTCTTCACAGGGTAACTCCAGCAATCTTTCAAAGTCGATGGGGGAATTTATATGACAGTATTCATTGAGTGGTTGTTTAAAATGCATTTTCCTAGAGGTAAAAAAAAGCCCTTTATTTAGGAAGCCTCCCAGACTACACAACTATACAGTTTTTTTTTTTTGTATAGAAAAAGAAATTTATTATTTTTATAGTTTCTATAAAACTGTACTTTAAAAAACAAAGCCCACCTAGCATTAGGTTCTTTACACCCATCTATTGTGAGGTTAGTTTGCATAATTATTAACTTCCATTGTGTCCCTTAAGTGCTCACTATACAATAACACCCTGACATTTAAAGTCACGGCAGTGAAACACATGGCTTTCATAACCAGAAAGCAGAGTTAGTGAGTGGATTTCACTGTAAAGTAGGAAGATTTTTTATATTAAAAGTTGATATCTTTATATATTTATTCTCCTTCCTCATGTTAGTGTTGCTAATTATAATGGAGAAAATTAGACGCCATATTTTGAAGTGGGGAAAGGCTTTAAAAGGAATTTATAACGACAACACAAAGAACATTTTAAACAAAAACCAAAACACTTTTGACTTTCAAGAAGTTCTTAGTTTTGCTGAGTCATTCAGGAATTAGACCTATGCCTTGTGACCCCATCCACTTGAGTATGCTATGCCCCCCCCCATAAAAACACTCTTCTAAACCAGGTGTGGAAGCTCATACCCCAGATCTCAGCATGTGGGAGCCTGTGGGCAAGAGGAGCAGCAGTTAGTGGGATTAAAAGTGAGAACTTGTTCCAAAATAAAAAAGTTAATATTTTCACAGAACATGCTGTCTTTCGGGTGGGTGAGGCTAGCAGTTGAAACAAAAAAGAAAAATGCAAGGAAGTAAGGTGGAAAATAGTGAATTTAGAAGCACACACCAGCAGTGTCTGCAAAAACAAGAGGCAAACCCAGACTTCCCTGCTACATCTTTGAAACCTTAGACAAGCAACAGGTAACAATTAGTTCTCCATGACCCAAATTGTGCCAATGTGTTTCTGTCCACTTTGTCTATTTATACTCACTCCATTCATTTCTTTAAATGTTGTAATATTTCAAATTGTATTCAAAGATTTTGTAGAATTAAGGCAAATCTTGAAACGTGAGCCTTACTTAGCCACTCCAGTGTCTTGTATTAAGGTTATAAACAATGTAACAAAGCTATGTTAGTTAATTTATGAACTCCTGTGCTAAAAGAACAAATTCACTATAAAAACTAGCATTCGGTGACATGCTTTTAGTTTGTGCCCAATTATGGAAAAATGCATTCAGTGGTATAGAGATAAAAGAGGCATCATTTATAGGTGCAGGGAACAAAGACAATAAACGACAATATTCTACTATGCTTAATGTGTTCTGTCACCAAAATTATGCTCAAGTCATTTTTTATGTGCACCATGTTCATGCAGTGCCTGTGGAGGCCAGCAGAGGGAGCTGTCTCCCCCATAACTGGAGTTACAGATGGGTGCTGGGAACTGAATCCCAATTGTCATTTGCTGTGCCACAGTGTAGTTTTGGAAGTCAGAAGACAACTTTCAGGAGTCAGTTCCCCATCTTCCCATGTGGGTCTGGGAACCTAACTTCAGAAAGCGCCTTTACCCAGTGAGGTCCTCCTGCCTTCCTAGATTCCTTTTTAGATGAAATTCTTATTTTTATTTCCCATAAAGGAAAGTATCAGGCTTTAACCACAGCAACTGAACAATTAGTTTGTCTCTGAAGCCTTAGAGATGTGAGATCTCTCAGCAACCACTCTCTATGGCTTGATTCAGCCAGAATCTTTGTTCTTGAGTGACATGAGAATTCAAACGCTGAGTCAGCAAAACAGTGGATGATAACTATACTACTGTTCATACCCCATCTTACAACAAAGAGGAGTGTGCCTCGTCTCAACAGACGCCTCCGTTTCTAGGCACTAAAGTGAGGAGCCCAGCTGGTAACTTGGCATTTCCACATGACATCGATCACATCACTCCATCAGCAGCTAGGGCATCCTTCCCAACTACAGCTTTCATCTTCACTGAGCCCCTCCATGGCGTTAGCCTCCACCATACATCCCTTGAATTCCTTCTGGAGCAGTGGGGCTCATTCCTTGCCTTCCTCACTCAGCCCCTGTACTTAATTCTCTACAGAGTGACTAAGGAAATCTCACCCAGGTACAAATGGGAGCAAACGGACAGGTTGATGGGCATAAACTTTGACCTCGTTGTTCTCTGTTCTATGAGTTAGTCTAGGGAAAAGAAAGACAAAGTAGAACATTTTCTTATTTTAAAAAGCAAGAAAGGGGTCAGGGAGATGGCCCAGCAGGCGAAGCACTTGTGGGGGAGCTAGCTTAGTTAGTCTAGTGCTTATGTACAACCCGAGGACCTGAATTTAATCCCCTGAAAGCACACAAGAAGGCAGGTGTGGTGCTGTACACTCGTAATCCAGCTGGGGAGGCAGAGGCAAGCAGAGCCCTGGCATGCCCTGGTCAGCTAGTCCACCCTGTAAACAAAAAGAAGGTGGCATGACACCTAAAACTGAGACTTTAGAAGTTCCCCAAAGCAAGAGTTTTGCTTGCCTATGGGATTCTGTGTTTTCCAATCAGTAAAACCCTTTTTCTATCTCACAAAGTTTTTCTTTGTCATTTTTGTGAACTTTTTCAAGCCCTTTTCACCAGTGGTCACTGTCTGGCTTCTAGTGTGTGTCAGTTTCTCTACTACTGCTGCTTATTCTACTCTGACATTTGGATTTGTGTGGTTTGTGTACATCTAATTCAGCTATATGTATGTGTGTATATGAGTGTATCATTTGTCTTTCGACAAAATAGGTATAATAGGCTAAAATGAAATGTTCCCCATAGCCTCAGATGTTTGAACACTCAGTCCACAGCTAGTGGCACTATTTGGGGGCCTGTGGAACTTTCTGGAAGTGGAGGGTCACAAGAAAGGAAGTGGGTTACTGGGGAGGTCACCTGGTCCTACTTACCTGTGCTCCTTTTCCTAACCGCAGGTACAATAAAACCATCTGTCCTACACTCTGTCGCTACACCTTCCTCAGCATAGGGGCTGACTGTATCCCCTAAAACTGAAAGCCAAACTAACCCTTTCTCAAGTTGTTTCTTGTTGGGTAGTTAGTCACAGCAATGGGGAAAAACTAATGTAACCAGATTAAAACCTTCCTTCCATGTCATAATTTCAATGTTACCAGCTTCTTATCTTCTCAGTTGACTTTATTCAATGGTTGCCATTCTCATTTGAAGACCTTTCCTATGAGAAAGATTTTAATTGTTTTAATCTTTGTGATGAAAAAAAAATGTGTGAAATCTGCATTTATTTACATGTAGTTCTCTGGGGCATATTTTCTTCCTGCTCTTTTCTTACATTCTTCCCCTCCTGCCCTCTTTTTTATTTTTCTAAGTTTCCCCTTCTGCCAGCCTCAGTTATGGTGAAGGCCTGAAGTTCATGAATGTCTCAGGTAGGTTCGAACAAACACAAACTGAACCTCTTTCAGGATGATGATGCTCACCGAAAATGGTTAGAAAGTTCTCCCTATTCAAATGGCTTCCCAACAACTACTAGTGCTTGTCACTGACTTTAAGCAATGGTTCAGAATTGTGTTTAGACTTGTGAGCAGCTCTTGGTAAGCATCCTCTTGGTACTTCAGCCAGGGTGGAACAGGGCATTAGCTGGCTATGTTTAATAGAGATTCCTGTGATTGAGATTGTCTTAAGTGATGTTTTGGAGGTTATGTAGTGTTGGTGTCGACAGAATGTTTATCTACGATTAGACTGACAGCCAAGATAAATGTGCTTTGGCTATACTATCTTTACAAATTTATTCTAATCAAGATAATAACCAAATATCCTTTCAACGAAGAACTAGAAGTTAATAAGCAAACAAATTTCATCATTATGTTTTTAAGTTTTGGAACAGGCAGAGAAATCTAAAAGGTAAAAACTTAAGTATCAGTGACAATTAATAATTCTACTACTCATACCTTCATATAACTAATGACTTGAAGTATATACATTTATTTATGCATTTAAGAGACAAAATCCAGATATTAATCTTATGTAAAATACCACTTCTAATTAAAATATATGCATGTGTGTAGAGAAAAACCCAAGCCATAAGAAAGTAGTATAGCTGTTTACCTAAGACTTGAAGTTCATAAATATTCCTGGAGTGATTTAATTCAACTATCACTATTTTGAATTCACTTGTTTTATGATAGCTTAAATTTAAGGGGGGGCATGAGCTAACTTTGGCTACTTAGTGCAATAAAGAATGAAGAGCAAACACCACTAAGGGTGGATGAAGGATGGGAACAGCACACCACGGAGTGTGGAGAGAGGACAGGACAGAAGCAGGAGCAGACTCTGCTCTCAGTGTTAAAGAAAGTCAAGGACTGCCAAGCGCCCCAGGAATGCACGCCTGACCCTGATTGTCTAGGTCTAGAATGTTATCACAGAGCAGTTAAAAACTTAAAGGACAAGCCACAAACCTTCCTGTTTTCCCCACAAATTAAGTTTTCCACACTATGATCCTAATTTCCCGTTGTCTCTCATTTCCCACAGTTACTGTGCTTGTAGCAAAACCCTGCTTCATTTTTCCTTAAGCCATGGACAAATTAAAGCTGCATTAGCCTCAGGCTTTCAGAACTGGCCTGCCCTGATTAGTGTGATCAGGGTTTTGAAGCCAGTATTAAACAGCTTTCATTGTCTTCTATATGGCTGACATTTGTTTTTAACTTTATAAAATTTCAATCATCCTACTAAAAGGGACCAGTATTACCAAAGAGGAAAAGAAAAAAGAAAAAGAAACAGTGTGACATGTATGTCAGTGTGTCATTTGTAATGTCTCATCTCTCCCAAACTAATTTGGTGTAAGTATTCAGGAAACAATCTAGGAATTTAAAAGCATTATAAACTGAGGATTAACACTATCTGAGAACTGTCTGATCATGCCGTGATCTTGAAATGAAGCAGAACTTTTCATCTTGTTTTTCCAGACATTTTTTTAAAAATCAGGAGTCAAATTTCATTTTGCTCTCATTACTGTGCTAATCCATTAGGGTTTTGAGACAAAGGAAGTCCAAAATTTATCTCTACTCCATAAGCAAAACCAAGCAAATACACTTGGGGCATTACTAACTCCTGACTACAGAATCTGAGCACAGAGGGCACCACATTTCCTAACAGTTGTGCTGTGCAGTACAAGGTCTCTAACAGAACACTGAAGGAGACAAGATGTGTATATACAGATGAAGAAATTCAATAATTTAGCATGCCTTGGTGAATGACTTTTTAACCTTTCCTTGAAATTTTAAGTTCTGAAATATTTAAATCCTGCAACCATTTCCTGGGGCTCAAAGTGTTAGCTGCATTTTCTGCATATACACTCACACTAGGCAAACATAGCTTTACATGCCACAGCCACCTTGTGAATAAAAAAAAAAAAATCATACCTTTATGCAAATTATATTCTGTAGTCAGGGAACTAAGCCAGTGAAGAAAAGAAGTTTATTAGAAGTTGAAATGTGGTGTAGAATAACAAAAAAGAAATCATTTCAATACCTATGTAACAGATTACTTTACTTTCAATAATTATGTATGTCTATGGTATTCTATATATACAAGTTTTGGAAATCTCTTGTATTACAGTACATCTACCTATAGAGGAAATATAATACTCTTCAGACTGATGAGTATTCATAAAAAAAAGTAAGTGAGTTTACCTTTATTCATAGTAAAGAATATTAAAATCAGCATTTAGCACAGCCCTTATCTTTGTGGTCTTATCTATAATTATTACTTAAAAAGCCTCAATAAGCCTGCAACTGACATGGCTTTCATTCTTGTTAACTAGTCATAGTCTGTGGAGCTGTACTGTCCTCCCCTCAGTGTCCCTTTTGAAAATCACTATGACGTAGTGATTGATTGACATCAGTTTAATCACTAGTTGCCTTAACTGATCTGATCCAGTGTTTTCAGGGGTTGGACAGTCAGCACACACATGGGTGCCTTGGGATGGGGCACAACTCTAAATGTAAAGTTCATTTCTGTTTTGCACACTTGTACACAGAGCTTCTCAGTAATTTTACTTAGTATTTTTGTGGTTTTGTGCATTTTTAATAAGGCTTATTTTTTCCTTTGTATGTGTGTGGTTCTGTGTGTCTTCCAAATGAGTGCAGTCACCTTTGGACACCAGAGAGTGTACTGGATTGCCTGGCACTCAAGTTCCAGGCAGTGATGAGCCACCCAGTGAAGGTACTACTCCTATCTGCTGTGCCATTTCTAAAGTCTTGATTCGGTGTATTTTGATATCAACTTATCACACAGTAGAAATTTTCCACCCATAGAACCAGGTCAGTGCTCAAAACATTTTTATTTTGGAGAGCATTTTTGGAATTTTGGTTTTTCAGCTTAGGGATGCCATTCCTGTATCCTTTAATAACATTACAAAAGTAGTAAAAAGAAATCTTTTAAGGTTACTGTCAGGGATAATTTACCCAACTGCGTAGACTACCTATGGTTTCTTGTCCAGTAAGCTAAGGCTGCACACACTTCCTTGGCTGTAATTTTGACACAGAGGACACTGGTCTGCTTACCACGCATGCCATTTACTTAGGAGGCTGATGCTGATGCTACTTGCTGGCTTCAAGCTGAAAATCTTGCACAGGATTTACCCCAAATATGTTCATCTAACTTCCATGTCTCAAATAGAAGCAACAGTGTTTCTATCAATAATACAAAAAGCATCTCAACTCCCCTTTGACAAAGAATACTTCCAAGCTCAAAAAATGGACTTAGTACAGATGACATCAGGGTGGTAGCCAATGAATGACAAGGGTTCTGTTGGCTACAACTTGATGGAACTAACTAGTAAGAAAAGGACCATTCTAGGTCACTTGGGTTGGACTCTGTGGTTGTAGGAGCCTCAGGTCTCAGATTTGTCTTTGATATATGTACCAGAACCACTTATGAGGCTGGTGGTCCCACAGTATTATCTGGAGAGAAAGACATCATGGATATGAGAGAAAAGAAACGAGTCTCTCCAGGAAACTGTGTGTGCAGTGCCATGTGTGCCAACCTGCATATAGACACAGAGCAGATCGCCTTCTTACTGCATTATATATTTTAAGCAGTAGTTTGAAAAGTTTGGTTGCTTTTTATCATCTTCTTGCTCCATTAATGCTATGAGTTGAAACTTTCATTGGTGACTAATATGTACACTGTAAATACAAACCACTTCTAGTAAGACCTTTCAGCAGAATCCACCATGTCGATGAGTACTGTGGACACAGTTCCCACCCATAGCCCCAGGTTTTCTGATTCTGACAAAAGAGGTGGCAATTGTGGGGGTAAACACAGTTGACTCACCTTGACATGCTCCCGTGCGGATGTTGGGGATGAAGCCCCGGCGGCAGGGCTGAGGCTGGGCTGGACACATCTCACAAGGATGACCCCAGGCTCGCCCAATGGTGGCACAGCACAGCGTCTTCGTGCAGACTATGCCTGTCAGCTGCCCCTGGCACATCTGATTACTGACTTTTGTGAAACACGGGCCTGTCCTGTAATCTGGAATGAGAGTGAAGACAGGGAGATCACACACCAATCTTAGGCCCCACTATCAAATTCAGAAACCCGAAACCCTTTCTTCTGAGCAAAGCATCTAAGGACAGAAGAGCAGTGAGTTTCATTTAGAAAATTTGTAATTTTTCCAATCATGAGATGTGTATTAAGAAAGCAGATAGGATTCAGCACTAGGCATTGAAAATGGGAGGCTCAGGACACACCAGTGTGTTTTCTTGGCTTGGATCATTGTAAGGAATTGGGATTGGTAGCCAATATTGTAAAAATGGGACATTTCACAAGAAACTCGTGTTTTTGGCTTTCCTTGAAAAACTGGAAGTTCTAGCTGTGCTAAGCCCAGTATGCCACACGGCATAAGAAGAAGAGATCTTCCTGCCAAGGATCTCCTTACTTTAACCCTAACCCTTAGTACTCATTCAAACGTCCCACCTGGGCTCTGAAGGCATCATCATTAAGGATTACTCCTCCTTACCCTGGAAGTATTTTCCTTGCAGACCAAGTGATAAAGAGTTTAGAAAGACAAAGTAACCTGGTGGAGGTAGGGTTTTCATATTACACACACACACACACACCCACACACACAGCATAAAGAGTTATGTCTAATAAGCTGACACCCATCTCTGTATCAGTTGTATGGTTTGCTCAATTAGGAAGAGAGAAATGCTAAGAAAGATCTGCAGTCATGGATTCTTCACAGGCAAGAGAAGGCTATAACCTCTTTGCTCTCTATCAGACAGATGATCATTGTCCCATACTGCTATAGATGATGGCCAAAGTCTGAGTAAATACACATGGTGTATAATATACAAACACTCCCAATGACCTTCCAATGAGGTCATGTCATAACTCTTATGAAGACTTTCCATGTCATCCCTACACATCAAAGTGTAAGGTGCAGGACCAGGGTATCTCTGTCACTTTAGAGGCTACCCTGAGGCTCACTGATCCAGACTCAGTATATTAACACAGTGTTCAAGAGATTCACATCCAAGAGGGCTGAATTCAGACTGCAGGCAACTCAAAGGCTGGCTCTGGGCATTTCTGGTCCACTTTCTTTAATGCTGTAAATTTACTTCAATAAACATTCTAGGCACCCTGTAAACATTTTTGTAAGCCAAACGGAACCACCGACAAGACAGCCATTGAGTGTTACTGGTGCTGATTTTCAAGATGTAAGAAACAAGGGAAAAGTCAGTTTCCTTAATGACCAACTGAGGTAGTGACTCCCATTGGCCTTGAGCGTCTAAGAGGAACATATAGAAAAGAGTTCTCTTTCCAGAAAGACTATCTCATCCTTGACCAACCCTTGGGAATACAAGATATCTCTTGGGCTTTCGTTGCAAAGATTAGGGGTATAATTTTTATGAAAAACTTCTACTGTGAAAACCAAACTTGGCAAACAACAAACAATGGCATTCAGAATGACGTGTCAATGTTGTATAGCATATAAAGGCTGCATGTGATCAAACAAAACTTAAAACTACACACAACCGTGTTTAATGAAAAAATGAGGCTCCCTCATACAAAATAAATGGGTATTTTAAAAAGTCCAGTGTATTTTGAGAGTTAACATAAAGATACGTAAATTCAACATAATGAACAAAATCTAGAGCAGGCATTTTGGCACGAGCTGGCTTAAGGTTCTTATGGTTTTGCAGCTGAGTCTCCACAAAAATAGCTCATTTTAATCCTCCATAAGAACAGCAGATGTACTGGCTGCAAGCTGCATTCTTGAAGAAAAATCATTTATGTATAAGGAAAGATATCCCAACCTTATGAATAAGCCATTTGTCGGGTCATAACTTTTTAAAATCCTCATAAAACCCATGTTTTGCCATTTTTAAAAATTAGGTTTGTGGTTTTTGATTATATCAAGTTCTGAACATGTAGGAAAACCCCATTTCTTACTAGGAGATGTATGACTTCTCAAGATGCAGGCATACTTACTTTCAAATTCTTTAGGGCTTTCATATTCCCAGAGAAGAGGCATCTGGGGCCTTCCTCTAACCCATCCTCAAGAAGTCAGCTGGCCAGGAGACCCATCCCTCTGTCTAGCCACAGCACCATCCTAAAATGAGGGCCCTTAGCATATTCTCAGTGGACACAGAAGCTGTGTGTCCCTTGCAAATGGCTGTTCTGGTGGAATGTACTGATGCGGGCAACCCTAGGCTCCCTTCCCATTACTAAGTGTCCCACTTCTTCCCCCTATTGTCTGCACTTTCCTCTGCAGCAGCTGTGCAGAACCTTATCAGGATGATACCTTGCCTTCTCGCTTAAATAGCTTTAAAGCTTCAATGTGCAATCTTAGCATTGCATGCAGCCACTGGCAACAGGCAAAACAAGAACAATGTTGCGTACTGAAAAGGAATTTAAATTCCTGATCAGAGTAAAGTATTTGGTCTTCCTAAAGTGTACTTGTATATTGTCTATAAATCAGAATCCTAAAAATGTTCTAATTGATATTTGCTGATTGTGCATTCTCTTTATGACAGTTTCACCATAACTAAACATCACTGCACACTCCAGGAACCATTGAGAGTCACAGTGGAGGAAAATACAGGAGTGTTTCATTAATTCAGCATGTTGGAGGCAATGGGTGGGAAACTGGTAACTTCCTCCTTGGGATACGACCAATAAAATTTTGTTAAAAATTAGCCTGTAGCACACAAATATTTTTATTTTTCACTTTCTAATATCTAAGTGAAACACTGCTGGCTGAGAGCATTATGCCATTTCATCTCATACTTATCTCTCAAATTTATTATCTTATTTTTGCTCACTGCGGGTGTGCAACTGCACAATGTGGGTAGGAGGGGAGAGGTATGTGTGCCACAGCTCATATATGGAAGTGAGAAAAAAAGCCTGTGGAGTCAACTGTCTCCTCCCCAATTTATTTGTGCTCCAGAGATAAAACTCAGGCCAGCAGGCTTTTAGCTTGGACTAACAACATCTTCAACTGCTGAACCATCTTCCTGGCTCTTTATTTCATGATTTTGCACATTAGGGCAATTAGCAAACTCATAAAAAAATTGGCAACCCTTTTCACTTCTTTCCTCTCCGAACAACTGAATTAAGGTATATATTACATGTCGCAAACATATCTGTCTGAAATACACAATTAGATGGTTGGTGGTACATTTATTGAAATAAGTAACTAATCACCATGATCCATTTCTCGAGTATTATCATCGTTACTTCCCAAAATTGCTTGTCTATTACCAGCACAATCCTAGACAATTGTTCTCTAAGCCCTGTCACAACAAATTCGCATTTTCAGGAAATCCATATAAATAAATGACATCATAGGCCCGAATCCGCTTATGGGAATTATCTTTAGATGAGTGAGGCAAAAAAACTGTAGAGCCTGATGGAAGAAGAAGAGGGCTAGGATGCAGAAACGCAAACATGCATCATGAGAGAGGAGATGAGGAAGGACTTTAGTCAAATCAAAGTGAGCATGAAAGATCCATAAAGATACCTAGTACTGGGTGATAAATATGGATCTATTCGCATTCTTCTAGACATCCATTTAGACCAGCACCATTTGTTGAAGATGCTGTATTTTCCCCATTATATGGTGTTGGCTTCTCTGTCAAAAATCAAGTGTTTGTAGGTGTGTGGGTTTATTTCTGGGTTGTCAATTTGGTTCAACTGATCAATTAATCTGTTTCTATGCCAGTACCACAGTGGTTGGTTTTTATTACTATTGCTCTGTAGTATAGTTTGAAGTCAAGGATGGAGATACTTCCAGAAGCTCTTTTATTTTACGGGGTTGTTTTTAGCTATGCTGGGTTTTAAATTTTTCCATGTGAACTTGAGAATTGTTATTTCAAGGTCTGTAAAGAATTGTGTTGCTATTTTGGTGGGAATTGCATTGAATCTGTAGATTGCTTTTGGTAAAATGGCATTTTTACTATGTTAATTCTACCGATCCATGAGCATGGGAGAGTTTCCCATCTTGTGATGTCTTCTTCAATTTCTTGTCATATAGGTCTTTCACTTGCTTGGTTAGTTACCCCCAAGATATTTTATATTATTTGTGCCTATTCTGAAGGGTGTTTTCCCCCTAACTTCTTTCTCAGACTGTTTTTCATTTGTATACAGGATTTTGTATCTAGCCATTTTGCTGAAGGTGTTTATCAGCTGCAGGAGTCTCTGGTAGAATTTTGGGGGGTCATTATGTATACTATGATATCATACTTTGATGTCTTCCTTTCCACTCACACAAAAAGCTGGGTGTGGTTGTATGCGTCTGTAATCCTAGTGATGTGAACCTGGAGCTTTGTTAGCTCACCAGTGTAGCCAATCAATGAGCACCAGGTTGAGTCAGAGATCCAAATATAAGGAAGCCGGGTTGAATGAAGGGGGGAAATGGGAAAAACAGGGAGAGAGGAAAGAAGAGGAATGAACAACACTAAGGATGTTTGATAAAGCATCAGGGAATTATATCATTTTTTATGTAGGGAAGATTATACATAATACATACAAGTACGTATATATATATATATATATACACACACACACACACACACAAAGGTGAGTGCACGTGCATGCATACATGCACACATATAAAATGAAATTATGCAATGTGGGATTACATATGCTCCCTACAGGAGCCATAGACTACATAACAAAAATCCCAGTGCCAGGTATGAGAAGCCTTCATTCAAGATGTTGGTCAGGACGGTCCAAGTTATTCTCAAAACAATATATGTTTTTGCTGTTGTTCTTGGCTGCCTCTCTGAGGTCAAAGGCTGTTGGAGGAGGGTCTTGTGTACTGTGTTTTCAGATGCTGATTTCATTGCCTTGAGATCTGTTTACCTCCCTACTACAAGCATTGTTATGAATGCTGAACTATCTCCTGTAACCATGTGATGATAAGGAATGTTCCCCAGTTATCCTTGATTGGCTAATAAAGATGCTTAAGCCCATGGTGGGGCAGAAGAGAGGTAAGCAGAGTTTAGATTCCTGGCCTTGGGTTCAGGACTAGAGCGGAAGGAGAGAGGTGGCAGGAGGAAGGGAAGAGAGAGAGAATGGAATTGCCATGAGGCAAGATGGATTATTGATCATGTGGCTATGAGGACAGACTGATGGATCAGAAACCTTCTGAGAGTCATCAGACTGCCAAGTGATTGGCTTTTCTGTGGGTTTTAAGGGTAGTAGGACTAGAATAGCTCAGAATCTGCCCAGCATAGTACCTATGGTTTAATAATAAATCACAGTCTCTGTGTCTATTATTTTGGAAGCTCAGGGTTAAGGAAAACTACTATTTTTATTAGTTAGTATTCCACAGAAGTTAAGCCTCTATTGCTGCAGATACCATACCCTTCAGACACAGGACTTCTGATGTGATAGTCTCCACCCTGAGGACTAGATCTCACAGTACCAGAAAGATACTGAGCAAGATGCCAAAGGAAGGAAGTACTCACAGTCCTATCCAGCTGTGACATCTATGAGCCACAACAATGACCAACAAAGCAAGATGGTGTTAAACGCTCAGTAGTGGCACAGATATCTTGGTGGTAACCAACAACTGTCTAATTGGACTTACGGTCCCTTTAGCATGAACAAAGCCATGCCTGACCCAAGGGACTTAGCCAACTACCCGGTGCTAGTGATGTTATGGATCTTGGCAGACAACCTACTACTGCCACTTTATCAAATGCAGCATAATTCCTGACTGCATTCTAAGTACTTATCATTAGACCTAACGAGAACTATAGTCCCCAACCTTCATCAAAGACGCTTCTCTTTACAGCAGAAAAATCCCTGCTGGTCATAGTGCAAAGATCAGCAGGTTGTATCATGGAGATCTCACCTCTGACAGATACATTTGTAACACAACTTTGTGCCTAAAACCTGTGAGTATTGCAGAAGGTTGGGATGGGGGAGCCAGAGGACCAGGAAGACTGTTCTGAGATTTGTCTCCTAGAAACGAGAGTGAAGCTATATTGATGACACTGCCACAATATGGCTACCTAAATAGGACCTGAACAAGTACAGCATCAACAGACATGCCAATGTGCAAGCAGGAAATCTCACCCCTAGATGAAGAACTACAGGTTACAATGACTGCTGAGAGAAAAGATAGTCTCTCAAGAATAAACCCTGTAAGTGGCTATCTAGTACAAAATGGTCAGCCCTGATGATACACACATAAGCAACAATGTATATATGTATTACAAAAGCAATAAAAAATGGGCTATTAATTTGACAGGGAGTAAGACAGAAACATCGGAGATGCTGAAAGGAGGAAAAGGAAGGGAGGAAGTAATACAAATATATTTTAATTAAACCAAAATAAAAAATTTAAAAGTGTTGATTTCTGGCCTCCATATCCACACCCACTTTAAGTCACAATGCATATACATACACATAATCCCTGAACACACAAACATGTGCATGTGTACATGTATAGAGGAGAGCCAGAAACCAGTCTTATATGGTTCTAAATGAGGTGGGAAAATAGTCACAGTGACAACAAAGTATCAGCTGCCCAGGAAGCTAGGGCATCACTTACGTAACTGGCAGCTAAATGCAGTTAAGTATACATCTCGACAGACTATGCATGTATAATTTAGGAACACCCTAAAATATATAAATGTCATATCTTCTAATTGTGCAACAGAGTGTCCCCGTGAGAGGCCTTATCTGACTTCAAGTCAGACAATACACTAAGTGATCCTGAAAGTTGTTTGGAAAAGTACGGTTTCTAATTAATTTGCCTTTCAGACCCATGTAAGTAGGTATTTCAATTTTTAAAAACAAAACCAAATGCAACAAACAATCAAGTGATAATTTTGTGGGGGAGTTATATATAGAAGGTTGTGTAACGTGAGTGTAAGGATCCTGGCTCTGTACACCTCTTCCCAGGGTAAAGGACTCTTTGGTAGCCATGATAAGTAAGGAGCAATGCTCCACTGTGGTTATAATTAAAAGCCTATCCAGTGTTTGAGCTACAGTTACTGAATACAGCAATAAACAGAACCTGCAGAGAAGAGAGTTCCCAAAATTAGATGAGATGATTAAAATGTCCTTAGTTTGAAAGACTGCCATATACTTCTTCATTCACGTATAGTTTTGGATAAAACATAAGGTTAAGTAAAATCAAATTAATTAACTACATTATTTATTATTGTTGTTATCGTTGGGTAAACATTTTTTAAATCTTAGGAATCTTTAGAATTAGGGTCAGGAATGCTTAAGTGGATTGTGGTCAACATTGAATTAATTTAAGGAATCTTCAAACATTATGGACCTATTCTAAGAGGCTGCCCTCATTCAGAAGCTAAAACAAACTTTGAGTGACTTTATTTAGAGGTGTGATTTTTAAATTAAAATCTCACTATGCTTACATATAGAATTGTATTATTTCAGCATACTTCATGTTTTTCCAAGTTTTTTATTTGTACATTAATATGCATTGAGTTTGTTAGCTTGTAAAAGCTGACTGCTGTACAGGTTCTTAAGGTGTATATCTGACTCATTGAAGGAGGAAAGACATCATACATATGAATGTGATAAACTTGAAATACGAAAAGTAGCTGATAAGGTAGAGTAGTGTTTCAGAAACTAGGAATAAGAGAAAAGCAAATATTACTTGAAGTTCCTTTAAAATGACTACAAAATCTGTTTGTTAACATCTCCACACTCAATATTTATCATTCAGTATATTAATACATTCAAGCCAGCAGTATTTGCAATAATCACGTGTAGGGGCAACCCAGTGTCCACTGACAGATGGATGAATAAGTAAAATATGGTAAACCCATACAACAGAGTATCACCTACCCTCGCAAAAGCAGGGAGATGCAGGCACATCGATTGAAATAAGTCAGTCACAAGAGGACTGAAGCAATGTGATCCCTCCTACATGAGGCAACCAGACTAATCAAACTTGTAATGTCAGAAATGATATTAGTGGCTGTCAGGAGTGAAGAGAAGGAGGTAGGGAGCTAGGGTCTAAGTGGTGAGGAGACGTCAGCATTACACATTGAAAGGGCTCTACAAATGGATGAGAAGAATAGTTGCGTTATGTGTGCAAGGGCAGCAATATGAATATTGAATATATGAAATATATTTCATGTCCTGAACCTAAAAATGGCTGATGTAATATAATTTATATGCGTGTACAACATAAACATAAGATATATATGTATGTATGAGCATAATTTTAAATTAAATATTATTTATAAAAATAATTAGATATCTCACTTTTCTTTAATTTTGACTTTCTCAAAGGTAAGCTTCCATCTGACCCCTTAAACCAGGGGTCCTGACTGCTTGGTGCCTGAGGTTGACACTGAAGCTTTGCTTCCATGATAAATGAGTAACAACTTTAATGAGCACAGCTGCAGTGCATTTTATTTCTAATATAGACTTTATTTAATAAATCAGTGGGATGTGTACTTGGCATAGAAGGACCACTTTTTTTTTTGATGTTAACATCAAAGAGCACTTTAGAAATAAAGATGCATGAATGATCACTAAGTACTGGCCAATGGTACAAACAAAATTCCTATCATTGCTGTCACTTTCGATAAGGATGAAGGCTATCAAAGATGGGCTCCTAAAAGTCATGGTCTATGTGGTTGAAGTGTGCACTTTTGAGTAAAATCAATTAACTTACTTAAAAAAAAAACCACAAAAAGTGATGCAGATCAAAAGCTAAATGGGATTAAAGAGAAGAATAAAGGCATTTTTTGAAATAGAGGGTTGAAGGGACAAAAAAGCATTTTGATCTGAGTTGATGAAGGGGAATAGAGATGTGAAGGAAGAATGTGAGAGTGGACCATTCACAACTCTAATGAACAATGAGCCAATTTTATGGACGTGTGTTGATCTGCACTGCTGAAGTGATGAGCCCTCCTGGTTCTCAGTCTTAGGAACTTAAGGATCAACACCAGGAGTGACTCAAAAGCAAACACATCCTCTATGGCTGCTGAACAAAAGGTCGGCATGTTGAGATACCAGACCAGAACGACAAGGTGACGCCACCCCAACCGACTTGCAAACCCATACTAGCCATAGGGACTAATAGGCAGGCTGGCATCGGTAGTGAGGATGCTTACATCATGAAGACACCGGTAAAAATGAGAAGACAGGGGGTTTCCTTTGGATCTGGAAAGTGAACACTTTCCACACTCATTAAAAAGAAGAGGAAGAGAGAGACAGTTCCTCCGTGAAGGGAGAGGAGTTGTCATCAGAGTAGGGGAAAATCTCACCACACAGAGAACAAGGCCAAACTCAAGGTGAGACTCAAGAATGGCTCAATAAGCTGGAGATCAGGGCATGATCACCGAACTGAAAGATAGGGTTTAAAACAGAGGGACACAAGCACAGGAGTAGACAAGCGATAACATGAGCATTTCCATGAACTGAGATAGTTTGACATCTCCAGTTGAAAACAGCCCCTGACATCTGAGAAGAGAAACAACAAAAATAAGATTCATCCAAGGAAAGAGACATACAAAAGCTCTACACTTTTGAATTCTGAGATTAAACTCGGAAACAAAAAAATAAAACCTTCCCATTATTAGCAAGAAGGAAAAGGCTACCTTCAAGTTTCTAGTAGGCCAACGTTCTTCTCATCTGTAGGACAGAGAAGCTAAATACAGTGAAATGATATTTAGAGGGTACATTTAGAGGGACAGGAAAGAGAGGCAGACGATAATATAAAATTAAGTAATATTGCTGGGTGTGGTGGCCCATGTCTTTAATCCCAGCACTTGGGAGGCAGAGGCAGGTGGATTGCTGTGAGTTCAAGGCCAGCAGGGTATACAAAGTGAGTTCAGGACAGCCAAGATAACATAGAGAAACCCTGTTTCGAAAAACCAAGAACAAAAAGTAATATCCTGAAATGATGTAGTAGGAATTGGAAGATTGGGGGTGGGGTGTTTCCTATAACACAGATTTGGAGGTTAATTGTCCTTATTACATCATTTGAGACCAGAAGAAACGAGAAAAGGGGCCTGAGTTGAGATGAATAGATATCATTCAACTTAGACATTGTACAAAACATGTAGGAGAGGCACAGAGGTTTTAATGCAGTGGTAAAGGATAGGAGGCAGCCATTTTTATCACAAAGTCCATAGGAGAAATGGTCATTCAGGGAGGTCACATTGGGGGAGGGATTGAAATATATCCGGGTGAACCAAAAAGGCTAACTAACAAAGATGAGAGGAGAAGGTGAGCTGCAGAGATAGCTCAGTGGTTAAGAGGTCTGACTGATGATCTAAAGGATACAGGTTCAATTCCTAGCACATTTATGACAATTCATACCTCTCTGTAACTCCAGTTCTAGGCCTTCTGACACCTTCACATAAACAAACATGCTGGCAAAACATCAATGAACATTAAATAAAAATAAATTATATGCTTTTAATCCCAGTACTTGGGAGGTAGAGGCAGGCAGAGCTCTGTGAGTATGAAGCCACCTGGTCCACAGAGTGAGTTCCAGGATAGCCAAATCTACACAGAGAAACCCTGTCTCAGATAAACCAGAGAAAGGGGGAGGTGAGGGAGAGCAAGTTGAGATTTTAATGAACCTTAGAATAGGTTTGATTAAAATAATAAAATTCGTCTCTACTCATTATCTATAAAAACCATTAGAATGAAATGAATGAAAATATTAATAAAGCACAGAAGTAACAATAAACAATACTGAAAACAGTAGAATGTAAGGACAAAAGCATTAGCTATAGGATGAGACAGGGAGCCCAAGGTGGAGTTTGGGTTTGGTATCCCTGGGACCTTGGTTATACACACACACACACACACACACACACACACACACACACACACACACACACACACCATTGACTGGCTTGATATTAGTACATGGGATTAAATGTTAAAATTTAATTGAAATAAAATGTATATAGTAAGAGGTACAATGAAATACAAAGAATAAGCAAAAACTGGAAACACAAGAGTTTTTCAAAAATAGACAAAGCTCCTAACAACAAAAAACGTGGAAACAAACTCTTGCATTCATAGGCAGATATATAATTCTGTGCTGTCCAAAAAAAAAAAAAAAAAAAAAAAAACCCTAAAATACAATTTTTTTGCTTTTCAGGGAACAATAATTTATCATAATAAAATTTATCACAGTAAATGTATTAGTTTATTATTTTACTTATAATGGATTTTGGTAATTGATTGATTAATTACAATTTTTTTTGCTTATAATCATGCAGTAATTAGAATGGCATCGATAGATTCCTGAGCTTTCTACTAAACGCTGTGTCTTCAACAGTATATAAGTCTGACAGCTGCCACAGCCCTTGGGTAGAGTTTTAAGTAAAAGGGCTGAAGGCCGCTCAAGAAAAGAGCACCCTGTGTTGTTTACAAAGAGGGATTTTTTTTTATCCTAATTTGAGAATTTGTGACATGAAATTGATCATTTTAGAGAACCGAAGTGCAACAGCTATAAAACCACACAGCACTGTGGTTTGCCAGCGTGCACAGCTGTGTGGCTGAAAGGAGCAGGCAGTAGCCACATGTGGCTTCCTCAATTTCAGCTTAAAAGATGAGTGACATAAAACAAACATTCAGTTCTTCAGTCACACTCGCCACATGTCAAGTGCTCAGAGGCCACACGGTGGTTAGTGGCAACCACACTAGCCAGCACAAGTATTTCCATCACATCCCAGAATATTCAATCTCTATATGCTACTGTGGTTATCTCCCAGCACCACAGAGAAATGGAAATGAAACAGCGCTTGACACTGAGGCAATGACGCAATAAAGGGTTATATGTCTGAAGATGTACAGAGATAGAAATCTTGTCTTTAAAAAATAAGGAGTAAACGAATGAATGAATGTGCAATGAAACACAACCTTGTGGACTTGAATATTGGTCAGCATTCTAATGAAAGGTGATATAGTCTAGTAGTTCTATGGCCTTTTTCTTTTTTTCATTTGGATTTTTCGGGACAGGGTTTCTCTGTGTAGCCTTGACTGTCCTAGACTGCTTTTGTAGACCAGGCTGGCCTTGAACTCAAAGAGATCTGCCTCTGCCTCTGCCCCCCTAAGTGTTGGGACTAAAGGCGAGTGCCACCACACCAGACTAGACCATTCTTTTGTATTGTCCTGTGGATGGGAGAAAATGGGTACATGTGGAGGAAGGGAACAGAGAAAAAAGAACACATGTGTGCCAAGCATGAAGTCTGTGCAGAACACGGATGCAACACTGCTTAATCTGTGTGACAGTCTGACTTGGTGGCATGGGTCAACCTTTACTGATAACAACAGTAGACTTTCGTAGATGAAGCAGAATTGCCCAAAGTGATGTAGCTGGTACCTAAGTGAAGCAGATTTTGAATGAATAATCGTAGCTAGCATCGAATCCTGTTCCTTTCCCCAAAATCTTGTGTGTACCTGTTCATATATACGCATGCATGTGGAGACCAGAAGTCAATGCTGGCTGTTTTTCTCAAACACTGTCCATGTCATCTTTTGCGGCAGTCTCTCCTTGAACCAGGAACTCTCTGATTCTACTAGATTAGCTAGCCAGGGATTCCCCTGCCTCTACCTCCTCGGTGCTGGTAGTACAGTCACCTGCCTTTGAGTCTGGCTTTTTTATACGGGTGCTTCCAATACAACTTAGGTCCTCGTGCTGCATAGCAGCGAGTACTTTACTGGCTGAGCCACGCCCCGTCCCTAAATCCATATCCTCAACCTCTTTCTTCTGTTTCTCAGCATCTTTGATTATCTCAGCAGGGTTCATTCCACACTTGATCAATAGCTTTTGCCTCATTCGAATCAACTACATTTTTGTGCCCATCTACCCCATCCCATATTTTACAACTGGTACGGTCTTTACTCTGTCAATATATTAGCTTGGTTTACTAACTGCTTCACTGGAGTGCAGCCAGGAACCACCATGTCCTAGGAGTCTGAACCACTGCCTGGATTTAGCTGTCTCACAGCTGTTCATATGGCATCACTCTCAGCTATGGACATTGTCTTTCAGCAGGTAATCCACAGCGTTACAGCCCAGCCCACTCATGTCCTTATCAGCAAGCGCTGCTGAGGTTCTCTTTGAGGGCAGAGTGCTGAAAGAGGGTGCGGTGACAGTGCTTGGATGGATGTCAGAAAATGCTAAACAAGTGCCCAGGAAGCCAGACACATTATCTACAGAAGATAACGTGGAACTGCTCAGTTAAAGTCTCAGTTTAACCCGAAGTGTTAGGTAAGTGCCAGCAGGCTCTGCGGTTAGCATGCCCAAGAGTTTTAGTCCATCCTACATGGAACATATGAAAGCATTTTAAGCACTGTAACAGATCACTTAAATTCAAATCATTTTTCCATAACCTTTGGAGATGGAACATTGTAGAAATGAAAGGACTTGATTACAGATGAGGAAGCAAAGTCTACAGAATTAGAGTAACTAGTTTTGTCAGAAGGATTTAAAATGAGAGGCTGGACCCTCCTGGCTCATCCTCCTGGTGTATCCAATAGAAAATGGCACCTGGACATCTATACGCTATGACTCTATGATGTCAACTATGTCTTTGACCTGATCCATGACTTTCATGACCACATAAATACACCAGGCTCAGACCCAAAGCAGATCGGAGTTCAGCATTTCCCAGCATGTGGTCAGTGGTGTGCCAGTTACACAAAACATTAGGAATATTTTGTCAGAAAAGAATTCTGTGGTCAAACAGAAAATATATTAGAATTCAAGAATTAGGTTCCTTGATCTGTAGATAGAACCGCACAGCCTTCAGGAGTGCGCAATGTACTCATGTGCAGATTAGCTGCCAAGAGGAGGCTATAGTAGGCAGGTCTTCAAAAATTTATTTGCTCATAAAAAAGTTTTATATAGAAGCATTCCTGAAGACCAGTGTCGGGTGAAACACACTTTGGCAAACACTTATCTACCTTTCTCACCGTGCGAGCCCCTGTCATGTCCTCAAGCGTGGCCGCCTGAAATAGATTTAGTGAAAGGCACCTTTTGTGTGACTGGCTTTCCTCCAGATGACATCACTGCTGCCGTAAATATCATGGAGAATGTCAGAACCTGTGCCACGCCGTGATACACAAGCTTTCTGCAGATCTTGCACTACTGCCCAAGTTGCTAATGGTGCTTGTAAGTGATCTTAGCCCCCGTGTCATAGCGTCAAGTCTCTTCTGTCTTCCTTGTGTTGTTCTTCTATCTAGCAAAGCTTACATACATCTCAGGCCTAAAATATGATCCCTACATTTCTGTGCAAGCAATGCAGGGCACAGGAAATTGTGTGTGTGTGTGCGCGCGCGCGCGTGTGTGTGTGTGTGTGAGAATGAGTGCAATGTGGCAAGGCATTTATGATCATTTCAAATGGAATTGAGCTCTTCCAGCAGTTTAACTGCTTCTTTGTAACTCGGATAAACATGGAATCACATTGTACTCCTCTGTACAGAAGCACCAAGCACAATGACTGGGAGTGGGAGAAGGGCAATACGGCAGGCAGTTCAAGAACCCAAACTGTCCACAACTACTTGCCTGTAGTCTGAGAGCCAGCCCCACCTAGTGATGAACATGGAAGAAAATCTGGTTGGGTACCCATGTTTGCCAATATCACTAGCATTCCAGTTATTAAAAAAAAAAAAAATCTCGCATTCAATGAGCTCACTTACGTCCATTTCTGTGTTTGTAAAATCAATCTCATACAGCAGGAGAGATGCTTACACAAAGCAGACGCTGTGACCGTGTGCACGTGAGCGCGTGCACGTGAGCACAAACCTCCAGCGCTGGGCCCAGTGTCTGGCTTTCAGTAAATACACACCGACAGGTTTCTGTTCCTATCACTGGCCATTAATCATCTAACATCTTAGGCCACTCTTACTTGCCGGACATTTCCGTCTCTCGGTTCTTCATGGCGCAATGGAGGCCATGAAGGTGAAGCGTAAGGGGGCAGAAAAGTCTATAGAAACTGTACTGTGGCCTTGAGCCTCAGAATCACACATGGATGAAGCGTCCTTGCTTGTGAAAACCTTAAGAAACCACTCAAATCGATAGCTGGGTCTTCCCAAGAAATAATATACTTCTGAGTCTCTCTATTACTCCGGCCCCCTCTTTCCCAAAGTTCCATTTAGAACTAAAGCCAGGATTCACAGCCTGAAAACTAATATTGTGCAACCAGGAATAAATTATTTTGCAGAGAGAAATGCCAAATCCGTACACACAAAAAATTTTTGCAGGAAAAAAAAAAAAAAGACTTCGTTTTCTTTACCTCACCATAAAGTATGATGGGCGAACACAGAAAGACAGCGTATATCTGTGTCTGTGGTCTGCCAGAGAGCACTTCTGATTCCCAACTCTCAGTCTTGCTCCCAGCACTGCTACTCTGACCTGGATAGAGGCACAGCCAGGAGTTCCTGATTAGCCGTGAGGTTTTCTGCCCAGATTATGTCTCAGAGCCTCTCTGGCCTGGGCTTTGAGCCACCGAGAGCTGACCCCATGCAGGGATGCACATCAAAGGAAACCTAGTTGGGTATCCATGTCTGCAAGTGTCACTATCTCATATTCAATCAGTTTGTAAAGTTTCTATTCAGGTTTTGGGCTGTTCATATTTATGCTTCTGTCCTCAAAATAGAGAAGAGTGGGTTACGTTATAGTATCTATTTACTTATCAGTCAATCTGTACATTATTTATCAATGTATAGTCTATCATCTATGTGTCTATACATCTATTGTCTGTCAGTCATACATCGTTTATCAATCATCATCTACCACCATCTTTTGAATCAATCGATCATTTATCACTTTTTCTCCTTATTTAATAAATAATATCAACTTGAAAATTATTTTGAAAAAAGATATTCTTTGAACATATAATCAAATAGTCCACATTTTAATCTTTGGTATATAAGGCTTGTTTTCCTTCTAGTTGTTAAGAAAATAATCCCACTTCTCAGGTAACTGCAGACAATTTTGCTTAATGTACAAATAGGAAATATAAAACCTACAAGGTGGGCTTCCTTAAATTATCATACCTTTTAGAAGAAAAATGAAACGCCAATCACAAAGAGGATTGTTAATAAGTTGGAGCAAAACAAATTGAACAGCTAAGGTCCACAGAACTGTTCCTACCACTTCTTGCAACATAGTCTCATTCTAAAGCTGAACTCCCACAAACACAGACTCACAGAGCTCCCGAAACTCAAACTGTATCCTGAACTATGCAGGAAAAGTGCAGATACATTTTACTTGTACTAGATCCAAACCTTCTTTTCATTTGGGGGAGATTTCCATTGCGTGATTCTTGGTGAGAGTGTCAAGGGATGTAACACATTTGCACAATTTTCTCAGCACACAAAGGATAATGAAGGCAGCTGCGGAGGACTAGGACAGAGGAAGGATCTGGGTGGGTTTCCTGCCTCCCCTCCCCAGCACCTAGTGCCCACTCTCCTTTCTCTACACTGCCTGCGAGTCCTGTCCTATGACTCAATACCCTTACCCAACAGTCATCTTGTTCCTATTTTCAATTATACAGTCCAAATTTTGTCTGTAGTAGATTTTTAGCATGTGAAGACTCCAATTGAAGCGCGTTGGCATCTTATGGACAATGAACATTTTAAAAGGTAGAAAAGTTTGTTACAACTTAAAAACTCTATTTTTTTCTATATCTGACTCTGCAGTTAGGGGGTGGCATTTACAAGTAGTATCCACCCTCTGCCAGTGTGTCTGGGTTTAGATTAGCAGCTTAAACATACACAACTGGTTCTATTCTCCACTGGAGTTCCAAATACTAACCTATCCCACATCTCCTGCAGTCCTGAGAGGCTCAGAGAGTCCTAGCTAGCATTAAGCCAATTAGAGAGGCGTAACCCTTGAGGAAGGTGGCCTCTGCCCATGCTGGACTCAATCAACATGAGCTATTGCTCTGTCTCCAGGACACTGATTTGTCAGGAAGACACAGACATGGGCTTTCCAAAGATGCAAACAAAGGATCTGATGGGACACACTGGTTTGGGATTGGTAGGAGGAAAAATGACTTTATGAAGAAAACATTCAGTGAGGCACAGGGGCAATTAACACTAGATGGAAATGTGGGGTTGGCTTGTGAACCACCTGAGGTTGGCTATGGCTTTTACCTGGAAGGCACTGCTCATCCAAAAGCACTCTACTAATGGACACTGGAAACCTTAGTGTCTGCCCATTTCCAATTCCAAGTTCCCACTAAGTCTATGCGAAAACCTCAGTGAAATACTTAGGGCAGGTAAGTCTATAAACACACAAAATGAGATATATGACTTTGAACTCCTAGTTGTGTTCAATGCTCTGAAAAACAGACTGTCTGGGCAGATGACAGAGCTTTATTATTTTATGTGAGTCAATGCTTCTCAACATCTTAAGTGACTATATCTGGAAAAACTTAGGTATGTAGCAATGCTTCTCAAAATCATCATTACGGAGTAGACAAGCCTGACTGCCAGAAGAAGATCCACAACTGCATTTTAATCGTGCAGTGTCTGACTCAAGTGCGGGAATGTAACATTTTCCACGGTGGAGGCTTGTGACTGACTGGCTATCTAACACACTGCTGAGCATGAACCAGCAAGGGCAGAGGTGGGATAAAAACTGTTCAGTGGAGAAGCCCATTTCTCTTAGTTTTGTGGTTGGTGTTTTAGATTTTCATAGGCATGTACTGTCTATGTTTGAGTATTTTTTTGTCTTCAGCTACATTTTCTCTCTTATTAACAAAATTGAAACCAAAGAACTTTTGAAATCGTGTAATTATTAAGCTCACAAAAAATACCATATATTTGAACACCTGGAAATGAGGTGTCATTTACCTTTTAGGCAGAAATCATAAAGGGGCCGTAATAAAAAAAAATGAAATATTTTGTGGAGAAAAAAATCAGCATTACCAAAATTTTACTGGCTAGAGATCACACGGGATGGTCACATATATCAAGTGGTGGCACATTTGACAAGTGTGTGTGGAGCGCTGGCTTTGGTCTCTGGTGCTTCAGCAGCACCAGCAGAAGCACCGATGCCCTGCATGCGCGTAACAGGCTCTCTGTCTAGTAAGGAAGGAAAGTTAGACATGAAGATACACATTTTTCTGTCAGTAAAGTTTTAATCATTTGAAGGGCAAAGAAGAAGAAAGAAAATATACTCAGAAGCTTTTTTTTTTTTTTTTTTTTAGAGTTTTGTGTGTGTGTGTTTATCTGTGTGCACTTGTGGTGTATGCCCATGTAGTATATTTGCATGTGTGTGTCAGGGAGGGGGTGCATGTGCCTATGCACACACCCAGGCCAGAGGAGGAGGTCAGGTGTCCTGTTGTACCCGCTCCATCATGTGCCATTCATATGGCATCTCTCACTGAACCAAGAGCAGGCAGCGAGTACAACAATCTTCCTGTTTCAGCCTTCCACAACCCTTCCACAACCTTTTATGATGAAAACACACACAAATCTAGGACTAGAGGGAAATTTCTTCAATCTAGTAAAGGGTATCTACAGAAAGAAATAAAAAAGAAAGAAGGAAAGAAGGAAAACACAGAAAATACATTTCACAAAGGTGAAACAATGGATGCTTCCTTTTTGAGACCAGGAACATGAAAAGGAAAGCAACTTTACCACTTTTGCTCAACTTGATAGTAGAGGCATCCACCAGAGTAATTGGGCAAGAAAAGACAACTCTTTCTGTTTTTAGGTGACATGACACATACGTATGCTCTTGTATTATTCACTATTATCTGTTTAAATAACTAGTTCTTCAAGGTTGCAAAATACAAAGTCAATACATGAAAATCAGTTGTGTTTCTAACCATTACCAATTAAAAAAACTCATTTAACTGGGAAAAACTCTAACCAAAGACATGTCAACATATATATTCTGAGATAAACTAAATACTGCTGAGGTTTTTTTTTTTTTTTAAGAAAATAAATGAGAAAAACATTTATTGGTGGAAACAAAGATCAAATTAAACAGATTTCTTGACACAACTAGAGTCACCTGGGAAGAGAGAAATTCAAATGAAGAATTGTAGCTCCACCCCATCCCTCATCAGACTGCCCAGAGACCACGGCTACAGGTGTTATCTTGATTAATTGATGTAAGAGGTTCCAGTCCATTGTGGGCAATGGTTGTATAAGAAAGCAAACTGAGCAAGCCATGGAGGGCAAGCTAGTAAGTAGTATTCCTCCATGGCCTCTGCTTCAGCTCCTGTGACAATTTCTCTTGATGAAGGACTCTATAAGACATAATGAACCCTTTACTCCTCAAGCTGCTTTTTGGTCATGGTTTTACCAGAGCAACAAAGAAGCAAACCAGCTAAAGGAACAAACAGTAACTTAAGACTACACCAAACATCTTTTCTAAAATGTCTTCAACAGATGCTTGTCAGGTCAGGAAGGACACTTTGAGCTATACTGTCTGGCACATGGGTACTTCGAAGTGCCAGGTCAGCTTGCTGGAATACCAAATGCTAGACTTGGCAACATGATCTTTAGAGATTTGGCATCCAATACCCACCCCTGGGTCACTATGACTTAACTCAGTTTCCTAGATCTGGTCTGGTATTCACAACAAACCTAACTGCAAATGAAAGAAGACTGAAGCAGTAAGAGCCAATAGCTCACTCAGAACTGCTCCATGGCCCTCCAATAACTATGTCCCAGGTCCTCCTAAGGTAATGTGATCCAGAGAGAAGCAGTTCACAGAAGGGGCAACAGTGACTTACAGTAGGGTTATCTGATTTCTGGTCATCATGGCAAATCCAAAGTGCCCCCGACATGAACTTTTCCCTAATTCATGGTGACTTTGGACTAGATAATGTTAAAGCCATGTTTCAAGATCCACTGTAACTGGGTTTGTAGAATAAACACAGAAATATCCACAGAACTTCTAATGAAATGACTGGATGAACACGTTTCATAATGTTAGCAACTAAATAATATTTTTTAAAATGAGGTATTTGTATCATGCAAGGAACTGACTTCTTTCTACTTTCAAAGTTCACTATGGGAAATAAATCTAAGCCTAGAAACCCAAATCCCTACAGCAATGTTTCCTCCTCTGACATCGTTAGTCCATTGTCCAGAGAAGTGTGGTGGGAAGATAGAGGCACTCAAAAGAGACAGAGGGCAGGCATATCTGTCTTCTCTGAGGACTCAGCAGATGCAAGCCAATCAGGAGATAACCTCCTCAGAGTAGACCCTGCCTATCTCCACATCCCTAGAACTTGATAGAGGGTCTGGTTAGGGACAATTGCAGAATCTTATATATTTATGTGATCACATTGAATAGGCAAACAAAAAGAAAGGAGAAGGAGAAAAATTGAAAAAAAAATCCAAATACCACAACAGTATTAAGGCTTTAATTGGTGAATATTTAGACTTTTCATCAACATGTCCCAAGTACCTTCACTTCCTCTGTTCCTTCAGAGTTTTTGGACACGCTAGTCCCCAGTCTCATGGGAGGGTTTCCCTTCAAGCGATATTCATCTGGCAGAGGATGCCTGAGTCACACCCATAAAGCTTGTCTTTTTAACAAATAGCCTTTTACATTCTACCTCCTTCACAAACATTCTTGATGTCACCAAAGAAAAATTCATCACAGTCCTCTGGCCTTATTCCAAATGTACTTACTTAACTTGGCGAAATCATCAACAACAGGATGTGCACGGTTTTAAAAAGATAGTTGTAAAAAAATGACAGCATTCTAAAGAGAGAAAGCATTATAAAACATAATATGAAAAATAATAACATAATTATGTATTCCTTCATGCACCTTGCTGCAGTCTAAACAACACTGTCTTACTAAATCCCCCAAATTGCTCATGTAATCATTGAATAAAATACAGCTCAACTACAGCAAGACATGTTTGCTTCAGACAAGTGAGATTCTCCTTTCAAAACTCTAGAGAAAGCGCTCCCTTTTGTACATACGATCTTTAAAGTTTATTTGACTTACTGCTACGTTATGACACAGTACCCCAGGCTGAAGTCTGACGCCATCATAAAGCCTCTGGGCTCTGTGTTGCCCCCGGCAGGAGTTGCGCTTCTGACTGACGTCATCAAGATTTTAAAATAGGAGATATGGAGAAAAACCTGACAATGAAAGCAGACGACTTCCAAATCCCATGTTGCTGGATCAGAAGGAAGCCCCAAGCTATTCTAGTCATATAATTTGAGGACTTACAACTGGGTTCAAAATAACCTAAAAGTGAACTTCATCCGAGATGGCTTCATTTGGGGGCTCTCTGCAATAAGAAAAGCTGTGTTCTGAGAATCCTTTGTAAACTCCTTATTTAGTTAAAAAAAAATCCCGAGGTGTTTGGAAAGGACCATGTGCAAGCTCTCATTTCACAACCTTCACTCTGGGAGCTGCAAGCTGCTGGTGGTTAGTTAGGCTTGAGTCTGCCTCACTGCCAATATGATTGAACACAGGTGAGGCCTGCATCAGCATTTTAAAAGCCCCCTGGTGTGCATCACCCTGGTATCTCTGCATCTGAGGGCTGAATCAGAATCTCCAGGGACCTGGCATGGAAACCTGTGGTTTGGCCCAAAATAGCCAGGTTATTCCTACAACTGGGGAAAGGGAAACCCAGCGTCTTCATTTTCCAAGCAACAATTTTACTTACACAGTAAACTGTTAAATTTTGATTAAAGCTTCTACTGTAATGTGCAGACCTTAATTCTTTTTCCTTCTAAGATGAAAATGGTCTTGTTCAAGACTGGAATGTGCCTTGTGTGCTATTTCTAAATCAGATGAAAACATTCACACACATGCAACTTCACCCATATGGAAGGAGTTTGCATGCATTAAAGTGTGGCATTAAGCACGGTCATGGGAAACATCTGTAGCCCACAGAGGACGAGGCACCCGTGGAACTGGGGTCCCCGGCTCCATCAGATGTACCTAATGCATTGGCATAATTGTACTTGTAGGTACCAGGTATAGAATCACAAATTATATCCTGAGAGGCATCTACACTTGGCTTCCTGTATGACGTTAGATAGATTTCCAAGTCAGAAATTTCCTATGTGCTGTCAACATCTTAGAAAACTCAGCAAATGGAAACCATATCGCACTCTTCCCTTTCTCATAGTAAATATGAACAACAGCTCACCAGAGGTCAAAACCAACAACAAGGACAAGATTATCACCAGAACCTTATGAAGGAGCTAATCACAGAAGGGCATTGCAATGACCGCCCAGGAACTACACAGCGGAGCTGTGCAAGCCTTCCCCTGCGGATGAGACAGGGAGTGAGGGCAGATTCTCAAAATCCTGAGAAAGCTCACTAATCCTCCATAGAAAGCTGTGTTTGACTTTAGCTTATAAACTAGGGAAAATGCGTAGGCGTAGAGGCTGTGCTACCAATATAGCACCACACTAGACGGGGAAGGCAAAGGACCCAGAAGGCCCCAGCCAGTAAGATCTCTACCAGATGGGAGGAAGTTAGGGACGATGCAGTGGTCATCTCCAGCATTAAACAGAAGAGAATAAATGAGGAACATCAGGGTGAAAGAGTCTCAGGGGTGATGGGGGTAGGTGGGGAGCGGGGGTGTGGGGAGGAGACTGGGTGAAGTCCTTTGCAACTACATGGGGAGGGGGAAGGGATGGACTCTGGAAGGAAAGGGATGGAGATTCTCTGAAACCTAGCAAGCCGAGTCTCCTCACAGTGAGGACATCAGCAGGCATAATTCCTGAGATAGGGGCGGGGCTGGCACAACTTGAAGAATGCCTTTGAAAAGACAAGATAGAGTGGTGTGGACACAGGGGATGCAAAGGACAAAAAAAGTACGGAGCATAAATCCTTTCCCAAAGTTAGCCGAGCCCAGCCAAGGTCTTTCTCTGTCCCAGCTGGCTCAGGTCCCCAAGAACCTAAAACACCTGCACACCCAATAAGAGCTACAGAATGCAAACAATGTGCAGGCGGCGTCTAAAGGGAGAAAGAGAAAAATTAAAGAATTACTGCAAATAGAAACTCTGGACTAAGTTGCCTAGTTTTGCAGGAAAAAGGATAAAGGACAGGAGGTATTTATCATATTTTAATATGCTTTATTTACTCTAAGGCACAGAGTGGAAAAAACAAAAACAAACAAACAAAAAACCTAAGACTGTTTCATTATTGGGGAAGAAAAGTGTAACTAGAAACCAAAACAAAAATCGACGGGAGTTCTTTGCACAGCAGAAGTCTTTTGCTAAGAGCTATGTAAGACGAACTGAAGGTCTGGACTGATAGCTCAGCAACTGGAAGCACTTGCAGAGGACCTCCGTTTGGTTCCCAGCACCCACATGGTGTCTCATAAACATCCCTAACTCCTGTTCTAGGGGATCTGATCTCCTCTTGTAACCTCTGACGACGGCACCAGGCATGCTTGTGGCACACACATACACATGCAGGTAAAACACTCATGCACATGGTAAAGCGAAAAATATTTTTTAAAGATGTTTTAAAAAGAAAATAAGTCGAATAATGACAGAGTGGCATCTAGGTGATAAAACTTAAAAGCAAAATAGAAAAACTTTAAAGTTAAAGAAACAAGACAAAAGCAGATTATTATAAAACCGTTAAATGGTTAAAATAATAGACATGGCTAAAATGACTTATGACAAAAATTAAAATGACTATAGAACAGATACCTGATTGTTTATTGATAGATATTAATATAAATGAAGTATAGGGGTTAAAATTGAGCACAAAGACATAACAGAAGAAAATTTTCATAAGTTTTCAAAAGGTTATTATTCCATATCAATTGATGACTAAAATTGTATAATAATGAAGAAATATTCTACATAATTAAAAAGTCAAAGTATTAAGTCTTGCAGAAAAAAATAACTTAAATGGAAAAATAAGGCTAGATTCAAATATCTTTATCATATATTTAATTCCAGAAAATAATTGTATTATACCGCAAAAAATCAATGGGAAATGTGTAAACCTCCAAAATCAAAGCTATAACAACACTTGGAGAATTCAAGCCCGAGACAGCAGGTCCACATTCTCCACAATGAGGGGACCTTCGAGAAGCTACTCCACTACACCTGACCAACCACATGCTGAAAAAAGGCACTACAATTACCATTTAGTTCAGTAGCCAAATTCTTCTTTTTAAGATTCAAGAATTAAAAATAAAAGTTATTTACTCACATGGTTAAGTGCTGTAAGGTTCTTTATTCTTCTTTTTGGTATAAACGTGTGATTTTGCCCAGTAATATTTTTCTTTGGTCTGAAAGGCTCTCTTAAACACTTTACAGTGGTAACATTTTCATCTATCACATGTTACAATTATCTTCTTTACTTTTCCTTTTTGAAAGGCCTTTTCTACATCCACACGGGCTTCCGTTCAATGGCAGTGCTCTGAGCACGCTGGTCTACCGTTTTCTCACCTGACCTCTCACCAACAAGAACCTCGCTGCAATCTGTGCCCTCACCTCGCTCCTCTGCCTGAAAATGTGTCTCTTTCCTCTCTGTTGCCAGGAAGATTTTCTCAAGATCCTTGTCTTTTTAGAAATTTGATGATGGTATTCTTTGATATGTTTAAATATTTCTCTTCTTAGGGTTCATTGGTATTCTCGGCCATGATAGTTTACAACATTTAAAAAGTTAGATGTTTTCAACTATTATTTTTCCTTCATCTACTACTCTTGATAACTCCAACTGCATGTAATTAATTTGCTAGGATTTGGCACAAAGCTCAATAATATACTATTACATTTGATGGCCTCTATTTTTGTAAGTTATTTTAATATTTTCTCTTGATGTGTCTTTAGATTCACTAGTATTTTCACCCATAATACCCAATTTGCTATTAATCTTATCCATATTGCTCATGTCTAAATGCTCTGTTTAGTCTCCACACTGCTACTATTTTCTCTAGGGTATGGACAAACAAAATATTATAATGAAAACTTTTAATTCATTTGCCATTAATGCAATCTTTACATGGCCTAGTCTGCAGCGCTACCATATGCATCAGTTCTGGATGATTCTGACTTCACATGACTGTCTTCTATATGACTATAATCAATATGAATACTTTCTCACAGGAAACTTTTGATTGTTAATAACTTATTAGCTTGCCCCTAGAGGCATTGCAGGTGTGGCTGCTATGTCACATGTGCAGTAGGTGGCAGAGAGGAGAGAGGCACCAACCAAGGACATTGCATACAGAGAACCAAGACCCCCTGTTCAGATGTAGTTGGTGGACAGCTGATTATCTACATGGGGGAAAGGGGCCTCTGCTGACCCTCTGACCCTCTGACATGCACTCTGGCGCCCACGATTTGTTCACTGCCCCTAGGCAACACAGCCTTGCAGGGTCTGAGAAAGGGAATGCAGGCTATCCTGATCAGACCTCGAAGGCTGTGGCCACACAGTGGGATAGGAGGGCCCGCCTATCAGAGGTCTAGGGGAGTGTAATAGGGCAGAAGGGGGAGGAAGGGTGAGAACGGGAAGATAAAAGCATGTAAACAAATTATAGTTAATAAAAAAATAAAAAAATAACTTATTAGATGCCATGTGTTGTCAATGCTTTTTCCTAGTATTTGGAACTTTTGTAATCACACAAATAATTCTGAATTTAGATCATGGATATTTGATCCCTGAGTATTTACCATTTGGAGTCAATAGCCAGGACCAGAATAAAATTTGTTCTATGGTTAATTATTCTTCTTTATTTCTTAATACTTTATACTTTCTGTACTTTCCTGAGTATCTCCGAAACAACGCAATTTTACGTCTTAGACTGAGGGCTGAGTACATCCCTAGGTGCATGCTGGGAATAGTCTTCATTTTGATGCTCTTTTTGATGTTTTTTCCTAAGAATTCTAGCCATTTTGGTTTCCTGGAATCTCATCTCATCGAAGGGAGTCTATGAGGCCGGGCCTGTGTTCTTTCTAACTGTAATAAAGCCTGTGAAGTTCCAGCAGCTAGCCAGAAGAGTCAGATAGCCCATCCTTTCCTTCCCTGATAGCTGTGTTTTATGGCAGAGTGCGCTGATTGGTTTTTGCATTCCTTATGATCAAGTATCCAAGGAACTCAACTAATAAAAGGGCCGTTTATTTGGACTCAAGGTTTCAATTAGTGGTTGTCGTTTGGCTTTACTGTTTCTGGATCTGAGCAAACAGAACCTCATGGCAGGGACAGGAACAAGGCTGCTCACCTCCTTACGGCTAGGAAGCAGACAGAGAGTCCCTTCTCCAAAACCCATTAAGGCCCTGAATCCAACAATGGATTCATCTGTTGGAAGGCTGAAGACCTCTCATAATCCTTTTGTCTTCCACACAGACAAGGTCTACCTATTGAACACTGTTACACTGAGGACCAAGAAGCCATGTGGTTTTCGGGACACTTACAATCCAAACCATAAAACTTAGTGTCCAGTATTTTTCAGAATTGTTGTCTCAAACATTTTACTCTTGCCTGTCTTTTCAATCGGGAAAATCAATATGGCCTCTGTTTCTCTACTCTGGCTGCAAATAAGAGTGTCTCAATTTTGTTTCAAGATGATGAATTTTGAGTATTTTGAGCCATGCACAAAAACAAATTTGGGATATATGAGTTCAGAGGTATCTGAAATTTATTTGCAAAAAATAAATTCATTTATGTCAGATGGCAAAATAATTAAATGTCTGCAAGTTACCCCTTGTATTCCCTTCAGCAGCACTTTACACACACTGACTGTTGGGAACCACATATTTGTAAGGAGAGGGCATATGCGTTTCATCTTGAAGGTGTGAATAAGGATGTGGGCTCTGAGGTTACGACTCCTGGGTTCAATTCCTACCTTTTTTTGTACCTATTAGCTTGGTGAGTTTGAGTAAATTACTTTGTTTCATTGTGGAATGCTTTTTGTTTTGTTTTGTTTTTAATGTAGGAAAAGAAAATTAAAACATATCTTTGGGCCTGGAGGTTTGATACCATGGGTAAAGTGATGGCTACTTAAGAACAAGTTCAGCTCCGCCACCAGCCACATAAGACCCAAGTGTAACAGTGTGTGTACGTAATCTCAGTGCTGCAGTAGAGCAAGTGGATCCAGCCAATATGTGAGCTCCAAGTTCACGGGTAGACCCAGCTTCAGAAATCTAAAGCAGAAGAGTGACGAAGGAAGGCACCCAGTGTTAACCTCAGGCTTCCAGGCACTGCACCCAAGGGTGACCACCATACCCCATGCCTCCTTATAATTAAAAATTTTAAATAAAGGTGCTTTTTGTGTGTGTGTCATTACAATGATTAAATACTTCAAAGCATCTATCATAGCGTTTTTTTCACCAGGCATTATTCCTCAGCATTCCATATGTTTCTACTTAACATTTATGCTAACAGTCTAATGTAGGTGCATACATGCCAATCTTTCAGTGAGTATATTAGCTTCATTTAATACTCATTGGCTGCACTCTAGCTGATGTGTGTGAATTTCTTGTCTAGTTCCTTCTGTGTGCAATCCTACAGGCTCACAGTGCAGCTGTGGGAAGGGGAATCCACTGCTGGCCAGAGACGCACAGCCAACTGAGTGCACACACGTAACAGCGATAAACACAGTTACTCTACAGAAGTGGGTATGTGGCGGATAAAAGGGGTATTGCCTAATTGTCACAGATAAACAGGCGGAGAAGGGATGGCTTTGCAGATTAATGAACTCCTGAACTGCCCCAAAACTCTGTGTAAAAAAAAAAAAAAATCTAAGAACTGTATTCTTGTATTTGTGGTAAAAAAAAAAAAAAAAATGTCAAAACAAGACATATGAGATTTGGTCATTCAACTGTATAACAAGCAAGGTAGTGGGATGCTACAGAACATTTTCCAGTCAACCTTATATAGTCACAAAACAGCAAAGATGCTGTTGATGAGCCAGAGCAGGAAGTGAGAGCCACGAATCCTAAATCACTCTCCCTCCCCACCCACACCCAGCAGGGTCATCTTTCCTAAGTGCGCACATCCCTGACATGGTTTCATGATAGTTAGAGCTACAGCCTCTTTTCTATGCCAATTAATTCTCCTTTCATGAAGATGAGATTCTCCAAAGAGTTCCCATTTAGTCAAAGTCTTTCCTCTTAATAAAAGCGGCATTAAACTTTACCTCTTTAACTTGAATCACATTGGTTCTCCCATCCTAGATTTAAGTATGAATAAGTAACCATCACATCAATCTTTTTGATGATCTTGGGAGTCATTAAAGTTATCAATATCATCCTTTATGGGATGTCAGGTATTATATTATTATCATTTAATTCTCATAAACACTTATTACATGTATAGAAGCAGGTGTCAGAGAGGGCAAACAATGCCACAGAAAGGTAATTCTAACCTCTGAATTTCTACTGCGGCCAATGTTCCTGAAATATAACAAATAACGGGTGCTGGCCATGTGGCGAGCACACTGATTATGTGTCAGGTTTTCCTACTTTTGATCCTCCCAGCAACTCTATTAGGAAATTACAAGGCTCCATCCACTTCTAGAAATAGGTATTATTTGTTTGGATCTTTGTGCAAAACCTGTATTTATTACATAAGGCTCACCCATCTGTACACAGATGTGTTTAATCCCTTTCAAGAAACTCCTACATAGCAACATTCTGTTACAATTAAGTTTTATGAGTTAATATTTGGAATGGCAGCTCTGACTAGTTTCCAGACCTGCTAACTTAATGCCATCTGATATGACGTTGAGGCAGGGAAATACCTTACTCTGCAGATGTAAACAGGAAGGCTTAAGAACAGAGAGGTGGAAGTCTGGGCCCCATCCAGAGAAACCTATTCAGGAATTGATTTTCTCCAAAGCCCAAATCCCCTGTGTGACACACACAAGCATCACATGTCTTGTCTACCATTGATTCATCCATCATCTTTTTTTTTTCTTCCTTTGCTTCTGCCCTTTAGAGCCTGCTCCACCCCCTACCTCCTGCCTTGTCTTCTTAATGGTGTTCAAGATAAAGATGCTATCTGAGCCAGTGCCAAAACATAAAGTTCTCATAGATCTTCTGGTATTTCTCTGATGCCCATTTAAGGCTAAGTTTAGCTTAGAGGGTGGAAGGTTATAAAATGTTCTTCTTAATGGCCTTACCAGAGCAGAAATGTGTGTGTGTGTGTGTGTGTGTGTGTGTGTGTGTGCGCGCGCGCGCGCGTGCGTGCATGCTGGCGAAACATGTGTGCCCACTGACTCATAAGCATAAGTGGGTTTAACATTTATACTTGATAATATTTCTTCTTTGTGATTTCCATTCTAGTAAGTCTTCAGTGTTAAAGAAAAGGGGGAAAACTGGCTTAGTGCACTGCGGTAATTACAACTGATTATGAAGCTTACGTAATGTTAGAGTCAGACTGAGCCATATAATATCACTTGTAATATTAATGTAGGAGACAGTCTGGTGGCATTTTACGATGGTGGAAGGTTATACGCTGTTTTTCATTCTACATTTACATTACTGACAGGAACACCATCCTAACACCCCACAACTGAGAAGCATCTCTGAGCTCATTACTTCTTTCCATCCCTATTATGTTATCTACCATGGACACTGTATCTTTGTGTTTAAAGATGATTTCCAGTACTGGTCTTTGAATACAATTGGCTTCTTGTGAATGAAGTATACACTATTTCTTCATAATTAGATTTCCAAGTACTCAATACTTCCTAAGTTCTTAACAAATATTTGAGTGAGTAAAGGTTAAATAGCCTCTATAAAAGTAGTTTAGTAGTAGTCATATATTCCAATTTAGGGCCAAAAGATGAAAATAAATAAAATACCAAAGCATGAGAAAAATAGAGACTTAGAAGATTTTAGAAGAAGGAAGGAGTTTCCAAACACACTGACCAAGGAATAAACCACAGAGTTTTCCCATGGAAGGAGTGGAACGCGTCAGAGTTTCTGTTGTTTTCAAGTACCAGTACCCGGCACCTCCTTGTTATGCTCAGAGGATGTATTCTATGAATGTTGCCCAGATACATGTTTATCTATGAATATATTTTATTGCACAGAGCTCTAACCAAAACAAAACAAAGGATAAATAAACTTGGAAATGATCTTAAACATCAAGTGGCAGAAGACAGTCTGGGCTGACTATGACGGAGGGACTAAGGCGGGGCTGACTATGACGGAGGGACTGAGGCGGGGCTGACTATGACGGAGGGACTAAGGCGGGGCTGACTATGACGGAGGGACTAAGGTGGGGCTGACTATGACGGAAGGACTAAGGCGGGGCTGACTATGACGGAGGGACTAAGGCGGGGCTGACTATGACGGAAGGACTAAGGCGGGGCTGACTATGACAGAGGGACTAAGGCTGGGGTCTTGAGCTGGGCTGCAAAATATATGCTCTGGCTTTCATAATCACCGTGCCACAGGTCTTACCTGGGCAGAGCTTCCATCTCTGGGCTCGGGAAATGGCTTTGTAAAGACCATAGACTTGGTGTAGAGGATGCACAACTATACTTGTGCCATGCAGCAATCGCAGCCCATGGCATATTTAACAGTGCCAAAGGAGAAGCACAGTATTATTTATGGAGGAGCAGATTCGAGTAAGAATGCCAAGATCCCATTCTTTGAAAATACTTTATGTGCAATAGGAATAAGAGCCGAATTATTCAATAATTAAACTGTAATTAACCCTGAGCCTAGGAATTATGAATAACTGCAGTTTCTCCCTTTATCTTGTATTTGCTTCCTAAATTATCTAAATTATATGCATATGACTATTAACTTAAAAATACAATAAAGCATAGTTTAAATGAAAAGTATTGTATAGACACTTCTTGAAAGCATCAAATCTGCTGCCTACAGATGTATGCAGGACACTGGTTTTTTTTCTTCCACCATACATTTATGTAACTCTGTACATATTATTCATTCTCTGTGTCACTAAAATACTATAGAAACCCACCATGCATCCATTATAATAAATTTCAAGCCTGGGGAAACCGTACAGGTTAACACAAGTGTATGAGTTATTTGCAACTTGAGTTTTGTCCATGTAATCCTCAGAATTCAGAGAAACTCTAAGGTAGCTCTCCTCTTGTTTGGAGGAATATAGACAAGGTCAAAGTGGCTTAATGACCATCACCATTACCTTACCTTTTGACATATGAGGGGGTGAACAAACATGCAGACCCCTGAGGTCTCAATTGTCTACTCTAGTGGTGGCTACAATGGATCTTCTGGAGAAGGCGCTGATGTCACATTCATGCTGAACTGGGTAGTATGAGATGTGTGTGTGTGTGCATACTTTAAACACCAGGTGTAAGTAAGTAGGAGAGAAACAGTGTAGTATTAAGCCAATCAGGACAGTGACAAGAGTGAGAGTCCCGTGGCTCCAAGGATCCAAGAAACTCTGCCTCAGCATCCCTTTGGAGAATGAGATCATATTATCAGCCTCCACAACTGTATGACACTAAGAAAGCTGCCCAAACATGGAGCCAGTTCTGTATCATGAAGGCGTGACGCTTTGCTATTATAGCCAGTACCATTTGCAACACAATCTCACAATTCCACATCCTTGCAAATGCACACTTTAGAAGAATTCTTTTTTTGAAAAACTTTTAAAACTTTGATAGATGCAAAAAGTAATCCTATAGTCCCTCTTTCCAAAAACCACTCTCTTCTGGCCATGCTTGGAAGACTTAAAATTTAAAGACGATGTCACTGGGTATCAGGGTAGTTGACATTTTATAGAGTTAAATGCTTTTCTAAGAAAAACATATTTTACATGACAATATAATCTGTAGTCAGTTTGTGTGTAACTAGGAGGGTGTAACGTATATTTTTACCAGGTGCTCTTCAGGGAAGCTTCAGGGGAAATTCAGTCATTAAATAAGTGTTCACTGGAGTCAAAGAATTGAAAAAGGGACTGTGGGCTGATAACATCAGGAATAAAACAATCCTTTTAGTGTGTCTAAACATCCTTTACGTGGACTTACTTATTCCCTCTCTGTCTCCTTGAAATTTCTGCTGATAAATGACAAGGTACTCTCGGAAGAAAATTGAGGCCTGCTATGTAATGCTGACTTCTGTTTCTGTTTTCTTTCAGATACATAGGAAATACATTTTTTTTCATCTCTTTGGTAAAAGAAGCAAAAATAATTGAATTCTTTTATGTGCTTTGGACACAGCTGAGCTGCCTGCATTTTACAGTCAGCATGTGACCACAAGGCCTCTCTCTCTCTTTCTGCTAACTATAAAAGGTCATTGTGTGTATCATAAAGGCAGGAGACTACAGCGCATCAGCTTACAGCTCCAAGACTCAAGTTAAATAGCTTAATCATGCCAGTCATTAGCTCTTCCAGGGCCCAATGAGCTGGAAAAGCAGGTCTGCTCCACGGACCCGAGCCCAGGAGGCTAGTTTAAAGGAAATTCTACATATTCCATGTTAAGGAGAGAAAATGTCCTTGACTTTATAAAGATTTATCTATATCCATATATATATATATATATATATATATATATATATATATATATATATATATATATATATATATATATATATATATATGAACATGTATTGTGAAATCAGTAATTGAGTAAGAACACAAACTTTAACTATAAGCCTGCAAATTAACCTATTTACTCAACATAAATGGGTCACTCCTCTTGTACACAATAGTTATATTAGTTCTAAAGAGAGAGTGTGTGAGCTCAAATTTTATAAACATTATTAGGTACATGTAAAAATTAGCTGAAAAATGTGTCCTTGAAGTGTTCTAGTTCATGGCTACATGAAATTCTTAACGGCTTCTTTGAAGGAAATGGAGCTTTTGTACATTCATTACTGCAGGGCAGTAATTAAAAATCATTTTTAAGTGAGTCTTAAAAAGTATCCTTAAGGTCATTTCATTGGCTGATTAATTTTATAATTTCTTCCTAAAGCATGCTACTGTACATGTAAAACGTACACAACTCTACTGGGGTCAAAGCAACTGTTGGAGAACAGTGATGGAATGGTTGGAAGCCTGGGCTGAAAGGACACAACCAACCCTGTGCCAGCTAGAACCTAACTTTGAAACCTGTTTCGAGATGAAAGAGATGTACAGTTTACACAAACAATAGAAAACACTGAGCACCAGTCGTGACTGTGTTTGCATGTTTGAGTTTAAAATTCCATGCGAGCAACTTGTGCTAGCATTTCACCATCCATTTTCCTTCCCCCAAGAAGGACATCTGGTAAAAAGCTTTAGAATTCATTCTAAGAATAATGATAATCTCCGTCATCTGTGGAATGTACTTTAGTCCCCCCCCCAAAAAAAATCTCAATTACATTCGGAATACCACAAACATCTCAATGTGCATACACGCAGGCATAGATTAAAAGTTGGCACATGTCTAACTTCTCATACTTGACCATATTATTCAAATATCCCAATTTATTCTCAAGACTTACCCTGAATACCAAGATGAAATTCTTGTGAGGATAATGCATGTCTGTTTTAAAGTGCAAAGCATCTTCTCCACAATTTAAAGGTTCTCTGGATCTATACCTGCATTGTTTCATTGACATTAACGCCAGACACTTTAGTTTTCCAATAAAGTGCTATGTATCTATAGAAACCACCATAGCCCAGGGAAAACAAGCCTGAAGACATATACAACACCTTGATAATGTAATTTGTCCTTTAACCTAGACTTAGGTTTAGCCTCAGGGCCCAGCACTGGGCAGTTATTCATTACCTTTCATAAGGTTTGACTTCCTTGGTGGATCACGGTGGCCACACTGCTGTCATGCTGTATGACTAAGCTGCTAGAGCATCAGTGCTGGCTGTTCCCAGCCGCCAGGTGGAAACTGCTATTGAAATTATAAGCTGGTTTCATCTTAGGATAATGACTGTTGATGGAGACACTGTGGTCAGCAGAGGATGCTTGTCTAGTTGTCTTGCGTAAAGGAAGTTCTGCTGGGCTCACATTACCCAGCCATTCTTTTCATGTATGTGCCTTTGGGGAGGTGACTCCATACCATGCTGCAGGGATGGGTGCCGAACCCAGAGCCAACATAGGAACCCTATCAAGTAGCCGTTATCAAGGGCTGCTGGGAAGAACCCAAGCTTAATCCCACCGGCATGAATTATTCTCTCTGGAGACTATATAACTGACCAAGAAACAGTTGAAGGAGAAGCTTCTCTCTCTACAGAGGAAACAAGGAAGTATGTTGCCTCAGTAATGAGGCCAGTCCTCATACAGTCACAAAACAACCAGCCAACAAGGAAACAGTCCAACACTCTCCAGCGTAAGACCAAACTGAAGCACACAGGAGTGCAGGGCCAAGAAATGGAGAGGAAGGCACAGAAAGCCTTGATCACATTTGCTGTGAAGCCCCAGTAGCCCTGGGCTTGTTATGGAATGTACTGGGTTTCCTTATCATTAGGGCAACTTGTGTCAGATTGTGTGGCATTCAGCTATCATATTATCATCATCATCATCATCATCATTTTACAGCAGAGAGTGCACTCCCAACAATGTCTAGAAAGTACATGAGCATAATAAAAGTCTATAGTTGTATGAAAATCAATGATATGCTTGCTGCCCCAAATCTTACCATTCAAGCTACTGGCACATGAAAATAGACATTTCATTAGACTAATTCCTGTTGCATAGCAAAAAGCATGCACACATCCTTATAACTATAGAATAAACTTCAAGAATTTAGGTTCCCCGATCACCTCTTCCCTCTTACCTCTTTCACACTGTGGCCCCGTGAATCCATAAACACAAGCACAACGGTTGGGGCCGATGCAACGCCCACCATTCTGGCATCCATTTTCACATACAGCTGTATGTCAAAAAAAAAAAAAAACAATCAATGAACAGCTCATTAAACAGCATGCTTAATCTGAGCCCAGCAAGATCCTGCTCTGAGGCTTCCAAGAAAACATCTATTCAGTTTCCTCTCTAAAACATAAGCGAGTGCATCTGATTGGCCAGAAGGAGATGTTTTACCAATGCATACATTTTATCATTAAGCAAACACTAACAACTTTTTTTTTTTTAATCAGATTGATGAGGATTAGCTGGGTCTGATGCTCACAGGGTCAGAAGATGACTATTCTATCACCTGTTCTGGGACACAGGGGCAAAATACATTCACCTTCAAGTGAGGAACATATCAAAAATAAGAAGCTCAGTAAGTACAGGGGTGGGTTGAAGGTGCGGCCTCCTGGCTCCTTCCTCACTAATCACCATCGTCCAGAGTTCTGCTCTCCCCATTTTAGCAAGAAGACACACACTTAGGAAGAGAATGTTCTTTTCATCTGAAAGCGTCACCGTGTCAACAACCCCAGGGTTATTTGTCGCAGTCACACTTTTCATCAAAACCATGATGCCATGCGGCTCTGGAGAAGTAAGTGTGTCTCCCTAAGAATCACTGAGCCCTTCTCTGTCTTCATCCGTCACACAGTATGTTTCCAAGTAGCATTTGTGACACCACTGCCTTGAAAAACGTGGCAGGCAAAAAGTTAGACAAATCAATATAAAGGACAGGAAAAGGGGGAGTGAAGGCCGTGAGGGTTGTGAGACAGATGGAAGTGGATAGAAATGTCAAATAGAACAAAAACTTCCCAGAGATCTCTAAGGAGTATGTAATTCTTGGAATCAACTGCCAGGACTTGAAGGCTTAATTGTAAACCATTACTAGATTTGGATCTAGGATTTCCCAACTGCCCAACACATATTTTGCAGAAGGATAACTCTAATTGAATATGATTAATGGAAATGCAAGGAATCTTCTTAATGTTGTCAAGGGGAAGGAAATTTGAATGAAAGCCACTTTCCCAGACACAGCCTCTTGTTGCTGTACCAGCCTTTGGGAAAGACACAGATGGGGCCGGGGAGATGGCCCAGCTAGGAATGTATTTGCTGTGCAAGTACGAGGGCCTAAGTCTGGACTTCAGCATCCACACAAAAAATCTGTTGCCCTTGTAATCCTAGGATTGTCGGGGTAGAGAAAGGCAGATTCCTCAAGCTCCCTGACCAGCCACCCTAGCCAAATGGTAGCTCCAGCTTCGGTGAGACACTGCCCTCACCCCCCTCCCCACCCCAAATTAAAATGAACTACTGAGAAAAGCATCTGACAATCTCTGCCCTCCAGGGACATTGTCCCAAAGCACAAGGACACAAAATGGGGGAGAACAGGGCCCCCGACTGGGACCTATGAGCAGGAGGCTGGCTTCTCTGAGTTCTCCAAATTCAGAGAGTGCTGATGAAGGTTCAGCTTCTCCTCAAGAGATGGGCCGCTTGCAGTGTGACTTTAGACTAGCCTGTCTAGGCTAAGCTAGCGCATCCCTACTTCTTCCCAATGTGTCTGGAGGTTCAGAAAGTAGAATTATAATTCATAACGTATTTATGTGAACCTATATAGGTTGACACCAGTTTTAAAATGAGTAGCAAGTAGTTCTTACATTTCCCAGTGCAAATTTCTAACACTGCGAATATTGAGAAGGGTCCTGTGAACAGAAAGGCTGGGATGACTCACTGCACTGGCCGTCATTGCTCCTGTGCCTGTCCATCACATAAGACACAGTTGGCTGGGCCTAAGAGCCTCCCTCTGTGCACTGTGGTTACTGATACAACTGTTCCCTATGTGCCCTGTGCCCTGTGTCCTGTGCCCTGTGCCCTGTGCCAGCCCTTCCCAGCACCTTGCTAGCCTCAGACTCACAGAAATCTGCCCACCTCTCCTAAATTCTGGGATTAAGAGCATGCTCATCTTACATGGTCTCTTTTCTCTACTCTTAATTGTCTTTCTTTCTTTCTTTTTTGTTATAGAACATATACACGACAGAGGAGTCTGAGGAGACTGTTTTCCAACATCCAAATGTTTATACTAAAGAGCAACAACAAAAGAGAAGCAGAAAGTACAAATGGCGTATAAGCACTCAAAACACAGAAGAGGATAATTTTCTTCTTTAGAGTGACGTGATTTTATGAATTAATATTTTTGCAATAAAAATTAATGGAAATAGTATTTTATAGGTGAAAATGTGCTTGAAGGACATTTGAATCCATGCAAATATCTACCCTGTAAGAAATATTAGTCACCCAGTAAGAAGAAAATGCTTGTATGGGAAGAAAAGGAAGGGAGCACAGCACAGGCTCTGCACAGGCAGAAGCCGCTCTAAGCAGATGCCAGTGACATCTGCCAACGAGAACATTTCTTGGCCTCAGCCTGAAGAACAGCACAAGCTCACTCATTAGAGGAGCTCAGATACTTAAAGAACATGTCATGTCAGACACATCCTGAGCATCTGCTCTGTGCTAGACCGCACGACAGGCATACATTTTCATGAGACAGACTCCTGTACCATTTTATAGAGAACAAACACTTGGGCCCAAGCTGAGTTTGAAACTGCGGCTGTAACTTCTACACAGGCCTATCAGATAGAAATAACATTCTCAGCTGTGTTAAAAATGTTCAAAAGGAGAAATAAATAAACTGTCCCGACACAGGACAACATAAAACTGGTATGTTGAGTGAGTACAAGCTATCAGGCCTGACTGTTCATGTCCCATCTTCTGTTCATTCCTTCTCATCCAATTTTCATAGCCTATTCACCCTTGTCTATATCAAAATGGTGAGATCATCCAAGGCTATGACTACAAGTCTCTTCTTTTGTCTAGAACATTCTAATGATTGTCTATATCTACGATTGAAATATTATAATGAAAACTTTAATTCATATGCATCCCAACGGATGTCTCTGTCTTGACCTGACCTTATATCTGAGTTTGCAGGAAAATCTACTTGGAAGTCCAACAGACCTAACACAACTATTGATTTCCATCAGCCTCTGCCAAGTCATTTCCTGGTCAGCTGATCCCAATAAGGAAATGATATCATCACTCAGCGCAGCTCCACTGATAGTCTTCCATATGTCATTTTTGGCCTTTTTTTTTTTTTTCTTTTCAATCCATCACACCCGGTCTACAAACAATTTCCAAAACAGAAATGTGACCTATGCTCTCGCCAGCTCTTTAGCTGCCCTGGTAGCCTTTTATCCAACAGTTGTTCTGTTTCCTTCTTATCCCCCTAGACAGCAGATTCAGCGTGGCATCTGTGGTGACTTTGTAAACAATGTTAATCAGGTCACATTACTTAATTTGCTCGCTGGATTTGTGTCAACTTGACACAAGCTACAGTCATCTGAGAGGAGGGATCTTCAATTGAGAAGATGCCGCTATAAGATCCAGCTGTAAGGCATTTTCTTAAGTAGTGATTGATGAGGGAGGCCCCAGCCCATCGTAGGTGGTTCCATTCCTGGGCTGGTGATCCTGCTATATAAGAAAGCAGGCTGAGCAAGCCATGGGGAGCAAGCCAGTAAGCAGCACCCCTCCATGGTCTCTGCATCAGCTCCTGCCGCCAGATTCCTTCCCTCTTTGAGTTCCTGTCCCGACTTCCTGCAATGATCAACTGTGATGTGGAAGCTTAAGCCAAATAAACCCTTCACTTCCCAATTTGGTTATGGTGCTGCGTTACAGCAACGGGAATCCTAACTAAGACACCGGACTTTTCAAAACGCGTTGTTTTCCCATCATACTTGGGAAACAGCTCAAGTTTCTGCCCTTTGCCTATGAAGCCAAACCTTCCTCTCAAGATCTGACTCCAGCCACAGAGGTTCTGCTACTGTTTTACACAGTCAATGGAGTCAGTTTTCTGCCACAGCATCTCTGAATGGACCTGCTTCTCCCTGTCTCCAAAAACACTTTTCCCACAGGGTCAAAAGCAGAGACCGTGACCTGTGGGCAAATGTGCACTCCCTTTCCCTTACTCTGACTTCTTCTCATCCTTGACCTTCTCATTACCTAAGTTTGCAATGTGTTCTGCACTTTTTATGCTTCTGCTAGAGAGAAAACTCAGCTAATAGTTCTCCATAGTCTATAACAAAGCACACACATCTGGGGCAGGAGCTTGGAGGCATGGACTAAAACAGAGATCATTGAGGAACGCTGCTTATTGGCTTGCTCGGCCTGATTTCTTATACAACATAGGACTATCTGCCCTGGGGCGGGGGCAGAGAGGGGTAGCATTTCCCACAGTGGGCTGGACCCTTACCCTATCAACCATCAGTCAAAAACGCCCCATAGACTTGCCCACAGCATGATGGAGACAATTCCCCATCCAAGGGTCTCTCTTCCCTGATGGGTCCAGCTCACGTCAAGTGACAAGGAGCTAACCAGCACAGCTTCTCACCTGTTCACTTACCTATTGGTCCTCTTCCCTACATGTGCGGCGTCACTGTGCCATGCAAAGGGAAGGACATACAGCGATGCTGCTCAGTAAAAGGCAAAGATGCTTCCTAAGGAGCACTGCTGACATTTTAAAGCAGTTTGAATGTTTACATAGTCCTCGTGTTACCAAACATCACTTTTCAAGGGCTTTTCTGAATTCAAAAGCTGCCAATACTTATTGTTCTCACTTTCAACAGTTCCCTATAAAATAATTTAGAAGAAAATGCCATCTTAACCTATTCTCGCTTCACCTTCTTATCTGCTAACCATTGCTTGTGCCTTATGTTCTCCTGTCCCCGTGACATGAAGTAGACAGAGAGGCTCCATCCTATGAGACACTCAGGAAAGAACTGTTCACAGGTATCCTGGTTGGGGACTCAGGACCTTTCCTAGTCCTCTGACTAGAGAGCAAGGTTGACAGGGAGCCAGGCAGAGATCAGAGCACTGTTCTACAAGGGAAGGGACTTTTCACGCCATAGCTGTCCCTTTGTGTGTTAGAATCAGGCAAAAGACACCCCCCCCCCCGCCCCGGGCTCTGATTGTTCTACATAACCTACATGTATCCCTGGGTACTGAATCCAGGCTGAAAGTAACTAGGGCAAGGACAGTCCTAAGCAATGCTCTTAACAATCACTCCGTGCTCTGCTCTGCTCTGTGGTTCTAACGAAAATGTCATATTTTCCCTTACAGTGCAGAAGGCTGAATGAGGAAAAGCATCTGTGTCTTTCATCTGGTTACTGATATGCTAAACCAGTCACCACTGGGCAACAAAAGACAACAGAAAACATATATTGGAATATCTTCCAGATGTTTCCCTTTGTCTCCCTCTCCAGAGCCTCCCTTAGAGATGTACTATCTCGTGGTCTTTTTGTCCCTCAGGACAAAACCATGAGAAAAAGAGGTACCTGTCTGAGACCTCAGCTTTTTACCAGTATGAGAATGGGTGTCTTCCTCATTAACAACCATGAAGAGGGTAGTGCCTGTTCGCATTATTTGTGTTTGCTGATATGCTATGACTCTGGTACCCTGTGACCTTAATTAAACCCTAATCTTATCTAGTCTGCGTTGGATCCACCATTGAAAATTTTTCATATTAATTCTTTTTTTTTCTTTTTCCTTCAGTTTTATACTCTGTAAGCAAGCATGAAAAGCACAGGGTAATTTACCACATGTGTCTAGAGAGTGCCAGGATGTCCCCTTTCATTTGACTGTCTATGCCGCAACAACTGGAAAGTGACAACAAAAGAGGGTGCAACCAAGCAGGAAAGAAAGCAAGTAGCAGGAGGGAAAGGAAGTTCTACCTTAATTAGACGATCGATGCCAGGCAGAAAGGCCAGGCCTTAAGCCCAGCGGAGCCCTCATCTCCAGCCTCCAAGCCAAGCAGGCTTTTCCTTCCTGGCCTCTAACTTGTCTAGCACCCAAACCTGGGCTTCTAAAAATTCACATGAGCTTACCAGATCTAGGCACATCAGTGACAGAAGCACACGGCTGGGGAACTCGTAAGTTCAGATGTATTTCCTCCATGAACTGAGTGCTGTAGTACTAAGGGTGGACCCCCAGGGCCTCATGTGTGTTTAGACAGGCCTTCAGTCTCTGGGCCCCACCCACATCTCCACAGCCAGTGCACCTACTGTTTTGTTACCCCATTCCCCCATCAGCTTGGAGACCTCCAGAGGCCAGGCCTTTCAACAAGGCCAACAGAGAGCTTGGTGCATACAGCTTGGGACCTGAAGAAAGGGTGTCTGTGTGGAAGGGGGCATTTGAAAGGTCAAAGTGACCATCTATCAGACAAGGTGTACCTCACAGAGACAGAACATTTGCCCTAGTTCACTTAGTGCCTCCATCTGAATTTCAGGCATGCCTTACCTCAACTCAGCAAACTGGCTATCACTTTTTTGCTCTACATTGGGAAAACTTCAATATTACTTCAAGTTTTGCCTACACTCTGGAATGGTTCAAAGACAGAACTGACTTTGTCTACCCACACCACTACAACCAGGTGTCTACCCTTAAGTTATTCATAGCACGGGGATCTAAGATCTGGCCGTGGGGTAAAAAGCAACTTAGCACAGTGACTTTCCCTATCTAAGCATAAGGAGTGAAAACTTCTTCCCATCCTTCCTCTCTGGGAAACTGTAGTCTGGCTTGCCCTATCTCTTGTATTGGGATAGGCAGCATAAACCTATACTTTCTCTAGGGAGAAATTTCTGTCTAGCCATAAGAGATCACAGTACCCTGCTATGATGGCACCCAATCTCCTACTAGCCTTTGTGATGGTTGACTGGGAGTTCCCAACATTGCTAGTTATGAGTGGGTGTTGCCCTCTCTCAGAAGAGGCCTTCAGAGAGCAACCACTTCTGAGTTTCTCTCTGAATATTGGCCAGGTATGCAACCTTGAGTAAATGAGAGTTGCTAAGTACTGTACGGGGCCCCCATAGATCATCTAGGGGATTGTTCATTCTCTGGGATGGACAATTGGACATCCAGGAAAGACAGAAAATTGAACTTCTGAGAAAGCAAAAGTATCCTTTCTGGATGGGAGGGGCCCTAAGACTGGGGCCCCTGGTTCCTTCCGTTCCCCTTATCAGTTCTGTTTAGATAATGGCTCCAAGCATGTCTGTTTTCAATGTCTTTTGGGAACAAGAAGCCACCATCACAGAGACCTGCCTTTCCCATCTACCTGTGTCTCTCTAACTTTCCTTCAGAAATACAAGCTCGTGGCCAGCTTTACAAAGTGGTAGAGTTCATTCGATGTTTGTAACAACGAAAGCAAACACTAAACTAGTGTTAGAGAACCTGCAGAGGCAGGTGGATCTCTGTGAGTTTGAGGCCAGCTTGCTCTACAAAATGAGTCCATGGCAGCCAAGGCTACAGAAAGAAACCCTGTCTCAGGGAAGAAAAAAAAAAAACAACAACAACCAACAAACCATAGCTAGGACAACTACAATGTAACAGTGCTTCATAGCTATTAGAGTGATTTTCATTCAAAAAAGAAAACAAAAACCCCAAGTGTTAGCAAGTTAAGCTGGGCCCTTCTGCATCATGCTGTAACAAAAGACAGTACAGTTCTCCCTCGAACACTCTAAAAACAGAGCTTTCGTTTGTCCAGCAACTCCATTTCTCGGTATATATTTGAAAGAATGGAAACCAAGACTCAAATAGTTATGTATAAAATGGTGTTTGCAGCAGCATTACTCACAATAGCCAAAAGACGAATTAGCATAAATGTCCATCAACAGATACGTAAACAATCACACACACACACACACACACACACACACACACACACACACACACACGAGACAGACAGACAGACAGACAGACAGAGGATTCCTGACAGTAATTTAAGAAGAAGCAGTTGAGGGACATGCTGTATCCTGAATAAAACATGAGTTTATCAGGTCAAGTAAATTAAACCAGTAAGGAAAGAAAAAAAAAAAAAAAAAAAGGACAGACACTGTGCTCATGTGTCCTTTTAATTACATTTCGTAAAGCACCTGGAGCAACGGAAAGCATAAAGATAGAAAGATGTGTGCTAGGGCTTGGGGTGAGAAGAAAGTGAGGGCAACAGTCTCACAGGCATAGAGCTCCAGTTTGACACAACAGACATCCTGAAGATGGAGTAGAGATGCCTGTAGTGCAAAGGCTGATGCCACCACACTGGGACTCCAAGTGTTTAATGGTAAATGCCAGGTTACACATGTTATCACAATCAAGAGACATTTTAAATGGCAACAAAAACATGCCATAATCAAAAGCAGACACTCACGCACACTTAACATCAGTTCTCTGCTAGGAATAGATCAGGAGTTCTCAGGGAAGCCCGGAAGAGAGGCTAGGCTCACATAAAATATGAATGAAGTGACACGGATGGCATTTCCACATGTGACTCAACCTTCTTTCATGTTCATCCTATGTACTTCAACTTACGCTAACTTTGGCTGGGCTAGGCAGTGTGGGCCTGTGCATCCCAGCTACTGGGGAGCCCTAGGCGGCAGGATGGGAGGCTCAAAGACAGCCTAGGTAATTTAGCGAGGTCCTGTCTCAAATTAAAAACTAGAAAGAGGCCTGAAGCTCCAGCTCAGCTACAGAAAGCCTGTCCATCAAGCACGAAGACTTAGACTCATGCTCAGTACTGCAAACAAAACTAACCCAACAAAACCAGTACAAGCTCTCATAGAAGTGACACGGCTTGCAGAACCTTAACCAACTGTATTCTCCAGGGATGTGTCACAGCCTGAGAGCTACAACCTACACCCTCCTCCAAACAGGACTATTTCCTCATCAGTGTGGGATTCCCTCCAGTGAACATAGTTGTAATTACTGGAGCAGGGACATAGCACACCGAGAACATGCTTGCCTGGCATATGCAAGTCAAGGCCCTGGTCTCAATCTCCAGTATTGGGGAGTGGGTAAGAGCTTTGTTAAAAGCCTCTTCTTTCGTAGCAATATCTAATCTTTTCAAATAATGTCATAGTCCTGTATTCTGGTATTAAATACATTTGAACAAATGGTACTTTGTGAAATTGGCTCTCATGGGGTGGGGCTGGGAGCTATAGAGTTTTCCAGTATCCTTTATCATTTTTTTTTCAGGAACATATCTATATTTTGTGGCATAAATACCCAAGATAAATACCAAACTTGATAGCACATCACTAGTATTCAACATCCATATTATAAAACATTAAAAAACAACAACAACAACAAAAGAAAACTACTGAGTTAGAAGAATTCTTCCGGGCTAGATTGTGACCTGGGACTTACTATACAAAACTACATCTTCCAATGACCAACCAGGAGCCTTGCAAGAACTTAAGTTCTGACCAATATGAAATGGCCGGCAAGTCACTGTTTACAATAAAGTTGATCCTAAGGCTTCTTACGTTGTCCACAGTAAGTCCCGATGTATCCCTTCTGGCACTGGCAGTGGTCGTCAGCACAGGTTCCGCCATTCATGCACCTCATACTACATTGCTGGACTGCGGAGAACAGCAAGAAAAAAGAACAGACGCCAGTCACCACACTGTATCCACCAGCTTGCACATCTGTGAACTCCCTGTCCCATCTGATGACACATTTATTCTACTGATGCAAATGCTAGCGAAAGTCTATTGGCTGTCATTAAGGCTACACATGTACATATACCTGTTACCACGCATGACGACATGACTTAGTATATATTTAAAACAAAACTGCGATTCCAGTGTTAAAGGAAATCACTAGAAGGTATTAGTAGCATAGCTTAGGACATATGGGGGACACTCTTATCCACTTAGAAGTCAGGCAGGACCTGTGTGCCTGCTGCCATGATGGGCTGGGGGGGGGAAGTCAGGCCTTGTGGAACCTGCATATCAGTGAGGAGACCATCAAAATCTAAGTTTAAAATACTACAAGGTAATTATAAATTGTAATTAACTGTCTGGAGGAGAACTGCTTAGATCCAGTTAGGAACTTAGACACAGCAACCAGAAAAACAAAGCTCACTCTTATGTGATATTTAGACTGATCTTTGAAATATGAGAATCAGCCAGGCATGGGAAACAGCAACGAACAGCTTTAGAGGGATACGAGTCCAAGAGTCTAAAGACCTTAGGGTGCTTCTAGGGTTTTCTGCAAAGACTGGTGTGGAAGGTGTCATGGAAAGGCAGGCAAGGCCACCAGACAAGGTGGGGATCACCTTGCCATTGCCCCCCAGAAGGGTTTAGTATGTCTCAATTCCAGATGAAAGGAAAGGATTTTAATAGAAGTGAAGCGGTTTGGTTTTTAAAGGATGGCCTGCTCTGCAGAAAGAGGATTTAAAGATGCCAGGTAGACAAGAGTCTGGTGGCAGCTGAGGATGGCTTGAAGCACACAGCAAGAAAAAGATATATTGTCTGGTAGAACACACATGTTTAAAGAGTTACATGGAAAAAAAAGAAAAGACACAGTTACATAAGCACCGGATGGGTGACACTGTCTCCTGCTGAGGCAGAAGCAGCTGCAGACACGAAGACTGAAGACTGTGGTCAGCCATGAATTAAGAGCCTCACTTTGGAGGTGATCTGTACCTAAGGAATGACACCCTAGGTTAATTTCTGGCCTCTACATGAGTGTGTGTGTGCACACGCACTCGTGCAAGAAAGTGTTTCAGGCAGTTAGTGATAAACAGCGCTAAAAGGCTTTAGCAAGTTCAGGTGGGATGAAGGTTGGGAAGGTTAGAAAAGTTCCTGATGGAAAGGAATTAGGTATTCTCCGAAGGCCAAATGGAGGCGTGGCTCCTGATGACACCAGGTACCATGTATATTGTTCCCTGTTCAGGTCTGGGCATTAAGAAATAGTATTGCACTTGGTTTTGTTTATTTTTAAAATTCTTTTTCTTTTGTGCGAGAGGTCATAAAGGGTGGTGGGGTGGGCCTGGGAAGTTGATGTGACCAGGGCATATTATGTGAAATGCCCAAATAATAATAATATTATGTTGGTGGAAAAAAAAAAAGAAAAGAAGCAGTATTTCTTTGATTTATGTTTTCCTTGTTGCCAAGGGTGAGTGTGAGCAAATTGGGAGATAGATAATAAAGACACAGAGGGAGGGTCTCTGGCAGACAATGTAGCAAGAGGAAATGTGTTCCTGAAGACACTCAAAGTCTCTGTGCATTTGACTGACAAGTCTCAAATCACTGGGAAAACAGACTGTTGAAAACAATGAGCCCACAGGCTCGTGTCAGTGGTCCACCAGAAGGCAAGAACGCTGCTGTGCATGGTTTAAATCTTACTCCTGAATCAGACAAGTTCTACATTACCCCTATTGAGAAAAAAATTAAGGGGGGAACTATTAAAATGTTAACAACCTTATACTCATTTTTAGACAGATTTAAAGCCCTTATTTAGATATCGAACTGTTAAATAAACAGTATCATTTCTGCCTCATCTGATGTGATCTTTAACACTTGCACACAAGGTTAGTCTTAGACTTTGAGTCCCAATATTTTCTGAAGAGCCATGGGAAGAAGTTGTTTTTTGTCTTCTATTACAGTTATCTTCATGGAATTGTTGGAAATTAATATGTGTAGCAAAGCAGGTTAGTACTGAATCAGTATTTAGTCAGTATTTCAGTCAATATCTGTTCCCTTTCTAATCTCCTTCCCCCATACCTAAGACACAAATAGGATGGAGGCTGCAATGTTACACAAAAGGCGATAAACACAGGCTAGTGTTTGGGGATACACGCTTAGTCAGCTTTAGTCAATAGATCCAAGTCCATGTTGCCTCGGGTAGGTGAGCTGACTCTAACACAAGTAGAGTCATCTGGGAGAATTGTGTCCATTTGATTGCCCATGGGAAAGTTTACGGGGCCATTTTCCTGATTAATGGTTGATGTGGCCCAACCCACTCTGAGCTATACTACCTAGGCAGGTGGTTCTGGGTGGTAAAGAAAGAAGATGAGAAAGCCATCTAAGTAAGCAGGTAGGCAGAATTCCACCATGGCCTCTGCTTCAGTTCCGGCTGCAGGTTCTTGCCTTGAGTCCCTGCTCTGACTTCCCTTGGAGATAGAATGTTTGTTGCCTGGGAGTTGTAAGATAAAACCAACCCTTTCCTCTCCCACGTTGCTTCTGGTCATGATGTTTACCATAGCAACAGACATAAAGGTAGGACAGGGTTAGTTAATACTTATGTGTTTCACTTTTCTCCTCCGCAAAATGGGATCATATCAGTATCATATAATGTTGACTAGAGGAGTGAAATAATGCAAACACCACATGTAGAACCTCGCACATAATGAAAGCTTAGGGGAGTTACACTTATTATGAAGAATGACTTCATGGAATCTTAACCACCTCACTACCTAGATACATTTTATGTTGACAATTAAGCAACAACTGGGGCACCAAAACGGTCTTAGCTCAAACGTTAACACAGGCCTCCTGGTTAGTGAGACCAATCACCAATCTGTGTCTTCCTTGAAAAGGACAGTTGTCACCGGTTCACAAGTTTAAGGAAAATGCAGTGAACGCAGCCCCAGAGAGTGAACGTACTTGATTTTGCTCCACAGGTCGGAGATATTTGTCCACTGGAACAGGTACACATGTTGGGACGGGAACAGAATCCATCTCCACAACTGTTCCTGCAAATGGCTGCAGAGAGCACAGAGTGGGAGTGAGTGACAGTACCCACCCACCCACCCCCCGACCACGCACAACAGTATGGAAGCCATACTCTAAAGCCATAGGTCTGGAAAACTAGGGCATGAAATCAACGTTGCAAAACGTCTGGCTTTCAGTTCACGACACAATCACCCATTGGAGACCATGGTACTAAGTTTTACAATTTCCTTGTGATGATGCAGAAACAAGTACCTTTTTAAAAACTCTGTGATACTGATTAATGACAGATGTTTAACTTGATTATCAGTGCAAGTTGCTTTGTTGTTGTTGTTTCTCTTTAACAAAAAATTGAAATTTTTCAAATTCGGGATTCACCAGGGGAGGAAGTCTTGATCCTTAGGGAGCTGGCAGTGGGGAGGAAACCCAAAGAGACTGACCATCTTAGAAAATATATCCCACTATGAAAGAATGTGAGATTGGTAGAAATAGAGACACCAGGCCCTAAAGAGCTGGCCACATGTCAGCTTCCACCCGCATTCCATCCCAGCTGGCTTCTGCCCTGCCCTATCATCAATCTTTATCCTCTTCATAACTCCTCCCCTTCCTCCAGTCTTTCCTCTCCCATATTATCACTGCAGTCTAGCCCACTGCCGCTACTCTGAAAGCCATCCTGAAAGGTCTGGGGGGTCGGGTGGGTCGTGAAGCTTCCTACAGCTGTGACCTCTGTGAATAAGAGGGTCATCCAAGGCAAGACTATTAGGCTCAAAACCCACAGTCAAGTGCCTTGGAACGGGAACTCTCTCCCAAATTTAGTCAGGCCATTAAGGAGCTGAAAGATTTATCTCTATGTCCCCAGTTGAATTCCCTCTTTGAGCACAAAGACTGTGTGCTAATTTGCTCTGACCTTGGATACATGAAACAAGAGAAGGGTCTGGGAATGCCCTGAAACTACATGTAAATACTTGCAGCAGCAAGCATATGAATCTTCTGCTGGAGAGAGGTCTTGACACTTTCAAAGAGACCTGGGACCTCTGATAGTGTGAGGGACTCTTTACAGCATCAAACCAACTTGGCAACTGATTTTCCTTTTCTGAGACAGCCTTTAGCATTTGTATAATATGGACAGTGTATTAACAAGAGTTCTCCTGAATGAAAATACTGTAAAAATATTATGTCCTCAAGATTTTTTCCCCCAAAGGCAAGAAAATGGCTTCCACCCTAGAATACTTAAAATGTATTACTTCCTTACCACAAATAATTTTCTTTGGCAGATGCTCATTAAAATATAGTTTTATTTCAGGGGCCCCTTCTTCTTAGCAGGCAGGTAAATTTAGGCTTGGATGAAGTGGCCCCCGTCTATCTTTTAAACCAAAAGAAAGTCAAAGGGGGTGGAGCTTGGACACTCTCAGGCCCTTAGCTGTCTGTCAAGGCTTCAGTGTGTACCGTACACAGGCCAGGAGGAAGCAAGACAGATGAACTCCTTCCTCCCTATGCTCATTTCAGTCTGTGGTCTCATTGAATCCTAGCACTCTTGGAAGCAGTAGCAGAAAGGATGTACATACCAGGAGCATGGTAATGTTAGGGGAAGATGTAGGGACTGGTACTTAAAATGTATTACATAAGAGATGTAAAGTTGAGTTCTCTATCAATGGCCCAGTGTGAGCACAGAAAACACTCAAAACTTCTCTGGGTTCCATTTTCTCATTAGAAACATAAATCAAAAGGAGTTCTATTGTGAGGGTCTGATTTTTTTTTTTTAAGGTCTCAAATGCTATGATGCTAAGCCAATCTTATCCCATTGTTTCCCAAATGACCAAAGCAGTATTGCATACCTTCTCCATAAGTAAATGCATAAGCAAACCCTTCTTCCATTATTTCACGTTCTAAGATCTTATTAAAGGAAAGCTAGAAAATCAGTTTTGAAGCAAACACGGAAATTTGGAAGTACTTCAATGGCATGTCAAGCCACAATTAAGAATAATAACAGTTGGGCATGGTGGTTCAAGCCTGTAATCTCAGCGCTTGAATGGCAGAAAGAGAGCCTGGGAGTTCAAGGCCATCCTGGGTAACAGTTAGCTTCATCTCAGGAGACTACTTAGGAACCCCGACTATAAAAACTAAGCAACAAAATAATCCTAGGGAAAAAGAAAACACAATCATAATGCATCGTGCTTTTTAAATGGTAGGCTACTTCTTAACTATCTTCCTGTGTGACGCCTGGTAAGGGTCCAACTTTAGACTTTAAAGCTTGTTCTGCATAGAAAGAATGCAGAGATACAAGCACGCGAGAAAACTCATCATTGGTCCTCATATTATTAACATTATTTGTAAATTGCCTCAGAGTTTGTCTTTGTTTCTTGGTGAGATATAAGTAAATTCAACAAAGAAATACTTCTTATCAAGAAAATAAAAATTCATAGCTTTCAGTCTACAATGATTTTAATTTCCTTATTTCCTCACATGTGATTTTTTTTTTTTAAGATGTGAAAATTACGGAATTACTGAATTTAACGTAGTTGAAATCAGGTGAGCCTCATGCAAGAGGGACCGCAAATCCTCTCTGCTGATTTTGTGCACAAACTCCCTACTCTCAAGTATGTAAGTCATTTTCATAAGGTGTTAATAATATTACTTAGCTATAAGTGACATAAATATCATAAATATTTTTGGAGATAGGAAGATAATGTCAAGGTTTGCCTAACACATCTCATTAGCACTCAAATATTTCAAGTGGGAGAAATGTGGGTGACAGTACTCCCTGTGAGGGACTGGAAACTGATCGTCTAAAGAAGGAAATGGCATAATGACGTTCAAAGATCCAAAGCATTTAAAGTGGACACTCGCTGGGCCATACATACATTACTACTGCCGCTATACTGGAAGGCTTGGCTCTCTGGAATTCCCATTCCTTAGCGATCCAATAAAACTTGACTCTACAGATTTTCAGCACGTACCATAAACCTATCCCTTCTCCTCGGCTGCTCTCCAAGTCAATAACGGCAGTCACATTCATTACATTTAGTGAGTCAGACTTTCCGCGGTGCCTAAGTCATTCCCAGCTAGTGTGGCAGGTGTGTGGTGAGTGACGTTAGCTGTTTCAACAGTCTAGGAGACCCTGCTAGTGTGAGGCAGACACAGTAATGCCCCAGTGGCCTGAAAGAGTAATGCACCTTCTGTAAATACTCCACATAGGACTTTCTGTGTTGGAGAGAAGGCAAGTGGCCATCATTCTTTACTTTCTTTCTGAAATAAAACCAGAGACCTATACATTCAGAGAGGGGGTATATAAAATATGTATGAACAAATTACTTAAAAGGACACAGTGACTGTTTCTTAATGTTGCTTGATTGCTAGAGGTTGTGTGATTTTTGAAAAGACAGAGGGAAAAAAAAACAGTCTTCACAATAAAATTTCAGATTTCTGTCCTTTGAAAGAACACTTAGAGTCTGTCTCAAACCCACAAAACCCAAAAAATGCAGAGTCGGAGATGACACCATACCCACAGAGCCCCTCTGGTAAGGTAGCTTGCCTTTGTGCTGTTCACAGTGGCATAATTATCTCCCCCCCTCAGAGGACGCCGAGGTCAATCTAAAGTCAAGATGGACTGTAAAAGCATGTGCTGTCTGTGACCCAGCTGTCCTCCATAGTGGACAAATGTTTCTGAGCTACACAAACACATAGGGAAAGGCCTATCACACTTCACCCCACACATCTGTGAAATAAGGCCCCCCTGGGTCCCTGGATCTAGAGACTAATGAACTGTCTGTCCACTGAGAGCCTGGAGACCTGCTTATGTACACGATGGAATCTTTAAAAATACTACTACTAATAACCTCAACATTTAAGTACTGATACACAGACTTTTCAAGGTATTAGGGTCACATTTGAGAAACATACTGTCCAGTGTGGAAATTCTAAGTTTCACTGTCCCCGCCTCCCAGACTCAAACAACTTAAATTAAGTCTCTTAAAATCAAAATCAAAACAAAACAAAACAAAAATTCTGTTAACTCTGGGTCAGTTCAAAGTCTGTGAGAGTAGTCGTTTTACATTTTTGCCATGTGGATGTTGAGAACAACCCAGAGATGAGAAAAGAATATAAAGGCCTAAGACTGATATTCTGATGGTCAAAACCTGAGAGTCCAAGAGTGACCTTAGTAATACAGTGGTCTTATCTGGAATTTTAAAGAAGAGGTGATCTTCAATTATCTAAGGAAGTGTTCCAACACAAAGCCCTCCCTCCCTTTGTATCAACACACACAAATGGTAAAACAAAACAGCCAGACAATCTAAAGCCTGTCTCAGCTGACACTGTTTCCACCCCACCACTGAGTTCTCATTACCATGGTTATGTGACCAATGGTTTTGTATAGGCAACTGAGTGTTCAAACACTGAATGTAAGGTCAACCCTGAAACAGAGTCAAGTATGCTGCCTTAGATCTTGTGCCCCGCCAAACACTCACGGACAATGCACTGATTTCCTCCTGGGAGTGTCTTCCATCCTGGGCAGCAATAGGAGTGGAATCTAGAACCGCACACGTTGGGTCTGCAGGGGACAAACACGGTGGTACACACGTAAAGATGGGTGCAGAAACATAAAAATGCCTCCCTAAGCAATGCCAGAGCGATTAGATTTCAGGACGACGAAAAAAAAAAAAAAAAAATCAAAGCTCCACTTCAAATTCTTGGGGTTTGGGAAACAGATGTGGAAGTAAATGGGCCAGAAGCGAGAATGGGGGGAGGGTCCCGAACATCTAAACACCCCCTTTCATCAACCCTCCCTTGCTTGCCTTTTTAAACTGGGAAAAGAAACGAGAGAAACACATAATTTGCTACTATTCTAGCCGCCGGATGTTGAGAACAAAAGGAACACTCCGTTCAAAAATCCTTGCTCTTGTTTCCAAATCCATCCTCCTTGATCAACTGTGTCTCTGGCCCCTAAGTGTCAAGGAAGGCGACTCAGAAGGTGGAGCGCTGGAACTGGCGATTGGAGAACCGCACACGTCCTCAAACAAAAGGCTCTAGAGCTGCGCTCCAGACCGTGGGGGAGCAGGCAAGCTCACGGGGGGGGGGGGGGCCGGCTCAGGGCAGACCCAGGCCCGCTTTCGTCCTGACCCTGGGAACCTTTCCCAGCGCCACAGACATTGCACACGCCCTGTCCTCCGCACCCAGAGGCCAGGCTCCCCACCACTAGCCAGCCAAGTCCCCTAGGGAGAGTTTTCCCCAGAGGAATTGAGGCTTTCGGCGGCGCGGGGGGGGGGGACGACGAAGGGGCGCTCCTGGAGCTCTTGGGGGTCTTTAAGTGTTCTAGTGGAGGGGACTACAGCTCTACCCGTCAGCATGAAAGTCAAGGGAGGGCTTGAAGTAGAAGGCAGGGAGGCCAAGGTTCCCGCACCAGCCAGCCACTCTACCGCCCACCTACCCTCGAAGGATATCCTGCTGTCCTCGCCTGCGAACGCGACTCGCCGCTACCGCGCCCTCGTCCCGGTACTCAGGCGCCCCGAAGCCACCTTCAGCGCCCGCTGCTGCGGGCCGGACCTGTTGCGAGGACGACTGGTGCCGGAGCGTCTTAGGTGGCGGAGGCTGGGGCTGGCCAGCTGTGCCCTGCGCCCAGAGCGCCATGCAACCCAGCCACACGAAGTAGGGCTGTAGACAAGACCGCCGCCGTCTCCCCATCGCCAGCGCCAAGAGCGCGCGGAACGTGGCCCGCGGAGAGAGGACTGTCGAAGACCAAATCCGCAAGGCACCCCCCAAAAAAGTCAGGGTCTGACCAGCCCTTCGTCCGTCCGTCAACTCTCAGGACTCCTTTGGGTTTCGGTGTCCTGGTGTAGCGGAACGCAGCGTCAGTTTCTGACCCGCAGCGCTTAGGGCGCGGGCTCTAGAGCAGGAGGCAGCGAGGCGCGGCGGCAATGCAGCGGACAGTCCCGCGCGGTCCACGTTGCATCCCCCGGGCCACTGCCCCGAGCGATTCCAGGACCGCCAGCGGGTGGGGGCGGGAAATTACAAAAGTAACCCGAGCAGTCGCGGCATAAAGTTACAAAGAAAGCGGACCTCACGAGGGAAAAAAAGGGAGGGGGTGTGCAGAGGCTGAGCAGATTCCCGTGCGCTCAGGGCACAGATCCTGGAACGCTGCAGAAGTCACCAAAGGAAGCAGGCGAGCGAACAAAAGTCACTCCCAAAAGAAGAGGAGGGTCTCCTCGGGGTTCGTTAGGGGTCCTACAGGGCAGCTAGGCGCAGGCGGAGGCTGCACAGCCCAGCGGAGGTGCGCGGGGCCGTGGCGAGCGGCTAGCCGGAGGGAGGGCAGGAGGCTGGACGCCCGGGAAGATGCCGCGGAGGAGGGCGCGGCGCCGGGGTTTTAGAGGCCCGGCGGGGCGCGGGGCGGGACGGCGGGCGGTGGCTGTCAGAGGGGGCCTGGGCGCAGCGGTCCACACGTGGAGCGCAGCCGGGACGGAGGGGGCCAGTGGCGCGGGGTGGGCGGGGACAATATTAGGGGGCGATCTCAAGCAGAGTCGGGGGCGGGCGAGAGATGGGGGTGGGGAAGAGGCAGGAAGGGGGGCTGGGCAAAGGGAGTGAAGAAGATGGGGTTGGAGAGAAGTGGGGGCGGGGGGCGTGAGTTTGAGTGCCCAGTCTAGGTTGGAAACAGGGCTTCGGAGGAGGGATTGGCGAGCTCGGGTGCCAGAGGAAATGAGAGCGGGGTATGGGGGAGGTGAGGGCGAGGAGAGAAGTGGGAAAGGGGAGGGCAGGCCCTGGCGGAGAGGAGGGGGCTAGGGCCTGCTCGAGGGGCGAGGCGAGGCGGCCGGGCTTCCCGTCCCGCTCCTTGGCCGCTAGCTCTGTTTTGACTGCCTTACAAAGCTAGCAGACGGCGGGGGAGGGGGCAGCCAGCGACTAGATTGGAAATAGACCCCGCAGCAGCCCTCTGTCTCTTCTCCTGAGAGCTTCGGGGGTCGCAAAAATTGGAGACAAGGGTGCCTGAGAGTGCTACTGAACTTCCGAGTGGGAGAGGGGCCGCACGTGGTAGCTGATGGGACCCAGATCTCCTGCAGGGATCAAGACTCCGATACAAAGTGGTGGTGGTGGGAGGGATTCATAGATGGCCAGGGACAGACCCTCGCTCTGGATCGCTCCCTCTAACCTAGAGCAGGCCCTTTGGATCTCCCTGCTACCCCCACCAGGAACACGATCAATTGTCAGAACAAACAGGAGCTGGACGTTTCCAGATTGAACTGCATCTGCTTTGTACAGAAGGAATTCCTATCAGGGCAGGGAGCCCTGGCCACGGGCTAGCGCCACAGTCGCAATGAGTTCTTAGAGGAGATGTGCTCAGGTGTGACCCCTGGCAGAACTCTGACTGGGTCCTTAAACGGGATGGTTTACTGGAGGGGGGGGGGCGCACTCAGTCTGCCAGCATAGCTGGTAAATGGGACTGGGGCGTGGCATTAGTTAGTTTTTGTCTTGGACCCTTCTGATTAATGATTAAACTTGGCAATTGGTTCGATGAATGGTCTGTAAATTTAGGGCATCTCTCAACCAGATTCTGGAGTCTTTTTGTGGCCCTGCTTTCAGGAGGTCGCTAGGAAGCTTTGCCATCTCTTAGTGGAATGAATGGGCCAAGGGACCACACACCTCTGAAAAGTAGGACTGGGCAAGCACAGTTAAGGAAATGGATCTTGAGAACAGTGTCCGGCTTATTCCAGCGTAAAGAGCCTTACTTTAAAAGAAATGAGTGTGCATGTTTGTTTTTCCTAGCCTGGATTGTCCAGATGTGCTATTTGACAGCCAGAAATTCTTAGAGAATTGGCACACCTCCCTCCTTTATTTCCCCACTGTAGTTGTAGTTGGCAGACAAAGACTTTCAGGTAGTAGCCCTTCCAACAGCATCCTCACAGGGCAGAAGAAAAAGTAGGGGCCATCACAGAGGACCCTGTGGGGAAGGGGACACTGAGAGCAACAAAGGCATTTTTTTCCCTGCGTGCTGAGTCAAACAAATAATTATTTAAAGAGCAAAATAAATGAGCTCATGAGTTAAAACAGCATTTAAATCTTACCCTATGGTTTCTCATTTAATATTTAAATGACTTCATATTTCATTTCTGCTTATTACATTAAGTCCAAACATTCTAAAATTGCATACGCCTTCATCCTCACATTCCATAATACCACTTTCAGGATCCTGCATAAAAATACGTGGAAAAATACAAAATGAGAGATCCATTAAGCTGTTCATTGCAGCACTGTTATAACAGCAAAGGACTAGAAACATAAATATTTTATCAATAATTCGCTCTATGAATGTAAGCAAATGTAAGAAAAAAATAGCAGTGCTGTGTTCTTCTGGAGTGGTGTCTAGCAAAGGCAGTTGGGGGAAAAAAACCAGCAAGATGTTGGCAAAAGTGGCCACTTATTGAGTTAGGAAGTAGATACAAGTTAGCAGGAACTGGAGGAGAAAGGAGCAATGGCCATTGTGCCATGCCTCTGGAGTTTCTATTCTGGATAATGAGAACGTGCTAGAAGGGGATAGTGGTGATGGGTGCACTTAGGGTGCAAGCCCATCATATTGAGCTACGTTCTCAAAATGATTAAAATGCTAAATTTATGCTGTACACCATTTTACTATAACTATTTCAAATGTAAGACACATGATTTCACGTCGTGCGCTGTCTTTTGTCTGTGTTTGCGTTGTGCCTTGTTCGGTAGTAGAAGTTTGAGTCACACCTAACAAAAACGACTTGCAGAGCAAAGAGAATATAGGAGACAATAGAGTGGAAGCTACACCTACTCTAACAGTTTTGGAAACAACTATGTATCTTATGTAATTAAAGACAATAAAATTTTAAAAAGAACTAAAAGCAAAGCAAAGTAAATTGGTTACATTTATACCGTAGACACAGAGTAAGCAGCTATCAAAAACTGTATTTTTGAACAATAAGTCTCTAGTGAAATACAATTTAAGAATGAAAGAAACACAAAGACGTCTAAAATTTCATTCAGTGGCAACAGTGTGAGAGAAAGGGTGAAAGGTGAAAGCTGAACTCAAGCTCAAAACTCATGTAAGAGACCAGATGTAGTGGTGCACATCTGTAATCCACCTTCTTATGTCTTGAGGAGAGGGAGAGACAAGAGAATCACCCGGAAACTCGTGAACCTAGAGAACAGAAAACAGCAGCAGAGTAAGAAAGTCTTTGTCTTCACAGGTGGAAAGGTGGGTATCACCTCTGAGTTCCAGGACATCCAAGACTACACAGAGAAACCCTGTCTCAAAAAAAGAAAGTTTCTCTGACCCCACACATATATTATGGTAGGCAGGCACATGCGCCTGTGCATGCACGTGCGCGTGCGCACACACACATACATACACACACACTTTAATTTTTTTAAAAGAATGCTGTAAATAGAGAATAATGGGAGCTTAAACAAAAATGTTGAACGAAATGTGAACAGTAGAGGCCTAGGTTATGTGATGTCAGGAAGAGTTGGGGGAGGGGCTTTATGGGGAACCAGAGTTGAAATCACTCAGGTTTTATCTGGTCATGGTTCTGGAAGTCCGTGTCTATGTTCTTAAGGCTTGGGTCAAACTAAATTCTCAAGTGATGGACTGATTTTTCTGATGGAGGAGATTTCAAGACATTCAGGCTTTGGCATGGTTAATGCTCACTGCATTTACTCAGATGTCCAGGGAAAGGGAACAAAGAGTGGACCACAAAGCAAGTAAGATGGCCAGTTTGTTGCGGGGGGAGGGGGCAGGAGGTGGTGAGCTCTTTGATCCAAAGTTGAGGACAGGGTTGGTGTAGACAAAGTGGCCATCCTTGTGAGAGAAAGAGTAGCACTACCATAGAGAACCTTCTGTTCTGCACTGGGACAATAGGCAAAGACACCCTAAGGGTGCCTCCTCTCACATTGATACCAACTGTATCTGCAAATTCAACTGAAAGAGTTGTACCTGAGAATATAGAAGCTTCAGGATGGCCGGCCTAAGGAAGTGTTTCCCCCAGGGGCACTCATGAAGTTGCACAGAGGTCTATGCAGCTGTGATCCAAAGGGCCAGGCTGTACCTCAAGCTGAAATCAGAGCTTAGTGTCATGCACATGGTGCTGAAGGCAAGAAAAAGCCAGTCACTGAGCTTTTAGTCCAACTTCCAAAAAGTCAAAGAATCCAGGGAATGTGTAGTGGGATTAGAGTCCCTGTAAGGAGCTCCTCCTGCTTGCTGTGAAGCTGTGAAGGACACATCTAGCTAACATTTTCCTTAGGCCACTGGAGATGTCAGAAACAAGAGCTGTTTGATGGGGCAATCTCCAGGCCCTGAGTGGAGCCATCCCTTGAAAGAGACTGCACATGTGTCACAATCAACAGCTGGAAGGTGGAGCCATCCAAACTCACTGAAGCATGGGTGATGCCACCAGGGTCCCCAGACAAGGCATGTAGAGCTTTAGGGTTTGCTGTGCATCTTGCTGGGTTTTGGGCACAAACATTTGAGATAACAGTTTTCACTTGTGCCATTGCACGTTAGAAATACGGAAGTAACTATTATATCTCTCTCTCTCTCTCTTTTTTTTTTTTTAGCGGTTTATGTAGCTCAGAGGTGACTGGATCTCAGAAGAGACATGGTTGAATCTGTTAAGACTGTGAAGAATTTTTTTAAGTTGAGTTCAATGCATTTTTATATTATGAGATGGCCATGATCCTATGTGGCCATGGTGGAATTCTATGGTTTAGATGTGAAACGCTGCCCCCTCCCCCATTATTTGAATGGGTGGTCACTAGTAGATGGCGTTGTTTTAAAAGGCTGTGGATCCTTTAGGATGTATGTAGGGCCTAGCGGGAAGAGGTATAGCAGTAGAGAAGGGAACAACCTTTGAGTTTATAGCCTGGCCCTACTTCCTGTCTGATCTCTGCTTCCTGGTATGTGAAAACATAGCTTCATGCTCCTGATGCCACAGAAGTGAGCCACTTCCACCTCTGAGACATGCCTTTCCCAGCATGATACACTGCACCACTACAGACCATGAGCCAAATAAACCAACCCCTCCTCCCTCATGTTGCTTCTGACCACAATGATAAGAAAAGCCATTAATGCCAACTGACAGCAAGAAAGCCATCAGACCAATGGGCCTTGTCAAATGCGAATTAAAACTAATTGGAAAGAGATCATTCTCTCTAACGCGGAGAGAAAGACCTGAGTATCTGATGAAAGACAAGTGACTTCAAGGGACCTGGATGTAGGGAATATAAAAATATTCAAGATCCTCAAAGGATACTCAAAATGGTTACCTGGTTACTTTGGAAACTGTTTTCCTACAGATTTTTATTTTTTTAAATATTTTTTTTAAAAAGATGAACAGTTATTCTACCTTCACTGGGAAGGGTAAGATCAAGTATTTCTTCTAAAAAAAAAAAAAAAAAAAAGATAAGCAGTAAATGTATGAATGCTAGAAAGAAAACAAGAAACACTACTTGTCAAACTTTGTTGAAATGTGGATCCCCAAACTAATAACTGATAAAATTGTGAGGTCATCCCTTGTTAGTGGGCATTTGGCAATAGCTGAAGTGTTTTGTTTTTTTTTTTTTTTGTCTTGTATTTGCTTTGTTTTGTTTTTATTGTCACAAGACAATGCATAGTAGTGTAGGAGGAGCATAAGTGATACAGCCAAAATGTCTCATGACAAAGTAGGAACTCTGTTAACTTCAGCATCAGTACCAGAATACCACCTTCTTCTGGGAAAGAGAATTGGGGAATATTTTACAGAATAACAACTATAAACTTCTTGAAACTAACATATGTGGTACAGTAAAAAAGGACTATATCTTTTTAAAGTAAACATCAAAAGCATTGAACCTGGATGTATTCATATACATTTATTTAACTCCTAGTTTCCAGTACTATTAGAGAGTGTCATAAAACATATGTCTTAACCATATCTAGGAGGTGAGGTTTACCTGATGACCAAATTTCTTTGAGTAAGTGACAAGAATGGAGGAAAGAGGGGAGCTGCACCGGTTCAGCAATGATATTATCGTACCTGGTAATTCTGTATGCACATGAGAAGTGCAAAATTATATTTTTGTATAGTCAGAAGAAAACAAAATTATTATGTATTAATGGCTAATTTTAATTTTTAATGGGTAGTTACTGGCATATTTAATCCTATACTTAATTACTATAGTTATTAATAGTATGCCATCTAAAATGTTTTGGATGATAAAATATGGTGCTTCAAATTTTATTTAAACCACTTGGGAAAAATAAAACAAGGACTGGGTTTTGAAAACATGGGTTGAATGTAATTTTCCCTCTATGCCTTCCTGAATATCCTTAAGCTAAGTACCCTATGGAGAAAGGAGAATCATTATGTCCAGGAAGACTTGAGACAGTGGGAAGAAGGCAACACTGTCTAGTGAGCTTGGGACCCGCGGAATGGCATGGAAGTGAGTGCTTCATTAGTGCCTGGCTGGTGCTAGAGAAGCTGGTAGCTTGGAAATAACGTGTCATGGACTAAGGAAAGCCACTAAGTACACTTATGCTTGCTGTCTCCAATAAAAGAGATAAGAATGGGTAGCCTAAGGACTATACCTTTTAGACAACAGCTGTTTTGCAGCTAAAACATCACAGAAACAATGGAACTTCCTACCCTCCCCGCAACAGAGGTCAGATGGGAAACTGACACCCACACTGGGCCATAACAAGGTGACCTTCCCACCTCCAACATAGCATCAGAGAAGACCTGGTTGTTGGGAGTGTGACTGCCAAACCTCCTGTGCAGTAAGGAGGCACCGTTTCAGCACATCACTGGAGAGGCTGGGCTTCCAGCCTGTGTGACACAGTCAGGCTTCTCCAGAGAAGCGAAGGCAACAGTAGTATGCATGTGGGTATGTATTTCCTAGGGGGCTGGCTTACAGAAGCACAGACTGAAAAGCCTCTTCTGCAGGCTGAAAAGCCAGAGAGCTCAATGGCTTGACTTATCCCAGGAAGCCACAGAACAAGGGAGGCCAAAAGTAGAGCCTCAGAGGTCAAAGGCTTGAGAACCTCAAAGGACTACTATTGCCAGGCCAGAATGAAAAGTTGAAGGGAGCGGGGAGCAATGTTCAAGCATTTGTATCTTAGTTTAGTTTCGTGTCACTGCAATAAAATACCTTCACAAAAGCAATTTAGGGGAGAAAGGATTACTTAAATCACCATTCCAGGCCACACTCCATCACTGCAGGGAAGTCAAGGTGGCAGGAACTTTAAGAAGCTGGCCACGCCACATCCACAGTCAAGAGCAGAGAACAATGAACTAATGCATGCTTGCTAGCCCTCAGCCCCCACTCTCTTTCTCATTTAGTCCAAGGTTCAGCCCACGAAATGATGCCATTCGCGTTCAGGGTGCGCGTTCTTACCTCCCTTAACCCAGTTAGGAAGATTCCCACTAGACATACCTATAGTGACCTCAATCTCAGATAGAGATGTGCTAGATTGTGTCAGCTTGACAGCTCTAGCCATCAGAAACTGGAAAAATAATGTAGCTTCATAAGGAAGAAGTAGAAGGCTAGGCTCCTCTTTCTTCGGTTTCCCACGGTGAGATGGTGCTTGGCCATACTAAATCTGTCCACTCATCTGCTCCAATGAGTCTCTCATTATAATATCTTCAACAAACAGAAGTCATGCTCTGCCAATTTTCTAGGTATGTCTGGATCCATTCACAGCAACATCATCCAAACAAGAAAAGAAAATCGTGCCTGCAATCTCACAGTTAATGAGATGTCCCTATATTTGATTAGATGGCCTTTGAGAAGCTCCAGTAGAAGATCATGACCATGTGGAGGTCAGATGGGGAGGTCCTGGGGAGCAGTAGTAAGGTGCCCTTGTCTCTCCCAGCTTGGAGGGTATTGATAAGTTACAAAGAGAAATGTGTGGTCCACTCTTGCTTGGCAACGATAGTGTGTTCTTCTTCCTGAGGAGTGTCAACAGAGGCTTCATGTAGAACTTGGACTTCCACCACCATCAAGCAGTAACAAGGGATTTTCTTCTCTGCTGCCCATCAGTATGATGCCAGGAAGGCTGCTAAATAGACTGTTTAAATATATAAAAGTCTCATAATATAAAGACCAAAGTGTCCACGGCTCAACTGAGAATCACTCACCTTGTAAAACTCAGGAAATCGTAAACACAAATGAGGAATGAAAATCCATATACACCAGCATCAAGATGGCATGGATACTAGATTTGTCAGATAGTGTTTCTAAAGTAGACATGATAAAATTGCTGCAGTGAGTACTTGTGAGAGTAGATTTAAAAAGAAAGGTACAAGGAAGAAAGAAATGAAAAAAAAAAAAAGCTTTAAAACGCAATAATAAAAATGTAATAAGTGGGAGAGGGGGCGTGCTGGAACAGATTTAGAAAGGAAACAGACAGCTTTTCTGGGGCTGACTCCATGCTTGGGAGTAGCAGCCAACACAGCTTCTACTCATTTTGGTGGTGTCATGGTTTGCTAGCTTGCTTGCTTGTTTTTTAGAGAGAGGAAGAATATGAAATTGCTTAGATTAGAGGGTGGGAAGAATCTGGAAGCAGATAAAGGAAGGGACAGCATATAGTAAAAATACAGTATATGAAAAAAATGTAACAAGTGGTGTTATTTATTTGCAATGCTGGAGATTGAAGCTAAGCAAGCACTCTGCCACTCAGTTATCCTCGGCCTCTTTCCAATTTTTATGATTGTGGTTTGTTTGTTTGTTTGTTTAGGTTGAATTTTGTTGAGATGCTCAGGCTGCACAGGAAATAGCAGTCAATGAACTTGCAGTTTGAAGAATGGAATTACTGAAGCTAAAAGATCTAGAGAAAAAAACCAGTTGAAAAAGAAGACGGCTTCAGGAGTACAGGGGACTAAAAAACAAAAGTGTTATCAGAATCTCAAGAGAAGAGAGAACAATGGTAAACTGCCTGAAGAAATAATGGCAAAAGTTTTCCAACATATGGCTAAATATATACACATATATAGCTATATATATATAGATTCAAGAATCCTAGAAAATCATAAACACAGTAAACTCAAATATGTTGATGTCAAGATTTATCACAAAGTTATGAGACTCAAACATAATAATATCTTGAATTCAGCCAGAGATTGACTTTTCCCATTGGAGAAAAGCCACTGAGTAACAGCTAGCAGTGGGCTTTCCTCCAGAAATGAGATAGATGAAAGAAATTGTCACCTAAAATTCTGTACCCAAAGAAGACATTCTCAGATGAAGATTTTTTTTTCTAAAGCATCCACTGTAAAATAATGGCCAAAGAAAAATCCCTTGCAAAGAGGAAATGAAGGAGTGAATGTGAGACAGAAGAACAGCAGACACATGGGGAAAGATGGCCAATGTACTCTTTTATTTGTTGTTTTTCTAATTCTATGACATTGTGTGTTTCTTAATATATGTGTACGAAGTACTCAAAAAAGTGGATGCAGAATACTAGTATATTGCTGCGACTACATATGAGAAGACACAGGGGATACACAGAGCCCCCTTTGTGACAAGAAAATCACACTAACTGCCTGGCAGTGCCTAGCCAGATCTTCACACTTCAATTTCCTAGTAGGGATTGAGGAAATCTGCATGAAGATCACATAGGCTGTCTTCACTGTCTTTGTAATTTCCTGTAAATTTATGCTTAAAAGAAAATGGTACCAGAAAGATGGTCTTAGCATTTGCTGCCAAGCCTGAGTCTGACCCCAGGACTCATTTTATAGAAGGAGGATATTGACCTCCATAGGTTGTCCTCTGACCTCCACAAGTACAACATGACATGTAAATGTCCATGCTACCACCATCCCACACATTATAAACAAACAAACAAGTAAATAAGTTAATTAATACTATATACAGAAACCTTTTCGTAAAATAGTGACTCAAACTCACCTGTGTTGCTGATGTGAAAGAGAGACATTGCTTCCAATTAGATAAAAAATAACTGAGTAAATGAGATAAAATGGTAAAAACTTGGGAATTGTTAGAGGCGTGAGCAGCCTTTTATTAGAAATGGATAGATCCAATGGGCAGAAGTCCCAAAAGGACAAAGACTGAACTGAATGCTACCACTGATCAACTTGATCTAGTTGAATTTTTATAGAGTAGTTTATCTAACAGTCACACAATACACATTCTTCCCAAGACCATGCAAATTACCCTCATGGTAGTCACTTTTGACAATAAAACACACCTTGCCAAATTCTGAGAGAATAGAAATCAAAGTCTAGCACGAGACTATCAGTGAAAGTAGAAACCAATAAATATAAACAGGGGAGAAAATACCAAAGCAATTAGAAATTAAATAATATCCTTCCAATTAGCACTCATATAAAAATGTCTCAAGAGACTAAAAGACACCATAATAAATTAAATGAAAATAAAACTTATTTATCTGTAAGTATATTTTGAAAACAGTATTTAGAGAGAAATTTGAGAATAGGTGGTATATATAAGGGGAAAAGAAATGTTTAATATTGATAACCTAAACTTTCACATTAGGGAACTAGAAGAGTAAATTAAATCCCAAGTAAATAGGATAAAAGAAACAAAAAATTGGAGTAGAGATGAATTAAGTCTATGACACGAAATTACAGAGGAAATCAACAATATCAAAGTTTGATTATTGAAAGTGGTCGGCAAGGGGGTTATAAGCTGGCAAAGCTAGGGAGAAAAAGACACACATCATTATATTAAATGAAAAAAATCACTACTTACTCTACTGGAATCAAAAGGATAATAACACACAGTACAAACAACTATGCTACAGGCGCGCTAACTTCAATGGTGTGGATTGATGGCTTGTGGGTCATAGGACTAGCGCACACATACTGGATAAATAATCTCAAATGGTTCATGCTTCTGTCCCATGCCATGATGAAACCTGAGATCCATGTGGACATGTGCAATCTGTGCTGCTGCCTGTTGCCTCGCTGATGTCTTTGGGCTTTGTTGCCTTGGGAGGAAGGCATTCTGATGTGACCTGTCGTCACCTGAGATCGTGTTGAGACCCATGGTCCATGCAGCCACTGAGGGCTGTCAGTGGGTCTGGGGCTGATATGGCCAAGGCCCATGTTTATGTCTCTGGCACATGTTACCACTGAAGCCCATGCAAGATGACCAGATGATGGTGGTCTGAGCTGCTGCGTGAAGCCATGTTAGCGTCTGTGGGTACTGAGGAGCTGGCCCTGCCTCTCACAGGCCCACAGCATGAGCACATGGACAGCTGCCGCTGTCACTGGCAGAAGAGTTCGTCTGTTCCTTGCTGGCCCACAACACTGTGGTGCAGGAAGTAGCATAGGCACAGGAGAGCTGGCCCCGTCCTTCTCCTGCCACCAAATGGCTTTCCTCAGTTAATGGCTTGAGAGGAGGGGTGACCACTAGGAATGTGACCATGCTCCAGTGAGTATATGGACAATACAAAATGGGCTTTTTTCTTTTCTTTTTTTTCCACCTTTTTTTCTTCTGGGGTGCAGGTCACAGGGAAGGGAGGCAGACATGGGAATATTGGGAGGTGAGTGCAATCTGGTACCTGATGTGAGGTTCCCAAATAATCAAAAGTAATTTAAAAACAAATTATCATAATATGCCAGTTCCGGAAGAAATCCCAGGGGCTGGGGAGATGGTTCAGTGGGTAAGAGCACTTGCTGTGCAAGTATAAGGACATGAGTTCAAATCCGCAGCACTCATGTATCCAGACATGGCCATGCACACTTGTAACCCAAAAACTGAAGACAGGAGGATTCTTAGGGCTCTCTGGCTACCATCCTAGCTCTAGATTGAGAAATATCCTGTCTCAAGTGAATAAAGTGAAAAGAACCAGAGAAGGGCACTCTCTGGCCTCTGCCCATGCATGGATATGTGCACCTCTACACAATAGTGCAGACATTCCATATACATGCAGCTTCCCTCCTCCCCCCCGCCCCCCACACCTTTCTTTAAGGAAGCAAATTCATGGTCATAACAAACCAATAGCCATGCAGAATAGAAAGCATTAAAAACTACCGACTAGAGATTTAAATTTCTTCAGGTTAATAAAAGACATCTGTAAAACCCTTGTGGCTAACGCATTTAATGATCAGAGCTGAATTCTTTCCCTTTGGGACATTCAGGTTAGGACTGCTTTAAGATCGGGAGGAAGGCAAACATGGCTTCTCTCACCATGTCTAATCAACACTGTACTGCAAAAAGACAGAATATGGAGCCGGGCGTGGTGGCGCACACCTTTAATCCCAGCACTCGGGAGGCAGAGGCAGACGGATCGCTGTGAGTTCGAGGCCAGCCTGGTCTACAAAGTGAGTCGAGGATGGCCAAGGCTACACAGAGAAACCCTGTCTCAAAAAACCAAAAACAAAAAACAAAAAACAACAACAACAACAACAAAAACCAAAAAACCCAAAAAACCAAAAACCAAAAAACAACAAAACAAAACAAAAACAAAAAAAAAAGCAAAAAACAAAAAACAAAAAATAGACAGAATATGGACTCACAATATAAAAGTCAAAAACTCATTTAAAATGTCATTGTTTGCAGGTGACAGGATTGTATGTGTAGGGAATACTAAAACAGAAACATGAAGCTAATGGAGCTAATAACCGGCCTATAATGTCAGTTGCCTTTCTTTCTTTTTCTTTTTCTTTTTTTTTTTTTTGTAACAGGGCATGGCTAGCATACCCTGTCCTCTGTCCTTGAACTCTCTTTCTTTTTTAAAAATATATTTTATTAATTTATTCATATTACATCTCAATGGTTATCCCATCCCTTGTATCCTCCCATTCCTCCCTCCCTCCCATTTTCCCCATACTCCCCTCCCCTATGACTGTGACTGAGGGGGACCTCCTCCCCCTGTATATGCTCATAGGGTATCAAGTCTCTTCTTGGTAGCCTGCTATCCTTCCTCTGAGTGCCACCAGGCCTCCCCATCCAGGGTATGTGGTCAAATATGGGGCATCAGAGTTCATGTGAAAGTCAGACCCCACTCTCCACTCAACTGTGGAGAATGTCCTGTCCATTGGCTAGATCTGGGTAGGGGTTCAAAGTTTACTGCATGTATTGTCCTTGGCTGGCACCATAGTTTGAGCAGGACCCCTGGGCCCAGATCTGCCTGTCATAATGTTCTTCTTGTAGGTTTCTAGGACCCTCTGGATCCTTCTATTTCCCCATTCTCCCATGCTTCTCTCACCTAGAGTCCCAATAGGATGTCCTCCCCTCTGTCCCACTTTCCTGATAAGTGAAGACTTTGATGGGACATGCCCCTTGGGCTAGTGTCCAGATATAAGTGAGTATATACCATTTGACTCTTTCTGCTTCTGGGTTAACTCACTCATTATGGTCATTTCTAGTTCAATCCATTTGTCCACAAATTTCAGGAATTCCCTTTTTTTAATAGCTGAGTAGTATTCCATAGTGTAAATGTACCACAGTTTCTTTATTCTTCTTTATACTATCAGTGAAGAGCTCATCTGCAGGAAAGCTGCTTAGATGTAACTATACTGAACATGCACAACATGAAATGAAGGAAAGCTCTAAAGACCAGAAGAGAAAAACGATCTAAAGTATTAGATAAATGCTGTCTGTCCAGTGATGAGACTCCTCAGCACCTAGAAGTTGCCTCTCTAGGCTAAACCCAATTGCAAATAAGGCCTTGGCTCCTTGCTCTGTGGATATTATTGAGTGGCATGTCAATCGCTAAGTTTTTATGGAAATACAAAGCAGCAACGAGGAAGGGCACAGTCACAGGATTGTCACAGTACGGCTGCAAGAATTACTGAAGGGGTCACAGTCATCCAGACAAAACGGCACAAGATACAGCGTATTTACTGTGTGCTTATCTCTAAACTGGTGTGTGTGTGTGTGTGTGTGTGTGTGTGTGTGTGTGTGTGTGTGTGTGTGTTTTAAAGATTTTTCATAATCGAAAGTTATCTAAGGCTTGATTCCTGCTTGTACTCTGCTCCCACTCTAGACCACAAACTGTCCACATGTCAGTTTTACAAGTCTACTAATTCTCTGCTGTCCAAAGAAGTTACTTTCTGCTTAGTCATTTTATCCTGGAAAGCACATTTAAATTTCTTAGTTTTTCTTAAATTTTGGGGTCCAGATGCTTACATTTCTTTTAAATTGCTCAACAGTGTAGCACAATGACTTCTTCCTAAACCCAAACTTAGGTTTTCTTGGTGTGTGATATGTTCATTATCTTAACTTTTAATTTCATTTTGCATATGATTAGATAAGGAAAAAGTATACAATTTTAATACAAGTATGCATTCTTGTATTTGTGACTGTTCATTTCTTGCAACCTACTCAAGGATTGTGGCCTTCCCGACAGACATTATCTGTCTCGTTACATTGTGTTGGTCTTTCTTAAATGTTCCATAAGGGCTTATAAAAAGCATATGTGCATGGTCTTGATACAAAGTTTGGGACATCTGTTGGCTAAAGTATAAATAACAATTATACAATTTAAACTCTCTGTTACCTTTTTCCTGTCCACAGCTAATCTGTTCTACCTTTACAGATGCAAGTTAAAATTTACTGCTGAGTCTGTGCATGACTCCAATCTCATATTTTTTTTGCAGTCTTGGGTTATTTTACTACCAACTCACACAGTTTTGTTTGTTTGAAACAGAGATGTCTCTTTAACCAGGCTGGCCTGGCATTCACTATGTAGCCCAGGATATAACAATTTTCCTAAGTGCTGAGGTGACACCAACCAACCATCCTTGGCCTAACACACAGAGTTTGGTAATTGTATCCTCATAGTAAACTGTATGCCTTATACTGATACACTGGGCTGCTGTTTTGTGTAAGAGACCTTTGCTTTAAATAGAGTCCTTATAACACTGATACTTAGGTCACAGATTTCACTTTGCTCCCATCATGTTTCTTCTTCATTTAACCTACCTTTAGTTTGGGGGTTGATTTTTCTTCTTTTGTTATGTTGTGTTGTGTTTTGTATTCAACTTCTCCTCCCCCTATTTCTCTCCCTCCTCCTTCTTTCGTGAACCTGATAATCTTTGTGTGAATACATTCTCCATATTATTGGTTTAACTTTTACTTCTTTTTGTTTTGTTTTGTTTTTTGTTTTAATTTTATGTTTTGGTTTTAAACACTTTGTTTTTGCATCCATGGCTTTTCTTATGTGTGTGTGTGTGTGTGTGTGTGTGTGTGTGTGTGTGTCCGTCTTTTCAGCATAACAGCTATTATTAACTTCACTGGAGCAGATGTGCCTACTCACAAGAGACCCTCAATGTCTCAATGCCTGTCAACATTCCATCAGAGAGAGAGGTCCTGGGAAGGGCCATTAGACTTTCACCTGAGATTTTAGCCTCCTGGTCCTGCACCTCGGTGCCAGCTGCCTCCGCTGTAGGTTGTCTACTGTTCCCAAGGGGTGCTTTTGGTAGCAAACTGAGTGGGGGCTTCATCATCTATGTAGGCATGGGAAAGTTGTCATCCGTGTTGAACTGAGACTTTTCAGTGATGTAGCTGTTTTGATGTTACCAGTGCTACAGAAGTTCCCTTAAGCCATGCTCTAGTAAGTGAGCCCAATACATTCCTTAGCTCTCTGCCTTGTACTTTGGAGAGGCTGTGCTTCGCTGTGCCCATGGTGCTTCGCTGACTGATGAAACATTTGAACCTTCATTTGGCTTTGAAGCATATACAATCTCATGATTTGCAAGGTGTATGTCTTGGTTTCAGATGTGGCTATGAAAACATTGTTCATTATTTATATTTTTCTAGCCATACCTTCTCTTTAGATTGATGTCTCCATGGAAAGTCAAATAATCAGCACCTTTTTATTATGTCATATACTAATAGTATAATGCCATTTGCTAATTTATTCAGTTTTAAATAGTTGTTGAGTTATTACAGACAGAATAAGAAAATGAATATAAAAGGAATTCCCTCAAATTTTGGCTTGTTTCATTTTATTTTCATAACTCCCGCATTTCCAAGGCAACATCCTCTTTCTAATGATGATTTTTTTTAACTTCAGTCCATTCCTTTATTATATATCATCATTGTAGTTGCAGAAAACACTATGACTAGTGAGCCTAGTCATAGCTCTGTCACTGATGTCCCCATGACCCCTCTATCCTCTTTTTTTTCTTTCTGAGACAGGGTTTCTCTGTGTTGCCTTGGCTGTCCTGAACTGTATTTGTAGACCAGGCTGGCCTAGAACTCACAGAGATCCAGCTGTCTCTGCCTCTCCAAGTGCTGGGACTACAGGTATGTGCCACCATGCCTGGCTTCCTAGCCCTTTTGTTACATATTCAAATTACTTCTGAATTTTAATGCACAGCATTGGGAAGTGGCTTGTGCCTTCCCTTAGCTATTTCAACACTGTACTCATGACTTCGAATGGGGCTATAGGTCAGGATGAGTCCAACCTGCTTTGCCTCTTCCATCCTTTAAGCACATTCCACCTGATTTTTCTTCCCAGAAAATGTTTGTGTTATTGCTGATGTCTTACAAATTTATCTATGACCTATGTCATAGTTAATGGTGTCTCTTGCTGCAACAAACACCATGAGAAAGTTGGGGAGAAAAATGGTTTATTCAGCGTGCACTTCCATACTGCTGTTCATTATCAAGAAAGCCAGGACAGGAACTCAAGTAAAGCAGGGAGAATCCTGGAGGCAGGAGCTGATGCAGAAGCCATGGAGGGGTGCTGCTTACTGACTTGCTCCCTATGGCTTGCTCAGCCTATTTTCTTATAGAACCCAGGGCTACCTGCCCAGGGATGGAACCTCCCACAATGGGCTGTGCCCTCCCCCATCAATCACTAATCAAGAAAATGCCTTACAGCAGGATCTTGCAGAGGCATTTTCTCAATTGTGGTTCCCTACTTTCAGATAACTCTAGTTTGTGTGTCATGTTGACATAACACTAGCCAGCAAAACCTATCTTGGTACATGTTGTCACCTATGTTTTTATTTCTGGAATATAGTGAAGGAGAGCTAAATCTGTGTTTTAGGATCCCAAGTGTGGGATCAGAACAGTCTTGTGACAGAACAGGTGAGGTTAATCCACTAGAAGACTGACAACCTCGTGTGGGAGCTTGATTGTTGCCAGCTAAAAGATCCCATGAACAGACTCTGGGAGGAGGTATATAAATGAGCCCAGAACTAGAGACAGGGCTTTTTGGAGACTTGGGATAGTTTCTGGCTGTTCATCGCTCCCACTTTGAGACACTCCTAGAGAGAACCGCTCAAAGGAAGGCTTCAGGGCTCCAGCTCCTGCTGAGGTTCCAGGTTCTGGTTACTCCAGGTTCCAGCAGAAGAAATCCTGCTGATTATGCCAGGAGAATCGTTCCTTTGAACTGATATCCTTACGGTTTTGTTATTGTGTTCCTTAATCCTCTTTTCCTATTGTTTTGGCTTGTCAGGTTATAAGTGACATATGCTCAGTTAATAAGTTGTAATAAAATATATCGGTTAAGAAAATTTAGCCTACAATATAGTACTATACTTCATGTACAAATTCAGTTGTTTTTCAGAAAAAAATGAACTTTTTGTTGTTCCATCTTTGAGTATCTTTTGGATTCTGTGTGTGGAGCTCCTTATTTCATTGACAGATGACATGTTTGCCTGGCCTGTTATCTGTCCACTGGAGTCAATTGTCCTTTCTTTTCCTATGCTGGTTGTGGTTATCTCAAAACTTCCTTCTTTGTTGGTGATCTGATTATCCAGCAAGTCTACATTCACTTAATTTAGTCAGGAATATATTACTATTTGATTTGGTTTTGCTTCTTAATATATATATATATACATATATATATATATGTATATATATATCTTAGGTTCTTAGGTATGAAGCTTTTAGTTAATGGCTATTTATCATCTCTTTTATTTTTAAATATATTGAACTTTGTATTTGAAAATCAAAGCAAGAGAATTCAACTTACAAACTAATAATGTATTGCTGCAGTACTAATTATACCTATATTGCTACAATTAAGCTAGTCCATAATTAAAAGTCTGCTTACACTCACAGGCAGCATTAACTGAACTCACGGGGTTAAAAAACAAACAAAAAAGAGCATACAAAGTTGGAAGAAAAAGTGGTGATGGGTGAAAGAAGAACTAGAGGGAAAAGAAGGGAGTGGACTCAGGCAAAATGTCTTCTATATGTCTGTATACAATTCTTAAATTAAATAAAAATTTAAAAGATTCTTTCTTACTGGGTTTATGCTATCATTATTTCCTAGGGAAATTTCATCTGAATATTCCATTCTTTATTCTAGATAATTGTCATCTGTAGTGTACAGCATATCACTTTCTGGGTACCGCACTGCCCTGTTGATGGTGTCCTTGCTGCTCACTTTATTCTATCCAGGAATGTGCCCAGCACAAAGCAGCTTTCTCAGAAGCTAGGGGCTATTTTCTTTCATTTTCTACCAGCAAAAACATATATTGAACTTCTTGTTTTAGTTAGGGTTTTATTGTTGTGATGATCAAAAGTAACCCGGGGAGAGAAATATTTACTTCATCCTACAGCTTGGAGTCCATTATCCTGGCAAGTCAGGTGAAGAATTCCAGGCAGGAACCTAGAGGCAGCAACTAAGTAGAGGCCATAGAAGAATGCTGCTTACTGGCGTGTTCCTCTCTATGGCTTTCTCAGCCTGCTTTCATCTACAACCCAGAAACCCCTTCACTGGTATAGCACAGCCCACAGTGGGCTGGGCCTTCCCATGGCAATCATTAATCAAGAAAAAGCCCCCACAGACTTGCTTATTGGCCAATCTGATGGAAGAGATTTTCAATTGAGATTCCCTCTTCCCAGATGTCATTACCTTGTCTCAAGTCAAAACAAACAAACAAAAACAAACGCCAGCATACTTCTAATACTTCCCTTATACAGGCACAACTTTTGTGTGTGGCTTCAGCTTCTGCTCTGGTTGAAAGCCGTATAGTAATTAAAATTTTCTGTTATATATTCTGCCTACCATGCATGTGAACTAGAAATTTTATTTTACAGCAGAGTTGAGATGAATAGATTTAAGAAACTTTTCTCCCCTGCCATCCCTTCTCTCCACACCTTCCCCACCTCTTCTCTCCTTTTCAATTGGGGCTGCACATTTGGAAATGTGTGTCATGAAATTCTGCCCTTTCTTTTGACTGCATCTGAGGAATTTTGACTGCTCTCCCCTCTTTGTTATTCTCTCATTACAGCTGGGAATTGGGGAGTTTCAGATGTTTTCGTTCTACCCATCTTAACTTGGAAGTCAGTAAGAGGACTTAAAATAAATTTTAATCAAAGCAATACAAACAAATGGTCACAAATCAAATCACACAAAAATATTTTGTCAAGAAACAACTGAACCCAGCTCCAGGGTGACTAAACCTAACCTCACTCACCATATGCATTTTTCTTTTTCTCTGTAAATGGAGGGGAAATTATATATTGTGAAATGTATGTATTATAAGTATATAGTTTGGTGAACTGTGATGATGGCTCAAAGCTATGCTACTCTTCTTCCCCCACTAAGGGAAGAACCCCAGTGCAATGACTCACTCAGTCCCTCCACGCCTACCCAGGTGGCACATTCTGTATGTATTGTTTTGCTCTAGCTTAGTCTGACTCAGGTGGAACATATAAACTTCATTTGAGTTGAGTCATACAGCATGTCCTCTTAGATTCTTTTCTATAGCATGAACCTATAGCTTTCATATTTTAGTAATCATCAGTTTGTTCCTTATTACTGTATGGTGCTTCATCACTCGTTTTGCTTAGTAACCGTACTGTGGGAACATTTCAATGAGTGCCTATTCATATTATTGTTTCTGTATTCATTTGATGTGATGGACATGTAAGTAAGCCTTTTTTTTTTTTCAGTTTAGCACTAATGAGATTATGTCTGGAACTTCAATGAATTTGTAGACAGAGTTTAGAAGAGTGGACATCTCATCGGTACTTGGTGGGTGTTTGAATCGATGAACCACAGACATAGAACAACTCTTATTAGGTCTTTTTTTTTTTTAATTAAAAAAATTTTTAGGTCTTTCTTTTTCTTTCTTTCTCTTCTTCTTCTTCATTGTTTTGTTTGTTTGTTTGTTTTGAGACAGGATTTCTCTGTGTAGCCTTGGTTGTCCTAGACTCCCTTTGTAGACCAGGCTGGCCTTGAACTCACAAAGATCTACCTCCCTCTGACTCCTGAGTGCTGGGATTACAGGTATGCCACCTCATCTGGCTTTGTTGATTTCTTTTAGTAATGTAATTGTTAGTATTTCATCAAGTTTATCATAGATATTTTAAGATCCTTTGGTGCTGTGAATAATAGTATTCTTAATTCTATTTTTCTTGCCCAATGTGGTTGTCAGTTTTATGTGTTCACTGGGTATTTTTTAAATTATTATTATTATTTATGTATGTATATGTCTGCATAAAAAGAAGAGAGTTGATTTGCCCAAAGCTAGAGTTCCAGGTAGTGGTTAGTGAGTTGCCTGATATGAGTGCTGGCAATTGAACCTAGGTCCTCTGTAAGAACAATATGTGCTTTTAACCACTGAGCCACCTCTCGAGCCCATAACTGGGTATTTTTATAACTAAATTGACCATGAGTCTAGATGTTGTAATGGAGGCATTTTGCGAACTTAGCATCTACAAAATTAACTTTCAGTATCGAGATTATATTTGCGTGTCTTGGTGGGCCTGATCCAGTCAGTTAAAAGGCTTTAAGAGCAGAACTGAAGTTTCCCATGGGAGAAGTGACCTGACTGCTGAAACGTTTCTTCTCTCCAACTTGCCTTTCTGACAACCTACCCCGTGGATTTGGCACTTACCTGCCCAGCCTGGACTATCTATCATGTGAGCCTAATGCTCACTATAAATGTATAAACTTGCAAACTTACACCCATACTGCTTTACAAGCATCCACTTTCCTTCCAACATCTACTCACCCACCTCACCCCACCAAATATATGAATGTAAGAATAAACAAGCCATACACACACACACACACACACACACACACACACACACACACACACATACACACACACACACACACACACACACACACACACTAAAGATAGCAGCCAGGTCTGTATTTGTTCTGTTCAATCACTATTAGAAATGAACTTTAGAGAAACTTAAAAATAAAATAAATATAACTTTAAAAATACCAAGTTAGCAATAAAGTCACTAAAATGATGTTTTCGTGTAAAATGAGGAACACTTTATAGAAAAAAGATTTACCTGCTGTATGTATTCATCCAAGGTGGACGTTCAAGAAATTATTTGCTTTGGAGTCACTTAAATTTCCCTACATAGTAAGTGGGGATCCATTCTACATTGGAATAAACGAATCTTATGTGTGGGAGGGGGGCCTCATCCAGGAATCTTAAATGTGCTGCTGTAGTTGGCTTCAAAAGTCAACCCTATAAATTGCCTATTATAGTCTAAAGATGTGAAATCTGAGCCTGAAAGACTCTCATAACTATTTCAGGGGAATAAGGGAAGGAGCCCAAAATAAAAGAAAATAGGGTTTATAAAAAAGAGATACATAAGCAGTCCTAGTAAACCCAAAAATGTAAGGCAAAAATTTAAAAAGTGAGTGTCTCGGCAGCTTCATATCACTTGCACATACCATAGAGTTTCCCAGATAACTAGCTTTATAGAATAACTCGGGTCCCTCTGAAAAAAGTGCCAAGCACCTGGTTCACTTCCTGGTTCTTCTTAAGTAGAGCAAATGGAATTTATGGGAACGATAGAGTTTTTATTGATTATATTTAAGTGGTTTAGAGAAAAATTAAATAATTTTCTCACATATTGTGCTAACATCAGAGCCAAAAAACTAGTTGGAAAAGAAATAGAAAGATTAAAAATAATATAAAATTCACTATTGAAGTTTAAAGTTTGCTAGAAGACAGAAGTATTTTTTTAAAATTAAATCAGTGGACTTAGAAGTGGAAAATATGCAGTTTTATGATCAATGTTTCAGTAAAATGAACTTAGAGCTCCAGTACATGAAACATTGAAAAAAAATATTCTTAAAAATAAAATCTTACTTTTCTTTCCACTACATGTAGGAAGATACTAAAACAAAGGTTTCATCTATTTCTATAGAAATGAAAAATTTAGAGGTAAACAAGCAGAAAGAAGTAGTAACAATAATATCCATACTTAATGTAAAATTTTAAATATGTATGAAATAATTATTTTACATTAAGTAGTCTTTTACTAAGTTAATAATTAAATAGACAGAATGTAAAAGATTCTTTGTTTTCTGTAATTGGTATTAACCGCTAAGCCATTCTGTGTGGTAGCATAACTCTAACCTATGAGATTTAGTCCCAATGGATTCTTTCATTTCATGATCATAGATTATTGTGAGTGTACTCATAAAATTGCAATACACACACAGAGCTGCAATGCCTGTTATAGATTCTCCCAGAAATTAATGTCATATCAATAAGATGTGAATGAGAATTTTAAATAGTTACTTAAAAAATATGACAAAGGAATTTATTGACATACTAAGAAATGAAAACTGTGAAACTTATATCCTTTCATTGATATAGTTTAAGTTTTTCTCCACATTTGAGAATTTCATGTTTCCAATAAAATATAATCATTTTTTACCCCCTTCTTCTCTTCCTTCTAAATACACCCATATATGACCAATTCCACTCCCTCTTAACTTCATGTCTTTTAAAATAATTTTTATTTTTAAAGCCCACTAAACTCACCTACTGTTGCATACATGTGTGTGGGTGTGGGAGCCTCCACTGGAGCATGAAAAGCTTACTAGTAGTCACATTAAAAAAATAAATAAAAAAGTAAGACTAAAGCAAGAGTCTCCCTTTCTCAGCTACTATCCAATGCCTGAGGCTTCTCAGTAAGGGGCGTAGCCTCCAGACCATATATCCCATCCGTGGCAGGATTTTGACAGGCTTGATCTTAAGAAGATCTTCCACAGGTACCCATAGATGCTGTGATTTCATGACTGAGATAGGCATGCTGTGTCCAAAGGTAGCATTTCACAGCGTGCCTCCCCATCTACTTTGTCTCACAGTCTTCCTCAATATTCCCTGAGTGGTAGTAGAGGAGAGATTCGTACCGATGCCTTGTTTGGAGCTGAACATTCAACCCGACTCTCAGAACTTTTACCAGAGTGCTTCTTTCCATCGACTACTGCCCACAACTAAATGAAGCTTTTGTGACCAAGGTTGAAAACAACCCATGTCTGTCAGTGCTAGGAGCTGGGTGGCGGGTGAAGTCTAGGTGCCAGTACATTTTTAAAATAGGGCTTATAAATATTATTTGACTTAGTAAACAAATTAATATTTACATATATAAGAAAACATTTTCAGGAAATCATTTTCACTATATACAAAATAGAAATTACATGTGAAATCTTTCTAGGGGAGACATGTGAATAATAAGTGTAGCTGTGCCTCTCATTTCTGTCTGAGAAGAATAAGTTTTGTAAGAATATTAATTCTTCAAAAATTATTTACTCAAATAATGCATATTTGTAAATGTCAGTTGATATGGTTTACAGATGACTAATATATTTCCAAAGTTTGTACGTTATAAGCTTCATCAAGGAGTGGGGCCAGTGAAAGGTCACAGAAGTAGTCCCTCCCTCCCCATCTTTGGTTTTCCACTGTCTGACTATTATTCATCACCCTTGCCAATGTGCCTTCCTGTTTGCATTGTCAGTCTTTAAAACTGTGAGCTAAGTAAGTTATATGTATGTATGCATGTTTATATGTATGTATGTATATATGCATGTTTAGATGTATGTATGTAAATAAAGCTTTGGGTGTTTTGCTATAGTAACAAAGCAAATCAGTGCAATTATCAAGTTCATTGAGCTATGAATAGGATAAATGCAGTGAATGTTTATCCCTAAATTACCCAGAATTCATTTGTTCTGTAGTTTTTCTTATTCTGTCTCTTCTACAAGGTAATTGCACTTTCCCTGGGCCAGAGGTAGCCAAGGATTGCCTTAAATTAAGCAGAGCTTCCCTTTTGCTTATATCAGTGATTACTTCTGGAAAGGTGATTTGCTCTACTGCAGAGGGCACATATTTTACTGGGTGCTCTGGAAAAATATATCTATCATCCCTACACATGGATATTACAGTAGTGCCTGATTAAGTTGAGTTTCGAACAGTTGTTGATCAGCTGATTAAATCACAGTTGTGCTTCTAGTAAAGCTCTTCAAGAGAAGCATGAGAAAGACGGCAGCGCCAAGGGAAACCATAGGGAAATAAGAATCATGGGCAAGCAGTGCCTTTACCCAACTACCCTGCCCATTTGACATTCGTGACTCCTCATGTACCTTGAACTTCTGTAGATTTTGATAACACCCTATGCTGTTAGTCTAAACACAGAAACAAAACTAGTTTGCTTTTCTTAAATTTCATTGTCTCAAACATTACGCAATAGCACTTCAGTGGTCCAACACACTGACAGAAGGATGGAGAAGAAACACAAGTGCAGAAGGAGGTCATTGTCCTGAATGAGGCACTGGTGAGAAAACTAGGAACCCTGAAATCAATCAGAGACCTCCAAGAGGCAGAGCTGTGAACCTGCAGTCTTTCTAGAAGATTAGGAACAGGTAGCACTGATGCTGGCAAATAAAAAACATTCTCTGAGAACCGAAAAGGCAAGTTGGGGAGAGAATGCAATGTGAGATGAAGAGAGGACCAGTTACTATGCCCATCTTCAGGTCTGTTGCACTCAGAAGGAGATGGCAAGAAACTGCAATTGGTAAGCAATGAGATAGGAGGAACGTGAGAATCCAGTGTTACAGGAACAAAGTCAAGAACACTATGTGAGAAAGAGTAAGGAATCAATAGTTACAAAGGCTTCTGTTGAGTAAGAGGAAAGGATTAAATGAGTATGGGTAAAATGAACTAATTTGGGGGAGATGGTAATGAGTACTTTTGTGAGTTAATCTGAAGAAATTATTGTCACAGATGGGGTTAAATGAGATGGTTCCTAATGATCTTCTGTTATGCTTAGCCTAGTTCTCATCAGAGAGGCATTGTCCAACAACTGAGAGGACCAGCCAAACTCTAGGCAGAGGCAGAGAACCCCACAGAAGAGGGGAGGAAGAGTTGTAGGAGCCAGAGGTGTCAATGACACTGAGAGAAGATGGCCCACAGCATCAGATAAGCAGGGCTCATAGGCCTCACAGAGACTGAAGCAATAGTCATGGGCCCTGTACAGGTCTGAGCTAGGTCTTCTGCATATACCTTATGGTTGTATAGGTTGGTATTCTTGTAAGACTCCCAACAATGGGAGTTAGGGGTATCTCTGACTCTTTTGCCTGTACTTGGGACCCTTTTTTCCTACAGAGTTGCCTCATCCAGCCTTGATATGAGGGTTTTGGTTCAGTCATATGGTATCTTGTTAGGCCGTGTTTGGTAGATATCTCTGGGAGGCCTGCTCATTTATTTTTTTTAAAGGAAAATAGAGGAGGTGTTGGTCTGGGGAAAAGAGGAGGCAGAGGTGGAAGGACTGGGAGGAATGGAGGGAGAGGAAACTGACGTTGGGATGTAATGGATGAGAGAAAAATAAAAGTTGAAACAAAACAAAACAAAACAACCAAGCAAATGAATGAATAGGGGCCTCTGCTGGAGCAGCTTCTGTAGGAGAAAATCCCATAGGCTCCTTCTGTATCAAAGTTTCTCCCTGTGAATAAAAGCTAGTTGGTCAGTGAGCAGCGCACAGTGGTGGCTTTTGCAAATATCAGAAAGAGGTCAGAGGAAACACAGGTGTTTGTTTGCTCCACTAGAGTGAGCACAACAGAGGAAAAATGAAATGTCTGGATAAGGTGCACGGTAGTAGAAGTAGAGGTTCAAAGGGAAAGGACCTGAATTTGATGGGTCAGAGGGTCAGAACTGGGTGCCTACTAAGACATTTAAGAATCACTAGAAGGAAAACTTCTTGTGGTAAAGATTCTAAGCACTGGATGTTTTTCAGATCAAAATCTTCAGGAAATTCTTCCTTGAGCAGCCCTTCAGAGAATAAAAGGGCGACTTTCATCACCACTTCCAGGATTGGGTGAGATCTTGAGGTTCCATTGAAGCTGTTTCAACTGACCAACTTTCTTTTTATTAATTTATTTATTAATTCATTTTACATCCTGGTTGTATCTTCCTCCCTCCTCTCCTGCCAGTCTCACTCTCCCTCCTCCTCCTGCTCCCCTATTTCTCAGAAAAGGAGAGTACCTCTATCAAACTACCCCAGCTAACCATGTAGCATCAGGGCTGGGCTTGTCCTCTCCCCTGTGGCCTAGTAAGTTTGAACCTGTCAAGGGGGAGTGATCAAAAAGCAGGCAACAGAGTTCATGTCACAGACAGCCCCTGCTCCACGTAATAGAGGACCCACATGAAGCCTGAGCTGCTCATTGGCTACATCTATGTAGAGGACCTAGGTCCAAGTCTATGCATAGTCCTTGGTTGGTGCTACAGACACCACACACCCCTCTGGGCCTTGATTGGTTGGCTCTATCAGTCTTCTTGTGGAGCCCTTGACACTTGTAGGTCATTTTATTTCCCCACCCCTTCACTAAACTCTATATGCTTTGCCCAAAGTTTGGTTCTAAGTTTCAGCATCTGTTTTGAAGCACTGCTGGGTAGAGTCTCTCAGAGGACAACTCTGCTAGGCTCTTCTCTGCAAGCATAGCAGAGTATGGTTAACAGTGTCAGGGGCTGGTGTTCTCCCCTGGGGTGGATCTTGGGTTGGACATTTCCTCAATCTCTAGGAGGAGATGAGGAGGACTTTAGCTGAGACTCCTAGTAGCAGGGGCCATGGAGACTGAAGAGGACACCCTCTAACTAGACAAGACTCCTAGTGGAGGGAGGAGAACACCAACCCACCCACAAAAACTTCAATCCAAAACTTACCCTGCCTACAAGACATGAAGGGATAAAGATAGAACATATAGACCAGAGTTTGAGAGAATGTTTAACTGACCATTTAAAAAAAAAAAAAAGAAGGCCAGGTAGTAGGGGTAGCAGTGAGAACTTTCAGAAGAATAGAAAATAACAGAGTATCTAGAATTAGATACCAAGGAAATCAGAGAGCATCACATTTTCTAGAAAGAAAGAAAAATGGTATAATGGTAGCAAACTCAGGAGAGTCAGACTGGCATCTATCTTCTTCAGCATGCTGACTATTAGAAAATGTAACACTTTAATAAGTGAAGAGAGGCTGGCAAAATAAATAGAAGTCCAGCCCAGAAAATTTACCCACAGAGAATTTCAGGTCATACTATGTATCAGAATCCCAGGCTGGAGTGAGAAGTTAGGGTCATTTATATGTTTGCAACTCTTTATCCAGTTCTTTTCTAGGGATCATCCACACTTTACAGCGCGACTCAGTGAGACTCAGTTCTACAGCCTCAGATATGGGAGGGAAATGGTGGAGTCTTCCCCACTAACGCCTCAGTTCTGCCATTAGACATTGAGTCTGAGACACTGAACTGAAAGTCAGGGATGAAATGTTAAAGGAGCAGGAATAAATCAAGAGGGCAAGTGCACAGCATCTACCTTTTTAAAGTGGCCGTTCTATGCACGTGCCTCCCAAGTCTTGTTCTGTAGGTTTTATCATAGCTGTCTGACTCCCTTCCTATGGAGTTCCCTTCTGACTGGGATAGTTTTAATTTCCTTGGCTAATAGCTAAGAATCCTCTTTTATTTTATAAGTAAATCATGTTCCAGGTAATGGCCTTGAAAAATCCATATGGAAATTTGGCCTAAGTGGAGATAAAAGCAAATGAATAGTTTCTTCATTACTGTTATTTTCTGTCTTTAAGAGAAAGTGTTAGGGTGATTCATTGGCTCTGTCCATGACCATTACAAGAATCGCAAGGAACTCAAAACCTTTGAACTGATTCAGAAGGTCTCAAGTACGTTGGGTGGGAACGTATCTCTACCAAGACTTATATAAAACTCTTTTTAAACTTCAATCTCTTAAAGCCGCAGAGCTATCAACTCAAGGACCCAAAGTGCAATTTGTTGAGGAAACTTGCTGACAAATAGTATCAATTCAATTCACCACTTAAATAGAGATTTTCAAAGTTATGTTGGGGGGGCTAGAGCTGGGGTTACAGGTGGATCAGATATGGGTATTGGATATGAAACTTGGGTCCTTTGGGAGAGCAGCTCCGGGGATCCCACATCCTCTTCTGATCTTCATAGCTGGCCCTCATACACAAGCGTACACACGCACGCACGCACGCACACACACAGACAGACACACACACACACACACACACACACACAGAGAGAGAGAGAGAGAGAGAGAGAGAGAGAGAGAGAGAGAGAGAGAGAGAGAGAGTAAGAATAAAAAAATTACATGAGTCATATGGGTCATGGACAAAGTAGTGAACATTCAGTTCAGAGGGGATATATATACAGTTCATCTTGCTTGCTGTTCTAGCAAACAAAATCATATCCTCCCAATGTTGCTCACTACTATATAGTTCAAATACCCAGACTTCCTCAGTATAGTAAAGATGAAAAGGTCAGACTTTGTGATGTGAGGGTCTGGAGTGTCCCATCAATCTCAAGATCTCAGAAAGCATTAATGTTAACTGTGGCTTGTATCATACAAGCGGTATGGAGTGGGGACAGGGGAAGAGGGCAGTATCATAGCAAAGTGGGAACAACTATAACCTTCCTGGAAGGTCCTTTGTTTTAAAAGATGATTTGGTATTTAAACTAAAATGGTTAACATGGGTCTTGTAATATATGTAGATAAAAAAATATGTGAAAAAGTAACACTAGGAGGTGGACATGGTGGTTCAAAGTCTACAATCCCAGCACTTGGAAAGCTGAGGCAGAAGAATTACTGTGAGTTACAGGCTAGCCTGAGCTACAGAGCAAGACCGAGTCTCAAAAATAATAGGTGGGGGAACTCTTTTTTTTTTTAAAGGAAAGCAAAGAGCCTGTTTCCTGTTGAGTTGCACGAGTTCTTTGAAGTCCCACAAGGACAAGACAAAGCAGCCAGGACAGATGCTGTGCAGATGGTAACTTGTTATCACAGCAGTATCACACAGCTGAGGGATTATATGCATTTATAGCATCCAGAAGCAGTCAAATCATTCTGGAGAGGAAGGGAAAACGTTACCTCATCCTTTACTTGCCTGTTGCAAACACAACCCTAAAACATGGCCCAGGAAAATAGATAGGGTTACATTCTTGCCATATATAAGGCATTCAGGACTCATGGCAAATTGCTGTCTGGAGCATCCTGATTCCTACAGTTGAATAGTTGTGTCCCTCCATGTTGAAACAATCTCCAATATGGCCATGGTGAGAGGGACCTTTGGGCAATGAGTGGGTGGTGAAGGCTCTGCCCTCTTTATGGAGGTATTACTCTTAAAAGAGGCTTCAGAAAGCTTGTGGCCCCTTTGGTTCTTCTGCCATGTGAAAGCACATGGTTCTTGCCCTTTCTGCCGTGGGAAGATTCTGTAAGAACTTCTGTCTATGAAGCAGAGAGGTACACATCAGCAAACATTGCATCATCCCGAGTCTTGATCAGGGACTTCTCAGGCTCTGTATCTTCATAGTCATGTTGTTTCCATCTTCTTCCAGACTTCTGCATATGTTTACCTAGAGATAAATTTCCTTTTTTTCCATAGAAAAATATAGATCTAAAATATACATTGGCCTTTTGCTTCCTACTTTCTAACTGTTCCAAATAATAAGATATGAAACTCTTCAATATATGTTTATGCTTATTTGCAGCATAAACATCACATGTATGTTTATAGTATACAGTTTATTTATGGGAAGGAAACTCACATATCATTTTGGACCTAGGGCTCAGTGTGAACAAAACAGCAATTAATTATTGCCTTTCTCATGGTTTTTTTTTATATTGTGTGACTGTCTCTCTGCTGTAGATTGTATTAGTCTTTTATTAGTGGCTTGCTGGTATATAAATTGAACAGTCACTAAACAAAACAAAACAAAAAATGAAGTATGCAAGCCTTGGAAATAAAAAAAAACCAACCAAACAAACAAACAAACAAAACCCCCACAAAAACCCCAAGCACCACGAGGGATTTTCTAGAAGAGTCCAATGAGAAGGAGGCACTGTTCAGAGCTGAAGGTTAAACAGCATGAGTAATGAACCTGGTGTGATCTGTCTTAAATATATTTACACATTTATGAAATGTAAGCTTGGATCACGTAGTGTCCATAAATTAAACAGCCAACAAGATTCCAAGATGAAGTCATTTTATTACATAGGAAAATTTAATTTATCAACTTCAAGAACCCAGAACACTTATACTGTCTTTTGAGCTTTCTGAATTCGTTTGCTTGTTTTGGTGTTTGGCCCAGTGAAGGATATCTCAGGAGATCATATTTTATAAATGAATGCAAACATATGAAGCAACGTGATGGTCTGGACTTTATACTTAAACAAGTTTGTGTTATCCTGGCTTAATTCTGTCCCCCATAATGCAGACAAGTCATATTTTTATTAAAGAAAGCAGACAAAAGCCTGTCTTAGAAGTGCCGAGACTGGAAGTGGGGAGTCACTTGAATCAATAGAATCAGCGCTGTTAATTCCACACAGATGTCTCCGTACATTCCTGTAAAATTTCAGACTGAAAAGGAAATGTTAGTTACACCCTTCTCCTAACAGCCTAGGCGAAAATATTTCACATATTCTATGTATGTTTTACTAACAGAAAAAAAAGACAAAAATGAAGTAATTGTCACTTTGAGTTTAGTATTTTATTATTAGTAAAAAAAAAAAAAAAAAAAAAAAAAAAAAAAAAAAAAAAAAAAAAACCCACACATGCACTTAACAGGCAGCGCCTAACCTTTTCTCAGTGTCAATCTCCACGTTTCAAAACATAAAAATTCAATTTGTGTCTTCAGACAGTGATTGGGAAAACAATGTGTTGACAAGATTTATACTTATTTCTAGCACACTGGATAGTGCTGCCATCGTGTGTTTGTGCTTACTCTTAAACAAGAGGGGAGGAGTATAATTGTTCCTTACAAACACTGGCAAGGGTAAAGACATCATCTGAAGGAATTACACAACGGCTAGTGTTGGATGGTTTGGATCATTTTTTAGTCTCCATTTTACATTCTCCAGATCATCTTCGGATGGACCACTAGGTCATAAGCTCTTAGTTGGAAACTGAAGAAACTGTTATCATTTCCTACCAGAGCTAAATATATACATAGATTGCATGGTTATCAATCTTTCTCTTCTCCCATCCAACTTCCAACCAGGCTCAACCTGCTTAGCTTCCAAGACTGGACACATTCAGAGATGTTAAAAAAGAAAGAAAGAAAGAAAAAGAGAAAATCTAGGCTCAGAAAAGCAAAAGAGCTAACCATAAGTTCCTTCTCTAGAAAGTATCAACAATAGGTCCTGAATCTGGAATTATTCTTGATGACTTATGTGCCCGTAATATTCCAGTGCTTAGGATGTGGGATTTCCCTAATAGTCATTTATTGATCAGTTAGCATCTTAAGGCCACTGAAGCGGCATTTCTTGCTATGAAAAAGAGCATCAAGTTAATTTGGGCCTAGAGAACCAAGGAATGCTTTTCAAGGAATTTAGTGATAGTGATGGCGGATGAGTGAATGCTGTTAAACATTTTTAGGCAAATGTAGCTTGCAAGTTTTCAAAGATAAGCAGTGAGCTTACAAGGCCCAGTTTTAGGACTGTCACAGTGCCCTGTGGTATACACTAATGTATGAAAACAATGCTGAAGGAGCTTGAAGATGCACATTTCTAATGCCTAGCTTGTATAGGAGCTTCTCAACAGGAAGGAGAGATTTGTTGAGCACATGTGTTTAGGCTGGGGAAACACAAGCAGTAAACTTTCTTACAAGGTGCTGAGAACATAGCTTCAGAAGTTGAGATCAGTTAGAGCTATTGAGTATGGGGTTGATTTGTGGCTTGTAAACCCCATCCAGATGTGACCTGCCAACAGAAGTCAAAGTTATTACTAGCCCCCTGGCTGACTCTAAGAGGCATAGGTATATGAATCAGCATCTTACTTGGACTCCTTGCAGAGAAAGATGCTGGAGGAGAATTGGAATTTGTTGGTACCTCACAGCCAGCCTAGAGACCTTGCCAGCTACCACAGCCTTGGTTTGCTATCACTCTGCTATTGGTGTTCTTAAAGAAGAATAAGACACACGTGCAATCAACCTGAGACTTCTTCCTCTGCAGTTCAAAAGGTTGAAAGGTGTTGTAATTTCTCCTTGTTTGGTCGAGAAGTTAGAGTGCACACACAAAGCATTCGGTGACAATATGCACTGCTCTGCTTACATTCACCAACATTTTATATTAGCAGGAGTCAGGAAATTGAAGGGAAGGTGCTTTTTGTTGCTGTGTATAGACCTAACTAGAAGTGCTTTTTTTGCTAAAATGTCAAGCAGAAGGCTGAAATAAAGAATCTAATGCCAACCTTTGCTTCTTTCTTCTTCTAGGTCAGCAATTGTCACCATGTGGGTCATGACCCCTTTGAGCATCAAACGACCCTTTTATAGGGGTCACATATCAGATAACCTGCATATCAGGTAAATATATATATATATATGTGTGTGTGTGTGTGTGCGTGTGTATGTGTGTGTGAATGATGACAATAGCAAAGTTACAGTTATAAAGTAGCAAAAAAAATTTAATGGTGGGAGCGGGGGAATCATCTCACTGTTGACAGTAGGTGTATTTGTTCAGGCTTCTCATCTCTAAAGGCTGACATGGATGAACAGTTCACGGTCACAGATACCAGGATGTCAGAGATCAGAAGGACTGGTGAGCAAGCAATTCAGTATGGAAGAAGTTAGGTATCACAAGAAAAATGCTACTTATTTTCCCCATAAACAGGAACAAACTATTGAATCCTCCAGCATGGGATTTGAGTGGGAGAGAATGGCATTGCTTCATCCTCATGTAAGTGACTAGCTCTTATTCTGCTAAGTCTTCTGTATAGGGTTTTTAATGGACTTTTGGAGAGCAGGATAGAGCCAGAAGGTAGAGTCCCCTCCAAGGAAGGTATATGTGGAAGGACCTGGAAAAGCTGAGAGATACAGAGATGCAGCATGCACCTTGAGCAACAGAGCTCTGGGAGATGTTGCCCCAGCCAGAAGTTCTGGTGAGAAATGGCTGGCCCATTTTCAGCAGAGTAATTTTAAGAGCATAAGGACAGGACTCAGATCTGAGATGATGGTTCAGTCAGTAAAGTACTTGCTTTGCAAAGCACACAGGGCAGTGTTTGGATCCCTGGTACTCACGTATAATCCAGGGGTGGTGACGCACATCTGTGACTTCAGAACTGGGAAGAATGACACTGAATGACAGCCAGATCCTTCTCTGTTGGTTGCTAGATAGCCAGTTTAGCTGAATCAGGGGGCTTCAGGTTCAGTGAGAGAGCCTGTCTCAAATAACAAGGGAGAAAGAGAAGTAAGACACCCTATGGCAACCTCTGGCACATGCATATATTCAAAACATACTCACCTATGATATACACATGACCAAGAGAAATTAATTTATTAATTGTGATATAGGCAGCATGTAATGAAATTATGTGGGATCAGGTAGACTACCTACTTTCGCAAGAAAAAGGCATTGTCCTTTCTCTAAATCTTGAAGGTCTGGCTTCTAAAATCCAAAGTCAAAAAGGATTTGATGCAGGGATTGCTCTTTCAAAAATTGAAAAACCTCTGTATTGGGGCAAAGGCAACTAGGAACCGCCAGGAAGAGCAGGGATTGAGGGGAATCCATCTCCGACCCTGCTGTATTTTCAGACTAGAACTTGCCATCGACTGTGCATCAAATGAATCAGTAAGGTGGTTGATATTGGGCAACCTGCCAAGACTCAAGTTGAATGGGGTCAGAGTAAAAATGGGTAATGAGGAGTAGAAGGCTGATGTTTGAGCCATTGATGTTTGGAAAAGATGTTTAGAATATTTAGATATATAATAAGAACATAAGGCACTATTTTATAGCCTCATAAACATGTCAGTAGCATATCCCCATTGTGTACCAGTGTTTATTAAGCCTATATGTGTGTGATAATGCTTAATGAAGTGTTTATGAACTTACGTTTAAGGCATGTACCATAGGATGTTTAGTAAATAGAAATAAGTTTATTTATCTATATTTGAATGGTTTTAGGCAACAGTGTTTTATTTAATAAAGAAAACAGAATAGGTAGTGAGATGTCTCAGCAGATGAAAATGTGCTTGCTGTGCAAAATTGGTGACCTCAGTTCCATTCCCCAAACCCACTAAAATCTACATTGCATATGCATTCAGGCTTGCACACATGCATGCATGCACGCGCTAATAAATAGAAATTTAAACGTTTAAAGGAAATTATCCTCTATTTTGTTTTATTCTTGAGGCGTATCATACGCCTTAATAACAAAACTCTCAAAGTTACTTTCTATCACTAGGAAAATGAAGACAAAGCATTAAGTTCAAATTCATAACTGGGATGTTTCACAGCTAGTTTTCAGCACCCAAAACAGTTTGCAGAGAGCAGAAATAGATAGTTAAACTGAACTAAACTTGTTAGTGATTTTTGTAGACTGAAAGCAGTGCCTGCTTCTTAAAAGAGAAACCAAGGGTAGGCACACTCCGTGGAGCGGCTTTAACACTGTGTACCCTCCTTATCTACACAGCAGATGAGCAGTCCTTAGCACTTGTCCTTCATAGTCACCACAAGTCTGTCCAGAAGGAAGCAGGAGAGGTCCTCTTAGGAAAATGGATCTTACTGCTTGGAACTCAGTCTGTCTCATCCCTCCTAGACCAATGGAATCTCAGACATTTAGTATCTGTTCTCCCATTGATAAACGGGGCCCCTGAAATCTCACTACATGTGTGTAAAGGTTGGAATGCCTTCATTGCACACAGGAGTGGGCTGCAGAGGGAAGCCTTCACGATGACTTTGTTATAGTGTATTATTTTACTGTCATGTAGGAAAATATGATAAACTGAACAATCCAGACTTTATATCACACTAGTGAGGCACTTGCTCTTTATTTGTTACTGTGCACACCAGGTGACATTGCATTGCCTCTTTGTTTTTTGTTTTCTTTTAACCATAGGATCTCATGCAGACCAGCCTGACCTTGCGTTTCTGATCCTCCTGCCTCCACTCCTGAGTGCTGGGATTATAGGCAAGAACCATACTTAGCTTTGAAGTTGTGTTTTATTAATAGCAATTGATGGCCTGAAAACTGTAGCAACTCTTTGAATGTACTTTGGCAAAAGCCTTCCCACTTTCTCTGTGTTTTCTTTTTTTCACCATCTACGTTTGTCTCTGTATTTCTGCCAATTTGTTTGATGCTGTGTTTTGAAACTGACCTGCACACTTATGAATCCATTTTCCTGTTGTCTTTGGGTCAAGTTCTTTATGAAGCAATAAATCAACCTGTAGGACACATTATATAATCTACAAACATCTTAATCTCTTCCCTGTTAATCATAAAGATTTCATATATCACTGCCTAAGGACTAATTTTTCAAGTATGCTTAGAGTTCTTTCATCTTGGGACTTACTTCCCAATTGATGTTAGTAATTGTATTTTTGTGAACTTACTCATTCTTTGTAATGCCTTATTGAGTGTTGGTGTTTAATTTCATCCCCTCTATAGGGATGTAGATTACTCACGTTAGATAAAACGCTTTGTCACATTTTTGTTTGCATAACTACCTTTTGATTTCATTAAGCTGTCCCTTGTGACAAACCATCCTAGATTACTGGAAGTGATCTTATTCCCCTGCCCAAATTATGCAATATTTTCATCTGAAACAATGCCTTCTTTGAAAGCAGAAATCCCACTAGCTCCTTCTGATAGTGAAACTCTCTGTTGGGTGTCTCCCTTCTTTTGTGTAATTCTATTTTTATCCACAGAAAATACCAAATAATTCTCCTGGTCTACATTGCATGTGACTGAATCTCAAAGTGGCTAATTTAATTTTTGAAGCCCGTGGAATCTGAAAATTCATAGCAAACAGGAAAGGTCATAACCAAAGAAATTTTAATCAGAATACAGCTGGAGATATCACATTATCTGACCTCAAATGATACTGCAGAGCCATAGTGAGAACGCCACCATGGCACTGGTACAAAATGCAGGTAAAATTCTAGTTTCCTGTCTGTTGATGTGGTAAAACACCACTACAAAAGGCAACTTTAGGAAGTGTTCATCTAGCTCATGATTCTAGGTTACAGTCCATCATATCAGAAAGTCAAGGTAGGAGCTTGAGCTTCTAATCCATCATTTCCACAGTCCAGAACAGAGAGACTAAATATAACCTTACCGACCTTCTCCTCTCTTCTACTGCATTGCTTAGGGAGTTGGTGCTACCCATCATGGGTTGGGTCTTCCTATATCAAACAGCAATTAATGTAATCTTCCCAGACACGTCCACAGGCAAACCTAATATAGAAAATTCCTCATGAGATACTCTTCTAAGTGATTTTAAGTGCTGTCAAGTTGCCGCTTAAAACTAATCTGCACAAGCTTCCAAGCACATCCTAGAGAAAGGGGCCTATTCAATAGAGTATGCTGGTGGGGTTGGAGATTCACCTGCACAAAAATAAAATCAGGTCCTATCTTTCACCTAACTAAAAAAATCATTTTAAAGTTCATTAAAGAGTGTGATTAAAAAAAAAATCCCTGAAATTCTGAAATTGCTGTAAGAAAATGTCATGTAAGCTTTCCAGATTATAGATATGGACAAGAATTTTCTAATTAAAAAACCCCAACAGTATGGCCAATAATCCCAAGAATTGAAAAATGAGATTACATGAAATTAAAAAGTTTCTGCATAGCAAAAATAAATTATTGCATCAGTAGAGTGAACAGAGAGCAGAGAACAAGCAAAGAATCTCTGCCAGGTACTTCAGATGGAGACTAGATAAAGAACTGCAAAAAAGGAAGAATAACACAAACAAAGCCCCAAGTAAATGGGCCAGTTATCTGAACTCGCAGTTCTCAACAGAAAAGATGCAAATGCCCAATAAATATCTTTAAGTTTGTTTAACAGCATCAGGAAATGCAAATCAAAAACATTTTGAAGTTACCACTGCTCCCAGTCAGAGTTTGGAATGAATGTGGGGAAAGGTGAGCATTTATTCATGCTCATTTGGAAGTCAGTTTGGAGGTTCATCAAAATAAATAAATAAATAAATAAATAAATAAATAAATAAATACAGATCCAACATATGACCCAGCTATACCATTCTAGAGCACGAAACTAGAGGGCTCCATGTTCTTTTACAGAGGTACTTGGATATTCATATTTATTCTTAGCCTATTTCCAACCACATGAAATGTACCCAGATGGCCACCAACAGCTGACTGATAAGGAACCCTGTGGTAAATATACACAGTGGAATTTCATACAAATGTGAAGGAAATTCTTAAATTCTGAAATTACAAAACATGGGAGAAAATGGACGGAACTTGAAAGCACTGGATTGAAGGAGACAATCGAAGACTAGAAGGACAGGCACTACATATGCTCTGCCATGTGAAACATAGCTCCTACTTTCTTCTATGTGTGTTTATGTGGGACTGAGTTGGATGGAGGCTGGAAAACTAGAAAGGGAATCATGAGACAAGAGGGAAAGCAGAGGCTTGAAGGAAGGAAGGGCATGTAACGGAATGCACATGATCTGGAAATGGGAAGGGGAACAGTGGAGGTATGAGGGTGGAAAAAATGACGGGGACGGGGGCGGGGGGATGGGGAAAGGAATGTGGAGCAATCTAGAAAATACATGAAAATGGCAGAAAGAGATTAGTTGCTTTGTATGCTAACTAAAACCTAAAGGAACAAATGTGAATTGAAAAAAAGACCTTTCCGCTCAGCCCTATAAAACCCTGGAAGCTGCCACTCCCATCCTCACAAGAAGAAAAATAGTACATAAGTTGAAAATCAAGGTTTCCTTGGACCCATTAGAGAATTGTGGTTGCAGAGAAAACTGTCCTCGTGAAATCAAGCTGAATGCCAAGTGTCACAGTTGAGATAAACTTACCCAGAGCAGAAGCCACTGTAGCCATAACCCGATTACAACACTGCAGAGCTCATCTGGAATAGGTGGTGGCTAATGTGCACCAATGTGAGAACAGAAACTCACTGGGATTCGATCCTAAGGCATCCCCAGAGTGTTGTGAAATCTTCCTTGAGTTCTCATGATGAAGAGTCAAAAAGTCCCATCGTGTCTGTGGCTAAAACATAACCATATTGAAAACCCAGCATTCCATAGAGCCCTGTGCAGGGGAACAGGCTTCAGTAGGGTCTTATCTGACTTCTGTAGGATAATCAGCCAAGTCCAAAGCTCAGCATGTAAGCCAATTCAAAATGTGACAATCAATCATGGTATTATAGAATACTTCCTCTTCCACACCTTGCAGTCAGATTAACAGGACTCGATAGAGTCAAAATATATGATGCAAAAACTGATAAGGCTGTGAAGAAAATAGGCAAATCTGCTATGTAGTTGGATGTGTCAACACTTCTTTTGAACCGAGCAAGCCAAACTCAGTGAGCATGTTGTTGAACATAATAGCACCATGAATCAACTGTATCTAATGGGCAATTATAGAATACATCACTCTGGAACAGAACATTTTCCTTTTTTCTTAAACTTGGAACATTCAACTTGGAACAGTCAGTTGTACAGACAATATTCTGGGTCAGGAGCCATTAGATAATAGAGATCATTGGAAGTTAACTAATGTCAGAATAGAGTCAAAATAGAAACACATAACCAAAGGTTGGTAAAATGCTAGGCTACCGTCAGAGGACACAATTCTAAACAATATGTGCAGAAGAAGTCTTGACAGACAGTAAATATTTTGAACTAATTAAAAAAAGAAAAAGCAGAGCTTGAAATTTGAGGATCACTGTGAGGATAATCTATTATAACAGGAAATTGATCATATTGAATGCACATTGGCAAAAAAAGGGAAAGAAATGCAATCAATAATTTATTATTTTGTCCTTGGGAGCTAATGCTGTTTTCTAATACACTGTTCCTTATGTTTGAAAAGGAGCCAATATTGCTTGACATACAAGATAGGTCAGAAACTTGTTGTAGTCTCAAAATTAATGACATGCTTTTGAATAGACTCATAGCCATTGATGGCATTTTCTAAAAGACACAGGAGTCTGTACTGGTTAGCTCTTATGTCAGTTTGACACTGGGTAGAGTCATTTGGGAAGAGAGAACTTCAACTGAGAAAATGTGTCCAGGCTTACACCACAGGAGGTGGTGACACGCCTGAGTAGGTGGTCTCAGAAGGTATAAGAAGCTGTCCACCCAGCAATAAGAAGCCAGTAAGCAGCAGTTCTCTGTGGCCTCCACATGAGCTCCATCCTTCAGGCTCCTTCCTAGAGTTCCTGCCTTGACTTCCCCAATGAGTGACTATAAGCTGTAAGCTAAAACAAACCATTTCTGGAGTTGATTTTAGTCATCTTTTTTTTTTTTTTTTGACATGTTTAAATCACAGCAATAGAAACCTTAATTTAGACAGAGCCTATTAAAAGATCTTTCAATACCTGAAATTGAAAATTTTGAATGACAAAATAAAGTAGTTTGGATTATAGCCCAACTTATAAAACAAATATGTATGATTAATTAATACTCTTCCATGAGTAAAAGTGTTTTGTTTTGTTTTGTTTTTGTTTTTAGTAAATTGTGAAAATGTTCCAATAGAAGGAAGAAAAAGAGAAACAGGAAAAGGGAAACACAGGCTCCCATGGAGTTTGCTGCACATGGCGATGTCCTTGCAAAGAGTGAAGCAGGAAAACTGAAGAGCAGAGAGTCTGTCTTTATAGTTAAGGAACTTACAAACACCTTTATGATATTTATTGGTGATAAAGATCAATGTCAGTACTCACAACTCATTTTGAAGTTATGTAATTTTGGTAAAACAGGGCAAGTGTGATACTTTATCTCTGTGACTTTGTCTCTGCAAACATTAACTTCCAGTTTAATGATAAAAACAGCAGATTGCTATAAAGGACATCTTACAGCAGGATTCTTCAGTATGCCTTAAAACTGTCAGTCATGAACACAGCCACAGATCTATGGTTATTCAGACTTTATTATGAGCGTCTTCATGACTGGTATGCCTGCCACACCAGGCAATGAGACTCATGTAGAGGTTGTGTTAAATGTTCACTGAAATAATGATGTTTCCTGGTACTCTTTGAATAATGGTGGACTTGCCATCACAGCACACAGGAACCATCAAGTGGGACTAATATAAAGCCCCTGTTCTATTTTTTAAAATAGCTTACTGGTTATTCCAAAGATGAAAACACTGCTACAGTCAAGGATGTTTATTTTATTTATTTATTTATTTATTTATTTATTTTGTTTTTCAAGACAGGGTCTCTCTGTGTAGCCTTGGCTGTCCTGGACTCACTTTGTAGACCAGGCTGGCCTCGAACTCACAGCAATCCACCAGCCTCTGCCTCCCAAGTGCTGGGATTAAAGGCATGTGCCACCACGCCCGGCCCTCAAGGATGTTTATTATAGTTTATATTGATTGACAGGATCCTGAGTCAACTAAGACATATTTCTGGGCGGGTATTCCACACGGACTCAGATTTTGAATGAAGATCATCGACTCACCAGGAAACATCCAGGCTTTCTTTAGACTCTTTATGCACCCCTCCCCCCATCATCCTCTACACGATCACCTGATCCTTGTGTATAGTACTGTACATGTACAAAATAGGACTACTTAACTCATGGTCATGTGTTATCATCATTTTGACCAGTTGTGGGTTTCCATAACAGCCTCTGTCTACTACAAAAAGAAAACTTTGGTGAGGCTGTGCGAGCTAGCCACCCTGTATTGTTAAACTAAGGATAAACATTTATAATGCTCTACTGTTTTATCAAGATGGCAGTAACAGATTCTTTGCTTAGCCTACACCAGGCACGAGTTCACTCCTTTTAAGCAAGCCTTTAGTTCAATTAGACAGATATTGGTTACTCCCAAGACATAAGTGCCACCATTGGACCATACATATCATGCAAGGTTGGTCACTGTTGTAGTTCCCAGGCTTTACAGCTGGGTAGGACTGTGTATTTCTGTTTTTCCTTGGCATCTTGCATGCTACCTTCCAATTCTGTGACAATCAGTCTTCAGAGAAGAGGCTTCTAGTTCACGTCCATATCAATTTCCCCAAATCCTGGGTCCAGTGTGTCTTCAACAATACCATCTTATCTTCAAGTTCTAGGAAGCGGTCAAGGACAACCACAATGGCAACAGCCCATATTATTCTGTGAGTCTCTTGGAGGCCCTAGCCGGTAACTCCAAGGGAGGTTTCTCATGCTTGGCATTAGGATTTTTGTGAGATAGTATATGGATCTTGGAGGGAGGAACATTAACATTCTGTTACTGGATGTCCTTTAAAAAAGTAGTTTTAAATTAGCTTATACAATAATGTGTTTCCCTATGGCCTTTTTGTCCCTTTCATTCTTTTTGTTGTTGTTGTTTTTGAGACAGGGTTTCTCTGGCTGTCCTTGGACTCACTTTGTAGATCAGGCTGGCCTTAAAGTCACAGAGATCCACCTGCCTCTGCCTCCCAAGTGCTTGGATTACAAGCGTGTGCCACAATGTATCCCCCTGCCCACTAAGCTGTGTGCCATCACGTGACACCCCCACCATATACCTCTCATTCTTTCATCTCCCTCTATGTTAACTTCCCTCCCACCTACTTAGAGTTCTCCCACTTTCTCCTGTTCTGCTTTGCTAGCACCTGTGTCCTACTATGCCCTCTCTAGCCCTCCTTCCCCACTCCATGGTCATCTTCTGCTCTTCTGCCTTCTGTGGTTATTACAGGTTATATATTCAAATATGGAGTATGTGATCCTCAAGCAAGAGAACATGTGGTATTTGTCTTTCTTGCTCTAGGTTATCCCACTTTGTATAATATTTTCTGGTTCTATCTATTCACCTGAAAATTCATGATTTATTTTTTTGTATCTGAATATAATCCCACTGTGTACATGCACTGTATTTTCATTATCCATTCATCAGTCAAATAACTTCCTGGTTAATTTTTGGTCAACTTGATATAAGCTACAGTAATTTGGGAAAGGAACTCCAGTTGAGAAAATGTCTCTATCAGATTTGCCAGGAGACAAGCTTGTGGAACATTTTATTAATTACTGATTGATGTGGGACTATCTTTATAGGTAGTGCCACTGCTAGTCATGTTTATGATCTTGCATTATTTAACAAAACCAGCTGAGCAAGCCATGGGGAGCAAGCAAGTAAGCAGCATTCCTCCATGACCTCTATTTCAGTTCTTGCCTGAAGGTTCCTGCCCACCAGACTTCCCTCAGTGATGAACTGTAATCTGAGAATTATAAAATGAAATAATCTCTTTCCTGCCCAAGTTTTTGGTCATGGTGTTTGTCACAGTAATGAAAGCCCTAAATAAGATGTAGGGCACCTAAGCTGATTCCATTTCCTAGCTATTGTGAATAGATTGGCAGTGATCAGGGTAAGCAAGTATCTCTGTAGTGAGATGTCAACAGTAGCATAGCTGGGTCATACTATAAGTCTATTCTAGCTTTTTGAGAACTCTCTACACTTATTTCCATAGCTATTAGACCAGCTTGTAATCCCATCAACAGTGAATGGGTTTCTCTTTTCCCCACACCCTTGCTGGCATTTGTTGTTTTGTTTTCTTAGCCATTCTGACTGGAATAAGATGAAATATTCACACTGAAATTTGCCTGTCCCCAATTGCTAAGGATGTTGATCACTTTTAAAGGTGTTTCTTAGCCACTCTTTCTTAACATTCAACAAATTTCACTCCAGATAGTATAAAGCAATAGTACAAAATATTTTTTTAAATGAGGCAACATAAATTACAAGTCTATAGAATTCTTTTTTTTTAAGTAATAAAATATATGGCAATATCATTCCTATCACTTAAAAAATGGGCCATGTATTCTATGTATCCACCTAGCCAGTGTATGAGTGAGTGTTAAGCATAGATGACAGGGAGGTAGGTTGAGTGCCTCAGTACTAAAACTGTGCATGTCTTTTTTCCCCAGCATCTGAAATCACTCTCATTTAAAACAGAATTACATCGCTTTCCCACTTCACTTACCTCCCTCCACCATCTCCCAGGTACTCTCCCTCCAACCCTTCACATATCCCCATTTTTAAATTGGTAGCTTTTGATTATTCTAAAATGATAATCTTTGATTTTTGTTATTACACACACAGACACACATACATGTATATGTATCCAATATATAAATATACCCCACCATGTAGGTTTTCATGGTTTATTTACATATTTTTTCAGGCCTAACCAGTTTGTGTTGGATAATCAATAAGAAAATACAATTCTCCTTCTTCCATCATCATTTGTTGCCTACAATACTTTCTCTGGTGATGAGACCCCATGAAATTTTCTTTTTTCCTTGTTAACATGTGTATTGATATCGCCGTTGCTCTGGTCTTGTTTAGGTTTCCAGTACCAGGCATGAGTGGGCCTCAAGTGTAATTAGGCAGCTGTGGTTTATCATGTGTGTACCCCTTATAGAACCTTTGTGGACATCGTGCGGTACTGATTACTGTTGTTTTTCATGGGTGACACAGCTGGATAGGCTTATTTATTGCTTCCTCCCTTGGCAGCCTACATAGTATTTTCTGGTACTGTGCAAGCTATACCACAGAAAGAAGGCTTTTAGGTTAGATCCGGCTCAAACCACATGAGTCCTGTGTCCTAAGCATGAGTCGTCAACAACTGAGGCTAAGCTTTAACCTCAGTTAAACCTAGATTTAACCTCAGGGTTTATATCAACAGACTATATTGTTTTGGAAGTCACTTGGGCTATGTTGACCAACTACAGGAAAGAGGGTTGCTCATGCCTTGTACTGAGAAAGCTTAGTCTGTGGTTCTTGTGGTGAGAATTGTCAGCCCAAGTGGCTTAACATCTTATAAGATGTGTGTGTGTGTGTGTGTGTGTGTGTGTGTGTGTGTGTATGTATGTGTGTGTTCATGTATCACATGTATTTGTATGTATTGTATATAATTTTTGATAACTATGTAATTATGTGATTCCTTGAGGTTTTCTCAAACAACTTTGGTTGTATTTGTTCCTCATCCCTCCTTCTCATTCTGTATTTTATTTCTTTTTTTGAGAACTCTGTTAGAATTGATTTTTTTCCCCTGGATAGCCTACTTTCTTAATATTCTCTCTCTCTCTCTCTCTCTCTCTCTCTCTCTCTCTCTCTGTCTCTCTCTCTCTCAAACCTTCCTTATATATTAATATTTTTTCAGATGTATAGCTGGTATACTCTCACCACCCTATGAGCTTCCTCTTTATTCATATTGCTTTTTTACTTTTATTTAATTTTTTTGCCATTCAAAAGCTTTTAAGTTTTATGACATCCTATTGTCAGTTTTTGCCCTTAAATCCTGGGCTAATAGAATCCTACTCAGAAAATCCTTTCCTGCAACTATATATTGCAGGAGACTGCCCTGTTTTCTCGTAGTTCTTTCAACATTCCAGGCTTTGCATTGAGATCCTTGATGTACTTGAAATTGATTTTGATAACGTATCGTAGTTATGAGTCTAGTTTCATTCATATGCATTGGGACATCTGGTTTTCCAAGCACCATTTGTTGAATGCCATTTTTTTCTCCAGTGTGTATTTTTGGCATCTTTGTCAAATATCAAATGACTGTTGTTTTATGCTCTCATGTTTGGGTCTTCTATTTTGTTCCATTGACCTATATGTCTCTTTGTGTTCCAGCGCCATGTTGCTTTTATTATTATGGCTCTGTAACATAGTTTAAGCCTCTCCATTTTTGTTTTTCAAGATTGGTTTGGTATCCTGAGTGTTTTGTGGTTCCATGTGGATTCTAGAACATTTTTCTCTGTGTCTGTGAAGAACGTCATGGGGATTTTGTTGGGACTTTATCAAGTGTGCAGATAGCTTTTCATAGAATAGTCATTTCACAATATTAGTTTTACTAATCCATGGTGTGGTAGGAGGTTTTTATGTAGTCTAGCATCTCCCTCCATCTCTTCCTTCAGAAATTTGAAGTTTTCATTGTAGATATCTCTCATTTTCTTGTTTGTGTTTATTCTTAGGTACTTTTTTGAGGTGGTTGGGATTGCAACTGTTCCTGTTATCTCTTTCTTGGCCTGCTTGTCATTGGTATACAGAAAGGATACAGATTACTTCCTTTGTTCTTGTCCATCTGCATCTAATGCAGATTCCAAGATGAGATATCGTCATAAAGATAAGGAAAGTGCTATATGTAGAAAAAACAACAGATGCCCACAAGATTCTATCAATAATGTTCTCTCTCTCTCTCTCTCTCTCTCTCTCTCATAAAATAAAAAAATAACAACCACCGCTAACATAATGACTTTCAGACTTTTATATACATGAAAATTATCTCAGTGACACATAAACCCCCCTGTTCAGATATAGTCAATGGGCAGCTCATTCTCCAAGGTTGGCCGGGCAGAGACTGCCTCTGACATGGACTCTGGTGCCCTTGATTTGATCAATTCTCCCTTGGTGGGGAGGCCATGTGGGCACACAAAGGAAGGGGATGCAGGCTATCTGGGTGAGACCTGAAAGGCTGTGATAAGATGGTAAGGGAAAAGCAACACCCCTTGTCAGTGGATTTGGGGAGAGGAATAGGGCAGAAGAGGGAGGAAGGGTGGGAATGGAAAGATACAAGTCAGGGACAACAATCAGAATGTAATATGAACAACTTATAATAAATAAAAATTATCTCAGTGACATAAAGTAGACCAATAAAGGTGATGTTTTAGTGTGTTCAGCTTCCAGATCAGAAACTCTATGATACATCAACCTTGTTCCTGCAACTGGTCACAAAGTCTTAGCAACTCCTTATGCATTTCCCTCACAGCCCTTTATGGGATGCTGCTATTGTTTTCACTGTTGTTTTTCTAAACAGATCTTAGGCAGTGTTTATCTGCAGAGCATTTTCATGGGACAGAACTGTTACTGGCCTGTATCAATTCTGAGAGATCTGTTTGAGCAAACTGTTAGCCAGCACAGGGTCAGAAGTGCAGACACTCTTCTTTGGCTATTTTTATGTCAAAAGCTAGCCAATAAGGAGAGAGAACTGTCACTCAAAATTCTTCCCACTGAAAGAACTATCTTTAGGGCCACATCTCAGTGGGGCTATAACTCAGTAGCAGCATGTATTAGCATCAGCTGCTATGGAAAACCACGTGAAAGCCAAACCAATTAAGTCTCCCCTTGTAGGAGACCATAAGAGTTTATCAATCCTTTTGTATCTAGGCGTGATTCCTGGGACTGTGTCTTAGCAGATGAAAAAAATAGTAGCAAAGGCCAACGCATTTCAGTAACATTTCTGTTTCATTTTCAACCTCTTTTTCCTCAATGCTACCTATGAATAGAAAAGGCACAGAGAGGAAAGATCACAGATCTATAGACTCTATGGGAAGGAATGCCATCCTCCAGTAGTGCCCACACTGTATTGTCCTATGAGCAAGAAATCTAATTCCACTGTGTTCAATGCACAGAGCTTTGGCAGGTATGTGTTGTATGTGTGAGCTTCAGAACAGAGAACACTGAGACCTTCCATTTGGCCATCCCTTCCATAGTGGCTTTCACCTCCCGGGTCAGTGAGCCATCATGAGGATTCTGCCAGTGGCAGTTTAATAATACAGTGTTACTTTATAAAAATAACAATTGGGCCACTTGTTCCATTGGCCTTGGGCATGGTCTTCATTTTTATCGTGATGCCAAGAATCCCATTCCACCAGGACACATGATGATGCTGTGAGTTAGTGGAATTAAAATTACTGGGAACTCAGTACCTCAAAGTATCTAAAAGGTTTTGGCATTCCCTTTCCATTTTTTTCCCACAGTGTTCTGTACTTTGTGTTCTTCTGGGGAAAGATGGAAGGAAGCATTAGAGATGTGCTCTGTTGAATTACAGTGGACTTTTCCTTGTCTTCATTCTCAGGCTTCCAAGAGTGGAGAACCAATTCATGTGAATACCTGAAGTTGGGTGTCCAGAGCGTTGTAGGCTACACAGATCTGCCAAGTTGTTACCACCCATCAATTACACTTTGGTAGCTGTATAAATAATAAACTTTGCCTAGAGATTTCTTTCTCAGAAGCTGGGTATCCAGGACATCCCCGAGACCTGCTTCACTCTGCTGACTTGCTAGTGTTTGACATAGCAAACACGTATGCTGCTCTGTTAGTAGCTGCCCGCGCTTTGTGGCAGCTACTGTGCGGCTGCACTCTATGGAGTCTGTGTGCTACTGGTCATTAATTATTTTGACTTTTCTTATCATTTAATGATGTTTTCTTATCATTTAAACCTGGATGTCCCAGAGTTCCTTCCATAACTCCTGCTATCAGAAAGTGATATTATGGAGATGAATACCTATCTCAGAAGAGAGACATTTTAGGCAAATAATTGCATTTCTAGCTAACTAAACTAGAAATAAGAGACATTTATATTTATAGTCTATTAATGATCTAAACAAAATTATTAAATTAACTAGTATAATGAAATCTTCTATAACCCAAGCTTCCAGAAACACACACACACACACACATGCCTTGTTTGTCTGGCTTTCACAGGATTTTAAAAGTTAAACAACTTCAGGAGGTCATCAACAGAGTGTTCTGCTGTTCTCCTCCATGCTCGTGTGCACACTACCAGGAGATGCGTAAGAAAAAGTGGGGCACTGCTAAAGCCTCAGACAAATCTGAAGGCTTATATTTTCCTCTGAATCCAGTAAGGATGTTGCCATTTGTTAAGAGTCAAAGGTTAGGGGAAGAATGATGGCCTCGGCGACCTGGTAAGTGATTAAAACAGTTACTTTGGGAATTGGAAATATGTTGGGTAGGGAAAGTGACTACAGAGTGGCCGTGACCTTTCCTTCTCACATAGAAGAAGCAAAAAACTGGAGCTGAAGAGAAAGCTCAGCTGTTATGGGCACATACTGCTCTTCTAGAAGACCCGAGATCATGATGTTCCAAGCGCCCATGTAGGGTGGCTCACAGCTCAGCTGCATGTTACTCCAGCTCAAAAGGATCTGACACTTTGTTTGGGTTTCTGCAGGCACTGAACACACACACACACACACACACACACACACACACACACACATCATATATAGATATACACATAATTAAAAATAAACCTTTAAAAAGAGAGTTAATGAAGACAATTAGAATTGAAGCCAAAGTAAGGTTTATTTTTCTTCTGGCCATGTCACCCTGCCTGCCATGGGTACATTTTTAAATCACTCTGGAGAAATTTAGTAAATCGATTTTTTGCTTCAGCTATTAGATGGGCCTGCTATCGTGTAATTTAAATAAACATTCCTTGTACATAGAATGATCAGAGAAAGGGGGGACTGGCTGTAGGAGATGGTTGAGATATTGAAAGTGAAATATGGCAGCCTTACATAAATCTCAGATGGAATCGCTTGTTCCCATGCAGTGTGCAAAACTATAGATTGTGCATGCTTTTATCTGGGTAGAACATTGGAATTGAAATGCTTGCCACTACATTTAAAAACAACTTTAAGTTTATCCAATGGGTCAAATATGGCAAGGGTCTTTGAATACTCTTTTTACACTTAATTTCAGGCAGGTTGGTGACTTTTTAGAACTTAAGCACTTACCAAGTTAAATGATAGAGGCCATCCCAAGATGCTTAACATGGAATTTTTGTGTAGACTGATAAATACACCCACATGAGGCAAACTGCTGTGTCTCCTGATGCAGCAAAGGTATCAAAATGCATAAACATCACAGGAAACCTCACTTGTCTGTTGAATGATCATCTAGAATTGTAATAAAGGAATCACACAGGAGGCATGAAGAAATTAATGACACACCCTCACATCCTGCCTCCCACTGCTCCATGATTTCAGAAAGGGTTTGCCATCAAAATTTTCTTCCCAGGTTTAAATAATAAGATCATAACAGAGAAGTAAAGCCAAAATCAGAATTTAGAGTCTAAAATACCAATAACTAATGAATTTCCCATTTCCCATTAAGCACTTTAACCATTTCTTGCTGGCTCATTGGGAGTATTACTTTCTGCCTAGTCTCACATGAAATATAAGTAATAAAAATAATTTAGGAAACTTCTCTCCAGAATCTGCTCTTAACTCATCTTAATATTCACAAAAAAATTATGTAACTACCGAACTTTGAAGGACAAATGGAGCTTTTGAACATTTCATATGTTAAAAAAATAAAAGTTCCAATTATAAAGTTAGAACATAAAAAAGAACCTTGTAATATTGAGGTTGTGAAATACTTCTATTCATAATTTCCTAATTTTCACCAATACTTTATGTTAAATTTGAGAAGAAATGCTATTTGGTTTTTCCTAAGAGCATACTCTGCATAACTAATACATTTGTAGAATTGAAATGTAAGACTTAGTTGATGTATATCATAAACCACCTTCTCGGACACCTGAAGTTCTCACTCATGTCTTGTTAGTTCACAAAGTTTGAGAATAGAAACATAAATTGCTATAAAATCTACATGTTAGTAAAATTTCTGTTGTTAAAGTGCTTCTGTAACAATTTTAAGAGAAAATATTTTGAATCGTATGTCCTTAACAAAAAGAAATTAGTCCAGAGTTCCAACAGTCCTATTATACTTTACAACTTCTACCATGTGTATTTTAGGCAGGAATTTTAGCAGTATTAATGAATAACATCAATAAAGTCAACTCTTTCACATCTATGTCTTTTAAAAATATGAAATAATAGACATAATATATAATTAGATATAGAGATAAATATACTTGCTAATAAGAAATAGTATCAATGATGTTAGTGAAACCAACCATCTTATAAAATGGAATCTCATAATGTAGTTTGAAAATATCCCACGTTCTTTAGTTTTATGATTTATCTACCTGGAACCCATGGAAACCATACAGTGTCACCACAACTTTTCATTTCTACTTCTTTTATGGAAGATTTTCGAGAAGATAAACTTGGAGGCCTCACATTTTAGATTCAAATGTACTTTCTCTTTAAGGACAACATGTGCTTGCAGGTCTCCATTTTATACAGAAAATACAGGACTAGGATACAAAGCTGAAGTGTCTGGTCACTTAGTAAACAAAAGTGAATTTTCAAGTTCCAAATGACAAAAGGAGAAAAAGAAGACAAAACAAGGAATTTTCTTTTTGACAAATAATATACCTTGAAGGTACATCATGTCTTCTCTAGGAGGTAGAGTATGAAAGCCAAAAAAGTGTTTCTCACCACACAGAAACACTAAACTAACTGGAAAAGACTTTAGGAAGTAGGGTAAGAGCCAGCAGTACCTGCCCCTCCCCTCTTTTAAATAACAACCAGTATTAAAGAAAGCATAGCCAAATGGCTTCTCAGCATGTCTTAACAGTTCTAATAGTTCTGTGTGGAAAGCAATCTCTTTCTGGGAAGAAGGAAAAATGTTTAAATCTAGGTTTTTAATCTGAAATCCAAAAGCAGATTACAGTTTGGTGAACTTCGACAGCCCTACCTTCAGGTGGATACTACTACCCATCTGCCACTTAATCTGCAGTAGGCCAGATGGCCACTGCATTCTTCCCACTGATGTTGGCTGTCAGGGTGAGGAGCATAACTCTACTCAAGGTGTGTGTGTGTGTGTGTGTGTGTGTGTGAACTAGCATAGTGTGTGTGTGTGTATGTGTGTGTGTGTGAACTAGCATAGTGCTTTGAAGTTCATTGAGAGACCTAGCATTGGTACAAACGGAGGCCCCATAAGCAGGCCAAAGATCATAGATGGAGCCATATAGATTGGCCCTGGTATAGGCATAAGGTGATTGTGTAACTCAATTTCTGATTTTTGTACCTCCCATCCCATAACTGGCTGCAATCCTTGTTCTGAGAATTTCCTGTCTCAATGTTTTATAAACACTACTCCCCTGTTGTCCTCTGATATGCCAATAAAGAGTTCAAAGCCAATCACTGAGCAGGGGGGAGAATAGGGCTGGACTTCCTGCCAGCCAGGGGAGGAGGAGTTAGAGGAGGATGTAGGGGGATTGAGCTACAGGGCAGAGGTCCAAGAAACATCAGGAGAGGAGCTGGAGCAGAGAAAGCTGCAAAGTGCAAGTATCTCTGGGATATATGCTGGGAGGAAACCACATTGGCTTAGAGGGTTAAGAATAGAGTAATAACTACACAGTTATTGTGTTGTGAAGCTTATTATTTAAAAAATATAAAAGAGTCTCAATTATTTGTGTGATAGTAGGGTTAAGAGAGAAACTGAAAAACAAACACAGTTTTATAAAAATAACTTTAACATCCTAGTACCAGAGACCTGCATTTGGCTATAGAATTGAGTTTCCAACCACATTATTTACAGCCTTGCAGTTAACTTGGGACATAAACACTTAAGACTGTGCAGCCTGTGTTTACAGTACAAGAATGCTTATCACTAGCCTCGGTGAGCAAAAGGCTGGCTCCATCATTTATCCTCCAGTTATCTCTAGGCTCGTGTTCATATGATTCTCAAATGTTACTCAAGGACCAGGTATAGCTCTGCACTCCCACTGCCAAATAAGATTGTATGGGACATATTTCCACCATAGTAAGGTATAGGCCTGATACTATAAAGATCATTGCTGATGTGGAACTCAAGTGTGACCAGTTATAGAGCCTAGGTGCTAAAGACATTTTTAAAAATTACAATATTGCCTTTCTGCTATTGTGACAAAAATATATAAAATTGCCAGCTTAAGGTGTAAAGGATTTGTTTATTGTATCTCATTGTTTCAAGTTCCAGCCCATGAGTCACTCACTGTTATTTCTAGGCCTGTGGTGATGTGGAGCATCATGGTAGGAGAGTGTGATGGAACAGAGACAAGGAGAGAGCTTCTAAACCATGGCAGTGGTTTCAGTAAGAAATGGCCGTCTTAGGCTCACATATATGAAACATTGTTTTAGGATAGTGGTTCCCAACCTGTGGGTTGTGACCTCCATATCAGATATCCTGCATATCAGATATTTATATTATATTTATATTAAGATTCATAATTGTAGCAAGAAAATAATTGGAGGTCACTATGACATGAAGAACTGTACTAATGGGTCACAGTGTTAGGAAAGTTGAGGACCACTGATTTACGAGATAGAATTTTTTTTTTTTTATTGTCAGAACTGATTTGTATTCTGTGTGCTTGGTATGGGGTAATTCACTTTGATTTCTTAAAATTAATTAATTTATTTCTTCATTTTATATCAGGATTGTAGCCCCTTCCCTCCTCTCCTCCCAGCCCCATCTTCCTTCCGTGCTCCCACTATCCTCTTTACCCTACTCCCCAGAAAAGGGGAGCCCTCCTATGAACCCACCCCAGCACATCAAGTCACATCAGGATTGAGTGCATCCTCTTCCCTTGTAAGGCAGCCTCGCCAGGGAGAAGCAATCAAAAAGTAGGCAAAAGAGCCCATGTCAGAGATGGACTCCACTTACTAGGGAACCCACATGAAGCCCAAGCTGCCTGTTGGCTACATCTGTATTTTGATCTCAAGAAACAAAAGAAGGCACCTGATAAAACTACATTATTTCTTTTATATAATAATAAACAATAGTAAACAAATTAAGTGTAAAGAAATCCACATCATCAGAACAAAGCCTGTTTATTATAATCTAATTGTTAATGTTCTATTGACTGAGGAAAAGTTAAAGCTTTCTTGGGTAAAATCTAAAACAAGACAAGGGAACTTAGGGTCAGCATTCTTTTACAAAGGAATTCTTCAGATCTAAGTCCTTAAAACCCATTCAGCCAAAAGAAGAACACTCAAGGCATCCAAATTGTCAACATTTGCATATGATATTATCTTATACATAGTTAAAAGATATTCTATTAATATTTTAAGTGCCCCACTAGAATCAATAAATGAACCCAACAAAGCTTCAGAGTACAAAAATCAATGTGTAAAAATCACTGGTAAAGATTTATGCCAACAGTGAGTTATTCTAAACAGAATTCAGGAACAAAAATTCCAGTTATAGGAGCTATAAATGTAAAATAAAAACATGTAGGAATAAATTTAATCAGAAAAGCAGAGGCAATATACAATGGAAACTATAAAACATCTGTGGAAGCAATCGAAGAAGGCATGCCATATTGGAATCCATTTCATAGATGTAAAGATCAATTATTGTGAAAATATCTGTACCAACCAAGGTTATTTACAGATCTGGTGCAATACCTGCTACCATACTAATGACAATCTTCATAGAACTGAAAAGATAAAAGAACAAAATTTCTGAAATTTTAAGAGTCATGAGGAAGAGTAGATGGCCAAAGCCATCTTTGAAGATAGAGAAAAGCTGGAGGTTAATACTTAACTTCAACACACACTGTAAATCCGTAGTTACATAAATGGTGTCATATTGACAAGAGGAAAAGTAGTCAAAAACAAAAACAAAACAAAACAAAACAACAACAAAAAAACAAAAAACAAAGACATGGACAAATGTAACAAAACCGAGAGTGTAGACACAAGCTTACACACCAACAACCAACTGATTTTTTTTGCTAGTAACGTACATAAAGCTCAAAGTTTAAAAAAAGAGTTTGAAAAGTTTTATAGTAATGAAAGGAAAAGTGTCTGAGAAGCTAAGTGTTTAAATTGGTTTAAACATGCCGTGGATATATGTATTCAAAACAGTACACGGCGCCACATGAGTATCTGGAAATTTATAATGTTATATCTTAGCTGAAAGAAGTGGAAAAATAAAATCGCCTTCATGCAACTCTGTAACATGGCAAGATATCGTAAATCTCACACACATAAACCTTTGGGGGGAAAAAACAGATGCTTGCTTCTTAGTACAGGTGACAAAGTGCTGCTTCAAAATAGAATCCTCCTCAGCATTTACAATGTTTTATCCTTGTCCCTTTGTTTGGTTATTTGGTTTGCATCTAAAAAGTGTTGTAAGTATTGATTTAGTACAAAAATAAGACATAAAAATAAAAAAGCCATGGCACTGAGAATGAGGTGCTTCAGACACAAGACAGAAGAGCACCTGCCGCCAAAACAAACAAAGAAACAACAACAACAACAAAACCCAAACAAACCCCCCCAAAAACAAAAACAACAAACAAACAAAAAACTTGTGTGAGCATGGAGAAAACACACACACACACACACACACACACACACACACACACACACACATTTATAAATCATTTATTCAGTGGCTCTTAATTGCTTTCCTGGTTCTAGTCTTGACATTGCAGAAGCACGCAGTTGCTGGTGTTGGGGGGACTGGACTGGCATAAAGAAAAATATAGCAAAATGGCTTTTATGGACTGTCACAGCAGAGCTGAGGTCTGGGTCCTCTCAGAGGTTCTGGAGGAAGGAATGTCTGAGCTGACTTAGAAGAGGCAAATTTCACTAAGGAAAGAATGCATGAAGAAAGCAGCATTCAAGGAGATCCCCTCACAGAGCCTTAGGTGAAGAAAACACCATATAGTTGAGACAGTACAAGTTGAAATGAATGGCAAGAAAAGCCTAAAAGTAGAGTCTTTTGATGGAGGGGGGTAGACCAATCATGGTCTTGCAGGTCTGCAGTACTTGGACAGCGGGTAGGCACTGATTCGTTTTTAAACAGAATGACTTGCATTTTGAAAAGCCGTTTTGGTGACTGAAAATCTGCTAGAGGCATGAAGGGAAGGTTAATTTTCAGGTTTGGGACAGGTTGCTGAAAGATACTGTTGCAATCTCTGGGATAAAACTCTATCCAGAGGACGACCGGGAGAGGCGCCGACACCTGGCAGGCGCACAGGTGCGGTTCATTTATATCATATGGGGATTTTACATAGATCGCGTAGTTGCATCTTACCGAGAGGTGGAGCGAGCATGAGAGAAAGAAGGTGGGACCTAAGGCGGGATACCCAAGACAGAGAGTACTTGCAGGTACTGTGTTACTTTGCTTTAACAATGTAATTGCAAATAAACTCAGTTGGATCTGGCTTAGAGGGTATGGCTGGCCAGGAGCAAAGCTCCATTTCCGGTGTTAGACTTAGCTACGGAGGGGAGCTTGCATTATCAGCTCTGTGGAAGCCACTGACTGTTGAGGAGAAATGTTCCCTTCAGCAATGTTGGGCACGAGTCCATTTGGAACCAAAAACGGCTGGAGAAAGAAAAGACAAAAACTTCATTTGGCTATTGTAAAAGGAAAATGGGGGATATTTTAAACCTGACTAAAGAGGAGTTAACACTCTGTGCACAGACAAAATCCCTTTATGTATAGTTACCGACTACTAAAGAAAGGATATTTGTGTGGCAACTTTGTATAGTTCTTGACTTTGGGCCACGCTTCACAAAGTGCACTCTGTGGATGTTTTCCTCCATTGTCTCGCTAAATGAAAGGCCTGTTTCTGTGCTCTTCGCAAAGTTTAATGAAGTTTCCTCTGAAGCAGGTAATTTGAGAATTCTATTGGAGGCCCATGTTATCAGCTGGGGGTGAAAGGGAGCCAGGCTTCCCTGAGATTTCAAAGGCCCGGCCTCTCCACTGGTTATTCTCTTTGAATGGTTGTCAGGAGCTGTGTAAAGCGGAAGGCTTGGGTGTTCCAAGGACCCCTGAAATAGAATGTAAAGCTGCTGCCTTTGTCCAACAGAAATCCCTGCGCTATTGGTAAGGTTGGTGGCTGAGTCATACACCCCCAATATTTTCCTCTCTCTGTTCTCTCACTTATGGCAGCTTATAAGGGAAAACTCTTTGCATCTGCACGTTATAGGTCACAGCACACTATAGGAACCAGTGAGTTGAATATATACATATTGAACGTATTGAACTTATTACGTCAGATCTAAACAAGTAATAGCAGAATCAGACCCAAGAGTAGTTTCTTGGTCCTTGACACCCTCATCCGTCCAAATAGTCCCAGGTCGTTGCCTCTTACTGGGTAGGAGGCCAATAACCAGTAGTTAGTCACTCAGTCCCTGAGAGTAGTGCCTCAGCACTCCAAATCTGATGCTGGAAGCCCTGACATTTCCTACAGAGCTGCTCATTGTTAGTCCATGATGAAAGCTTGGTGACCCTGTTTCTCATATCAGGGAAGGAGGCAGCAGCAGCAGCAGCAGCAACAACAACTGGGCAGATTAGGAAAGAGAGGGCCAAGCCAGCAAAATGGGATGTTGTAAGCCTCCTGCCAGATCTTTCATCTGAATTGCTACTGGACAGTGCCCATCACAGTAGGGTGAGCTCTTCCATGGCTACCAAATCAATCAGAGCACTTCTTCAGCTACCACTCCCATGCAGGTGATGCTAATTTTTGGAAAGTTGACATTAAAGCATAATAATATCTGGCCTTTTGACCTAGTTGACTCCTGGTTGTAGACAGAATTGGCCTGTTTGTTCTTCCCAGCCTCCTTCAGATGGACTAGCCCCCACAAAGTGGCCGTCTTTCTTCTACAGGACTGAAAATAGTTTTTCCTTAGTTGGCTTTGAATTGCAAGCAATGGAAATAGCCCTCTAAGTTAAAGTGGGAACCAAGAATGTACGGGCTGTGGGAATACAGTCCAAGTCTCCACTCAGATACGCTCTGGCCTGTACATTACCCTAGGTTTGACCTCCATTGGTGACTTCTGGGACACTAAGGCTTGGTGGGCACATAGTATGTCCTTAAGCCTGCCACTTCAATAACCCTGAATTTTAAAGGAAACTAGAAAAAAAAATAGGTTAATCATGGAAAATACATTTGCTTACAGTTTGGCCAAGCTGATAAGGAATATAACTTTAATCTCTCCTACACCACGCCTGCAGCATCATAGAGTCCACAAAAAGTCACAAAACAGAGTGGAGCACGTATAAACTTAACTCTGAAACAGGAGACCTGTTTCTTTGTTGATTGGGCAGGAGACCTGGGCACCAAGTTGCCTCCATTCGGTTACAGGGGCAATTTGTTTTTGTTTGTTTAAAACCCAGGCCAAGGAAAATGAAGTCTTAAAGGTCCCAGAGATTTGAAAGGTATAGAATAGGGCTTTGTAGGATGTAGGATTTCCATCTATTCTAGGCCTGGCACAATTCCCGATTCTTGGCTCCATTCCTTTCACGGGTGGAGAGTGAAGGGTTTTGTATCTTCCTTTCCCAGAGTTAGCAAACCCAAAGTGGAGTCCAGCCTAACATCTTCGTTCTGTTTATCTCTTCACTGCTGCATAGTACCACCTCAGAGCTTATCCGCTCAGTGCACATAGTATCATCAATTGCTATCAACAATCCCCTTCAGAAAAGGAAATGTAATTAGAAATGTGTTAAATATAGCTCTGACTTACCGAGACATTAGGCCCAGGTAGAATCCTTAGTTTGGTCTATAACTGGCCAGGAGGCTGGCCCTGGCACCTGAGGCTTTCTTCCTTCCTTTTCTGTTTCCATTCTCTTTGTTCTCTGCCAGCACCTTAGCTGGCTGGGATCCTCTGCCCAGTGGGGTCGCTCAATCCTTCATTCCCCCAGGGAGCTAAGGTTTTACTGGTTCTGCCTAAACGGATTGCCAGAGCCTTCGCCTAACTTTTACCAGTGGATAGCAGAAATCTGAGAAAGTGTTCTGTTGATTCTGTTCTCTGCCCTATAGTAGCAATTTGCTTTTTCCTTGAGAATATAAGTCAGTAACGGAAGCCTGAAACACTCCATCTACCTGCATTTTCATAGTTCCAAAAGGCTGCCATGAAACCTCAGGTCTCATTTCCAGTAGATGCTGGAAACACTCTGATTTTCTCCTCCATTATCAATGTGGACTGTGTAACCAGGTAGATGCTATCATCTTTCTAGCCCGTCACTATTATATTGATACAATTTAGCTGTGGGAAATCCAGAATCCTTTACTGTTTGCTTCTTCAGAACAGTGTATCACGGAACTGACCTTTAGTGTAGGAGGTTATGGGGGAACATTGTGCGGTTCAGAAGCTTTTAGGATTGGCTGCTAGGAGGAATTTGGAGGAGTTTGGAGATCGAGACAACAGAGTCCATGCCTGGTATAAGGAGAGCTTAATTAGGAACTCTTTCTGGAACTTAAGAGACTAAAATGCCCTTAGGAGTACAGACTCAATATACTCATGAGAATTCAGGAGGGAACCAAAGATTCTACGAGGAACTGAACTCCAGGCTACTCTCGTTACATTCTGACAAATATAGTTTATGCACATAACATTTATGTCCTTTGCTTAAAGACTCTCAACTAATTATCCTCCTAGAGGAAATTTCAAGGCAGCCAAACATCTGGGCTGCTGGATGGGTTGGTATTGTAGTTGACTTTTGTCCAGGTTGACAGTGATTAAAGTACAGTTTATTGGACAGTGTACTATATTCTTGTCAGGTATTTGGTCCTACTGTGGCAAAGTAACTAATGTAATGTTGAGATATTTTAGCATGTATATACCTAGAGCTGAGTATTTGCTTATAGTCCTTGAATTTTAGTTAAATTCAGTCTATCAGTGAGTTTTGTCCAGTTGAACTCTACATATAAAGTGCTATCATCCTCACAAATAGTTCTGTTATATCTCTTTCCAGTCAAGACAAAAGATCCCTGAGCTCTGGACTCAGATGCTGTTCTGGTTTTTTTCTAATCATATACATTATGTAAATATAATCGTATGTTACGTATGTCTTTGAGACTGTTTTTCAAACTACACAATGCTTTTGAGATTCATACATGATGATCCTTGTTTTTTTTTTTTTTTTTTTCATTGAAATATTGTCTTAGTGTAGGTCCTTCGTGAAGTAGATGTAAAGGCAGTATTAGAGGTGTAACGGATTTGTGAAACAGCAAGATATTTGTTCAGAAAAAGGGAAAGACCCTGAGAACTACCTGGAGTCTCCCTTCCTTGTCAAAGTATTAATACTGTTCATGAGGCTCCACATTGTTAGTGGCTTAATTTGTTTCCAGAGGTTCTACCATTCGTGACATCACTCTGGGCCTTAGATGTTAACATACCTCACAGGGAGAATCTTCAGACTGTCATGTTTGGCTGATTCTTATGAAGGGAAAGAGGACTGAGTCTGAGGAGTTCAGTACTCTGCACAGTGCCTGATAAAGGCACAGGCATTCCAACAAGGAGTCCTCAGGCAGAGCTGCCATTTTGAATCACCCATGAAGAGAAGACATCAGAGCACATTGTGGATCCAGAAAGGTGGGACTAGGACTATTTGTTTTGATAAGTAGTTTACAGGCCTTTTTTCCCCACCCTGCTTATGTATTTTTCTTCTATCAGTAAAGTGAGAAAACTCCAGTCACTCCGTATGTTGACTTTGTTTTTAGACTTAATCAATCTGAATGTTGTATGTATGTATGTATGTATGTATGTATGTATGTATGTATGTATGTATATATTCTGCATTTCTCTGGTGTTTCTTACATTTTCATGTGTTTTTCCTGTCTGATGATCATTCATTTCCTAGCCTACCATGGAACAGACTTTCCATAAGCCAAACAATCTGTATGAGGACTCTTGCAAATTCTCCTTCAAAATCACTAGTAAAATCATAAGTTTTATGCCTCATAACCTTGTCACTATGGGGAGGTATCTTTGCTTCTTATACAGTCAACTGGGGACACTAATAAAAAAAGGAGAACCCCAGTGGTCCTGTCCCTGTGATGACAGTTGAGACTGTCCTGGATGAGAGTCTTAGCAGGGATTTTTCTCTAGTGGTTCCCACATAAGCCTCCCTTCATGACTCCTTAGGCATCTCCAGACTTGAATTTCAAAATGGAACATTCCAGAAGGGTAGATTTTGTAGGGCATCCTCTTCTCCAACCTCTGTTGATGGAATGAATGTCAGTGTCCCATTAGCCAAGGCTTGTTACATGGTCAGCCTCAGTGATTGTGTATGTGCATGCATGTGTGTGTGAGTGAGTGTGTGCATGTGTACACAGAAAAAGGAACATATGTGTGTATACACACACACACACACACACAAATGACTCCTAGGGCAGTTGGGAAGGTTAGTTTATAGTTTAGTTAGGGAGACTACTTTAAAGTCTATACTGTTGCTTACCTGTACTTTGACTTCAATATACTGAAATAGTGTTTTTGTCTTCATCAGCCAGTGGGCCCCTCTTATGCTGGTTCAATTTTGTCAACTGTCACTTGGGGAGAAAGAGCATGAATTGCCTACAAGAAATTGTCCTGTAGGAAAGCCTGTGAGACATTACTTTCGGTCATGATGCTTATCATAGCAAGAGGAAGCAAACTCCTGTTTATTTTTCTTTTCATAAACAACAATAATGACAACAAACCACATGTCTGTAGTGCTAATTTCCATGTTTTAAAAGTCTCTCTTCTTAATTTTTGGTTTTTACTTTGGGGAGAAAGTTTTAAAAACTGAATAAGAATATTTTCATGTATTTTAAAGAAACATAAATTTAATAACAAGAAAAATGACACAAACATAAGGGAAAGAGGGACGAGGTCAAAATTATTCATCTTGATTCTCTTTTGGCTTACATAAAAATTATATTACTTCAGATAAAAACCAATATTTTGCGTTTTTTTTTTTTAGTATTTTAACATCTTTTACTTCTGAAACACTTTAGATACCTGGAAGGGGTTATTTTAGAATAACAATGCCTTTTTCTTCTTTTCAATTAAATGAGATTTTTCCATGTTTAAAATTTTATCATTGTATCAGTTTTTTGGACTGTTATTAAAAAAATACTCAGCAGGTGACTTGAATTGAAGTTTTATTCTGTTTTGAATGCTAGAAAGCCGAGGTAGGGTGCTGGTATTCTTATGCTCTGGGGAAGGTCTTTCTCTAGGCTGAGAATGAGTAACTTCTAATTGCATAGAAGAAAGGGGAGCAGAGAACTATCTGGATCTCCCTTCCCTAAGCATTAGTCCTGCTCCCGAGGCAGCATCTTTATGACCTGACTTCTTTTCAAAGGTTCAACCACTTCATGACATCACGGTGGGGACTAGATGTTAAAGTACAAAGTTTGGGTGAAAACAAAATACTTATTTCATAACTGTGTTGGTATTCATTAAATTATTTCTCTGGAAACTTTTTGGCACAAAAAGACACGTTCCTACTATAGAAATCTAAAGCATGCGTATTGTAAGCACAACCTCTTGCCTAGCTTCAGGTTTTGACCTAAAAAAAAAAAAAAAAAAAAAAATGGATTAAAACATGAGTAACTATAGTCTTTAAGAAACTAATTAGATACTGTGCAAATTATCTGTAAATTATAGTTGGGAATCCAGGGTTGATGTAATTGTTTATTCTGGCCAACCTAAGCCAGTATCAAGGATGTATTGCTAACAATCCATCATTCTCCTGCACGTGTGAGCATTTTAATTAGTGTTTCACCGCACAGTGGCATATGGAAGCCAGCTGATTCAATACCTACTTAGGATTGCAGCATGATTCTTACAAACCTTGTTTTTCTGTTATTTTTGGAAAACCATTAGAATATGGACAACTTTAGCCTTTACTGTTATAATTTTTAATTCCCCAACTTCTGGAGAAACTACCTGTGCCCAAAAATTATATGAGAAATATCCTAACTCCTAGGGTGGTTGGTTTTCCTTTTCTGCAGATATATTAAACACTTTCAAAACTGTGCAACCTTCAGTGTCAGGAGGGTTACCTCACATCAGGAAACCACAGCTAAAACCCCAAGTGTAGCTAGCTAAAAGATAAATTTTAATCTCAGGAGTCAAACCATGGCTTGTCAATGGTATCTTTGGATGTGATAGTGTGTGATAGCGATCTACCACAGAACCATGTTGATTTGTCCTTACTTTCACAACTTTGGATTATGGTAAAAGGAACACCCTTCCCCCTCAAACTAGCTGAGGGGCATTGTGAGACAGAAGAACCAGCAGGGCTGTGACTTCTTGAGTGGCATCCTGACAGCTGAGACTCCTGTCTTAAGCTTTCTCTATGAGGAACTGGTTGTTTCCTTCTCCTTCTTTCCCTGGAATCCAAACTATATGTGCTGGCTAGTCTTTTGTCATCTTGTGATTGATGGGGGAGGGCTCATGCCATGGTGGGTGGTGCCATCTCTAGGCTTGTGGTCTAGGTTCTATAAGAAAGCAGGCTGAGCAAGCCAGTAAGCAGCACTCTTCCATGGCCTCTGCATCAGCTTCTGCCTCCAGGTTCCTTCCCTGTTTGACTTCCTGTCCTGACTTCCTTCATGATGCTTCATTATATCAATAGAAATCCTAACTAAGACACTGCAGCTTTAGTCTTCTATCTCCTAAAATATTTTTTTAAATGTTAAAAAAGAGCTGGTATATGTAGTCACAAGTGTGAAATCACATATACAACTCACATCACAGGGATGTATCCTACTCACTTCCAAATACAAGGTTTTCTTGGTGTTGTTAAAGGAGAGAAAATAATTTTGGGATTAGTTTATAAAAATTCACAAAATAAACACTTAACCAAAAGATCAATTAAGGAATTTCTCCAAATCTAATCTCAAGAAGTTTTGACACACATAATCAACGTTTTGGCATTACACATAGGATTATTTTTAAACAATTATATATAATATATAACCAATTACAAACACACATAAACACTTTTATGGAGTAGGAAGTTTATTGAGAGATTATTTTGACTTTTGTTTCTTATGGTAGGCAATTTTTTGTTCAATGTTCTAAGATGATGGCCATGTGAATTCTTTTTATTTAATGAAGTACATGATTTGCATGTGACAAAGTCAGAAGAAGAGATTGCCAAATAAATGACAATGTCCACTGTGAGTTTTTAGTAAATTTAGGAAATTCATGGAGTTAAATAATAGCTTCAGATTGCCAAAGGAGAGACAGGCTTTGAGGAAGCTGGTGAGCTTTCTGAGTAGAAAGGTTTTGAGAAGTCCAGCAGTAGCGACTGGGGAGGAACTGGAGAGGGTTTTCACCCTGCAGCCTCCACGAGCTGAGGCAATCAGGACTGGTTATGCTCACATCCATTCGGGGTGCAGTTTGAACTAGAGACAAAGATACTGACAGGCGAAGGGTGGTGTGTAGAGGGCACAGGGTCCTCATATTCACAAAGAGCAACAGAGAAACCAGACATGTTACACATGCATGCTTTTCTCTTCAAGGGAAGGGATTTTACACCGGTTCCACTGGGAAAGCTGGGAGTAGATGCTCATAGCCTGGTCATCTTTGCTTTTCTGTAGGACCAGGCTTCACCCGAATCTCTCAGACTCCTGAACTCCTGTGTCTCAGTCAACAGAACCCATTCTTATGAAAGAAGTCCTATGTACTTTGCAAAGGTGCTTCGGTGTAGTCAAGCGTTAAGTCTTGTTGTCATAATTTTCACGAGTAAACTTTTTCCCAATGTTGTATTGTGATCAGATATGCCAAAGGTAAAGCATGGGGTCAGACTTCAGAGGTTTGAATCAGATCCTCTAAATCCTGTTGAACCAGTTTCCTTCTTGCCTTAGGTGGATCATTCCTCTGCCAGCCTAAGTATTTGCAGGGACCCCTACAGGGGTGTCTCCAAATGTCCTTAATTGCTAGTTCCCAGGGAAGGGAACAATTTGAAGATTACCAAAGTCTCCTCCCCAGTTTTATAAAAGGAGCAAAATGATGACAACAAACAAACAAACAACAAATCAAAACAAAATCCTCCCGGAGAAGGAAACTCATACAGCCAAGCTGAAAAGAAGAGATTTTTCAGACTTCTGAGCTGCAGGCAAATTGTGCAGGAAGCATCAAGGTTGCAGCTCCCATGAATTCTCATTTGTTCTCAGGTGGACTTTACAGTGATACACCCCTGATTTTGCAAATAATTCCTCATGCACACTCCTGTTAACTAATCCCATTAAAAAACACATTGGTTCACTACCGTGTTGATCTTTGATAGAATCACGGCTTAGTCTGTCTTCTGTTTTATTTCTGGGGTGAGTGGATTGTGTATGTGTGTGTCTATGTATGTATGTATGTATGTGCTGGGGTGTATATTTGTGTCTGCCTGTCTGTAGGGCGGTGTGCATGTATGGTGTAGGAGGTGCTGTGTGTCTCAGTGCATGCTGAGGCTCTCTGGGAAAAAGTCCCCTACATAACACTAGTACCTCTGGGCTTCCTATACAAGGCCAAAGAAGGAAGCCTTACTAACTGGACTGATGAATATTTATGTGTTCAAGTAGGTGGTCTCTGGAGAAATACAGTGTTTAAGAGATACGTGTTAACGTGATATTTTAGGGTAAAAACCAGACCACATGAACACTCACCGAAGATTGCATCCTAGTTGGTTCCTAACCCAACAGCTGCAACTACTTGATTTGGTGCCCCAGTAACCAGTGAGATGGAATTTCTTGCCATCTGTGGGCTTAAGGAGCAGTTTGAATTTATTTAAAGAAAACAAAGAAACCGTGTTATTTCTTGAAACTTATCGCAGCAGTTCTGAGAGTGAACTTTAAACCACCTCATGGGTGCAAGCCACATCTCTGTCATTACTGACCATGTGACTTTGCCCACAGGGTGTTATGCATCTGTGGGTCATCTACTAAGGTCAGAGGCACTACCTGGAGCCCAGGGAAGCTGCGGGCTGAATGAATAAGGACACATCATTTGGCTGGCACTGTGCTTTTCAGCTTCAAAGCACTAATAAGCTGAAGAATTGCTATTTTGCTTCTAGTTGGGCATGGGTGTTATTTTGAATATAGACTGTATTTATGAGCAAATACTCTTTCCGTATGTACTAGGATGGTCATGTGACTTCTTTATTGTAGCAGTGAAATAAAATGGTAAAGTTTATAAAATTAAATTAGGTTTACATTATAGTTCATGAACCTTACTTGATTAAAATATATGGTATGTTGTGTTGGATTTAATTTTCCAATAGTTTGCTAGGCCTTTGTCTATCTATAAATTTAATTGTGAGATATATGTGTGTGTGTGTGTGTGTGTGTGTGTGTGTGCAATTATATGTATGTATATATGTATACATTTTTTCTTTTTCTGTCTTTGTCAGGCTTGATATGTAAGCTTGTATTCATTTCAAAAATAATTCAGGGGCACTTGCTGTGTTTTATTTCTTTGAAGCAGTAATTACAGGAAAAGAATCACCTTTTCCTGAATATAAGTGAGGATGTGCCTCTCCACCTGATCCTAGTAATGACTCCCTTTTCGTTTTTCAAGGATTTTAGAGTACAAATTTCATTTATTTAATGGTTTAACACAAACTCAGGCAATTACAGTTATCTCATTATAAACTATTATAGTAACTCCTAGTTTGCTTTTGTAGTTTATGTCTTATGAGTGTTTTGTCTGTTGTATGTAAGAACTCTGGATGGTGCCAGCAGAGGTCAGAAGAGGGCGCCAGATGCCCTAGAACTGACATTAAAGATGTTTCTGAGCTGCCACTTGGCTCTGGGAACCAATCCAACATCTTCTGCAAGAGCAGGAGATGCTCTTAACCACTGAACCATCTGGCCATCTTTCCATCTCGTTTGTTGTTTATTTTTCAAAGTCCCCTTTTCTGAGCCCTTATCCTCTCTAACCATTGGGGATTTCTTCTTGTCAATCATCAGTAATTATTTACTATATAAATTATTAAAATGAATAGGCTTTCTTTCCTTTTAGATGTGTTGTTTCTGGTTGTTTCTTTTTGTTTATCTCATAAGCAAGAATAGGCTCCTATGTATTCTAGAGTTGCCTTGAGCTCACTCTGCATCACGGCTGGTCCAGAACTGCTGGTCTTTCTGCCTGTATCCCGGAGTTTGGTATTACACCACTATGGCTGGCTTTGGACTTGGTAGCAAACACTCTCAGTGTTGACTTGTCCAGAAACATCTTTCACTTAATTCTTTTCTTAAAAGACAGCTGCCCGGATTAATGATGTCAGGTTGGTACTTACTTTCTCTCTCCCTATCAGTTATCAATGTAAATTTACTCTTTTGAAAATAATATTATTTTTACTTTGTTTTGTTTAAATGTTTGTTATTTTTTAAGAATCTTCCTTTGAAAAACATTTAAAAAACAAAACAGGAAACAAACAAAAAACCCAGACAGGTACAGTGGCACATGCCTTTGAGTCCAGAACTTGGGAGACAGAGGCAGGCAGATCTCTGGGACCTCCAGGACAGCCAGAGCTACATAGTGAGACCCTGTCTAGAAAAAACAAACAGACAGACAGACAGACAGATAGATAGATAGATAGAATAAAAAAAGAAGTAATCTCCCCTTTAATGTTTGAAGTTTCACTGTGAAAAGTCCAGATGTAAATATCTGTTTATTTTCCTTTCCTGATATTTGTTAGAGTTTGAAAATAACTTTAAATTACTTCTTTGAGAATTTTGTACAGTGTATCTTGATCATATTCACCTCCTTCCCCTAAGTCCTCACCCCCCACCTTTCTACCCAGGCTTCTTACCATGGTCTCTGCTTCTCTATCCCTCTTTAAACCCATCAAGTCCAACTGGACTGCTCGTATCTCCTGGATTTCTTTTACTTATTACTTTAGCTAGTAATTCAAATGCTATATTGAATAGAAATGGAGACTGTGCACATCACCATATTCTTATTATTGATTTTAGTGAGAATGCTTTGAGTTTCTCTTCCAGTGATAATGGCTGGAGGCTTGTTTTAAACTGCCTCTATTATATTGAGCTATGTCCTCCATATCCCTGGATTCTCTAGGACCTTTATCATTCAAGCATGTTGAACTTTGTCAAAGGTATTTTCTGTACCTAATGATATCAGGTGGTTTCTATTTATGTGATGGATTTTATTTACCAATCTATACACAGTGGACCATCCTTGTATTTCTTGGGTGAAGCCGACTTAATCATGACACATGATATTTTTTATGTGTTCATGAATTTGGTTTGCAAGTATTTTATTGAGAAATTTTGCATTTATGTTCATCAGAGAGATCAGCTTATAATTTTATATTTTCATTTGATCTTTGTCTGCCTTGGTCAAAAGAATATGGAAGTTCCCCTTCCTTTTCCACTCTGTGAAATAATTTGAGGAGTATTGATATTAGTTCTTCTTTCTGTAGAACTCTGCCTGAACTCTGCCTTGTGCTTTCTGGTGCTCAGTCTTCTTTTAATTGGAAGATTTTAAATTTCTGCTTGTATCTCATTAGTTGTTGTAGGTGTACTTAAATTATTTATTTCATCTCAAAATAGTTTTGGTAGAATATATATATATATATATATATATATATATATATATATATATATATATTCTTTTAGAGTATCCAGTTTAGTGGAATATAGATTTTTATACTGTGTCCTTACGGTTTGTTGAATCTCTTCAGTATCTGTCACAATGTTTTCCTTTTCATCTCTGATTTTACTAATTTGAACCTCTTCTTTCTCACTTGCTTTTGGTTGATTAGGCTAAAGGTTTGTAATATTTGTTAATCTTTTCAAAGAACCAATTTAACCAAAAATAATGGGACATCAATATGCCATGTCCTGTCCCCAAGTTGCAGGGATCAACACAGGGAAAAGAAAGATTTTAAGAGCCAGAAGTTAGAACAAAAGAGAGTCTTCTGAACTAACGCACTCACAACCTCTCAGCAGCTGTGGCTGCCTACAGAAGACCTGCAGAAAACCCAGGGCAATCAACATTCCTGCTTGGAGTGGAGAGGGCCTTACAAGTACCCCCACCCCTTGCTGAAGAGCTATTAAGAATCCATAGCTTCTGGAGAGTGGCGAGCCAGTTTCAATTTTCCTTAAGGGTGTGGTTTCTAGTAGGCTAACCGTGCTCCAGTGAGTGACCCCATACCTGTATGTATATCGCAGCACACACTAGACTCTGTGGTCAATAAAACAAACAACTCTAAAAGAGATCATGAAGTTGGGAAAGGCGGGGGTGGGGGGTTATGGAACTGGGAGAAATTAGAAGAGTAATGGGGAGGTCGGATGTGATCAAAATACATTGACTTCATGCATGAATTCCTCCGAGAATTAATTAAAATAATGTATGTTTTAAAAACTGAATGAAGATTGGGGAGATGGTTCAATGAGCAAAAACACTTGCCTTGAAATCATGAGGATCTGACGACTTAATATTGCCAGAATCCATGTAACATGTATGGACGCACACACACACACACACACACACACACACACACACACACACACACACACAGGCACGGAGTCGAGGAGGGAGGGACACAGAGAGAGGGGCAGGGAAGACTAAAAGAAAAGTTGTAGAATGAGACCACAATACCCACATCTGAAAATTATAAGAGCAATGGCATTTTTTTAGAACAGATATAAACACAGATTTCTAGACTTCAAAACTTTCACTGAGGGGCGTGCAATTACAGATAATAAAAGGTGCCTCTGAACTGCATGATGTAGCTTCTCGAAGGGCAATGGTCTCTTCACCTTCATGTTAAACCCACAAGGCTGAAGCTATTTGTAGGTACATCGTTTTTCTGTGTACTGGAGATGCTTTCATCTTAGCTGGACGTACCACATCTGCCTTAGAGTTATACAGTATGACCAGAGCTCATTTTAGAATACGACATTCAGGCCAAGAACACTGTAGCCATTTATCACCATATGCCGGATTGGCCAAATGTGGTTCAAAGCCCATTTCTGAACACAGTGTTGTGGCTTGAGGATGAATGGTAGTTACTCAGATTGCTTTGGCTACAAGGTCCACATACAAAAGCCTGAAAGTCTGAAAACAGATCTGGCAGAAACAGTGGTTGCGAAATATGTTTAACTAGCAGGCAAAGTCTCAAAGGGAACAGGTGTGACACTCAGACTAATTTAAGAAGATTTTATTCATTAAAAGGACTGATTACAGAGGTGTGTGAATGGGCGAGGGGTTTATTGGTGAGACACAGAGATAATTCAGAAAGCCAGAGCTAGCAGACGCAAACTTTCAACAATCCACGAGCTGAATTGAACAACAGGAAGGCACGCAGTCTCAGAGCCCAGAAGTAAGGACTGTCTCAAAGAGCATCTCCCAGTGTGAAAAACTGACCATCTGTTAAAAGATAGAGAGTGCTCATCTGTGTTCTTTGTCTACCCACGCACTTCCTGCAGGCTGAACACATTGGATGTCAGAGCACACAGAAATCCATCGATGTAGTCCAGGCAAGTCAGCAGCCCTAGGTAGTGAGCAGAGGAAAAAAGACAGGAGTTGTGCAGGGAGAATTAAGTAACAATCTCTAGCCTATAAGAACAGCTCTATAAACTAAGACTAGTTACTAACAGTGGCATCACTCTGTGAGGCAACCTCATCTAATCAATCACCAGGATAGCTGGATGATTTCCCCAGCTGCCTCCTTTTTAAACATTCTGGTATGCCAATCAAACTGCCTTTCTTTGCATATTTTACTTCACTCTCTCTAATCTAACCTACTTTATATATATTTTTTTAGATGTTATTCTGATTGTAGGTCTTCCAAAACGTTTCCAAAGTATTTTAGTTTTCTAGGATCTTTGCCATTGGTCTATTTTTTTTCCTCCTCAGAATTTTTAACTGCCTTGGACAAAACCCATGTGGACAGAGTTTTATTGGTATTGGGTCATGCTAACTCATTTACCTCGTCTGTCTTACTGACACTGTAGTGAGTGCAGTGGGGGTATGAAGCCAATTCATAAGAATGTTCCCCAGGGATTTCTACTTTTTAAGCATCCTGGTGGTCATGGTTACTTGACAACTTTTATTACTGTGTACACCCATTTGTATGAAGAAACAATAGTAAAGATGTCCTTTGAAAAACTCATTTATGCAAGTATCAAAAGTTAACTCACAAAGCAATTATCAAAACTTAGAATACTTGAGTATTGAACTGTTTTGAATTTTTAAAGAAAAATGATAGTATAAACTAATGGCGTTGATATGGATGGCATATGTTATTATGAAAGAATCATATAAAAAGAGACAAAGGGGAATTCTTATCATCTTTGTCTACATTGGTAGGGTAGGCATTTTAGATATGGCATTTGAGTCATGTACATGTTATGAGGCACAGAACACAGAGTGTGCGGATCTGTATTTTAATTTCCCCCAAGTATAACTTGAGAGCATCTGCAATGTCTATAACCAAAGTAAAGCAAATGTTTAACACAACTTATTTTTGTTCAACGGAAGTCACTAAGTTCAGTGTTATTTAGAAAAACTTATTGTGGCTATGCTGCTCTTTACTAAAAACCGTCAATATTAGTAATGGTAGTTAGGAGGAAGTAGCAGCCTTCACATGTCCCCGTAAGGCCTGAGTGGCCCCTTCTTTTCCTCTCATTTCCCATCATCACCTCTCTTACAGCACTTCTGACTGGATCATTCTTATCTGTATCGTGTGTGTGTGTGTGTGTGTGTGTGTGTGTGTGTGTGTGTGTTTATTTCTGAAAAGTGTCCGTCTCTTCAGGTTTCAGGGAGAATGTCACTTCCAGAAGCCACCACTTGCCCTTCACTTCAACACTGTCCCCTGATGCAGCATTACTGTTATTTTTGTTGTGGTTGTTGCTTACTTTACATCTCAATTGTAGCCCCCTCTGTCCTTTCCTCCTGGTCCTTCCCCTGTCCCCGCATGCACCTACACCCCCTCCACTGTCCCATTAAAAAATGAAATAACCCCCCTTCAAACCCACCCCAGCATTTTGAGTCTCATTAGGAATGTGTACTTCCTCTTTCACAGCGTCCTGGCAAGGCAGCCACAACAGGGTTAAGTGATCAAAAGGCATCCAACTAAAACCGTGTCAGAGACAGCCCCCATGCCCTATCTGGGAGACCCACATGGAGGCTAAGCTGCCTATTGGGTGTATACATGTAGAGAATCTAGGACTCGTCTATACCTGATTCTTGGTTGGTACTTCAGTCTCTGCAAGCTTTTCTGGGCCCAAGTTAATTGGGACTGTTGCTCTTCCTGTGGAACTCCTGTTCCCTCTTCTACAAGGCTCCCTACGCTACACCTGATGTTTGGCTGTGAGTCTCCGCTTCTGTTTCGATCCAATCCTGGACACCGCCCCCTCAGAGGACAGCCATGCTAGGCTCCCGTCTGCAAACACAGTAGAGCATCACCAATAGTGCCAGGGGGTGGCTCTCTCCCACGGAGAGAGTCTCAGGTTGGACCAGGCATCGGTTGTACATTCCCTTGATTTCGATCTTAATCCCTGCATATCCTGAAGGCAGGGTAAATTCTGGATCTAAGTTTTTGTAGGTAGGTTGGTGTTTCCCTCTCTCCACCAGGAGTCCTGTCTGGCTGCAGGGTAGCCTTTCTACCCCACTTTCACCAATGGACATATCACCAAGACAGAAATTACACAAAGAAATAATGAAACTAACATATGTCATGAATCAAATGGACCTAACAGTTAGCTACAAAACATTTTACCTAAACACAAAAAATATACATTCTTCTCAGCACCTCATGAAACCGTCTCCAAAACTGACCATATACTTTGTCACAAAGCAAGCTTCAACATATACATGAAGATAGAAATAATCCCTTGTATCTTATCAGACCACCATGGACTTAAGCTGTATTTCAACAACAGAAACAAGAGAAAACCTCCAAACTCATGGAAACTAAACAACTCTCTACTCAATGACTACTGGGTCAGGGAAGAAATAAAGAAATTAGAGTCTTTATAGAATTTAATGAAAATGGAGGCACAACATACCCAAACTTATGGGACCCAATGAAAACAGTATTCAGGGGAAAGTTTGTAGCATTAAGTACCTTCATAAAGAAATTGGAGACATCCGTACTAGCAACTTAACAGCGTACCCAAAGCACTAGAACAAATAAAGAAAGAAAGAAAATACACCCAAGAGGAGTAGAAGAAGGCAGGAAATAATTAAATTCAGGGCAGAAATCATTAACTTAGAATCAAAGAGAACAATACAAAAAAAAAAATCAATGAAACCAAGAGCTGGTTCTTTGAGAAAATCAACAAGATAGACAAACCCCTAGCCAAACTAACTAAAAGGAAGAGAGACAGTATCCAAATTAACAAAATCAGGAATGAGAAGGGGGATATAACAACAGTCCCCGAGGAAACCAAAAGAATCATTAGGTCTTATTTCAAAAGCCTGTATTCCACAAAATTGAAAAATCTAAAAGAAGTGGACGATTTTTTTCTTTTTCATTTATTTATTTATTTATTTTTATTAATTTATTCTTGTTACATCTCAGTGGTTATCCCATCCCTTGTATCCTCCCATTCTTCCCTCCCTCCCATTTTCCCCTTACTCCCCTCCCCTATGACTGTGCCTGAGGGGGACTTCCTCCCCCTTTATATGCTCATAGGGTATCAAGTCTCTCCTTGGTAGTCTGCTATCCTTCCTCTGAGTGCCACCAGGTCTCCCCCTGCTAGCCCAAGGGGCATGTCCCATGAAAGTCTTCACTTACCAGGAAACTGGGACAGAGGGGAGGATATCCTATTGGGACTCTAGATGAGAGCAGCATGGGAGAATAGCAAAGTAGAAGGATCTAGAGGGTCCTAGAAACCTACTAGAAGAACATTATGATAGGCAGATTTGGGCCCAGGGTTCCCGCTCAAACTATGGCACCAGCCAAGGACAATACAGGTCGTAAACTTCAAACCCCTACCCAGATCTAGCTAATGGACAGGACATTCTCCACAGTTGAGTGGAGAGTGGGGTATGACTTTCACACGTACTCTGGTGCCTCATATTTGAAGTGGATGATTTTTTAAAAGTAAATTTCAGTTACCAAAGTTAAATCAAGATCAGGTAAATAGGTTAAACAGCCCTATAACCCCTAAAGAAATAGAAGCAGTCATCAAAAGTCTCCCGAGTGAGTTAGGTAACCCAGATCCAGAAAGACATACATGGTATATACTCACCTATAAGCTGATATTAGCCATATAATACAGGATAACCACACTATAATACACAGACCTAAAGAAGCTAAATAACAAGGAAGACCCTAGAAAGAATGCTTAATTCTCATTCAGAAGGGTAAATAGAATAGACACTAGAAGCAGTTGAAGAGAAGGAACAGGACAGGAGCCTACCACAGAGGTCCTCTGAAAGACTCCAGCCAGCAGGGGATCAAAGCAGATGCTGAGACTCACAGCGAACTTTGATGTGAAGCACAGGGAGTCTTATGGAAGAGTTGGGAGATAGAAGGACCTGGAGGGGACAGGAGCTCCACAAGGAGACCAATGGAGCCAACAAATCCGGGCTGGGGGAAGGGATGTGCTGCAAAAATGCACCAACCAAGGACCATGCATGGTGAGGATCTAGGCCCTCTGCTCAGATGTAGTAGGCAGCACAGTCTCCTTATCAGTCTTATAATATGGGGCCTGGGGCTACTTCTGACATGGACTCTGGTGCCCAATCATAGATTACTTCTCTGTGGCAGGGTAGCCTTGTCAGGCCACAGAGGAAAAGGATACAGGCAGTTCAGAAGAGACTTGATAGGCTGAGGTCAGATGATAAAGGAGGAGGGTTCCCCCTTTCTGAGGACTAGGGGCAGGGAAGAGGCACTGAGGGAGGGAGGGTGGGGCTGGGAGATGATGAGGGAGGGGGCCACAATTGCAATGTAAACAAATGAAAAATAAAATAAACGCCTAAGAAGGGGAAGTCTCCCCCACAAAAAATATCCCAGAGCTAGATGGTTTTCATTCAGAATTCGACCAAACTTTCAAATAAGAGGTAATGCCAACAATCTTGAATCTGTTCCACAAAATAGAAACAGAAGAAACATTGCCATACTTGTTCTATGAGGCCACAGTCACCCTGATACCTAAACCACACCAAGACTCAACAAAGAAAGAGAATTTCAGACCAGTTTCCCTCATGAACATTGATGTTATTCTTTTTATAGCCTCTTTCACTTTTCCTTTAGATTCCTTACTGCACATTCTAATGTTACATACTTTACAGTTATTCTACTGTTCGTTTTCTCCGTCAGATGACATGTTCCATAGAAACCATCTTTTCTACTATTTTATGTCAAGCTATGTGGCTCAAGGGCACCAGAAAGTTATGACTGAATGTTTGCCAACTACCTCTGCACCAAACTCCTCCACTGAAACTTGAGTCTCAATGTGAGGCTCATTCAGGCTGGATGAGAGTAGAACCTTGGGGGGTGGTTGAGTCATGAAGGGAGAGCCTTAATGGATGGGTTCTGAGCATGTATAAAAGATGCTCCAAAGAGCTGCTGACTTCTGCCTGGCCTTTCCTTCTCATCCTCTCCTCATTCTCCTTGTCCTCCTTTTCCAGACTGAGATCACTTCCTCATTCTAGCTTTGTGTATCTGTGTCCCTATATATACCTCCTCTCTCTCTCTCTCTCTCTCTCTCTCTCTCTCTCTCTCTCTCTCTCTCTCTCTCTCTCTGTCTCTCCCTCTGTGTGTGTGTGTGTGTGTCTGTGTGTCTGTCTGTCTGTCTGTCTTCACTATCTCTGTCTCTCTATTCTACACAATGGTATTAAACACTTTAGGTAAATGATCTCCTGCTGAGCTGTAGCCCAGCCCCTATTTTGCCCTTTCTGTCATGTGAAGATATCATGGGAAAGCTCAGTCTATGAATCTGGAAGCCTGTCCTTCCTTGCCAGGTCCACATCCCCAAAATATCCTGGGCTTGGACATCTAGCCTTCAGCGCTGTGGGCACTAAGTTTTGTTACTTATAAGCCATACCTCAACGAGATCTTGTGACTAAGAGACCAGGGCTAAGAGGAAGTTAGTAAACATGCCGAATAAGTGAGCTGATGCCCAGGCCCTGTTTTCTGTGTGTTCAGGACTTTTTCTAGGAAGCTACACACAGAGGCAGCATCATCACTGAAGTGAGAAGTGTTCAAGCAGTGTCTAGCTCAGAAGCCCTCACCAAGGAATTCACGAGGGCTCTAGATGCAGGTTCAAGTCACTGATCTCCTGAAGGTAAGAATTTAGAGTTTCTTTTAAGTGAGCACAATATCTAGTATACACAAATTCAGTTGATAGCAAGGGATTCAATGATGAAGAAAAATTTTGGCATTCATTATATAACTCAGCTCGTAATTCTATGGAAAGCTGTAGAGCCTGAGATCACAGCGCATGTTGGCCTTATGACTTTGGAAGTCATAGCTCTTAGAGGCATGGAAAGAGTTGACTCAAATGACTTCTCCATTTCCTTTCAGGATTACTTGTATATGACAGCAAATGGTACATGAAAATAAAGGAGTGTAGATTAAGTTAGGGGAACTTTTGAAGCTATAAGAAGAAGTCTTCCTACCGTGTATTAGAGATCATGCTCCTTGCAACATTTGCTTTCTTTGTCTTTCTCTAATTGATGCCCGTGTGGTCAGAGAAGGAGGTCTTATGTGCATATGATTGGCTACCCTTTTGAAACTCTCTGCGTGTGTTCCTCAAAACTACAGTGTAATCCATGTAGTGTAAACTTGTAAAGAATCTTTGTCATACATAATTCCAGATGGAGTAAATACACTTAGTGAGGACTTATACATGAGAGGGAATTCTGAAAAGCACATTTTCAGTCTGTGAAAAGTTAGCAAACAAATGAGCTGGAGTCTGCATTCTGTGCACCCAGTTCTGTCCATGGAAGCATCTTCACAATGACAAAAAGCTACTACATATAGGCTATGAGTGGACACTAATGGACTCAGACTGAGTTGAAAATATTAGCCGGAAACTAAGCAGACACTTAATGCTTTCATAATTATAACTGTTTTAAAAGTTCAGATAGGGTTATTGTTTAATAGCTTTCCTGGAAACTTTTTGTTTTGTAGTGATCAAAATAAGGTTCTACCTGTGAAATTATTTACTTGAGAATTAAATAATATAACCCATACCTGAAGATGATGTTCTTTTATTTTCTATTTTTTCTTTTCCTTCCTTCTTTAACACATGGTCTCACTATGTAGCCCTGCCTGGTCTGCAACTCACTATGTAGACCAAGATAACCTTGCACTAATAGAAATCTCCTTTTCTCTGCCTCCAAGATGCAGGGATTGAATATATGTGCCACCTTGGCTGGCCATCCCGTAATTTTTTAATGGCTTTCCTCCAAAAGATTTCACTTATGCCAGCTAATGTCCAGAAGAGGAAGTTTAAAACTACACCATTACATCTAACTATTAATATTGGCTATTAATTGATATGATGGGTCTTTATATCAAGAAATAATGATAGAAAAATATATTGGGACATTAAATGTAAACCAGGATGTTACCTAGACTTGAGATGTATAGTTGCTAAGATGTCAGTTTCCACACTTCTTAACTTAGAGTTGTCATTTTCCTAATGCTGAACCTCAGATCTCTACCTCAAATCATAGCTTAGCATCCTGGTTCATCTTTAAGAGTTCCTTGGGGTATGGATGGACAGGGTGGTGGTGGTGGTAGTGGTGGTGGTGGTGGTGGTGGTGGTGGTGTGTGTGTGTGTGTGTGTGTATGTGTGTGTTCGGTGTGCATGTGCAATGTATGTATACCACTGCCTGTGGAGGCCAGAAGAGGGTGTTGTTTCTCCAGAGCTGGAGTTACAGGTGGCTGTGAGCTACTTGTCATGGGTCCTAGGAACCAAACTAGGTCCTCTGGAAGAGCAACAGGTACTCTGACTGATAGCCATATCTCCAGCATGGCATCATAGTGTTTATTAATAAGCTCTGCTATCTCAATCTTGGATGAATTTGTCCTTTCTGCAGCATCAGGACCAGGAAGGGTAGGGTCTCCTTCGCCTCCATGAGGATGTGCAGTCATGCATCCAAAGTGAAAAGCCTAAGGGTGCATTAATTTTTTTCTTTTTAAGACTTCTGTCTGTTACTATAGAGGTGTGTCTTTCTTTGTATGTGTAAAGTACATTCTGCAAACACATCTTATTTAACATCAAGGAGGAAATGAAACCAATCAATCTCATATGGATACAGTTCATATTTGAAAGCTATAAAGCAATCCTTTTCTTTGCATTAGGAGTTCTCTTGGTTACCAAGATAGAAGTGAAAGCTTTTCAATGTTTTATAGGTCTGTTAAAATACCCAAGTTATATAGAAGGAGCCATGTGTTGAAGCTTTGATGTATTAACGTATCACTGAAGATCATTAACTGTATCAATATATGTCATTTGAGATGATGAGAGGATGATGGAAGAGAAGTCCTAGATGAAAGTATGAAGTGAGGGGAAGGTGCAGTGTGCAGTGCATTGTCTAGAGCTAGGTACAAGGGGAGCCTTGCCCCAGGAGCTTAGAGAAACTGGTGAGAGCAAAGTGCTCAGGAATGCTGAATGTAAATCTCACCTTCAACATGGTCTTGCTTATACTCAGCTCTGCTTCCCAGTTCTTTCCAATTTGCTCCTCAGACATTCTGCTTAAATAAATTATTATCCCACCAGCAGTGGTAACTGTTCCAAAAAAGCCAAGTCTCAGAACCACCCATTGAGTCCTTCAGCTCTAAAATATGCCTGGATAGTCTTGGCCCACGATCAGATGGATAAATAGAAAGGAGCATTAGGTGCTGAGGACTGGAAAATGAGTTTTTAAATGTGGCCGAGGAAGCATCATTTTCTTCTTATCCCACGAGATCATTCAAAGAAAACAGAAAGTCAAGCAGATTATGTTTCTCCTAAAGTGACCACAGAAGGAGTATTTTATAAACTAATCCATTAAAGCTATGACATATAATCCCTTAATTCTGGATATTAATCTAAAACACTAGAAAAACTAACCAAGATATTTCTGTCACAGTTCAACATTTTCTGGATTATAGTTGAAGAACATTGTGTTCCCTTGGAACAGCTAAAGAATTCTTTAGTTCAACATTTTAAATGAACTATTTTGAATTTGTTATATAAATTGGATTTGGTCATTTTGACTTTTAAATTAAGAAGAATGTTTTTAGAGCTACGATATATGCCTTTTGAGATTCGTTTTCCATAGGATAAGCTTCCATGGAATACATTATCCAGATTTTTAATTATCATCCTATTATTTTCATGTCACACTTGGTTTTCATAGAGTACCCTGGAGTGCACAGTGAATATGGATTAAATTTCTGTAATCTGTACCTAGCTTGGCATTACTAAAACCTCTTGGCCACCATTTTTAAAGTATCAGACAAGGGCCTATGAGATGCTTCAGTGGGTAAAGGCATTTGTTGCCACACCTGACACTCCAGGTTTGAGCTCCGGGACATGGAAGAAGGAAAGTATTGGTTTTCACAGGTCCTTCTTATCCCTACCTCAATACCATAGGAGAAGAATGCATGCCTGCACATACACATGCAAAATACACAAACACAGTACATTTAAAAAATACAGTTGAGTGGAGAGTGGGGTCTGACTTTCACACATACTCTGGTGCCTCATATTTGGCCATGTCCCCTGGAGGGGGAGACCTGGTGGCACTCAGAAGAAAGATAGGTTACCAAGAAGAGACTTGATACCCTATGAATATATACAGGGGGAGGAAGTCCCCCTCAGGCACAGTCATAGGGGAGGGGAGTAAGGGGAAAATGGGAGGGAGGGAAGAATGGGAGGATACAAGGGATGGAATAACCATTGAGATGTAATATGAATAAATTAATAAAAAATACAGAAGTCAAATGACATATCTTTACTAGAGTATCGGTAAATAATGTGGAAATGTAGTTTTCAATCACTTTTAGTTAATTTTCTAAGAATCTGCACTTTATGAACATATCTTTTGTTATTATAGAATTAATACTTCATTTCTCAACCATTCAACACCAGATAGTGCACCTTCTTTCGCAAGCTTTCGTTGTGTTTCGTCATTGCTAACAGTCATCCAGAATGCCAGAGTCCATGCAGGGAGAAGCTCAACTCAGTCCTGACTCGTTATGCTAACTCTTTCCACGTTGACTCCTAAATGTCCTTTTAGGGCCCAAGGTAAATGGTTGGTTTGTGTTGAAAAGACGACAAGCAGTGAAGGCCTAGTGTGGATGAGACAGCTAGGTGCTCACACTCTTTCTTCTCACAGGAACCAGTGAGAGCAGGTATCCCAGAGTTCTTTGCACTTCTGTTTGCCTCATGCATTGAGGGCAATGATCTATGTGTTTCCCTGTCAGGCCTAGTCTTTAAAACCATCTGATCTACGTCCTACGTCCCTTCCCCGTATTAATACGTTGGATTCCTGGTGAACAGTTTGAGCCACGTGATAGAAAGGTCTTGGCTTCTAAATGGTCCTTAGTTGAGACTCAGTTCTCAGCTTCATGTGCATGAGCAGTGAGGCTGTGTTGTGTGTTTCCCTGATACTTACAAGCTCACTTGTGAGGAAGCAGTTTATGTATCCCAACAAATAGAACTGAAACCAAGGGACAGAACGGTGATGGGTAGCTTTGAGGTTGTGAACCTCATTTTCTCAGTACCATTACCAAAGTTAGAGAAATAAGGTTTCTGTGTAAGTATGCTAGTTTCCTGTCTGCTAGAATCAAAACCTGTCTACAATAGAATTGGCGGCACTTGACTTTCAAAGGCTGCTAGAACAAAGCCAGGAGAGGGAGGTTTGTCCTGGGTTACTATGCCCTAAATATACCAGGGACATTTCCCCCTGCAATGTCAGATCCATGTGTGGTTTCTTTACAGAGCAACAAGAACTTTGAGAAACTTGTGAAAGAGAGAGGGTGGGATCTTTCTACTTTACCACTCTAACTTGTTATCGCTTTGTCACCTGGCTAACGGTTTTTAGAGTGGCATGTCTTCATTGAAATATAACTCAACTAATTTTCAGAAAAACTGTAATTTCTCATGCATTTTTCACTGTTTTGCATATTATTTAATAGAATTTGAGGGTTCACATTAATGGATATACTGTTGTGTGTGTTGGAGTATAGTGGCTGATTCTGCATCCCCATCTATGTGGTAGTGGCTGAGTTGTGTGGTCATAGCCAGAGACTGACTGTCTTTAAGAGGGTGTTAATATGCAATAGGCATTTTTCAAATTTCTCTATAGGAGAATTCTAAAAGTTCATGAATGAAGAGAAGCTAGTTTAAGTAAAAGAAATCTTAGTTTTGAGAGATCCCACTGCTCTTGCAGGGTCTCAGTTCTCTGACATGTTTCCCTCTAACACTCAGTGTTTTTGAGGACTGACTACACACCCATGTGACGATCCTGTGAATCTCCCGTCCTGATTTCTCTTCTTTTTTGCTGATTCTCTAACGCCAATCACAGCTTCACAGATGATGCAGCATCTTTTATTGTCTCTGCTTTTGAGGGATGCAGTTGCTCCCTTATCTGGAATGTTCTCATCATCTCCCTCACATGCTGAGATGTTAGAGCTATTGATGCTTTGCTCTGCAGCAAACACTACACACAGGATGGTTGTGTTCTGCATCTTACAGGCAGACATTTAACTGCTTTGGGCTTTGATTGCAGTCCTCTTTTTCTCCATAGTTTGCTAGGTCTCTGGCTAACTCATTTCTTGATATGCAAGGAAAACCTTGATGTGTGTTTCTGATTGTAGTGGGTGACCATTGTTTGCATTGGCCTGGTTATCTTCAGGGATATTTATTTTCCAGAAATGTCAGCATCATTTAATGCAGATGTACTTAAGCAGATTTGGATTTATCTGCATTCAGAAAGAAAAAGCTAATGTAAGTTCATGGTGAGGTATTTAAACATACACATAAACCTAATTATACCATAACTATGCCCTAACTAAGACTTATTCTAAGTAAAGAAAGTGCCAATTATTATTTTTTAATCTAAAGAATTATCTCCAAATTTATGGCATAAAACATCAACACTTTCTTTGTGTTATGTTTTGTGTCTTAGAAATGTAGGAAGGAATCAGGTACCAATGTTTTAGTCTCTACATGGTAGTATTTAGTTAACTACTAGGATCCTGTGTAGTGTCACTCCCATGACTATTGTCTTGATGAGAAGGCCAGTGGTGGTGGTGTGAGTCGATCTCAACTTTATGTAGTCTCATTGCCCTTGCACTCAGTGTCTATAGCATAATAATTAGACTTCTACATGGAGGTGGCCGTCTCATGTGAGAACTAATCTTATGAGTTAAGTTGGCAAGGCTAATAGGACCCAGATATTTGGTCAAAAACCAGACAAGATGACGCTTTGAAGGTATTTTATTTTCAAAAGTGACTAGTATTTACTTTAATGAACTTTGAGGAAAAAGCGCCCCACAAAGCGCAAGTAGTTACCATCCAACCTGTAGAGTGAGGGGGAAAGACCGAGGTTCGTGAAGAAGAATGCTCCTTCAGACTGACCTGTGAGCACTTCTGTGGGTTTTGAGCCTGTTAGTTTATTCTAATAATGTCAGATATGCAAGTCTTTGTGACACTGAGAGTGAATTATTTAAACTGGCTGTCCACCTAAATCTACATGCATGCTTTAGTCAGTATTCTCGAGGGGAAGAGAGAATTATTAGAATATACACTATGATAGAGAATTGTTAGGCTGCCATGCACAACATAGTGGGGACTGTCCAGTGGTGGCTACCTGGATACTGGCAAGGTTGGGAACCCAGCAGATGCTTAGTTCATGAGGCTGGATATTTCAGAAGGCCCATTATAGCGCTCAAGCCTGAAGGATTCCTGGAAAATCACTGGTTTTTAGCTCATGCTGGAAGGTCAAATCTAGGTTCCACAATCAGTAAAGGCTGGCAATGGCAGCAGCAGCAGTGGCAACAACAGTGGCGACAACAGCAGTAGCAGCAGCAACAGTGGTAGCAGCAGCAGCAGTGGTAGCAATGGCAGGAACAGCAATGGCAGAAACAGCAGAGACAACAACAGCAGTGGTAGCAGCAGCAGCAGTGGCAGGAAGAGCAGTCTCAGCAGCGGCAGCGGCAGCAGGGGCAGGAACAGCAGTGGCGGCGGCAGCAAAATGGAGGACCTCACCAGCAAGACAGGAAAGCACACAGGCAAGCAGCACTTTTCCTTCAGAGGCCTTTATACTTGAGCTGCCCCAGGAAGATGCAGCCTGTGCTAAGGGAGGGTCTTCCCCCTCGGTTAGTCCTTTCAGTAAAAATCCTCCAGAATACAAATAATGTAAATATATATAATATAAATATGTATATAATATAAAAATAATATAAAATAAAAAAAACCCATCCAGAATATGTCTCACCATTGACACTAGATACAGTGAAGTTGAAAATCAGTATTAACCATCAAGTCAATCCTGTACCAACTTGACAGCCATTCTCAGTGCCTGAGTTCATGATAATTTCTAAATGAAGACAACAAACTCAAAATACCCATATACAAGAGAAAACACACTATTATTGCCCCAGAATAGATGATCAAATTCCTTGAGGGGTGTTTAGTATTTTATTGTGCTATAATTCGAATATAGTCAATGAAGATTTACAGCAGTTAGTTATTGATATTGCCTCAACAATGTTATATGGTAAAGAAATAGAGAAAACTACAACTGTATCTGTTTAAAATGTGTGTATATATAAACAAGTGTATTCTTAACAAGATAGAAACACTAATTTCCACTATAGAATGACCTTAGTTGACACTTAAGAATGTTTTCCTTGATCTCTCATTTCATAGTTCTGCATCCTTAACAAACACCTATAGGAACACATACATTCTCTCACATTCTCTCTTCTCTCTCTCTCCCTCTCTCTCTCTCTCTCTCTCTCTCTCTCTCTCTCCCTCTCTCTCCTCTCTTTCTCTCTCTATGTGTGTGTAATGTACACTAATTTCTAAAGGGCCTGAGCCATTTGTCACCCCACCTGGTTCAGGCTGTTGTAATTTTCCAGTGCCCTTAATCACAGGTCATGGTAACTCAAAGAGATGCACTAAAACAGTGGTTCTCAACCTACGGGTTGTGACCCCTTTGGTACTTGAACTACTTTTTCACCATTAGGTTTGCATATCAGATATCCTACATATCAGTTGTTTATATTATGATTCATAACAGTAGCAAAATGATAGTTATGAAGTAGCAACAAAATAATTTTATGTCTGGGGTCATCACAACATGAAAAACTGTATTAAAGGGTCGCAGGGTTAGGAAGGTGGAGAACCACTGCCATAAGGATACTCTGCGTTCTCAATATGCTTCTTTACCTTATTGTGGTAAAGTAGCCTGGTTTCCCTAGCTAGCTACATCAATTACCCCTGTTCACAGACCCTGTTGGTAGGTCCTCATGGTATAAGGTCCCTTCTAAGGAACAGAAGGTTGCAGGAACAGGAAGCTAATTAACAGGTAGTGGGTCATTAGGAATGATTCACCATTTCTCTTTTTAATATATTTTATTAATTTATTCATATTACATATCAATTGTTATCCCATCCTTTGTATCCTCTCATTCCTCCCTCCCTCCTGCTATCCCCCTACTCCCTTCCCCTATGACTGTGACTGAGGAGGACCTCCTCCCCCTGTATATGCTCATAGGGTATCCAGTCTCTTCTTGGTAGCCTGCTATCCTTCCTCTGAGTGCTACCAGGCCTCCCCATCCAGGGGACATGGTCAAATATGGGGCAGAGTTCGTGTGAAAGTCAATCCCCACTCTCCACTCAACTGTGGAAAATGTCCTGTCCATTGGCTAGATCTGGGTAGGGGTTTGAAGTTTACTGCATGTATTGTCCTTGGCTTGTGCCATAGTTTGAGCAGGGCCCCTACCATTTCTAAGCCTTGATTCCCGAATGAGTGAATTGTGGATATAGGAGAAGCGGCCATACATCTGATGCTGGTTCAGTGAACATACAGCCTTCTACGATCCCTGCTTCAGTGTTCCAGGTTATTGCTACCCGGGTTACACTTGAACTGTGTCTTTAAAGGACCATCCCACTGTTTTGCCACACTAGCTGCTTCAGGCTGACGGGGAACAGGGTAAAATGAGAGAATTTAGTAAGAAGGACCTCATGGCTGCGCTTTGACCATGGAGCGAGTTCCTTGGTTAGAAGCAACACTGTGTGAAGTACCGTGATGGTAGTGTTCTGAAGACCACAGGTCACAGTTCTGGAAGAAATTTTACAGGCAGAAAAGGCAAATCCAACCAGAATAAGTATCTACCCCAGTAAGAACAGAGGACTATGTTTTCTATGATGGGACATGTCCAATGTAGGCAACTTGCCATCAATGAATGGTGCCATATTCATTACTATTAGATCTGTCACTCAGCAGCAGTTGTAGCCAGGTCAGCCTTGGTGAGTGGATGTCCATGCTGTTGTGTCTCTGTCACCATGCCGACTTTGTCCATGCACTCACTGGGAAATGACAGGGGTGGCCAGGTGTAAAGGTTAATGATTATCCATAGAACGGGTCATCCTATATATTTGATTATTGAGCTACCCCTCTGCTGAGGTTATAGATTATTTTTATGGTTATTTAAGTTCTGATTATTGCCACTGTGTTTCTGATAATGTCAACACTGCTGACCCATGTCTTGGTTCAGACTGGCTTCTAGCTCATTAGCCAGAACTCAGCTGAATTCTTCCAACCATCATTTAGTATCTGTTCAGTAAAGATTGTCAGGGTTTTTATTATTATCATACCAAAGAAAATGTAAATAAAGCAAAAATTAACGTTCTCTTTCTACCCTATCTGTTAGACCACCCCCAAATGATATGTTGCATCTTTATGGTATTTGAGTCTCTTTAGAGTCTCTTTAGAGACTCAAATGGTCCAAGGAGAATGTGTCTACAAAACTGGTATTTGTTTTTCTAAAGCCAGCTATTCTACTGTTACACTAAACTGTCACTTAGTATGATGTTATTTATCAGGAAATGACAAAGAGAGCTTAAATCAATTCTCTTACAATGAAACAAGATATGAATGATGCTACCACACATTATTGGCTGCCTTCCCCAAAGTACTTTGACTAAAAACCAATCTTTACAATTATCTTCCCAATACAAGTTGGGTAAATGTTTGCTATTCTGCCCACTTATCTAAACATTCTTGGCACTGTCTGCTTTTGGAAAGGTGCATGAAATTTTAGGCTGGCCAATGAGACTCAAAGAAAGACCATTAGCATGACTCAGTCTTCTAGTTGGCTTCAGCTTTCAATTTGACACAGCCTAGAGTTATCTGAGGCAGTCTCAGTTATCTTGATTAGATTTGTTGGTAGAAATACCTATGGGCTATTTTCTTGATTGCTAGTTAATTTAGGAGGGCCCAGATTACTGTGTTTAGTGCTATTCCTGGGCAGAAGGATTTGCTATGAATCAAAAAGGTAGCTGAGGTTGTTTAGCCATGAAATCATATACAACACACACACACACACACACACACACACACACACACACACACCAATTATCAACTTAAAAGAGGCTATCAGTTTGAGAGACAAGTTAGACAGAGATTACATGGGAGAAGTTTGGAGGTGGAAAGGGAAGGGGGACATGGTATTATTATATTCAATTTTATAATTTTTTAAATTAAAAAACTATACAAAAAGAAAAGTAGCCCAAAGCAAGCATGAGTGAAAGCATGAGTGAAAGCGTTCCTTCATGACCCCTGCTACAAACTCCTGCTGTGAGTGACTTTTAAAGCAACTTCTAAGAATTGCAGTTTCTTCTTGACCCATTTATACCATCATTACTTAAAAAATTTTTTTTTACTATTTATTCTTAGTTCATAAAAGTTTGATAGTTGCCACTACCAACAAGTGAGTTGGTAGTTTACATAGAGGCACTGAGAGGCGATAAGCCCCTCCAGAGGGAAGTGCCGCATGAAACGTAGTAACTGAAAGAGAAGGACAGAACCCAACACAGTATTCTTAGCTAATCCTTCTAACTCCACAGCACAGAGGGTTTGGTATGTGTGGGCTTTGGAGAGCATCTGGAGAGAGTTTCCTGGAGAAGTCTTCTGATGAGGACATACTTTCTCCTAATACTAACCAAGAGAAACCAAGGAGAATCCTTAGGAGGCAAGTGATCCTGGGAACAGCCACGTCTCTCCTCAAAGATCTAGGACTGGGCTGAGTTACTTCTTGTTGTAGTGTGTAGAAATACACTTCTAAATGAGGCCACTTAAAGAATGCTCCAATGTAAACTCTCTGGGTTGGGTGATGCATAGATGATGGTGAGGAGGACCTTAAAGCCAGTGCGACTATCTGACTATGTTAATCTCATGTCCATCAGTGTCCAGCCTGTCTGTCTTGTTTGCTTTTTGTATTTAGACAGTGATTGCAACACTGAAGCAAAGATTTCTTTCTGGGAAGCAGCTGAATTTTCTCACTTGTAGCTACTTTCTGGTTTCTTGGCTATTCATCATTTTGAATTTTCCCAGAGGATACCAGGGCAGCTCCCTATGTTTTTTTAATGATAAAGCCTAGTGCTTCAGTGGCCTCTTATTTGTGGACATTAATTGCCTCTTTGATTAATAGATTCCTTAGCAAAGTATGTATCTGGTGTTTATTCAGATAATATTTTGCTTAATTCATAAAAATCAGGAAACAACTTATTATGTTCTTCTTACTGATATGATTTCCTTTTTTTTTTTTTTTTTTTTTTTTTACTGCTTTAAAAGAATATCATCTGTACATTATCTTCTCAAAAAAGATTAGAATCTCAGGATCACTTTCAAGGAGGAAGTGAAGTATATGTTTCCCAAGAAAAAGTAACACCGGTGATAGACATTTGATAGACTCTTAAGAATGAGATTTCAGCAAAATATGAGTCCTCTAGAGAAGCAAGAGCTTCCTGTCTACAAGGAAGACATGGAGAGAGATTGGAAGCTCAAGCCAGGGCAGGAAAAAATGTGTAACTTTTACAAAAAGTAGATGAGAGAAGAAGAAGGTTGGGGAATCTCTAATGGGTACATATGCAGAGTACAGGTTTGAAAAGTTAAAGAAAATATTCAATGAGTGGTTGCAATTTTGGAATTACCATCATTGTCACTAATCCTCATGTTAGAAGCAGATTTGTCATTTCAAAACAAAATAGGGCCTTTAGGAAGCAGAAAAGGAGATATCAGGTCAATGGCAAGAGCTTACACAATATAAGCATGCAGAATTTGTAGCAGGAAAGATATTTTTTAGGTCAGTTCTTGGGGCATATGCCACATTGTAAAACAGAAAGAATAAGGAGTGTTCTCATGACTGCCATCCGAAAGAATCCCAAGCATAGCACAGACATTTCATGCATTTAAAAAATTGAGAAAATGTTTAAAAACGTTTCATGAATAGATTGATTTAAAAAACATCCATTCACCCCAGATAGGACGTAAAACAGGCTCCATTTGACTCCAACTTGAGGAATCAGTAAGTTCATTGGCATGTCATCCATGAGCCTGAGTGAGGAGTTACATATGCGCACAAGAATATGGATGACTCAGGGACATTTATACCACCAAAAAGTCCCAGTCCAGACAGATGATATTCATGAAAGCTGAGACACTGGAATTGGAACTCCCAGTCAGTCAGATATCTAGCTGTGATGTGTTGCATCACACCCAACAACACCTATAGCTGGGGAGTGGAGTACAGAGGAGACCTGTGGCTGAAATCTAAGGGGAGGGCTTTAGTGGTAAACTTATCCCCACCTCCTACTTTCTGTTACTTTAGAGCCACACGGAACCACTTCGTTGTGTTCCTTTTATTGCCATGAGTTGAGGAGGATGGCAAGGTATTCTAAAGGTATGTATTCAAGTGATCTGGTACTCTGAATGATGCCCTGCCAACACACACACACACACACACACACACACACACACACAAAGATGATAAGACAAGCTTTACTGATTAAAGTCAAGTGTTGGAAACAACTGAGTGTTTCTTTAAGAGGTGCATACACAAATTAATAGACACATGCACACAATGACATATTACATGTTACTCAAGAGAAAGATCAGTTCAGGCTATAACACCAGGGATCAAAAAATTATATTTCTATATTCTAGAAGCAAATGATCATAAAATAAAATTAAGAAAACAATACAATTATAGGAGACATTGCATAGAAAGATCATAACAAATATCAGCTCAAAAAGCCTCCAGGGAGCTGCTGTCTTACTCAGCCAGACAATCCAATGAGCACATGACACCAAGATGTCTATCTGGCCTACCCTCCTCCCATGCCGCCTTCTGTTTTCCTTGCTGCAGGCTTAATGGCATCTTCTGTTCCTCAGCATTGGCAGGTACCCTCTTGAAACCTTAATCCCAGAGGGCTGCATGGTCTGTCCCTCACACTCTGCTACTGTTTCTCTGCTCAGTTGTCAATCACATGCATTAAAAGAGGTCCTTTTGCCAGGTGATGGTGGCGCATGGGAGACAGAGGCAGGTGAATCTCTGTGAGTTCAAGGACAGCCAGGGCTACCTAAAGAACCTATTCTTGAAAAAACAAAAACAACAACAACAAAACTGAAGTCCTCTCTTATTAAAATAAAACCAATATCCTTCTACCCTTTTGCTCTTTTCTCTCCATACACACACACACACACACACACACACACACACACACACACACACACACACACAACTTTTATGTGCTCTACAACTTTTCATCTTGAAAATGTTCCAAAGAGAAGAAGCAAGAATAGTTTATAGAAACCTTCTACCATTTTCCTGCCTTCACCTACTTCTATGTGTATTTGCCAAGAACATGACCATTTGTTAAAAAATAATCATAACCAAGTGCTCATTTTGGGAAAAGTTGTATTGAGTCCATTCTATTATCTAATCTTTAGATCAGATTGTAATTATTTCATTATTCCAAATATATATATATCCCAAATATATATATATATACATATGTATATATAAATACATATGTACACACACACATATATGTATATTAGCAGTTATTGTGTTTAATTATTTTCTCATGATTAGAGTTCAGCTAAACATTTTTGATAGAAAATCCCATAGGTAACACGATCTCACATTAGACTGTGATGGTGTCTGGTATCCCTTTTCCTCATTTTCTTTTTTTTTTAAATTTTATTTTATTATAATTTATTCACATTACATCTTGATTGTAATCCCCCTCACTCTTATCTTCCTGTTCCCACTCTCCCTCCCTCTTCTGCCCTATTCCCCTCCTCTAGACCTCTGACAGGTGGCCTTCTCCCCCACCATCTCTACCACAACCTATCAGGCCTCATCTGGATAGCCTGCATTCCCTTCCTCTGTATTCCCACAGGGCCTCTCCTCCAAGGGGCAGTGATCAAATCTCAGGTACCAGAGATCTCAGAGGCAATACCCTGCTCTCCCTGTCCTCCCCATGTGGAAAATGAGCTGTCCATTGGCTACTTCTGAACAGGTAGTCTAGGCTCTCTGCTTGCAATGTCCTTGGTTGATGCATCAGTTTTTGCAGATTGCCCCCTCCCGCCTCCTTGTGGGGCTCTTGACAACTCCCACATTGTCCTTCCATCCCTCAATTCTTTTATACAAGTCACAGCACTTTGCTCAGAGTCTGGCTGCTGGTCTCAGTATCTGTCCTGCTCCCCCGCTGGGTGGAGTCTCTCAGAGGACATCTATGTTGGGCTAATATCCATGTATAAGTAAGTCTATACCATACTTGTCTTTCTGGGTCTGGGTTATCTCACTCACTTCTAGTTCCATCCATTTGCCTGCAAATTTCAATTCCTCATTTTTCTTGCCCATCTTCTTTCTCAGTCAGAATGGATAATGCACAAAAGGTCTGACTTCTTGCTTTATTCAGCCCCAAGTTTCATAGATTTAGCAAATGGTTTTTGAATTGCTGAATGAATCCAAAGCTATCTAGAATTGTCTGGACTAAAGTAGAATAGTTGTCTCTGCAGTTTGCTGTCAGGTTGTTTCAGGTCGATGCTTTACTGTGTATCCATCCTGCTCAGAGAAATAAGAGAATCCTAGAATTTTAAGTTTCTTTGGTATCTTAAGGCTTCTATTGCTGTGCAGAGACACCTTGGCCATGACAACTCTTATAAAGGATAACGTTTCATTGGGGCTGGCTTACCGTTCCAAGGTTTAGTCCGTTATCATCAGGTCAGGGTGGGAAATGGTGGCACTCAGGCAGACATGATGCTGGAGAGGTAGCTGACAGTTCTACATCTGGATCTGCAGGGAGCAGAAAAAATGAACTGTGTGACACTGAGCCTGGGCTTAAGCATCGGCTACCTCAAAGCTGGCCCCCACAGCGACATAATTCCTTCAACAAGGCCGTACCTACTCCAACAAGACCACACCTTCTCGTAGTGCTACTCCCCACGCATGGGCTGATCATTCAAACACATGGGTCTATGGGTGCCATTCCTAGTCAAACCACCACACATGGCGTCTGGGATAGTTCTTTAGATGAATGTTGTTGATTGTGCATTGCATCTGCATGCGCCTGTTCAGGTCATATTAAGTAACGTGTGCTTCTGTTCTACGAGACTAGGTACATTCTAAATATGCACGCGGTTGCTAATTAGTTACAAAATAAAAACAATTTATAGTCATATTTTTTTTCCAGACTTCAATGGGTTGCTTTCCCAACTCCCGGCGTATACATAGACTGTTAGTCTGAGGTTAGCTGTGTCCCTAGTAGATGGGCTGTGGTGTGTTGAATATTCATACAAGTGTTTTTACTGGTGACATTTTGAGAGGGGACCCACTAGTTTGATAGCCTAGGCTTCAGGCATCATATGTTGACTTGTCCTGGTAAATCCCAGAGAGATCCATCAAGCCCCTTGGAGGCCTCTGAAAGTTACTCACAGTTGATAGTATTTTAGATAAAGACTGTCCAGATCTCCGTTTTTGACTTCTGGATGTTCTGCCAGAAATTTTCTTTAGTTCCTGGAAAACGGTAAATTCTCAAAGGGTTGCCCTTCCAACGATGCAACTCAGAATGTTACCAGGAATCTGAACCATCTAGCACGCTTTGAAAATCGGTCCCGTAATTACCCGAAGAGCTCCTTTAATTAAATCCATGTTTCCAGGATGCGTAGTCCAAACTGAAACATTCCAGAAGTGTACTTACCGAAAATAATAGATTGTGACTGTTTAAACCCCTGGCGCTTTAAATCAGCCACACTATATTGGGTCCTGCAGCATTGAGAGCTTTGTTCCCAAATGAAAGTCCCATTTAAGAAGAATTTCCTTCCTACAGTGGAACCAATTCATGTCATTGTTTCCTTACAAAATCTTTTTCTCTTAGAGTGACCATAGAAATTCTTCTTTTCTGATGAAGTGATATGACAGATATCTTGTCTCTGGTAATACTTATTTTAAGAATTTTATGATGTTTTTACACTTTCAAAATCAGGCTTCCTAGTAAATAAAAGTCTAATTTTTAGAAGGTGTAACATCCCAGCCTCTCACAGAGGTTGGACAGATTTAGTGAGATAGTAGGACTGTGTGTCTCCTGTGACTTTCCTGCTCCTGATGGTGTGTGTCTAGTGGCTGAGTGCTTTCTGCCTGCACCACGAGTATATTTAAAACAAAAGAATGCGTCATTAGTAGATTTTCTATGTACAATTTTTAGGATTTTGAAAGAGTAAGTTAACATTTTGAGATTTCAAAAAGTATCGATAACACACTATTTATTTCAAACGAGTATAGAACTCCTAAGAGGAGGAAAGGTTCAGTCAGTATTAAAAATTGTGTTTGGCAAATCTTTTTGGAGAGCATTTAAGACATTTAGAAATAATTCCTGCTAAATCTTTTATTTGGAACACATTATTTTCCTCCCAGTCTGGGAATGATTAAATATCTTTTTGGTCCATCTCATTAGACAGAATTTGTTGACCATAGAAAGGATATATTTTAGAAGACAGATGTATGGAGATTCATATTTTAAATCCAAACAAAAGGCATGAATTAAAAAGGGTGTACCCACAGACACTCCCTGCCATGAACATACGCTCGTCAGATAAGCCTAACAGGTGCAGTCAGTGGTCTCAGCTCTGGAGGTGCAGCATCAAGCTTGGCCATTTGCTCAACATCTTAGCTGCCTTTTTATGCACTTGGTTATATCCAGCTTTCCATTATTGTTGGCAAGCCATCCCTTCTTGGAATGTCTGCTCTACTCAGGAGGTGATCTGGTGCCAACCTTCTGCAAGAAAGGGACAAAATGGAATCTGTAATTTAAGTAAAAGCTAGTAGTACAATAAAATTGGCAATGGAATAAAACGTTCTTAATATCTCCACATCCTGAGTGAAATTCAGTTTGGGAGGGGTCGAACATCCCCACATACTTTCAAGGCTTTTATTCTATGATAAAGATCCTCAGAAAAAAAAGACACCTCTTTGTAACTCCGGTAGGAAGTTGTTTGAGTTACTATGTCAGTAAAACATCTTAGAGGCTTCTACCTTGTACTTTTTAAATTAAAAGTTGGCTTTGCTCAAAGTGAAATGAGACAGAAATGATCCTGGATATATTTTCCATAGAAGCACCTGCATTGGGTGTGACCATACATAGAAAGATTTTGGCAAAACAGTCTAACCAATTCATGGGATGATATTTTGGATTCTATTCATGGCACCTTTTAAAGGGAATTTTTAGTGCGTTGTCTAGACTTATGTTCTGAGGTCAGCCCACAGCCTGAGGATACTTCCCTTTGGTTGTAACAAGAGAAAAGACAAAGAAAGTCAAATGAAAACCTCATCCTGTCGAGTGAGGCTATGCCTGAGATCACAGGAGTTTTGAGTTTTGGGAAATAAATTTAATAGGGCATATGTGTCAGTATCCACCAGATAAACATCCTTAAGCCCAGGGAAAAATTTGTCACCTTATAGTACAATTTAAGATTTATAGTTAGTATATGTTACACACACACACACACACACACACACACACACACACACACACACACACACACAAATACCACACACACACACACACACAAACACCACACACACACACACACACACACACACACATATATATATACACACACATTACTTTTGATTACTAAAACAGAGGTTACATTGATAAATGTGTAAAACTGTCACAGTTAAGACTATGGAGACTCAGTTGACAAAGCACTTGTTACACCAGCTGAAGACAAGAGTTCAGAGTCCCAGAACATGAGTAAAAACCAGATGACAGCCCACCTGTAATCCTAGTGCTCAGGTGCTGAGGCCGGAGAATACCTGGGGTTAAGCTGGCTAGCTGGAATAGCTGAATATATGGGCCCCCATTTCACAAGAGAGCCTGCTTTGATAAATAAAGTAGAAAATAATCAAGGAAGACACCTCATATCAACTTCTGGCCTCCACATGCATAAATATATACACGTCACTATGCACACACACACAGATGCACATACATATATGCATAAATACACATGCATATACACAAATGCACAGAGAGATGTGTGTACCCACACATGTATGTGTGACCGTGCTCAAACAAAATGATCACAATTATTCTTCTTGCTTGAGCTACACACCTACACTCCTCTTGCCCTCAGCAATGTTGATTAGATTTTCAGTTATGTTGCTCTGAGTCACTAACATTGGGACAGCCTGTAAAGTACATGCTATTATGAGTTATACTAAACACCTAAAAAGCCTTGTGCATGATGACATGGCATTTTGACACTTAGTGGTCATTAAAGGAGACCTAGCCGACCCACAGAGAAGAGCTTTGAGCACTGCATACCCTGAACAAAATGTCCTTTTTAATGAAACTCAGTGATAAAACATTAGCTTTGGAGATTGATTTTCTATTATGGTTTTTAAAATAGAAATATTACAGGCTTTGACACAAAAGATAAAAGTTGTACATTGAAACCTGGCATGTTCCAGAAATCTGTTCAGTTGAAGTTTCCTCAGTGATAGTCAAAATAATCACTATTAATATGATAAACATTGGGCATATGCTTCAGTTTATGTCTAATTTCTCTTACTCTGACTTCGTTTTATGTATGAGTATATTTAAATTAAGAGTGGAGTAGCTTGGCTAAGAGCATCCATCTATTACAGGCTGGAGTTGATTCCTAATCTCATACAAAAATTAGTATTTTCCAAGCATGGGACTACACTGCCTTGACAGTTCATTTTTCTTTCAGCCTTGCCTTTAAATTGTAATAGATTATGTACCTTTAATTCAGATGGTTTTTAAAGCTCTACAAGGATGGATACATATGTCCACAGGTATAGGTATATGGAGTCTCTTGAGACAATGGTACTGGAGTTCCACAAGGCAATCAAGCTTGTTTGTAACTTAAAATGAGAAAGAACCCTGTTGGAACAGTTTTCTCGTGCGTGGCAAATGGTGCATCCACCATTCTACGTAGTCAGATACATCACTAAGGCCGTTGGGAAAACCTGTAATGTATAGAAAACTATACATTGACATGTGTATAAGAAAATGCATTATTGCCAAATACAAATAACCAAAACACCAAGGATATAACATTTATATCGTTCCTGATTCTTTCATGGATCTTGCTATAGGTAGTTTATTGTATATATGTGTAATAATATAAATGTATATGCAACAATAGAAATATTTAATTAAAAATAAAGAAAAATGCATTATTCAATATTATTTACATTTATACTAACAATGTTTTATTCTCTGTTGAAATAAGTTTTTAAGATTTTTACATTTAAGTCATTTTGTATTAGAATCCACAAAGAGACTATTCTGTCACATTTTATATTCATAATATTGCTTAGAAAACGTATTTTCCTCATCTTATATATATTAACATAAAGAGGAAATAGCATTCTTGTGCGGTGAGGCCAAATGTTGCACCAGGAGCAAGTGATGAAACCAAAGGAAAATAGCTGGTGAATCTGTGATAGGCCAGATACGTCAAAAGTAGTCAGTGTTTCTTCCATACAGAAAGCTAGAGAGAAAATTGTTAGTAGTGGTTCAAAATATGTAAAAATGATCATACTTTAAATTTAAAATGCTGTTTTATAAATCATGTTCATTAATATTTGACATTATATTACTACATTGCTTGTCCTATCAAATTATAAGACTGTATTTTCTCCCTGAGATTTTGGTTGCTCCTTTCCTCTGAACTTGCAAATTTCTATTTTATTTCACCTCATAATTTGAATATAAATATCCCACATTATAACTTGACTCTCAATGAATTATTCAAGTTATTGATGTCCTTCTCTTCCCTTTTGTATCTGTATGAGCTCACTCACTAATGTTAGGTGTCCTGGTTTCATTTCTGTTGTGATAAAATACCCTGAGAAAAAGCAACTGAGGAGAGAAAGGTTTTATTTTGGGTCACAGTTCCCAGTTATAGTCTACCATAGCAGGAAATTCACGGCACCAGGGACCTAAAACAAAACGTCTACTGTCAATCGTAGAGAGGAATGAATGGTTTCAAGCTAACTGGATTGGCTGTGCTCAACCACATGCTTAGGGAATTGTGCCACCCTCGGTGGGTTTGGTCTTCCCTTATCAATGAACGTAAAACAACCACCCTTAGGCATGCTAGCAGGCAAATCTAGTGTGGCTAATCCTTCACTGAGGCTCTCTTCCCAGGTGACTTTAGCTTATGTGAAGTTGACAATAAACGCTATCCATCACCTTAGACTACATTTTACCGGCAGTTTTTCAGCCTTCTTTTATGTAGGGGCTCTGAAAAAAAGTGGTACTTTCATTTTGGTTTTGCATCATTGCACTTGATCTTGGCACGTTTGAACTCATCATTGGTGTTCTTCAGTGTTCTACGGCTGATCCCTGTCTTTCTCATTATGTGATCAACATTTCTTCTATGAGAAAATCATTTTATGAGACAAAGCAGAAAGAAACCTCAACTGTTTGTGTGCCTTATAACAGAGCATATGTGTATATGAAGCAAAAAGATCATATAGCTGCAGGAATAGACAAGTGCTCAGTTCTACATGTAAAATTTAATACTTCTCAAAAACTGACTGCACATAGAAGATTTTAACCAATCAGATCCCGCAACTAACACTGACAGCGTGTTTGTAGAGTAGTCAACCTCATTATAGCATGTCACATGTTTATAAAGTACTACAACTTATGACAGCAGGTCACATGTTCAGGAGCACCTTGAACATTTGCTGGTTGCCTGTATGTTGCTTTATAAAATAATCCTAGATAACTTAAAAATGGTTTCAATAATATATGGAATGTTGTCTGATTAGAACTGCTAGATATCAAAAATTTTAAAAAGCTTGAAAAACAATCACCAAGTACTTGGAAAATATGCAAATTCATTTTGCCTATGGAGCAAAAAAAAAAAAGCATAAAGGCATTTAAAAAACTATTTTAATCTTAATAAAAATACAAAAGGGAATAAATTACATAGTTAAGCTAGACATAAAAATCACTTCAAATGTTGATCTTACTAAAGAAAAGACCCTAAAACTATTGATCTAAGCATCTTCTTTAAATACAAAAGAGGAGAAACTCCTGCCCAAAGGTGCTAAAGAGAGACAATGATTAGAAAGTTGGTGAAATGGAAATGAAGAAACAAGCAAGAAGGAGTGGAACTCGACACCAATTCTTTGCTATAATCAATACAATTGTTAGACTGAACAAAAAAGAAAACTGATATATTAATTAGGTATAGGCATCCTAGAGTCAGTTGTTTTCTGCGTCTTGACCAGTTGTAGGTGTTTCTTGGGCTCAGAAAACATTACAGAAAGAGCAGACAGAAAGATCATAAAAGCAGAGAACCAGGATGTCTGACGTGATAGGGTGTCCTACACACTCTATAACAAAGAAGACGTTCACATGTAATCTCAACAATATGGTCATCTAAAGAGGACCTGACTTATGACAGTGCCAGATGACATACATGCCGACGTGGGTGGGGTCAATCTTAAATGGCTCTCCCCTTAGATAAAGTTCTGCAGACATTTAGACAATAACTGCTGAGAGAGGAAGAGTCAGGCCCTTTAATTGATTATCCAAATGGTCAGCCCTAACACATATACATACAAGTAACACTAAATGTGCTCAGCTGCTTGTATACATATATGGGATAGCTGATAAGATAAAAGAGGAATAGGTGCCATCAGCATTGGGGTTCTCCCTAGGATGCACAGCAGTCACTGTATTTCCCTAACGTATCAGCATTAAGGAAAAAAGTCCAACCATAGCAACACCCAGAGGCAGGGTGTTTTATGCTGGTATAAAATTCAGCATTCATCCGAGTTTTTAAATTTCCAGCCAAATACATTAATTTTCTTAGCTTATATAAAAAACATGCCTATGAGCTATGGATGAGGCTCGGTGAGTAGAATGCCTGCCCACCAGTCACGAAATCCTGGATTTGATGAAGCAGGCACGTGTAGCCCATTCCTGTAATCCCAGCGTTTATATGCTGGAGACAGGAGGATCAGAAATTTAAAGCTGGCCTTGACTACATAGCAGTTTCATCTCAGCCTGGCCTATAGAAGACCTTATCTCAGAAATAGATAAATTAAGAGGCATTCATGGGAAACAGTGTAGAGGTTTCTTTTAAAGAAATTAAAAATCAAACTAGTTAGGACATAGCCCAAAGGGAGGGACGTAAATACCCCATAAACATGTGTGTGTGTCTCCGTATTCATTGCATCATTATTTAAGACCCGAGTGAATGAACAGATGACAAAACAATGGCGCGTGTAGACAATGGAATATTAATCAGCCCTGAAAAATTAGGTCTTGCCGTTTGTTTACCACAATCTCATGCTAGATGACACATACCAGAATACAACCTACAAGTAAACTTTAAGTTAATCAGCTCTACAGAAAAATGTAAAATCAGCAGTATCCATGGGAGTAGGGAGAAGAAATTGGTAGCCATGAGTAAATATGAAAGAGGCAGGTTTTTCCAACTAGCAGCCCTACAGGTCTGGCATATAACATCAAAGAATATATCATATGCAAATCCTTCTGTATGTAGGTTTGGTGTTAATAAACACATGTTATCTTCTCATACAAAAATTGAAAACCAAAGCCATAAAGAAACGAAACCAGAAAAGAAAAAAAAAAAAAGCCTTCTACCTAGCAACTCTATAATTACATGCAGTGTTCTACTTTACACCTCTCTCAGTCTTTTCTCATCTCATCTAACTGGCTGTGGAGGAAGGAGGAGATAGCATAAATTTTAGGCAAAATACAAATAAATGGTAGCAGTTATAAATGCTTTGTTTTATTTGATGTTTTCACCTCAGAATCAGCCTACGCTGTTGGTACTTTTTAATATTGATGATTTGACATAATGTCAACATGTTTTATAGATGTTAAAGGAAATTTTTATAAAGAAGGGTTTCCATGAACTATCAGTTTTTATAATATATGAAATTTCTTATTTGTATGAAGACATTCCTGGACATATATAAATAAACATTTTGCCAGAGTTTAACATAGAATAAATGTATAAATAATATAGTATTTCTGAAAGGTAGATAAAACATCCCCTATTACCTATAGGGAGTCAGTAAGGGTGAATGAGAGGAATATTTTATTTTCTCCAGAGAACTTGTACATATTAATAAAAAATTTAAATGCCTTTTCAAGAAATGTCCTGGAATCGAGTTTCTATCCCTTCTGACAGCCAGCTCTCTTGAGTGTATCCCTGAACTATAAACTTAACTTACAAAGTAATTTAAACAAGTCCGCGCAACAGGATTTCTGATGGGATGTGTGAAAACTTCTCATAAAGGCGATGCTGAGAATTCAAATGTGTTTCAAATGCCCCTTGCTGCTTATCTTGCTTTTGATTCACTAGTGAGAAGAAATAGCTGTGCATGTGAAAAATGGTTTCCCAAGCGTCTCGATTCTCAACTATGCTATGTGTTGTGACTGCCGACTGCTAAGTCTAATGGCATTTTAAATTATGCATTATTAGCAGTCGCTGCTTCTGTCTACTTCCCATCAGTGTGTACTTAGGTGTTTTCATGTTGTCTAATGAACACTGCTAATAAATGGAGGAATGTTTACTTTCTATGGATAGAGACACATTTCTTCCTCAAGAGGAAGACTGTAAACAGCTATCTCCTAAACAGTGGAAATGAGGGTAAATTGAAAATGTATGTAGTTTTAGAAGGGCTAGAGAAATTTTCAGTTACATCCTGGCAAGAAGTCTTTTAAATAGATATTATATAGACTGAAACATTGAAAGCTGATATGAATAGAGCTTACTGATTAGAATGCTGCCCACTGCTTCTAGTTGGCTTGAGCATCCTTGACTTCAGTGGACTCAACACCTATGAAGCATCTTCCACAGTCTGTTCTTGTTTCTTATTCTATACCTATGGAGCATGGGCCCAATTAGCCCTTCACTTGCATGGTATGTACATTCCTCATCTTATCAGCCGTGTTTGAATCGATTTATCTCTTCCTGTCCATCAAATTCCACCTTCATTTTGAGTATTATACATAAATGATATTGTGAATAAATCTCTAAGCTATAGTTCTGTTCATCTCTGGTATTATTCTCATCTAGAATGATGTTTCTAATTTAAGGTTACTTTTATTTTTATTTGTGTGTGTGTGTGTGTGTGTGTGTGTGTGTGTGTGTGAGAGAGAGAGAGAGAGAGAGAGAGAGAGAGAGAGAGAGAGAGAGAGAGAGAGAGAGAGACTGTGACATATGAGTGTTCTCTTTTAGACCCAATCCAAATGCCAAGCTATCTAGACGTCCTCCTATGTTTGTTCAAGCCAAGGTAGGTGCAACGGCTTGTGCAGAACTTACTTCCCATGGTAATTTAAAAGTTCACAAATCACAAACATGAGAGTCTGTCAGCTTGAGCTGGTAACACAGGCTGGAAAAATGCAGACTTGCAAATAAGAGCATTTAGGCTTTAACCCCAAACAGCAGTTGGAGGGCTGGAGACCAAGCTCAGTTTGCAGAGTGCTTGCCTAGCATGACTGGAGCCCTGCATTCAATTTTCAGCAACCCATAAAATTAGGCATGGTGGTACACCCAAGCGCTTGGGAAGAGATGGAGACAGGGGGATTAGCGGTTCAAGGCTGTTCTTGGTTACATAGTAAGTTCAAAGCCAGGCTGGGACACATGAAACCTGTCTCTATTACAACAACATCATGACAAGGACAATAAAACAGCATTTACCCACCAACATAAAAAACCATTGTCACAAAAGCCTCCTATATAATCAATTTTCTGATTTTTACTCTGTTCAAAGAATCCCCCACCTTCAACAAAGAGGTAAACTAGTACCCATGTCTTTGAAAGTCATGGTTCATCTTTCTTCACAGTGACTGGGGCCTTAATTGCTGCTATTCAGACACTGTATCTGTGAGATCCCTTGAGTATGGCCAAGGGAAGTCATACACCAGACACTTCATCAGAAGGAAGAAAGTGAGATGCAAGTGCCTTAGTGTCAGACGTGTTAGCTCCTGACAGCATCTCTTTCCACAACTTTCTGGCTCCCTCCAGCTATTTGCCACTTTGGTAGCTGAAAACTAGTGTGAGAAGCTCTACAATGCTCAGGAGTGCTTTGTGCTTGGTGTGTGTTGTTCTGCAGTTAGATTCTGAAATATCTTTCTGATTTTGGTAGTCCATAAACAAGGGAGTTTGAAAGTTCCTATACGCTGTTCATGATTGTCTACCATTTTCTGCCTGGAATACTAGGTTGTTTATGAAAATCATCTTTAAAAAGCTAGATATATTTTGGCTTAGACATAAATAAATAGATAAATAAATAAATAAATAAACTTATCTCTTGGAACCTGAAATATCAAACAATAATAACCTGTATTGTATTATAGGCAATTTAAATAACACAATTAACATGACTTTATACCTAATAGTTACAGTTGATACACTTTTATAACAGCAAATGAATTGTTTATAAAAATTAGTTATATATTAAGCTTATAAGGCAAGTCTTATATATTAAGACACTTGTGTCATAAAAATGGATTTTTAAAACCACAGTGTATTGTTATAAATACAGAAAAAAAACATTTTGTTAGTTAAAATTAGTTTTTCTTTTAAAGAAAAATGCATTGATTGTTTATTCAGTTCCTCCTGTGTTCTTAACCACATTATCGTTTTTCTTTTTCTTTTGGTTGTGAATTTCTTTATACAATGGCGAGTAAAGAGAATCAAGAATAGAAAATGTAAAACAAAACAAAACAAGAAAAGAATAGAAAAATGCATGAAAGGAAATATTAGTATAGATAATAATGACAAAAATTAGTAGGGTATGACCAAGATAGCTGTAATTTAAAAACTCCATGTGTATAAAAACAAATAGCAATAATTTTACAAACAAATAGTGAAGGTAGAAAGTGATATAAAAATTAACCTTCATTGGTATAACAATTATTGGTTGATAATAGTTGAAACCTGGGATGGTCAAGTGGCTCAGAGACTGAAGGTATTTGCTGCATAAAGCTTGACAACTGAAGTTGCAGGTTCCAGTCCCACATGGTAGAAGGAGAGGACCAAGGACAGTAAGTTGTTTCCTAACTTCTACATGAGCACCTTGGCACTCATTCCCCCTATAGATAATAAAAAAAATTATTAAGAAATAGTTGAATACCAACAGCTACCATTCAACTTATGTACAGTAGAAAAAATTGCCAAAGCCCAGCATGGATCATATGAGAATTTAAACAAAATGGCCACTGGCAGGAAGAAACTGGAATCATAGTTTCACTTGTTGTTTGTGTAGGTATTGGACATCAGATTTTCTGATGTTAACTTTCCCAATGGACTGTGTGACTGATAGTACAATAATAAAAAGTCTTCTACATGTAAGAATTTAGTGAATCTGGGCATTCTCCCATGTGTCTAGGGTCTCAGATAGTTGAAAGGCTAGGTCAGATGTTCCCTGTGTCTGTGAATGTTAGAACAGCCCAAGCTATATAGAAAGACTCTATAAAAAATACAATTCAGTGATACACGTAATATATTTTTAACATGTGGCTCATAATTTACCATGTATTTAGTTGCCTTTTTATTAAAATTTAAGATGCTGCCTCTTCATTCATCTGTGATTTCAATAGGCAGAGCTGCCTTCTAGGTTTTACTTTTTACACCAGTTTTGAACTGATGTTCTATAGTAGATTCATAAAGAAAATGAATTATAGATACAAATGGTGTGCTCGGGACAGATCGCATTGTAACTAATATCACTGTGTTTAACTGTCTCATGTTCCTAAGAAGCTTTAGTTACCAACCCAGCAACAAGACACCCTCCGCAGCACGTAACAGTGGGCGAGGAGGAAACGAAGCAGAAAATACACACCAGAAAAAAAGACCCTAATATGGACTTGAATCAGAAGCAGTCAGGGTGTAACTCTTTGCCAACTGGGAAGGCTTCTTCCACCCTTGACTGGAGAGTGTTCCATATGTCTCCAATTTTAAACAAAGCCACTCCCAACAGAAGCTCTACCTCAGAGAAGCCCGAGGAAAAGCTGGGCGTCAGCATCTTTGTGGTACTTAAAATACACTCGTTTTGACAGGATCTTGAACACCTGCAGTTATTTCAAAGGAATTTTGATCCAACAATAATGTACACAATTCATCATCTAGAGATGCCAAAAATTCTTTTTAAAACTCTGCTACAGTTAGTAGAAGAAAAAGGAAAATGGGTAATAAAAAGAGGACGGTGGGTGGTAATATTTTTGCATGGGACTTTTTACAGGAATCATTAAATTCTTAAGCCTTTTTTTCTGTCTACTCTTTCTTGTTTCTTTTTTTTTTTTTTTGTCACTGTTAAAATGTTGCTGATTCACTTTTTAATCATTGTGTACTTGAAATTAACATATACACAAAATGATATTTTTCCAAGGTATCTGGGTTTTGGTTTTATTACAGCTTAAATGAGAACAAATCTGGGAATCTCACTTAACAACACTGATGTTTGAGAAGTTCTATGGGTTTTGCCTTCTAACAAAATCAGCCTGAGATCGTAAGTGATTGACGTCAGAATCAGAAAGAGTAAGGATTTGCGTTCTTTGCAAACCCAGGTCACGAACTAAACGCCGTTGGCTGAACCTAAGAGCTCAGGACAAGCTGGAATAGAAGATAATATGTCAAAAATTCTCTTTCTGAAAACAGAAGTGAGGGACAAAACATGAGAGAGAGAGAGAGAGGAGAGAGAGAGGGGGAGGGAAATTCTAGAGACTCTGAGACAAGGTAAGTTTAGGAGAAGCCAGGGAACTAGCAAGTCCATTTTCCCCATTAAAATCAATGAAGTATAAGTACTAATATCAGAAGATGACTATGAAGTGACGGTGATGGGATTAAGTGTGTAGAAATGTCCCCTAGTTGTGACTAAAAGAAAAAGTCAGTTTGATTCCTTCTTTCTAAAACTGACTCCCAGATGTTTTTTGCAGTTAACAGGAATTACCCATATTGCACTTATTATCTGCTATTCTTGAAGTAAATACATGTTAAAAGGAAAAGAATATCAACTCCCTTGAAAGGTGTGCACATGGAGGGGCAGGGGTGGGGGGCGCACATGCACGCACGTGCACGCACGCATGCACACACACACACACACACACACACACACACATATCTCCTGTGGTGGTCATTGTGGTCAGCTCATCCTCTATGAGAGCTATCTTCCATCATTGGTATTTCTTAAGAGAAATAGAGAAATCCTTACATTTTCTCCTTCTGCAGGTTTTTTTCATAGATAGGAAGTCACACTTCACCAGAATAAAAGGAAAAAAGACGTCAGTGTGTCTCTCTTTCCAGGTTAAACAGTCAAATACAATTCCTTGTTGTTTGTTCCCCAAAGCCCAGCCTTTCTTTAATTTTCATTGATCAATTAGGGTTCAGAGTGAGTGGTTAAAGGACATCGCACATGCAAAAATAAAACCCCCACTTCCACCTCGCAACAACTTGCCATGGAAATTCTTGCCAACACCATTTCATTTATTTCTTCCAAACCTCAAACTTTGGCTTTACTGCTTGGAAAAGTATTGCAGACACCACACTCCCAAGCTTCTTTATTCTGTATCTCTTGAGACCAAGTCACAGACAAGAGCAAGAGAGAGCCTCTCTAAGTGGATCGCCCTCCCACATGGGCAAGGAAAATCAGGTCAGAGATCCTTGGAGCAATGCAGTTAAATAGGATATTTCTTCCCTCTTTCAGTTTATTTTTTCTTTTTCCTTTTTAAAGGCCAGATTTATTGACCTACCAAAAAGTAAAATTGTAGAATGTTGTGGTTTTTACTCGGGAGGTGAGTTCAAATGCTTTTTCCTGCTTAAGTAGTATGGCTAATTTTTATTTTAATTTATGATGGAAAAATAGACACAGCGAACTCTCAGTCCAACTTTTTGTATGGATACTGTTGAATCAATTGCTTCAATCGATTCTCAGCTTTCTGGCTTGAGCGGAAAAAAAAATGTCCGTTCTGAAATGGGGTAAAGTTTAAACACGGCCTTCTGGGTGGCTTGACATAGTTCTGAACTAAAGACTGAGCTCATAGATTACCCCCTCCTCCTGCTGTTCCTTTATAGTTGGCCCTTGATTGCAAACCTACTATTAGAGCCTTCTGGGATCCTTAACCCTTTCGAAGTAGTTCTATTCTGCTTTGTGTTTCTCTGACCTGGGGATTCTTGCATGCCAGTCATATCCTGCTAAGAGCTAAGGGCTGTCATGGTTCAGCGGAGGAGCTGATTATGTTTCAGCGGTTACAGTGGGACCTTATGGTTGTGAGAGCCTGTCTCTAATTTTGTGAGCAAAAGCATAGATGGTCCAGGGTACGGGATCTGAATGACTTTTTAAATATTCTGTCCACTCTAATTAGTTTTCTTAGAGGCTAAGCAATTAGAGCTACCTCGGAAAGTATGAAAATTAAGTGATCCAGTGTATGTAAGATACCCCAAACTGTGCGTGGTCTGTGCGGATATGACCTCAGCAAATGTTAGCTGTTAGTACAGTCACGGTCAGTATCGACTGCCACCGTGACAGGATCTAGAACCCCCTACGACAAGCCTCTGGCCATATCTACTAAGCACTTTGTAGATTGGGCATAACCATTCCACAGGCTATAGTCCCAGACTAAATGAAAACCGAGAAGGCAGGCAGAGTACAGGCTCTCAATGCTCTCCATTGCCTCACAGCGGCTGCACGTGATTGGCTGCTCCGCCGACCTCCCTGAGAGCCAAAGCAACCCTTTTCTTCCTTTCTTTAGTTATTTTGTCACAGCAACGACAAGCGACTGATACGGTGACTGTTAAACTGTGGGAAAGACCTGCAGTGGTTAAGTTATTCTGAGAATCTGCTTAGTATTGGCATGAAACCATCAAGCTGTATTAGTGTATCATTTAGGGCTAAGACACGAGCCATTTCAACTTCTTGTCCGTATACTAGAGATAGACAAGGTTTCATATAAATCTCAGGGGCCACAAAATGACGTTTCACTGAAGAAGTGGCTACACAAAAGGCTGTTCTTTCATAAAGTGTAAAGCGGTATTGTATGAATGTCAGTCCCAGGACTGTGAAACCGAGTGGTGCTGATGGGCACGGCCTCCTGCTGCCCCATAGTGGCTGCTGACATCACTGCACTCCGCCTCCTGTAGGTGGCCTAAGGGGAACAAACACAACCCACTCTTTTTTTTTTTTTTTTTTTCCTACTGGCAAAGATCAGTGAGATCAATAGATGAGAGGGGGAAGAAACAAGATCCCTTTCGATAAGGAAAGAACACAAAGGTCACTACAAAGCCGGGAGGATGTTTAGGAGAATGCTGTTGACTCAAATCCTCGGAGACTGGCCTTGAATTGCCTGGGTCTTCACGCATGGGTATGCCTGACAAACCACTTTCATTTTACCTATCACCTATCTCTGGGTTCATCTGTCTGTCCGTCCGTCAGTCTGCCCATCTATCTATTCATATATCTATCCCTCTATTCATCTGTCTTCTATTATCCATCAGTGAATCAATAAATTTTCTAATTTATTTTCAAGTAATGCTGTCCTATCAATGCAGTTGTGCTTAGAAAACTACCAATTAGCTGACACTTTAAGCCATTACATTAAAACGACAATTTTTATTCTTTATTTAGGACATATATACACTTTAGAAAAAAATAGATGATGTGTCACACTGGGAAAAAATCATAGGCTGGGGAGGTTGCTTAGTAGGTAACAGTGCTTGCTGTGTGGCCATTAAGACCCAGGTCCATGTCTCCAAGACCCACGTGACAAACCAGGAATACTCATGCAGACTCCTGAAACTCCATTGTTAGGGGCAGGGAACAGAGACAGGAAGATCTCTGGGACTTGCTGGCCATCCACTTAAGTCTAGGTTCAGTGAAAGACCTGCTCTCAGAGGATTAAGACGGAGAATGGTAGGGTAAGTCAAATGACTGCCACTGCCTCTGGCCTCCCTGTGTATACAAGTGTCTGTGCCCCACACATGTGTGAGTACTACACACACACACACACACACACACACACACACACACACACACGCTACACACCTGTCCACCCCTCATGTTATCATAGAATCCTACCTTTCTTTTCAGCCTCCCTGAACGATTCATCTACGCCTCCAAACTTGCATTTTTATACTCAGCAACACAAAAGTTATATGGCTAGGCTCTCCATTCTAGAAGGCAGGGGTATGGACATCTAGTGTTTCTAGAGAGAGCGGCATACTACTACTAGGTGCAACACCTTCACTCTGTGAGTGCTGATCTTCCTCTAACAGGCATCCCAGGAGGTAGAGGTTCTCAGTCTCATAATTTCAGGCAGGTTTTGGCAACTGCTAGCTACTGGTTTCTTAAATATCGCCGGCTCTGTTTCTCTCAGGCTTTTAAACTTGGACTTCATCATCTCCCCTACTCCTGCTCAATATGTGGTCAGATTTGGTCAATCTTGGTTTTGGAATATTACCCTCCCAACCCTGCTTTTCCTCACCATTATTCTGAGGCTGTCAAAACCTAAGCCCAATTAAGTGTCACCTAAACTTTTCCAACCTCCTCCCACCCTCATGCAGAAGCCTGCATGCTAGTATAAAGACAGTGCATGTATTAGAGAGAATGCTTTGTTTGAATTCTAATTTTGCAGTTATTTTGTCAGGTAATCTTTGTCAATTGATCTTAATATCCTTTATCTAAAATCAGTGAAATAATTCTTTCTTCAAAAGCTTATAATGGCAAAATTCTGACATTCTGTTTGACACAGTATCTATACTTATGACACACAGTTACTATCTCATCTTCCTTTCTCTCTGGAAAATGCACAGGCAAGATAGTAGAAGACATCACTCGGGCTACAGGTAAAAATGGTGAGTGGATTTTAGATGATAGGGACTTTATATAAGCAATAACAGAGGCTAAAAGGTCATTTACTCATTATTATGTCCCAAATGAATTACACTGGATAATGTCAGTGGTAAGATAGTTCTCTAAGAAGTCTTGTGTTGGCATACATTTCAAAGACATTGGAAACATTTTCATGGTCTTGTTGGGCATGTTGGCACATGCCTGTACTCTGAGCACCCCAGCAGGAAAAAGCAGTGTACTTGTGAACAAGGCCAACCTGGGTTATATACAGTTTCAGGCACAGAAAAAGCTTGTCTCATCTTAAATTTTATTGTGTTTATATTTTATTGTGCTTAATGTATACTATATCTGGAAGTATTTTTAAAAGAAAAATTATACATGCAGATTCTGGCAAACAATAGGAACAAATATTAATGTGATCATTTTTTGGAAGAGTGTCACAGCTGCAGCTTTACCAAATTCCTGCTCAAGGGCAGGGCAGTAAACTCCCTATTCTATTTCATCTCTTAATTTTTAGTAACATATTTTAGTGGCAAAATTTTACTATCCTGTCATAGAAAGGAATCTCATATTTGTTATATTTCTTTTACAACCTTTGTACTCATTTGATTTAATGGTTATTATTGTAAATGTTTTATGAAACACAGTTGGACACTAAAATGTCATATATGGTAGCAACCATATCGGGCCAACCCCTCTCCCTTCAGTTCTCTTTGTTAATTAATGTCAGTTCTATTTCAAAACACAAACCTGATGCTGTCATTTGTCTGCTAAGCATTTTCTGGGGCTTTTTCTTTCACCCACTGCTACATTAAACCCTTCTAGTGTCAGCCATCTTTTTGTACCTGATCTTCTCTTGTGTTCTTTGCTGCAAATACTTGCATGACTCACTTAGGTCATTGAGTCTTATCTACCCACTTGTGTTTGTTGCCCTTCCTCCACCACTGGAATTCCTCAGCCCCTTTCTGGCTTTATTTTTAATCCCACAACAGACAGACTCAAGTCAGATATCAAGCCCCTCCAATGCTCCAGGGGTAATGTCAAGCTACTTCCTTCTATTTCTTACAGCTCTTTGGACAATTAAGAATTCCCCTTTCTTTTGAATACCTCTATTCCTCATTATATTTTACATCTCTCATTTCATTTCTATCTACACACACACACACACACACACACACACACACACACACACATACACATACACACACTTTTCTCCTTTTTGGAGCTCAGATGGAAGTCATCTTAGTTGTGTGACTCCAGGAGTCAGCAAGGACCCTTAGAGAAGCTTCTCTCTTCTTCCTTTGTTACATTCCCCAAGAACATTTTCCTAGGGAATCCTCACTTAGTCTCTCTCTGACACTGTATAGTTAATAAGCTTATACATGTAGCTGTAACATTACCTGAGTTCGAACTTTCGAGAATTTAATGAGCCATCATTCCTTCAATTGTTTCCAGAGAGCTAGTTTTTCTTGCGTGTGGACAATATTTTTGCCATTTGTGTAGAATTTCTGTTCCCTTACAAATACAGCTATGGCGTCTCTCTGGGAATTACAGCATCCTGTGTGAACTTCCACCATAGCCTCCTGCTACTGGAAAACAAAAGCATTAAGAAGTTCCCTTTATTCATTTGTGCTCCTGGATGTAAGATCCTGCCAATGATTAGCCTCCCAACAACTTAGGCAAAAGTCATAGTTGCCCTGTGGTGACTTCTGTAAGGCCTTGGTACCGAAGCAAAATCTTACTCCATACTCAGTAAATGAATAACCCAACTTCTAATTGGAACAAAATCCCTATTAATCAAACTGTGGTTACATTTCCTCTATTTTTCCTTTCTGTCTTGAATTTTGACCTAATCTTTCTGAGACTGGGCAGGCTTCTACACAAACCACTCTTTAATGTCGTCTCGTAGTATACCAATCTTTTTTTTTTTTTTTTTTTTTTTTTTTTTGCAAGATCTCATATGTCCTAGTTAGGGTTTCTATTGCGGCAATGAAACACCATTATGAAAAAGCAAGTGGAGGAGGAAAGGGTTTATTTGCTTACACTTACAGATCATGATCCATCTTTGGAAGAAGTCAGGACAGGAACTCAAGCAGGGCTGGAACCTTGAGGCAGGAGCTGATGCAGAGGCCATGGAGGGATGTTGCTTACTGGCTTGCTCAGTCAGCTTTCTTATAGAACCCAGGAACACCAGCCCAGAGATGGCACCACCCACAATAGACTGGGCCCTCCCCCACTGATCACTAATTGAGAAAAATTCCTTACAGCTGGATCTCATGGAGGCGTTTTTCTCAACTGAGACTCCTTTGTCTCTGATGACTCTAGCTTATGTCAAGTTGACACACACACACAAAGCCAGCCAGTACACCATGTGACACAGGATGGACTTGATCTGGCCATGACCCTGAGGAGAGACTTTTATTCTCCAGCCTTTTACCCCTATATCCCAAATGCTAGACATTTCAACCACACACTACCAAATTTGGGTGCTCTCATACCACGTCTTTATCCCACTTGGCAGCACCAGGTCCTCATCGGCCCATTTCCTCTTCCTACAATAGGAACTCCCTTCACCTAATTCTCTAGATGCTTGTAGCTTTGTGGCTGGAGCATCCTCCATCATCAGTCTTCCTCTCCATCACACCAAGCCCTTTCCTCATGTGAAGTTTCTTCTCACAAAGTCTGCATTTGTTATCTGTTTAGCAGATAACGTAACAATCAAAGCTCTAAATTCTCCCCTAATCTAAAGCATTGATCTGCCTTTCCTTGGTACTGATGAAAACACTGAAGATCTGATGAACACTTCTGAACTTTCTTTGCATCTCTTCATCCCCAACCAGCGGAGGCTCCAGCCTTTTCATAATTAAGCAGCAGAGAGGGTTCGATTGAAAGGGGTGTTGGCTGACACTACTGAGATTTGGTGGTGCTCACTGGGGTCTTCTTGCTGCATGTTTACATCGTTGGGAACACTGATGCCTCTTCTCTTACAACTACCTCAACCCCTAGTATTTGCAAGGCCACCTTTACCTTGATCAGTTTTTAATTGATTTCTTTCCTCACAGAACATGCCTTGGGGTAGTGTTCTTTCCTCATGGTGCCCTTTAGCTAGAGAGTACACTCCTCTGTCTTTACAAAAAAATGCTCACTCCCAAATCACCCCTAGTCTTTTCTGCCTCTCTGCCCCCAACCAGTCTTGTCATTATATATTAATGTCTTCACATATCAGAGCCAGGCTCCTTCTTTCTTCAAAACATCTCATTGGATGTCCTGTAGCCCCCCCCCCCCCATTTGACTTTGTATCTCTACTCTATGTGAGAGAAACACCCTAACCCTCACAATTCTCTTATATTATGGCAATATCCATATTCTCCCAAACCTTTTGTAAAACCTCACAGTCTATAATAAGTGGAAGATTCCAAGTCTAAGTGGTGTAAACCTTAATTTGGGCTTTGTGCTTCTGTGGCACCTACCTTGGATCATTGCCAAAACTGCATAAAGAGGCTTTGTTCCAATGGATCTTCTTCTTCTTCTTCTTCTTCTTCTTCTTCTTTCTTCTTTTTCTTCTTCCTCCTCCTTTTCCTCCTCCTCCTCCTCCTCCTCTTGCTCCTCCTCCTCCTTCCTTTTCTTCTTCCTCCCCCCTCCTCTCTCTCCCTCCCTCCCTCTCTCTGGAGCTATTTGGGTACATGGTCATCAGATTTTCAAATCAGTCTCACAACAGAATGGTAAAACTATAGGTCATACTAAATAATGTGCTCTACCTTTATTTTCCTATTTCTAATGCTGTCCAGTCAGCAGGTAGCTCTTATGCCTATTCCATGTAACACTTTACTCAACAATTGTATCATATGTTTATTAAATAAAGGAATTGATGAGAAAGTAAATACAACTTCAACTGTGTTGACTTTTGTTACTCTGACAGTGACAGGTTTGCTAAAACGAATCATGTGAAAAGGTGATAAGCACCAGAACAGGCTCATATGATCTGAAAGAACTGGTAAAACTAGGACCACTCTGGACACTTAATTCTCCTGGCCTTAGAGGCTGTGATCCTGGAGTGGATTTTGGCCCTGTGACAGTGCCAGAGTGAGACAGTAGGAGCCAGTGCAGCTTATATATTTTTGTTACCTTTTTTGGCATCTAAAAACTTAGGGCTCTGTTGATAAATTATTATAGTGGCACATTTGCTCAATGTATACTTGGTATTTACAACATGGAAGATATTTATTTGGAAATGGTAATGAGAATAATGAATCAAAGTCTATGTTATAAGCAGAAGATCTTGTAGCCTAAAGTGAGGAAGAGGCTTACAGAGAAGAAGCATAAGGATGATGATGATGGTGATGATGAAGATGACAACGATGAGGAGGAGGAGGAGAAGGAGCAGAAGAAGAAGAAGAGGAGGAGGAGGAGGAGGAAGAAGAAGAAAACAATATTATATAAAACAAATTATGCACTAAGAGAAGTGTGACAGATAAAACGGGAGGCCCCAGAGGTGGAAAACAATAAACCATAAACTTTGTTTATGATTCTGAACAGGAAAATACTAAGTTTCACAAAGATGCTGTTCCTGAACAGGAAAGTGGAAGGTATATACATCGTGAGGAAACAGAGCCTCTGGCTAGGAAGAGCAGGGACAGAAGCATGAATGTGAGTGTAGAATGCAGACAGGCTCTGCACATGCTGCAGGTCTCAGCAGGATACATTTCCCCATGGGGGCGGGTATTTCTAATTCCTCAGCAACACTGTAGACCCCAAAGCACAAAGCTGCATCTTTCAATTCACGGTTCTGTTCATGGCCTCATTCATGGACTAGACACTCTGGGCCATGTGTGTGAAGATATCAGGGAACCAGGCACTCTCCTCCTCTTTGGAGTCTGCTTCACTTAGAGGCAAACAGAGCCATGTAACACATTTCTTATGGCAAATGAACAAATATATTTGCTGTTGAAGTGTGAGTCTCATCACGTTTTTCCATAGACAGTCACTGAAACCAGGATGTAGGTCAGCATGTTCTTGGGATCACATCTGAAACCTTCGACCACCATCCGCCCTGCCTGGGAAGGGTCATAACTTAGCAGTCACATACTTGACTCTGGGTCAAAATAGTTTTCCTCTTGCTTTAGCTCGTTTTGCCAACATTCATCTCCATCCCACTGAGTTGGTTTTTGTGTGATGTTTGTCACATACCTCTTTTTACACACACATGTGCATGTGCGCACACACGCACACACACGCACAACTTTAGCATACATCGTTTTGTAGTCTGTCTCCACTAAGCCTGCAAGGTAGAATCTTGTCTGGCTTGGTTTCCCTTAGTCTTCAAGTATTCCTGCATTGCTACTTAGCTAAAAAGGTGTTTCTCAGTAACCCCAAATTCTGTCTAGTAACCTGGTAATAATTATCATTGTTAGCATCCCTACCAGGTCTCTGGACCAATTTAAATCATTCTATCAATAGTTACCATAATTCATAAATTAAACGATACCAGTTCAAAGATGGGACTGAGGCTTCAAAAATAAAGCATGTACTTAGCGAGGTCACTCTGCCTGGTTCTGAAGCCCTTTCTTTCCGCGTGGCATTTGAGTTTCAAATGTGTATTGCTGAGTATATTTGGACAACGTGCCATCAGTAAGAGGGCCTTGGTGAACACTTGGGAGGCTTATAGACTTTACTAGCTACACTCAGCTATGGATGCCCATTGTGTTTAGGCCACCGCCACAAATGTTATTATAACTCACATCTTTTTTTTTTTTTTCCACATTTCATTTGGAGCTGTGCTAAAATAACAGAAGTAGTGAGGCGCAGATTACCAACTGCTTATAGCCTTCTATGCGTTCTCTTCCTTCGACTCGGGGTCTGAGGAAGAGGAATGGAATGTACGGAAGCTGAGCTGTTGCCTAAGGTTACACAGATGGCGAGCAAGCCAGGCCAGAACATTTCTGACTTCCACTAAGACTTTTGCCACAAAAGCGTATATAAATTGTGGGCTGTATTCTATACATTGCAGTCCAGTGGCAAATTACTCCACAATTAGTGGTCAAATATGTATGAGCACGGAAACATGATTTTGTCCTCTGCATTGTCTTTTCTCTCCTATTGTTCCTGCAGACAGACTTCAGACTTTGTTCACACAATTCTCTTTGGCTTTTATAACCACACTATTGCGTCTTTTTATAAAAATAAAACCTTATGGAGGAAGATGTGGAGATAATTCTGTTTCCAGTTCTGATTCTGTAGTCAGTTTTTTTGTTGTTGTTCTGAATGGTGGATAAATGCATAAAATATATTAGAGACTGAGGGTATTTAATGTGATGTGCCACAACTTCCATTCAAAATGTCTACTATAGCTGTATAGATATTCATTATAGATATTCATGGAGTTATATAGATTGGAGGTCTGGTTAATTTTAGTGTGCAATGTATTTTTTTACAATAAAGTTTATAAAAAAATATTAAGATATTTGTGGGTTTTTTTTTCTATTCCCAATACAATGGCATTGAGTTATTGCGTAGTCTCCCTTTGGAATTTTCCACAGTACTGTTAGTGACTCTTGGGAATCATCTCTAATCCTTGAATTTTTTGTTTCCTTTGTGTTTCATATAAGTTATTATTTTTCACGGTGGCATAACTTACCACCACCACCCCAGTTTTAATTTCTGTGATGTGACCATTGTTCAAAAAGTTCATCCTCCCTAAGTCCTGGCACTCTAGGTGCTGTGGCTGGAGCAGCGGGTTCAACACCTCTCCCCTATCGGCTCATGAGCCGGACAGCTGCAGGAAAGCTGTCTGCTCCACTTCTTCAGTTTCCTCCGTTGTAAGTTGTAAAGCGATATGCGAAGATTCCGCAGGATGCCTTTAAACCTGGCATTTAGAGCCGTGTTCTTGAGGGCTGCAGAGATAGATGGCTTGGTGGTTAAGAGGAGAGGCAAGTTCAGCTCCCGGGCAGCTCACAATGACTGGAGGCTCCAATTTAAGAGACTCTTAGGTGCTCTTCTGGCCTCTGCAGGCACCTGCACACATGTGTCGTAAACTCACAGTAGACACTTGAATACATGTCACATGCAAGTTAAAAATAAAATAAATCCTTTAAAGTCCATTACTTACTTGAAAATGCACTGTTTTGATCACAGTCAAGAGTTCAGTCGTAGGCTGAACTCTGATAAGACACACGTTTACAGGTTTTTCACGATCTCACAACCCCATCAGCAGGTCAACTTTGCCAACTTTTTAAAGTAACAAGTATCATAGAGTTCATAATTCTTCATATTTACAGAACAACGATTATAAAGATTTCTTGCATTATTTCATAAAACTTCCCAAGTATGCCATTTACCATACTGCTTCTGGCTACATGGCTGTGCACAAAGTTTAGAGTTGGCACAGTGATTTGAGAACTAACCGAGTACAAGGGAGTAGGCTATTGAGCGCCTCTCATCTTTGTTTTCTTATTTGTATCTACGAGAATAACAATATATTTCAAAATTGTTTTAGGTTTAAAAAATGAACAGAGAAGGTGTTAATGCAAGTATTTGCTGAAATAATTGTTTCCATTCGCTTTAAACTCATTCTCTTCTACCCCACACAAATGCAAAAGTTTCTTAACTTTTTCTACAGTAAAAGACACATTGACTATATTTTAAGAGGCAGTTGTACTAGAGCCATTTTATGTTACTAGGAAACTGGGTTATCAGTTTTAAACTGGAGTTGAGCTACACAAACTTTCTTAGAAAAGTTGTTTTTCTGTTCAAAATCAATCTTAGATATTTGGCTTAATCTAATATATAGAACTGGAGGTAAAAGTATGTATTTTACCTTGACACTGTCAGAGAAAACGAAAAACAGGTTTCCCATCAATATAATGCTATACAATAATATCATACAAAGATCATTTATTTAGTTGTTTTAGTCCAAATATAAAAGATACTGTCAAAAAAAAAGATACTGTCAAAGTTAGAAGTTTATGACTTTGCCTACGTGTGTTATGTGTTCCCAAAACAACATTCTAGTTTTATAATTCAGGCTTTTTTCCTGGTGTCCTGGAACTCGCTATGTAGATCAAACTGGCCTTGAACTCAGAGATCTGCTTACCTCTGCATCCCAAGTGCTGGCATTAAAATCACAAGCCACCATCACCTAGCCTGTGTTTTCTGTTTTGTTTTGTTTTCACTATAGAATAATCAGGGTTATTAATTATTCACCATGCACAATGCCATCCACACCTAAGACAGCTGTAGCCAAACATTTGTAATGAATTTACATCTTGGATAGCTAATAATTATTCAAGACTATTTTCTGACCTGCCAAGAGTATACAAAAACACTATTAATTTTCTGTCATTTCTCAGAGGCTTTTCCAATTTCAAAACTATTTGGTGTAACAAAAGATGGAACAATTACACAAAACCAGTTTTCTGGAATTGCAAATGAGATCATATTCAGATCAGAGAAGTGAATTTTAGATCCATGTTTAATGTTGTCCAATATCATCTTTTTTGTTATTATGATTTACTCAGAATATCTCATTGCTCAAAGACTGAGTTATTTTCATATATATATATATATATATATATATATATATATCCATACATACACTTTTCCATCAATATTTGGCCACAAACACAAATGGCTTAAGCCACCAATTAATGCAATATATTATATAGTCTAATTTTACTGTAAAATTACACTACAGTGAAATGTTATCATGTAAAAGTTATGCATAAGAAATGACTGATGAAATATGGATGGCTATCAGGAGTAGAAGACACAGAGCTGTGCTATACAGACAACGAACTGAAGGAACAAATGTGGAGTTTTATTACATTGTTGATAACTGCACTTACTAGACATGGATTAGGCTAAAATCATGTGTGAGGTTCCTTAGTGAGCTTCCAGCATTAGCCTTCACAGGTGCAAGTGTGGGCAGGAGCTGGTTTGAAGCTCGGAATCCCACCTGTAAGGTGTTTTGGGCTGGAATTCTGTTTTTAGCTTCTACTTCGTTGTTCTCCACTGCAACCTTTCAGCTGTGGCAGCTCAGTTACTGCCTGAAATGTGAGAATCCTGTCTTTAAAGATAAATACAGGCATGCATATATTTTCAACCTTGTATTTCAGATACAATAGAGCTAGGGCTTGTGGACATCTAGGGAAGGTCACCATCTTTCTTGAACCGATGTCTATTTTCTAGCCTAGGGGCGTTTTAGTTACAACTCCAAGGCAGCAGCAGGAGTCCAGCACTGTCTCAAGTGCAGGGCCCCCTTTCTGCTGAGTTTACCTAAATTCACCCACCTGTTCTCCAGTACTTGAAATTCTCTCAGTAAAGGGACTGGCTTTAAACTCCACACCTGAAGATAAGAGAAGTGGGGATTAAGACACAACTACAGCTTTTGAAAGAACACACTGGCTTAAAGTCATATCTAAATGCCTGGTTCTATCAGATCTGTGACTCAAAGCATGTTTTGTTGTCCTGGAAAAAGTGAGAAGAAAGAACTTCATGGCAGAAGTATGAGAACAGGTCTCACAGTGAGGACAATTCCCCCTCGTTTCACCTGTAAGCAAACTGGCTTTAGCTTCATTACAGGATAAATGGCTTTATTTTTTTCACTTGATAAATGAGACACTTCTCTCTTTTCTTTGCTCAGAGAGGTTTATTTCAGGTTGTTCAGATGGTCCATGTGTCCTCTGTGTCTTAGTTTGGGGAGAATTACCAAAAAGAAAACTGAGAACGTGTGCACATATTGCTGTAAGCTTCTGTTTTGCACTTTTAGTGTTATCAAGAAGCCTAGATGTTTGAAAGCCGGAACCTTCCCTGCCGCCCCCTCGCCCCCAGATTCATAGGCAAGTAAATCCCGCAGTCTTATTATGGATCTGGGAAAGATTCCAGAATATATTGTTAAAATACCACATAGTCTCAAAAACCTAGTGTGAGCCATTGGGTTAATGGGGAAAAAAATAGCAAAGCCAGTTTGGGGTGCATTCCCTTTTGTATTGTTGATTGGGTCATGGTGCAGGCAAAGTATTCCAAAAATGAGCAAAGCACAAGATTGACTCTCGAGGTCTTGGTGGAGGAATCTGGGCCGCATAACTGTATATCCAGGGGGATTATAACTTGTTGGAGCACCATGTGCAAAGATTAAGTATTAAAATTATATTCTCATTGGCCCTGGATTTTTAGTATTTTCATCTGACTTGAAAAACCTTGTAGCTAATATAAGACATAGTTATCTGCCAGACAACCAAATGAGTGTAAAAACAAACAAACAAAAAAACAACCCTCATTGGCCATATTTATAATATAGGAGTAAATTGGGACCTTATATCTCTTGGCACAGATTGAAAATGAGTTAAATGGAGCTTAAAAATGTGAGAGAAAACTTTATGAGCTCAAGTGCTATACACAGAGCAAGCAGGGTAATAGGCCTGCTGTATGTGCTGCTCCCTCGTTCATGCAATGTCGGTGCTCTTTGTTAAGCACATGATGCCGTGCTATAGTGGTAACATGACCAATGGGAGAAAACCATTATTAATTACATTTTGAAATTTATATATAAAAGTTAGAAATTCCTTTTTTTTTTTTTTTAAAGCAACTGGTCACTTGCAACTTAAGCCTTCGCTAAGGGTGGTGATCATTTCCAATCACATAATGACATTTCCCCCTTTCCTGGTGATCTGAGGAAAACCAGTTCTGCTAACCTAGAGAAAAGGCTTCTTATTGACCTCTTTAAAACTGACACAGAGGAGAGAGAATAAATAAACTTATTGTCTATCAAAAGAAACAGAGATATCCAACTTTTGATAATGGGTTTGGATTGGATCTTGGTGTTCTCTGTCCTTTCATCATAACAGTATGTTGTTTGTTGTTTCTATCTAGCCCCATTGTCCACACCCAGACTGTGAAATTTAAAAAACAAACAAGCAAGCAAGCAAACAAAAAACCCTACATTTGTTGTAGCTACTAATTAGCAAAGTCCTGATACTTTTCAAAGCGTAAAATGATTTGTATTTTATATAAAGACTATAGAAAAGTAAAACTTAGGAAGTTTGAGGTGGCTCTGTTTCCTGAAGTGCAAATCCAAATGCCTTCTAAGAATCCAAGTGTCCAAGCAACAGTTTGATTTCTCTACTTCTTTAACTTCTGTTAACTTAAAGGCACTTTATTTAAAAATATAATTTGGAAACCTATGCTATCCACTTTATAGAACAAAAAAAGAACAGAGTGGTGAAAAAAAATGACAGCAATTACAGAATGTGTCATTCCAGAGTCTCCAAGGTAAAACATTAGCCACCAGAAGGGATCTAGTTGCATGCCCTTTTGCTGCTGGCACTACTAAAAGGAGAAAAGGAAACTGGGAAAATAAAAGAATAAGGTCTTAGCAATTTTGTGGCTAGGGTTACTAAGCACTTATGGTAAATAAGCTTAACACACAGTCCATCATATTTTAAAAAAACCAAAAGAACCTTCCGAACCAAATCACCATTTTCCCAGAGAGCAAAGTAAATTATTTTGCAGGAACAAGTTATTTTGTAGGAACAGATTATCCTGAGTGACTTGATCATTCGAGGCAGTCATATTTGTTCCAGTCATAACACTGGCTAACATAAAAGCACAGCAGAGGACAGAGAGACATTGCAAGTGTCCAGAGAGTGTTTATATATTTGCCCCTTTTTTGTGTTTAAAGGTCGTCACAGGGTACTTACTGAGTCTCCCCAAAGCAGACAACTTTGTACTCCCTCCAGATGTGCTGTTAATAGTTAACCAGTGATTATGATGGAGGGCAACTGCTAACATTCGGTGCAAACTAAGCGATAGAATATTGATGTGTTCAGAGGGGTTCTGTTTTCACTGCTCCATGGGCGTGTCTAAGAGGATGCAGTAGCTTAACATCCCCACAGTATATAAAGCTATGAAAAAGTTCCAAAACATTGCTTTTCTGGATTTGAATGTTTGGGCTCCTGGCAAGTGCAAGGACACATCAATCAAGAAGAGAGAATTTGTGGAAAACATGTATTAAAATAAAACTCTGTCAGTGCCCTTGGTCGTGTGAGAAAGCACCATGGTATGAGGTGTCCTGGAACTCAATAGGTATTAAGTGTCACACAAACCAATCTCCTATTAGTGATGCCACTGCCATCATTAGGAGACAGGAGAGGCACCTGGAAATCAGCTGTGGTTATTTCCGGAAGGCTCTTCATTCTTCCCAAGTGCAAATATTTGGGGGATGACAAAATTCCCCAAAGAGAAATGGCTAGACTTGGTTTGGGGTCACCAAGAAGGAAAGGCTCACAAAGAACACTCTGAACAACAATAGAGATGCTACCATTAATTAAAAACTTTAATTTCCAGATGTCTCAGTGCATGGCAGCTCCATAGAAACTGCCATAAGCTCAGCACAGCCCTTGTAGGGTCTTTAAAGTTAGTGAAGACAGACAAGAAGTTGGCTCCAGGTACTGGAGTCAAGCCTTAGCAAACTGAATGGTAGGACTCAGATTCATCATACTGCAAACATGAGGGTGCAGTCGACTATTGATCAGTGCCTACCTTAGCTCTTGAGAACAAATTACAAATATGCAGATCAACCAGAAGCCTGAAGAAAACTCTGGTACATATAAACATATAGAAGTCAAAAATCATATATATAGCACAGTATGTATATAACACAGTATATATAATATATAACATAGTTTATATAATATATATAACACAGTATATATAGCATATACAAATATTATATATAATATAGAAATTATATACATATGTAAAATATTAAAATTATATATATAATACTATAGCTAATGTTTATGAAATAAATTACTGTGGAAATTTCTCCAGTCATTAAACAGACCATATTTTATTCCTTGGAAGTCTTCTGAGTGTCCAATGTTCCCCAAACCACTTTCAACTGTAGTTAGAAACCTTTGTGTTGTTTTCTATGGTGGGTTTGCACTGTTTGTATACATATGGAAGGAAAATAATTTAGATTTAATTTTTTTGGTACTTATATGAATAGAGCCACAGTACATAAATTCATTTCTTGATTCATTTCTTGACTCTTACATTTATGAGATATGTTTCTGTAATACCTATGATGGTGGTATTATTTTTGCATGTTAGCCATTATATGGTAGCCATATAATGAAGTATGTTTTTTTCCATTCAGATATGATTGGACATTAGGTTTATACTCAGTTTTTATAAGTTCTTAATGGATCCATCAATGACCATTCTTGTGAAATACCATACATCATATGTGTAGATATTTCTATAGGGAAGATAATTAGGAAGGGATTTTTGGATGTTATGGATTCAGTGTGGATACCTTTTACAGGCTCACATGTTAAAGCCTTGGTCCCCAGCTACTGGCACTTTTTCAAGGGTAGTGAAAAGCTATGCTACGAGGCCTATTTGGAGGAAGTACATCACTGAAAGTGGGCCTTTATTTTGCCCTTGACCCCTTCCTGTCTCCTCTCTGCTTCCTACCATGTTCTTTATGAGACAAATATGTTCATCTGCTATTTCCTATGAATACCATGGACCTCTGCCCATGCACATCTGGCCAAATGACCATGGGCTGAATCTACCGAAATTCTGAGATGAAATAAACTGTTTTTTAAACTAGTTTTTACTAAGTATTTTTGTCTCAGTGATGAGAAATGCACCCCAGAAGCCCTGGCATACGACACCAAATTTTATTCCTTGTGGTTATGCTAAAGGACATACCACATAGCTGCTGATGGCTCCTTGCTGCCTACAACACTAGGTGTTGCCTTCAGGATCACCACTGTGCTTCTTAGCATTATTGGTTTATCAGTGGAATAATTTACACGGACAACTTCTTTGTAAATATTTCCTGTGGCTTTCCAGTGAAAGCAAAATGTGGTCTTGAGCTCAATGGAGAAACTTCGCTCTTCCACATCCCTTCTACCTGATGGCCGTTCTTCTTGTGAACTTTACTACATCTGGAAGTTACTAAAACCCAAGCAACTGGGTAGACCTGTGAAGGGTGTTTTCTTAGTTAAATCAGTCTAATTGGTAAGACTCAGTTTTAATCTAGATCTTCTGAGGTAGGAAGATACACTTGTAATCTTGACCACACCTTCTGGCATACTATATAAAATATACAGAAGGACTTTGTCTCTATCTCTGTCTCTGTCTCTCCTGTCTCTCTGTCTCTCTCTGTGTCTCTTGCTCTGTCTCTGTCTCTGTCTCTTTCTGTCTCTCTCTCTCTCTCTGTGCATGCTTGTCTCTCTCTGTCTATCTCTGTGTGTGTGTCTCTCTCTGTCTGTCTCTGTCTCTCTCTCTCTGTCTCTCTCTGTCTCTCTCTGTCTCTCTCTCTCTCTCTCTCTCTCTCTCTCTCTCTCTTTCTGTCTCTCTGTCTCTCTCTCCCCCTAATTGCATTGGCTAGCGAGTATATTCCTTCACTAGTATTAGAGCCTTCCTCTTTAGGATTCTGGCATATACCATCTTAAAAGTTTTGCCTTGTGAACTGAGAAAGTACAGGATTATTGGACTTTACATTGGTAGACAATCATTGTTGAAGTAGCTGGACAACAGCTGTAAGACACACACACACACACACACACACACACACACACACACACACACACTCCTATAAATGTTTCTAGAGCTTCCCAAAATACAACTTCTGCATGGGGATTAATCTTTGAATATATTCATCTTTGACACTTAATACCCAAATCCAGGGTTTGGATATGTATTTAAGTGGACGTTATGACTTGTCCCCATGGCCATTCCCTTAATCTTGTTACGAGTATTAACTTCTACGATTCTAAAATATCATTTTGAAGTTTCCATCCTTTACCCATCATAGTGAGCTGGGAGAGTCAATCCTTTACTGTATTTGCCCTTGAGGGAACATTTACATTCAAACTAGAGTCAAGCCTTAAGAAGGCTTGCATCATGAAGGTCCAGTGCATGGTTTAGAGGAATGAAGTATTAAGGGGTATATCTTAGGAGTATCAAATTAAAGGTGGCCACTGATCCTTTCGTTTTCCTCCCATTAAGAAATGCAATATGTTTTTGCACTGCATTTGTTCTTGGTAAGAAGTGATCACTTACTTTACCAACAGAATAAAATGTTAAGAAGCAAGACCTGGTTATAGGGTGACTTGTGACTTCTCCACTTTCTGGGACAAGCAATCTGAGAGTCTTTGGTCACTCACTACAGAAGGTGTCAGACTACCTTGGGAAAACTGTAAAGACAGAGCTTGAGACTGAATGGAAAAATTGCTCCCAAGTCTAACCTTGTCCCTTTAGGCTCTCCAAATCTGTCCTGCTGTTTGTTGAGGCCACATGGAGAAGAGTCAGCAGTGGGGCTTTACCAGGATGCCCAGCACATGAATGCATGGAATAAAATAAAACAAAATGCTGTTGTCACAGCCATAGAGTTGGATGGTACTTTGTCACAGCTGTAGAAATTCAGAATGCTACTGTAAGCAGCACCAAAGGAAGTGTTACCATTCTAAAGAGTTTTACAACTCCCCTCCCCCAGGAAAATCCCAGCCTTGTTCACTTAAATATCTGCTCTCTACTTCTGAGTTATGTCTTCAAGTTAAGGTACTGTAAAGAACTCCAAGCTTCCTTAAACAACTCACCAGCGCATGATAAGCATAGAGAGTGATTGCTCCTATTTGGAAGGAGACATAAAATGCAACCAGTGACCATCCTTGGCTATTATTGTACAAAAGGTCTGCATCTTGTTCACCTCTTGGCTTAATCTGAAATCTTTGGGGACTCTCTCTCTCTCTACATAGTTCATGACTTTAAAATCTACTTCGAAGTCTTCTCCACCATTCTATTTTGCTTTGTTAACCTCAGTGTCATCTAGATTTCAGATTATTGTTCTTTTTGTTCTTCCTAATCCTCATGGTTGCTTAGTTCATCTGTGTGTCTTTAGCCATTCAGTGGTGATGGTCGTCTTTGAGCTAGTTAGTTCTAAGCAGCATTCAACCCAGTCTTCACTTTGATTCCGCCTCCTCTCTAAGATTCTTCAAATACAAGTATCCTTCAAAGTTTGTTCTTAGTCTTTCTCTTCTCTTTCTAGGATTTCTAGTCTTGTTGTTCCCTTACTAACCTCAGGTTGATGGTGAAGGTGAGGGACTTTTAAACCAAGTTAAACATTACTCAAAGGAAAATAGCCAAACCCATACTATTCAGTGTAGCATTGGATCTTACTGAGTTTTCTTTGCATATTTTAAATATTTATTTCACTATTTATTGATGTGTATATGTGTATGTGTTCACATGTGTGCAGCCAGCATTGGTGCTAGGAACCAAACTCTGGACCTTCAGAAGAGCATTAAACACTCTTCCCTCCTGAGCATTGCCCCTGCACCTCTTTCTTTTTTAAATGTCTTATCTATTTTTTTTTAAAGAAATTCACATCCAGTCTTTAAAACATAGATTCCAATTCCCAGAACAGTTAAACACTTTCCCTCATGAATTTTTGGACCCTTAAGCTCCAGTACTTTTCCCCATGGTTGCCAGCTCTTCAATCATGTTGTATATGCCCCCAATCTCTTGAGTAAACCTTAATCTTGCCCCAACTCTGATCTCTCCTTTTCTTTTCTCGAATGTTCTTTCCTCTTTCTCAACTCCATATTCACTGTCTGTGCTATGGCTGCCATTGTCATTGTCCCTTGTCTTAGTTAGAGATTCTATTGTTGTGACAAAACACCATGACCAAGAAACAAGTCAGGAAGGATAGAGTTTATTTGGTTAAAACTTCGAGATTTCTGTTCATCATTGAAGGGAGTTAGGACAGGAACACAAACAGGGCAGGAACCTGTGGGCAGGAGCAGATGCAGAGGCTGTGGAGGGGTGATGTTTACTAGCTTGCTCCTCCTGGCTTGCTCAGCCTGCTTTCTAATGGAACCCAGGACCAGGAATGGTACCACCTACAATGGACTAAGTCCTCCTCCATCAATCACTAATTAAGAAAATGCCCTACAGCTGGATCTTATGGAGACATTTTCTCAATTGAAGTTTCCTCCTTTCAGAAGACTCTAGTCCATGTCAAGTTGACATGAGACTAGCTAGGACACTTTTCTCCATTAATTTTTGCCAACAAGCATACCTCTCACAATTTTATTCATATCATGGTCATATAAGTACTCAGTTTCTCTAAATACTGAATATTTATTAACAATAAGCCCACTGTGGTAATTTCCTTTATTCTCAGAAGTGATTCATTTGTACATAAAAAATGTGAAGGTAGTTGGAGTTTATTCTGGGTACAAAGCATATCAATTGTTTGAACAGAAACATACTATCTTTCACTAGCCACCAAAAAACTAGAAAGACAAAAATGAGAGCTTAAGGAACTATGGCAGAAATAGTTTCAGGTAGAAGCTGTTACCTCTCACCTTTGGGAATGAAAAGAAGGACAACTACTACAATACGGAAGCCCAGAAGGGAAGCTCCACGTATCTCCATCCACCAGGCAGCAGAGAGGATTCTGCTCAGTCAATGCTGAGACTCCGAAGAACACAATGGAGTTGATTCTGATAACATGAGACATGGACAAACTCAATTTATTTCACTGCTCTTCAAGGAACAGACTTCAGGTTGAAGGAACACTGTTGAGGCTGTCTTGGGTCGTACCAAAAGCAAGCAGGAAGAAAAACACTGTCTTCCAAAGAGTCACCATCTCCCTTAGCATCTCTACCATTGCCTCCACCCTGCCCTTGGTGACTGGACAAGGAGTAAGTACCTTCCATTCTCAAGCATTTTTCATCCCTAACTCATTTAAAAAGTTATTTCTTTTATTTTTGAGGTTATAATATAATTACATCATTTCCCATTTCTTTTTTTCCTTGAAACCCTCTCATATACCTCTCCTTGCTCTCTTTCAAATTCATGACCTCTTTTTTTATTGGTTTGTTCCATATATATATATATATATATATATATATATATATATGTAATCTGTTGAGTCTGTATAATGTCACCTCATGTATGTTTTCAGGGCTATTTGGTATTGAATAAGGAATTGGTATGTTTTTTCATGAGAAAGACTGTTTTCTCCACTCTCAGCATTCCTTAGTAGCCCACAAATCTTTGTGTAGGAGGTTGAGGCCTTGTGGACTTTCTTCTCCACCCTGGAATCTCTATTCATCTTCTTCTTCTTCAGCTTTTGTTTAGGTAGCCATATTGGTGAGACTTCATGCGTGTAGCTCCTTATGTTACTGGGAGACACAGTCTCACAGCAAACTCCCTCATCCTCTGGCCCCTGCAGTTTTTGTGACCCCTCTTCAGCAATGTTACCTTGTCCCCAGGTGTAGGATTGTTTTCTAGATGTATCCATCGCGGCTGGGCTCCACAATGCTGCATTTTTATTGCTTATGGATTTATGTAATGTTCTCATTATTTGACGAGAAGTGAGAACTACACTTATCAGTGAGTATATGGGCAAATATTTAGACTGTAGTTAACTATTATGCAGGTTTTAGTGAAGTGGTGGTTGTGTGTTCTTCTTCAAGATTCATGACTTCACTCGCCCCGGGTAGTTGCCTAGTTTCCAGTACCAGGCATGAGTTCCCTCTTATTGAGAAAATCTTAAGGAGGGACGCAACCAACATTCCTTATTCATTTTTGAATGCTAATTCTTTGGATTATATCATATCTGGACTTCTCCAATAACTTCAAAATTCATCTATCTTTAATGGTCCAACTTAACAACACACTAGATCCATTGCACCTACAAATTAATTGCAAACAGGCAACTTGCAGGCTTCTCTTCGATGTGTATGTTTTGCCTCCTGTTCTTATGAGTAACGACATGCACTAAGCTGTGCATTAAAATCTTGAAGTCAGTGTTAGACAGCAGAGCTATTTCTGAAGCCATTCTTCAGCTCTGCATTATTAGGCAGGAGCTTACACTAGCTGAGCATCACATTCCCCCCACATCAATTCAGAGGCACATCTTCTTAAATAGTTTCTGTTCAATAAAACTTCTCTAGTAGGTACACTTTAAAAGATTTTGGTGTATTTTAGTTATCCCTGGGGGAAAATGTTACAATATACCTAAGTGTTGACTGCTTAATATACAATATACTTACATATTGGCAACCAATAAATCTACTAGAAGAAAGGATTTTCTGTAAATACGGTGGACTAAATGAAAATAAATGCAGCATTCAGTCTTTTTTTTTTTTTCTTCTTAACATTATTAAGTTTATTTTAAATCTTTAGCAGAATGAAAGTTTGAACCAAGTCTATCAAGGATGATAGATTCATTATATCTCTAGCCATTAGGAGTTTTTCCTTTGTAATTATGAGTGTTTTTAAGCAATAAAAACCAAAGTTCTAGCATCTATAGATCTATAAATTATTAGTAAATTAAGAAAAATATTTAATATGTGCTACGAGAGACCGTGGTTTATCAGTATGCTTTATGCAGCACACATGACCAGAAAGCAATTAGGAGAAAATGCAGAATTCTGATACTGATGAATTTAAGGAACCAAGAAACCCCCTGGGTTTGTTGTTATTTTTTTACAAATTTATTATGAATCATTAGAAAGAAAATTTTCGTTTATTTTGGCAGCTGTCTCACCTGGGAAGTGATACTGTTTCACCATGTTTCATTCTGGAAGAGCCTAGTACATTCTGTAAGAACGAAAATGAGTGAAGGGAAACATCACCAACCTGGATGTGGGCCAAACGAGCAGCAATTAGGTTCCAGCTGGTTCAGTCTTCTTATAGGCGGAAAATGGTCTTGGTAAAAAAAAAAAAAAAAAAAAAAAAAAAAAAATCCTTGCACATTCTAAAGATAATTTAATTTGCCAAAAAGTACAAATTGTCTCTAACATATGGTGAGATGAGGTGGGGGGATTGAGGTGAAGAAGACCGTGGGGGATAGGTCAGCGAAGGAAGAGTGTGAACTATTTAATCCTAACTTGTGTACATATTGTTTAACGGACCTTTATAAATGAAGTAACTTCCCCGGCTTTCAAGAGTGAACTGCATCTATCTATCCCCAAAGCAGGTTTAACCTGCAGTAATGAGGATATAAAGTAATCTCAATGATTATATTAGGAAAATAAAGGCAGTATTATTGTACATGATTTGAAATTGAATGGAAATTCTACCCCCTAGTTCAGTCAAGATTGGCTTAACTGCCAATGTAAATTACTCTTATTTGGTCATTGATGTCACATTCTAATGCTGTTTGAACCAAAACCAGACAACAACGTTCTGCTGTGTGGTTAAGCAGCCCTGGCCTCTCCCATGGCAGACTTGCTGCTCATGAAGAGGTTCGGGGAGTCCTCAGCCTCAGTTGCCCCCACGCACACAGGTAACGGTGCACACACCGTTGAGCTGGAACAGCACCGCGAGCTACCTAGTACGTGACCCACAGCACAGAGGAGACAGTGAGCGACAACCAGCGTCCCATTCATGGTTTTCTGGTGCTTACATCTGAATCGCAGGTCCTGACAGAAAGTGAGAATATGCTGCTGTGAATCAATAAAACGGCGGACTCCTAAGCTCTTTTACACTCTTCTGCAGGACAAATCCATGGAAGGGTTAACTCACACAGTTGTCTTCATTGAACTTATTAGTACTTCCTTGGCAATGCGTCAGAGAAGAGACTTCTCTTCAATCTCAGACATTTATGATACTGTTTTGGAGAAAATTTAAAGCTGACCAAAGGAAAAAAAAATTCTTGGGAAAGTTAAGAAGTAGGTAAAACTATTAGACCAAACACGCTCCGTAGGTGTTCTTTATTCTAAAACTCTGCTGGAAATGATAGAGCATGCCCCTCCTAGGCTGTTCACCCTCTGAAGTTAACTGAAGCTGAATTATGCAGCGTAAACCTAGACAGAAGGTCCCTAGGGAACATTTCCCGCTGGTGCTCTGTAACATGTTATTCTGCACGCCTTCTTTGAGAATCGCAGAAATGAATGAAGTTCTAATGAGTCATAAATAAGGTAGCATGATACAATTCATCCTTTGCCATTTTAAAGTTTCATTGAGAAGTGGCTAAGAACAAACTGGGAAGCACAACTTGGGAGAGTTGGATCCTGACCCTATAAATAAAATAATTCTCTGTATACATTGTGCTGTGCCTTGGTATGTGTCAAAACCAAACCAAAACAAAACAAAATAAAACTAAAACTAAAGAAGCAAACAACACCCATAAAAGACAAGAAGCCATTTCAATGGATGGTGGCACAAACACTGTTTGTTGTCTGCTATTGTCTGGCATTGCAACATTGCTTTCTTGTTCTCATCTTCATTTTTATGTGACCATAATATATTCATCTTTACTGGAAGTAAAATGTAATCAAATCAAAGTTGTTTTCTCACTCCCCTTTCAACTTCCTCTTTCTAATCTTACGGTTGACTGGAAAAATGAATAAATAAATTCCTAAGGGGCAGAACCAGAGGCTTCTGATGATATAGAGGGAATCCAGATGTTCACCCTGCCCCCACTTCCTATAAAGGCTTTCATAGAATTTGTTGCAGGTCATATAACATATCCTAAAGAGAGTTTCTTCCTAAAGTTGTACAGGTAATATCAAATTAAATTCCAGCCTTTTGTTACAAAGAGCTCATGAAAAGCCTGTCTCTCAGTGTTGGAGTTCCACATTTATGGACAAGAGTTTGTGTGTTTTTGTAGACGTATGATTTCATGGTAACAGTTAAGACAGTCTTATGCCTTTGCTATTCTTATTTGCTTTTTGTTGCCTTGATAAACACCAAGGCCAAAAGCAACTTAGTGGAGAGCCTTACTGTGCTTACAGTGCCAGCTCACATTCTGTCACTGAAGGAAATCAGGGAACCTGGAGCAGAAACCATCAGAGAAAAACACTTACTGATTTGTTCACTGGCTGCATTCTGTGTATACAGAATGGTGCTGCTGTGGTTGGCTAGACCCTCCCACATCAATCATTAATCAAGGCCACTATGGATGTGACCACGGGCCAATCTAGACAACTCTTTAGTCATGTTCCTCTTCCAGGATGACTCAAATTGACAATGACAATCAACCAGGAGAAAGGCCAGGTTGAAACAGGTTTGGCTCTGCCTGACTTCAAGGGCACATTACTCTACCTGGCTGCCCTTATAAAGGTAGGTAGGCATGGGCACAGCTACTAGCATAAAACAATAGGTAGGTGTCTCCTTTGAGAGAATTTAAGCATAAGAAAATGTAGTGTTTGCATTCATTTTAGAAAATTATATCACAAACTCAAAATAGACCAATCTAGCATTTTTTAAATTTTGACTCACTTATAATCATTTGTGACTTATATTTTTGAAAATGAATAATAACAACAGTAAATGCTCACATACAACAGTTCCCTAGAATCATGAATTATTTTCTCCGACAGTCCCACCCCACTGGGAAATAATTACATAAACAGTAGATCTTGTTTTGAATCTATAAAATAAAAAAATGTTGAAACAATTAAGTTCTTATAGTGACCTTTTGAGGATATGAAACTGATCATATCAACTCCAAGAAATAAAAAGAAGTGTGCTCCAGTGAGTTCCAGAAATAAGGCAAGTAGAATAGGAAAAATACCCTCAAGGCAGAACACCCCTGTTTGTAGAAGGAATCCAAAAAAGAAAGTCAATACAGTATATTGATTTAGTAACCTATTCAAGGCAGAAGTCATTTTGAAAATTGTCTATGGATGAATAAAATTCTGAAATTTGAGACAAGGCTTCAGAAGTTTTAGGGCATCAACTATCCAAAAAAAAAAAAAAAAAAAAAGGTACAAGTGGAACCTTTGCTTTTAAGAAACAAACTCTGACTTTAAAAATTAAATAGTAATGTTAGCAGGTTTTTGTTTTTGTTTTAATAAAAATGTTTCAGAAGATAGGAGTATTTTAGAAACAATCATTTGGTAAGAGTATTGCAAGTGTATGTTTGCCTTCAGGAGTTCAACACACAATATCTCATTTACAGATAGAAGAGAAGACAAAAACTAAAGGAATGTGTAAGCTATCCAAGGTAAAACATAATCTCTGTCCAAGTTTTTCTGAAAGTATAGGTTGTGTTCAAAGAATAAAACATTTCAGTTGCTACATTCTGGCCTGGCCAAATGGGCAAGCGCTTGCAGACACATGAATTTGTAAGCCTATCAGTGCTGTTTCACATAACACAGAACTTCTTTCCCATATCCATCCCCACCCTCTGCGATGTGGGATTAAGATGTTATTCTCACATTCTTGGATAAGAGATTAATAGCCCTCCACTGTTATTCTTCATTTTTTATGGCTCTATTATAAGGCTCCACCGAGGATATAGTATTACACGTAAAACTATGGGGGAAATCGCATCAAAGAATTAATGAAGAGAAGAAAACCTTATGAGCTGCAGAATGTATTTCAAAGGCATGTCTTAAATACCTGCTACAATCAGAAATCATACAAAAAGGAAACTTGGGAGAAAGTGGCTTTTGTCCTAGACCTGTCAACCATAGGGACTACTCTGTTCATAGGCTTGCTAATAAGATAACGGTGACCTGACAGGCTGCATTCTAGACTATGAGACCCTTCTCAGATGAGGACCAGGATGGTTCTGTGACCCAAGTGCCTTCCATCCACAAAAGGAATGGGTTTGTTACTTCATTTAGGGTGAAAATCCCTGCCCAAGAAAAACAGTAGTAGTCATCCTCGTTAATCAGGCTCATTTAAACTGTGTAAAGCATCTGGTAGACAGCAGAAAGAGTAGGTAGATGGGCGAAGAGGAAAGCAACCAGGAAAGCTGTGGAATGATAATGAGACTAACCCGACTGCCTGGGTCCAGAGAACTTTCCACATCCCTTGTCAATGAGACTAGACTAAGATTCTTGCCATAACTCTTTTACCACCACACATATTTTTACAATCAACCTCATTCCTAGAGCTAGCCTAAGGGAGTCCTAGGTCTTTTCAGTCAAACTAGTCTGAACCTAGCAGAGATGAGTGTCCATCAGCAAACACCACAATTGTTCAGAATGCCATGCTGTGCACATGCCAATGGTTTTGTTACATATACGCTCTCACTGGAGAGACTCAGAATCATAAATAGCACAAAGCAGATGAACTGTCGATGACTTGACAATCAGCTGAACACATTAATATACTGGAAAGAGTACATTAATGATACAATACTGACTGGGCTCCTATTATATACTTGAGTACAAATCCCAGATGAAGTATCTATGTGATGGTTTGAGTATATTTGGACAAGTAACTTAACCAAACGATATCTTAAAATGTGGTCTCCAGGCCAGCGACAACAGCAGCACAATGGTCACATCTTGCTCTAAGACTTCCAAGTCACATGCCTTAGAGATGGGGAGAATGCTTTTATTCTAACACAACCTCAAAGGAGTACTGATGCAAGCTCAAGGTGAAGTTCACACCTAATCAAAGTCTTATGATCCATGTTAAATGAAGTTCAGAGGACTAACAGTTGAAGGTGTATAATAATGAGGTCCAAAAATCACAATAAGCTTATTATTTTTTTTTTTTATTACTGGATAATAGAGGAGAGAGTTGGTCCTGAAGTGAGTATAGGGAGTGTAGAGGATTGAGTGAACATCAAAGCACAAGAGGTCATTCTTGGAAGTGGTAGCAAGTGTTGTGTTTCAAAGAGTAGATAAGGAGATGTTTTATCAAAAATTGAAAGGACACACTACAGTATCACTACTTTATGATCTCAGGTGATTTACTTAACCAGAATAAATTTACCAAAATTTGAGCTAGCTTTCCTGGGAGTTACCAAGAGGATTAAATGATATAATGTATGTAACACCTATAATAGAGCACATGATATTTACAAATTTTTAACTACCACTGTTACTATCAGTATTGTCTGTCCACTACTAAATTTTTTGCTGCCTTTTGTCCTTGTTTGGTGTTTATTTTGTTTTTAAATAACTAAATTCCTCTTCTCCTCCAGATTCTTGCCTAAAGGTTGTCTACTTTCAGCATGCTTTCCAAGATTCAACAAGAAAAATGACATCCTTTATTCCTGGTCTTTATCTTGGAATCCAAAGGGTTCTGTCTTTATTTCTTGCTTGCTTTAAAATTCATCTCTCTGCACAAAGATGTCTGTGGAATTCACTCTTCAAACATTGCTAGGCTCGTCATAAATTATAGCAAGTGAGTGTATTAGCTGAATGCGTAATTACTGACACAAATGTCACGGGAATTAAAACAACTAAGACAAGGAAGTATACAGCCATTCTCCAAAGCACATCTCTACTGCACCTGTGTCCAAAGGCGACTGATGAAAGAAACCATCAAGGAGACAGAGTCACAGCTTTTTTTTTTTTTCTTTTGTGATTTGGTGACAGGGGCCAAAACAAGCAAAGCCATCCAGATACACACTAAATATGACCAGCTGCATTATTAACTTATTATGCATCTTTCAGGCTCTCTTCGCCTGCTTGGGAAGCTTCTCAAATGTACTTTTGAGCTCCCTGGAGAAGTAATCTCTAGCCAACAGCAATGGTTTAAATCTTTAAAATTCCTACTGCAATTTCTAAATTCTAAATATCAAACTACAAAAATGTGTAGATTTTTTTTAAAGTGCACACTGAGGGGAGATGTTTGTATTCTACAGTGGCTGAGGATAGTTCCCTTATAAAATATTGCTGGACTGTCTTAATAAATGAAGACAGCTAGTATATTAATAGTTATATATCTTGTGTATGTGTCTAATATAAAACACATTTACTTTCATTTAAGAGGCTGCCTTGCCCAGTCTCTGTGGAAGAGGATGAGCTCAGTCTTGATGTGACTTGATGTACTGGGGTGGGTTGGTAGTGAGGGGATACTCCCCTTTTCTGAGGAGTTAGGGGAGGAGGAAGAGGGGGAAAAGGAAGGAGGGTGGTGCCAGGAGGAGAGGAGAGAGGGGCCTATGATCAGGATATAAACTGAACAAATAAAATATGATAAAAGAAAGAAAAAAGAAAGAAAATGATCTAAACTTCTATATGACAAAGGAGAAGAAGCCACGCCACAACACACAAAGGGCTGTGCTTTTCTGCTAGGAAGCAGTACCAGGTGGCATCTTATGAATCCCTGTGCCATCTTTCCTTCATGGGCTTTCCACAGCATGTTCTCTGGGCATAAGGATGCCATTAGTATCATGCTCACATATAGGAGATATTATATCTAAAGAAGTAATGTTTATAACTTTTTTAAAAGACAAGACACTTTATGCCACTGTTCTGATTTAGTGACCTCTAAGTCATAACATAATCTCAGTTGTCACTTATATTGATCTTCTGGTTCCAATCACAGCAATTAGAAAGCATCAAAAAAAGATAAGCACACAGGAGGATATACAGTGGTTATATTATTCTGAAAAAGAATCCAAATATGTACCAGTTTTTAAAAAAGAGTAAATGGTATATGAAAGAACTAAAAGAAGAAATACTGTTCTCTGAGTGAATTGATTATGCAGACAGAAGCTGTGATGCACAAATAGAAATGAAATTTCAGGAACCCTCTGTCTCTTCCTCAGGTAAGATGTTGTTAAGGTGGCGTGTGCCACTGTGATCCTATGAGATTTGTGCCTGAGTCACATCAGTATGTTCTGGCAAGTTGTGATCTCTGAGTCACACAGGAAGAAGCAGGAGAAGGATTTAGAAAAGAGTCTGCCCACTGGAGGTGGCACGGGGGCCCTGTGGTGGTCGCTGAGCCATTTTCTAATGTGTCCGTGGCCAACTCCATGGAAACAAGTAAGCGCCTGGCCCCAGAGTCCCAAAGGCGTGGTCAACCTGGTGCCAGTAAAGCTCTCTGTCTCACGTGACGGCCCATCGATTACTTGAAGGGATAGCAGATTTCACTCCAGTCCTTCAGGAATGACTGGGAAAGCTGGGAGTATGTGTCCATATGCCTACAGTGTCCTCACGGCAAGCAAGGCAAGCAGACCAAATGCAGCTCCGTAAAGCATAGGGAGACCTCTAGGAAAGGCTCCGCCTAATGAGAAACAGTGGTTCTTTCCTAATAACTCTGGTGCCATTTGTGAAAGCAAACTGAGTGGAGAGGGTCTCCCCAGTTTTCTTTTATTTATTTTACTTCACATACTCTTTAAAATTATCAGGTAAAAGTGTATGGTGTTAAAGAAAGGCTCCTTACAATAAGAGATAGTTTTGGAATAACAGATGGGCTGCACTGAATCTGGCTGTTTCTCTATACTCTATTCTGTACATCTGTTTACTAAGGCTTCATAACAAAGATCCACAAACTGGGTGGCTACAAACATCAGAAAAGTATTGTCTTGGAGTAGAGGCCAGGAGTGTGAAAATGAGGTGTTGGCTGAGTAAGTTCCTTCTAGACGCTCTGAGGGATAGTCTTGTCCTGCCTCTCCTCTATCTCCTGGTGTTGCTAACCAGCAAACCTTACAATTCCTTGGTGCATAGACACCTCCCTCTGAACCTGGCCTTTGCTTTCTTATGGGCATCCCTCTAGGCCTACAGCAGTGTCTCAGATATTTTTCCCCTTTCTATTAAGGATATTAGTCTTTGGCTACAGCATGTACCCTCAAATCCAGAGTTACTTCCTTTCTAGTTTCTTAGTTACAGCTATAGATGCTCTATTTGCAAAAAGGCCACACCTTAGAGCTAGCTACTAAAAATTAGATTTTGACATATCTTTATGGGGCCACCGTAATAACATCTTGTAAGACCACAAGATCAACTTAAAAATCAACATTGTTGCAACACTGTTAATACATTTGTCAGACTAAACCATCTCAAATAGCTCCTTTAAAATGAATTCACCTGTCTTCCTTTTAATGCTTTTACTTCCCATTAGATGCTTTCCCTCTCCCTCATCCTCTTCCCCTTTTCTTTCTCCCCAACCATTCTAATGTCATTGCTGTTTCCTAGACTCAGCACCTGTATAGCAACGTCTTGAACATTGTGTAGAAATATTTAGCCAATGTAGTGTAAAGGACTTCAGATCAGTGATGTGGGTTGGTTACTTAAGTTCAATGATGCTGTAGGTATTGAAATTGACCATTGCCCAGACTTTGGCTTAATTACTTTTTCTTCAGGCTGTTTCCCCAGCACTACGAATATCTCTGTAGTGCCAGAACACTATCCCTATCTTATTTTGGCGTGCTGAAATTCCTATCCCCCCAGATAGCAGACATGCTCGTCTGAAATAAGAACTCATTAACTTCTGATGACTGTGTGTTTATGATGCTGATAATCTAATAACAGAGAGTAGCTATGAGCATTATTAAAACTTGTGTATATAACAAAATGAGAATGTTGGCAGTTTTTTAAAGAAAATCTTTGTGCATAGCAGAGCTGAAAAGAAATGAATACAATTTATAAGGAGTTCTATCCTCAATGCAAAGAAATCATCTCTCTCCTCAAAGGGAATAAGAACAAATTTATTCTGGAGCTAAACATGAGTGGTCATGGCCTGGGAAACACAGAGGTAAATTTCCCTAGGTTCTGCATTCCAATGTGTAAGCAATTATCTGGAGTTCTTATTGCAGCAGAGCAAAGACATTTACAATTCAAGGCATTTAAAAACACATTGGTTGACATTTCAGAGAGGTGGGGTAAAGCAAGAAGAGGTAATATCTCTTACAGCCCTAAGAGCTATGTGATGACATTCTTAGCTTTGGGTTGTTGGAAGTTGTTGCTCTACTAAGTTACTAAATTCCAAAAAGTTCTTATTTGAGCAAGGAATGTCTATTTGTGGAGCTAAAGCTAACCCAAGAAAAAAAGTACAATTAGCCTCTGGATCAGCAACATTCCAACCCCTACACATCACTGCAGTTCTCCTCCACCAATGAGCCTTTTCTGGAACCGCTTCTTTCTGGAAACCTCAACCTACATAAAAGGTAAATACCTGGTAAACTCAGGTGTTTCAAAAGGCAATGTTTTCAAGAGTTGGTGTCTATTTCTCATAACAATGAACCTAAAACAACAGTAGCCCTGGTAATATAAAGCAAAGACATACACCTCTGTGTAGAGGGAAATAGAAAGGCATTTTCCCTGAGAAGTTATGAGCCAACTGGACACTACATAATTTGGAAGTCAGAAATCACAGCATCTTTGTGACTGGAAAAAAAAAGGGGGGGGGGATCCAAATTCTGAAGTTGAAAGCATTATTTAAAGTGTTCCTAGATTGACTAGCTCCCTGGTGCCTGCCAGAAGCAAGCATTCAGCCTCTTGAAGGATTATTCATTTGAAACCTATGCAGTCCCTGTGCATGCTGCCACAGGTTCAAGCCAGATAGGGGGTCCTGACTCTGAGGAGGAAGTGGGCATGGCCTGTCTTTAGAAAGTGTACAATACATACATGAGTTAAATACACAGGAAAACATTTTTTTTTTTTTTTAAGATTTATTTATTTATTATGTATTCAATGTTCTGCCTGTATGTGTGCCTGCATGCCAGAAGAGGGCACCAGATCTTGTTATAGATGCTTGTGAGCCACCATGTGGTTGCTGGGAATTAAACTCAGGACCTCTGGAAGACCAGCCAGTGCTCTTAACCTCTGAGCCATCTCTCTAGGCCTGGGAAAACATTTCTAAGGGAGCTTGGAGATAAGAGAAGACCTGACTACCTGGACCTGACTACTTTGGCAAGAATCTGTATACGATACCCCCTTCCCGCCCCTCTTCCCCCCCCCCCCCCCCACACACACACCAGGCCTCACTCAAAGGGGCAGAATGATGACTGTACAACTAAAACTGCTTATCACAGTCTCTGACCCCTGATCAACTGTAGACATGGGCAGGAATAGACATGCTCCTGACCCCTCCGCAGGTGACAACCTTAGCCTCTCACCGTTGGAAACCACCAAACCTCTCATCTCCGTTCATGTCAGTCACCACTCACTAGAGGACAGAATTTCAAGGCCATCCCCTTCCACCAGATTTTAATTCCCACGCAGCCTTTTCATGCTGCCTCTCATTCAGCGTAAGGATGTCCGCTTCTCATTCCTTCCTTAGGTAAAGGTTGGCTCTTCTTTGGTGACCTGGCCAAACCTTCATCCTTCATAAAAGATGGACACTTTCTTTTCCACACTCTTCATATCACCAGGCCTGGAGGGTTTGTTGCCGCTTTCCTTCATTTTCTTTGATACTTCTTGATTGTTCTTTGCTCCTTCATCCACAAATCTATAACACAAAACCGTCTGCCATGAGGCCAAGTACAGTTTTCTAAAGTCTTTTCCCCGGGAGTATATCTCCTTCATTCCTTGAAAATATCAGGTCCTAGGTGAATGTCTGTTGGCTCCTGTCATGTCAAGCTCAAATCTCAGTGGCTTCATAAACCAGTGCATATTTGAGAAGGTAGAGAAAGGGTGGGCTCTAGCCACGTGGTCATTAGGGATTTGGGTGGATGTAGGTTCTGAAGTCTTTGCCATATGACTTCTGAGGTTATCCTGAAAAAACTCTGTGCAGCATATACCATCAGAAATATTTTTCCTGAGACAGGTGAGGGGGACTGAGAAAGGCACTCTGGATGAGAACGCCTTGAAGGAAAGCAATCATTAAGCAAATGGTTGCCCCAGTCTGGCCAACTCTATGATTCATTATTTGTTGGATGGTCCCTAGAAGACATAATCAGTATCAAGCTTATTAGAACACTGTTCATCAGCTCTAAACAGAGCTTCTGAAATATACATATGATAGGCATGAGGAAACTGCTCTTTCAACCTCACCCAATTCACACACACACACACACACACACACACACACACACACACACACACCTCATAGCACATAATGAAGCAGAGGCAAGGGATGAAATCATTAGAATTCAGATTTTCATTTTGAGAATGGAAATCATAGCAATGTTTGGATGCCCCTCAGGGAGCATCACCCAAGTTCTCTGTCTGGGGTGAATGGAGCTACTTCTTTAGACTTCCTTGTTCTCTCCAGTATAGATTCTTTGCTGCCATCTTTACAACTCCACTTCCACATTCTGTGAGGTTTGTCTTCCTCTCTTACTTTTCAAAGCCACTGCTGAGTCCTTCTTGTGAGGGTGTATGACTCCCAGGTCTCTGCAGCTTTCCTTTTTAATCCATTCAGGAATGCATGTGAGACTCAAAGGACCATGACCCAACATTTAAGGTTGTCTTTTTTTTGAGATTTTTTTTTTTGACAACATAAATCCCTTGAAAAGCTAATGAGTTGTGGATTGACTTGCTTTCATGATCCCCCCCCCATGTCCATAATCATATAGGTCTTTCCCCTGAGCATACCCTTCAAGCCTCTTCTGCATTGTCATGGCTTTTACATACAGACTCTCTCGGCAGGATGGTGTGTTATAGGAGGTCCTCAGACTTAGAAGCCACACCCTGAGTCTAATCACGGCCAGAAAGATGGGGTTCTCAGCTCTTCAAGGCCTTCTCCTTCCTTCCCCCTCTGTTTAGAGTTGGTAACAAGCTGTCTTGAAGCCTCATGTCCTTTCCTTCTCTCAGGTGCATTTTATTAACTGCTTCTAAGTAGCCAATTCCTACCTGACTCTAAGACTTTTTTTTTCCTGAAATATTAATTAAATACATCCATTAAAATTCAACATGAACTTCCAACATTTTTCACCTGTTCCCCACCCCCTATAGAACCAGTGTCTCACTGCAGGCAATGGTGTGTCATTCTCCACAGAGTTCGGTGAGTACAGAACATGTGCCTCTGGCATCCATGAGCATGTGTCCACGCAGCCAGCCAACAAGACTTTCCTCTGAACTGGACTGCACTGCTGTCTTTCTGCCTGATTTCATGGAACTCCAACCGTTCTGCCTTGTGCTCTAAGCACATGCTCTTGTTTCTGTATTCTGTGTTCTAGCTTGCCTCTGGCTTAGAATACTCAACTTAAGCTGTTCGCATTCTAGACTTCCCTCACAGTCGCTTATTCTAAAGTCTACCTTTCTGTGAAAACTTGAGTGGTTATTCTATGACCAACCCATTCTGTAGTCTTCTGCTCTTTATTTGATCAAAAAAGTTAAAGTTAAATCACACAGAAATACAATACTGATATTTCTCAATTCACAAGGGTACCTCATAAATCCTTTGTAAATTGAAAATGTTGTAAGTTAAAAAAAAATTGAATATATCTGTCCAGCCTACCAAATGCCATGCTTTGCAATATAGTCACTGTAGTGTATTGGCTGTTCACGCTCGTGATCGAGTGGTTGAATGGAAGCTGGGGTTCCATGTGGTCATCTGGGGTTCAGACACTAAGGCAGTCTCCTGTGTCCTGATTTCCCATCATCACCAAATTGACAATTCATGTTGAGCCATTGTAACTTGGTAACCATCTGGACACACATGTTTTGCTTTCCTTCCTGGCCCTCTACTTCTGTCTCTCCACTAGATGTTTCCACACTTAGCTCTCCACCTTCTGTGCAACATTCTTGAGAGATTAAAAACATCACTTGATTTATGCTTCTATTGTTTCATTTTTATAAACACACACACACACACACACACACACACACACACACACACACACACACATTCTCCCTGCGCCTTTTACAAAATATGGGATACTACTTTGCACAAGAACTAATTTTCCAGTGCAGGCAGATGATCTCTCCTCTCCCAGCACACTGTTTTCCCAGGTTTAAAATCTACATACTTTTCACTGATTGGCTGTATGGGATTCTTCAACTAATTATTTATTGCTGGATACTGCAGAATGGGGGTGTCTGGTATTTCACTGATGCTAAAAACAGTGCAGTAAAAAATCCTGTGCACATGGCAGTAGATCAGTAGGATGGATTATTGGAAATGAAACTTCTGAGTCAAATACATACTTGGATTTTGTTAGACCTGCTAAATTTCCCTGCATTTGGGTTTTTTTTTTAACATGCGATGGAACTTTCATGGCTTTGCAAGGTGGTAAGTAAAAAAATGGCACCTGTGTAGTTGTACATTTTCTTTCTCTTACTATAAATGGGGATTGAAATTTTGTTTATTGGCTACTTTTGTGAACTTCCTGTTCATATCCTTACTTCATTGTTCTGTCACATTTTGGGGGCTTTTCTTGACTTACAGTAAATACCATATTAGAAAATTTTACCTTTCTCTATAATAGATATTGCAAAAAATTCCCTCTTGCTTTATATTTTTCTTATTGCTTATCCTTTCTCCATATATAATTTTGTGTACTTTGTCAGTTTCCCTTATATTGATTTTGAATTTTATATCATATTTAGAGAAGACTTCCCCAATTAAGAATAATGAATAAAGTCACCCATGTTTCATACATTTTTTAACGTGGAGTTTTTCTTGGAAGTATTTTTTCCAAATGACTGTCCAGTTGCCCTAGTTAATTGTTAAAGAGTGCATCTGAAGTCTGTTGATATGAAAAGCCAATTCATCACATTATCCCCATGCATGTTTGAGTCTATTTCTGGATATCCTATTCTGTCCACTGGCCTACCTCATTATTCATACTCAGTTCAAGCTGCTTAAATCACCCTGTTGTAGGATGTCTTAACAGCCATCCAGACTGGTTCTCTGTGTTACTCTTTTCCAGAGTATTCCTGGATCCTGTTGTTTATTTTTCCATATAAGTTTTAGAATAAGACTTTCAAGCTTTGAAAGTAGATTCCGTTACTATTTGTGTTGGGATTTGGAGTGACTTTTTTTTTTATTATAATATGCCTGGGCTAAGTTAGTCTTCTCAGCTCAGTTCCTGGAGTTCATAACTACTCAAACCAGACTCTTCCGGATCCAATCCAAAGAGGGTGGTGATAGGAAATGCATGTTTCCTAGGGGACTGTGCACTGCTGGCATCTGCCATTTCAGTACTGCCAGTTTATGAATTCCAAAGCTTTCCGGTACCTCTGCCTGAGGTGACCACTTGTAAGTAAGGAGTTCACTTTGTGGGTGACTTTGGCCACATTTCCTCTCAACTCTCAATGCAGTTCCAAGATTTATACTTTTAAAAAATAAAACCATATTTACCCCTAAAATGATTAAAAGTGCCCCAGGGAAGAACCACTAGTTTGGATGTCCATTTAGCTTCTGCTCAAGTAACTTTTAGTTTACCTCGGATTTTAACAATAGCCTTGAGGTTTTGTACATTCACAGACTTTCAGCTCTTTAGCTCAGGGGCCTCGGTGACTGATTCAAATAATCTCTAGAGGCCTAGACCTGTGAATACTGGCGTTGGTTTATATTTGTTACCGTATTTACAATCGTGTTCTGACACTTGAATGACTTTTCCTTAGAGTAATTGCTTGAAAATACATAGAATGCTGATGTGTAGAAATAATGTCATTCCAAACAAGAATAAAACAGTCTGGCAGTCTAGGTGAAGGAAAAGATTCTTTGTAAGTATAATATGATTTTTCTTGACTATTTGCTACAGTATTAGCCAGGTATTCTTAATATACCTTGTATACAGTATAGACCACTATGGCCAAAGTATAACGGTAACTATGAAAGTGTCATAATGAAGTCCACTATACAGTTATACTAAAGTTAAATTTTAAGGGAAACAGGGTGAGGTGGGGCTTCCAAGTCAGGGTAAGTCCAAGACAACCACAGCAAGCAAGGTTTGGAGAAGTCATTGCTTAGGCTCTACTGCCTCTCTGGCAGGAGAAGTTAAAGTAGTAACTTTATTTCACCATTGTGTATCTGCTGTTACTTGGGACATCATTTGTCCCCCACCTAGTAGTCTCAGAGTCCTGGACATCATATTTCCTTCCCAAATGTTGCTGTTCATACAGAGGTCTTCTCATTGGTCCATCAGCTAAGTAGGAAATGTGATGTAAGGATGGGTAAGAGTCACTGGACACCTGGGCTCCGCTGTTTTTCAGACTCTTTGGCCTCCTTTATGTTGTGCAGCAGGTATGACACATTGGATCTAGCTAGGCTGTAATTTTCATCTTCTAATTGTTAGCCACGTCACAGACTCTCACCAACAGGAACGGTAAAGGAAATAAGACTCTCGTAAGAAGCACTGCACTGTTTCTTGCTTCCTTTGCCTATTTGCAGATTGAGTAAAAGCTATCATGAAGTCCAAAAAGATATTAGATGCTTAAGGTTAAGGGGGGTTTTGAATTATCTTCTGATTAGCTCTCTGTGCTCAGAGCTATATGAATCAGCTATTAACCTTGGAGGAAAAGGGCTTCTATCTGAGTAAAACAGACATCCTCTAAAATGGCATTCAGAGTAAGACACTAAGAAGACAAGTAATTTTCCACCTTGGTCTAGACCAGTGACTCTCAGCTTTCCTAACCCTGCAACCCTTTATTTAATACAGGTCCATGTGCTGTGCTCTCATTTTTGTTACTAGTTTATAACTGTAATTTTGCTACTGTTATGAGTCATTAATGTAAATATCTGTGTTTTCCAATGGTCTTAGGCAAGCCCTAAGAATTCTTCAACCCCAGAAGGGATTGTGACCCACAGGTTGAGAACCACTGTTCTGTGCATTCGAAGTAAAATTTCAATTACTCATGTACTTATTTACAAAAAAAAGTTAAATTTCATTTAGAGTATTTTCATGTCATTTGAAGAAGGGGCATTCATTGAAATCAATAAAGTTTATCCCTCAAAAATGCCCTTTGTAAAATTTATGGATAACATAACCAGATAGAAGCCTATGGCTAAATCACTTTAAATAGTAGTAAATGGAAAGGGCCTCTTTCTCAGTGTATGTGTTGGTCATATTCAGCAGCCTGTGAGATCTATTCTGTTACATTAATTTCCTCAGCATTAGTTATTAAATAATAAGGTGCTATTTTCAATAGAAATGATGGTTGCTAACATCCATGAAGTAGCTATAACACAGCAGAAACTGTCCCTTATAACCCTGGCACTCCATCGGATGGTGCTATTCATGCCTACCTGGTAAGTGTCACACATTTCTTCTGCTTACAATCACCTGAGATTCTAGACTTTCTGTTTGTCTTCAGTGAAAGTGGTTTCTCTAGGTAACATAAAACTTCAGTTCACTAAATTAATTGAAAGCTGAACAGTAGCTTTCTTGGAGTGAAACAGATATGATTGAAAGCTCAGAAAGGGTCTTATGGGTTTAGCAAGGAAAGATCTTAGAGTAATGTATTCCAGATGAAAACACAAGATTGAAAAATGCAAGTCCCTGAAGACCAGTTCTTAGCTCCTTCTCCATTGTGTCTCCTGCATACTTAATTTCTGAACTGTGAAACTGGTGAATTCCTTGAAAATTCCAGAATTTCCAATACTTCTTTTAGTCCTTTAAAATTCATAAAATGAATATATTTACCATTGCTGAATCTTTCCCTTTCTGAAAGTGCATACATATCTCTTGAATTCCTGTCCCTCAAAAGTTTAATTACTGAAGTCCTGGGTTAGTATCGTACAGCTCACATTGTTATTTCCATTATCACTTACGAACGTTATGGTTATTTGTATTTAATCAATTTAATTGAGTCTTTCTCACATTGGAAGAGTACTTATCAGTTATGCTTTAGAGCTCAAGAACCAAATAATGCACTGTGTGTGTGTGTGTGTGTGTGTGTGTGTGTGTGAGAGAGAGAGAGAGAGAGAGAGAGAGAGAGAGAGAGAGAGAGAGAGAGAGAGAGAGAGAGAGAGGAGGCTCTTAACAGCTAGTAGAATAGCCATGAATATAAATGAAGTGGCTTCCATGGCAAAAAGTAACAACAACTCTAACATGGGTTCTAAAATGCCAGTGGAGGTCACCGAAGATGAACATAGACTCAAGGAAACAGTAGAGTTAAATTAGGACATGAGTGCTGGTGAGATGGCTCAGAGGGGAGAGGGGCATGCTACATAAACATGGTGACCTGTGTTCTATCAGAGTACAGCTACTACTAATGTTCAGAGAGTGAATTGTGGTACTATTCTTCCCAGTAGGTTTCTGCCTTTTGTGATTTCATTGGACAAAAATTCTATAGCACAGAAGTGGGAGAGATGTTTACCTCCTTTACTTCCAGGAGCATCTAGATTATACCGTTTCCCCTTTCTTGGCAGCAGATAATTGAATATAGATGGGTATTTTTATTTGGACTATTCCAGCATGGCACAATTGCCTAGAGCCATTTATACCCAACACAAAGTTGGAAAACTATGTGCTTTAACAACGGCAACTGGTCTTAGGAGAGCAGACCGAAATCAAGCAAATCAGGCACTGAAATGAATGTAGGGCCTACAGAGCTCCCTAGAATGAGCACAGGAATGCTGGCTTTGGATGGGGGGGGGGCGGCAATTGACTTCGGTGCGTTTCATCCAGAAGATGAGCTCTTGGCTGCAGCTGTGGCACTGAAGAAGAACAGACCAGCAGACACTGCAGCTGTTGTCTCAGCAAAAACTGGACCATAAACAATCCAACACTAGTTCTTTGTTGGATGAAGAAAGGCATTTCCATGGGTATTGTTTTGAATTATTTTCCCCAGATCCTGTTGTGAATTGCTTGTTTTTCACAAGGCAATTTACCATACATCATATTATAATACAATGCATAGAATTGTAGTTTCAGTGGGTCATTTTCCCCCCTAGCTGTTTAAAAGGACTTTTGCTTCATTCAACCACAACAACCTGGTGTTTTTTCATGAAGGTCCTTTCCCTTGTGTCTCTCTGCTTTTCTGTCTTTGGGTGTATGTGTGCATGTGTGCATGTGTTTGTGTGTGTGTGTGTGTGTGTGTGTGTGTGTGTGTATTGCAGTGTTGGGAACATGGTATGGTATTCTGATTTGGAAGAAGATTATCTTCCTTGTTATGGTTTGAATATCTCCGCCAAAACACACATTGACATTTAAACCCTCCTGTGAGTTGTTAACAAGTGACACCAGGTAGGATAATTAGGGTGAGATGAGATCATGGATTACTAATAACAAGGAAAGGAGGCAAGACCCAATGAGCCAGCTAGCTCTGCCATACCCAGTACTAACGTAAGACTCTTCAGAACAGGCCAGAAGATGGCTATGACACAGATGTATCATCTACTACAACAGCAGGAATAAAATATGTATGAATCTAAAATGCATTCCTTCATTTGTAGAACTCATCTATTACAAGGAGAAGTGAACTGAAGTGCAGTGACTTCTGAAAGACTGTTTACAAAAGCAAAGAGCAGGGCAAAGTGGCCAGGTGACATTGCTCTGTAGAGCATTCATTGTTCATTACTTTCTCTGCCCAGTGTGGCAGCTCCCAGTGTGGAAGGGAAAATCCAGAATGGGACAGAAATGGATACCAGCCATTTTTAATTTTCAAGAGCAAAATCAACTAAGTTTGTTTTTAATAAGAGAATGATTTTTTTTCATATTTACATCAAAGTAAATGTTCTCTATTCACATGATTCTCAAGCTAGACACCATAAGGACTATCATGGGGCTAAACATTAACTTACAAAATGACTTCCTCTGCATTTTCTAGAAGTCTAGCTTACGGGATAGAGAGCTATAGACTTCTCTGAGGTCTAGGAAGGCAGCAGTACAAACACAGACTTCAGAATCACAGAAAAATCACTCAGAAATTTTTACCAGCTTCTTTCTCCTTCATAACATCTTTGTGTGATTTTCTACTTATTCTCTGACCAGGGATTGCTACTCAGTTCTTTCCCATTTGATACATTCATTTAATACGATATGTCATCACAGATGTCTGTGGAAAAAGCCTTTAACTTGACACAGAGAAAAACATAATCCATCCACATTTGGGTCAGCAATGTGTCTTCTTGATTTGCTTTAAAGAAAACATAACAATCAAAAGTGATTTATTTTCATAATTTTGCCTCAGCCCCAGCTGTTACTCATTAGTCCTCGAATTGGCCAGATCAGGGCACATTTATAGACAGTAATAATTTAAAAAATAATAATTAGCCCTTTCTTCCCTGCACTTTAAAAAAAATAACTGATTTTCGAGTGTAGCTATGAAGCTGTTGATTTCCCATCAATTTCATATCCAACCTTAAGCTTTTGAGAGTATAAAAGGATTTATTTTGCCACCAAGTCTATGGCAATAATATAGATGTTAGCTTTATTCCAGAAAATGTGTCATAATGAGGAAGGCTAGTTTTGTGGATATGAAGTGTTCTAGCTAAGATGATATGCTGGCATCAGGGAGATTTCTAGAATATTATGGTCCCTTATATGCAAAAAGAAAGTGACTTTTCTCATTATCATAAAACATTGACTCTAATCCAATCAAAGTACAAACATTTCTGAGAGGGTGGTACTTGTGAATACTGGCCTATTTACCTTGGTATAATGAAGGAAAATACGTTTTAAAGACATTTATCAAGAAAGACTCAGTAATGAAAACATTCAAGGTACAGCATACAATGCTGGGAGTGGGGGTGGGGAGGAATATAATTAGAAGATTCAGTGGACCACGATGAATACGCAAGACCATCTCTTGCACCAGATATACCTGATGACATCTGTCCACATTGCTGGGTCTCAAGACAGTGTTCTTCAAAACTAAAGAGTTGATTCTTAGGTTTTCTACAGCAATGTAGAAAGTCTCTTTATTGTAAATCCTGGAGGTACTAAGAAAAGAACAGTTCTGGTAGATTAGCTAGGAGAGAAGCTGAAAGCAGTGCCTCTCGAATGTTAGTTAGCTTTCCTGTGAACTGGCTCTGGGAAACAGCAGGAGAAAAGGGTACAGTGATTAGAATTCTCAGCTGAGATGAAACATAGGCATTGTTGAAACAAACACCGATATTTTTTTCCACATGGAGATTAATTATATGGTCAAGAGCTGGAATTTACAAGAAGGGGTGTTGGAGTAGCAGGCAGGCTTGAGCCACACTCGCACTGAGGCAATAAGATGGGCATACCTAAGAACTGGCAGGTGTAACTTTTCACCTCTTCCCTGTGCCACAGCAGCTCTCCTTCTATATACAGGGTTGGAAATGGGGCATTAGTGACGAGCAAACTGCATGCCACATTCAAAAGATTCCACGCAAACATTCCCTTTGCAACTAAAATCTTGAGGCTCAGAAGGAGAATTTCTCTATAGCATTTGCCCTTGAATTGGGACAATGAATATTTTTGACATTCACCAATGGAATCCACCTACTTACTCCTTCAGTCGGGGGGGGGGGTGCAGGGGGGCTGTGTGTACTCATCCCCTGACTGCTCTCTCCAAAGGCCATGCTGAGCCAATCAGTCCTTCTGGAACTTGGCAACTGTCTGTCTGAAAAATGCACCGTGGCACACTCAGCCATGGAGCTAGAAGCACAGGATCATTTATAACTTGAGCTGTGTTGCCTGACCTGGCATAATTCAGAAATCTTTCAGGGGCTACGCACTTCACCTAGAATTAAATCTAAACTCTTTATGATTGCCTGCAGATCCCTGCACGCCCCACTCAGGCTTCTCCTTCAGACCTCATCTCCTCACACCCTCTCCTCTCTCACCGCAGGGAGATCTCTGGCTTCCTGCCAGATCCTCAGAGGTCTTCCAGGCTCCTGGAATGTGGTCTCCTCTCTGGAATGCCACTCCCCACCTCCCCCCCCCGCCCCTGCACACTGCATGTCTGCCCCCTTTTCACCCCCCCACCCCCCCATCAGTCTCGGTTTATTTCTTTCTCTTTCTGAAGATGTCATTTCTGACTGTTTTTTTTTTTTTTTAACATTTTCTTTCTTATATTAGCCAGAGGCTCATTTCCCTTTCCCTCATTTAATGTAGCACATGCCCCAATTAATAGATTATCTCTAGAATATCTCACACCTAGAACTGTAGGCAGTGCGAATAGAGAAAGCACACGTGGAGTGCCTGACACGCACAGGTGCCAATGGTCTCGTGATTTAGAAGATCTATTTATTTTAGAAAGTTCTGTTGTGAGAAATCATAATCAGCCAAACAAAACAAAACTCTTGATTCATTTGGGCTCGCCAGAACATACTGTACCGAGTGGATAGGTACCAGCTGATGGAATTGTCTTTCAGAAGTCTAGGCATAGGTACAAAGGTGCATAGATGTGTATTTGTGTAGGTTGAATCATGATATGCAATGTAGGCCTCAGGTAAAAAGCCACGACACAGAAAAGTTCAATAAGTATTTGTTGAGTGTGTAAAGACCGTTCAGCGCTCGAAGACACTTGTGTGTGTTTTTTAGAAGTTGTGGTAAGCCTCATTCCTCAATCAAAGCGAGCATGAGCTAGCTTGGTTGCCACCTGAAATTGCTGAAGGCCTCACCTCTTGGCCTTACTTTGTTGTGTCTATTTTCATTAGAGAAATTGCTGTGACATGGAACCTAAAGGTTTTTTGATTACGTGTGCCTTAGTATTGTTAGTATTGACTCTCTTGTCAAAAGGGAGTTTCCATGGAGGTTTGAGCCTGTTGCTTTTGGGGAGAGGAGTGGCACTTGGGTCGGCTTCCTCTGACTGCTGAAAACAGCAGGTGTACCTCAAATTAAAGCTCAGCAAGTATGCGTCTGCATCACAGTGTGCAAAGTCAGGGTCCAACCCTTCTGGTGGCAAGCTAGAAAGCAATAACGGTGACCAGGAGACCTGCTGTGTTTTTATGAGCCACTCTGCTTGGCCTCATGGAACTGTACCTGGTTTAGTCACTGACTTTTTAAGTTCGTGTGTAGAAACTCATGACATTAAAACACATTCGAAACCTTCATTTTGAAAAGCTTAGCAGTAAAAGAGAATAGAGAATAACTTATCTTTACCATCCCATGGTATTGCTCAGTTCAGAGACTTCATGACTCTTTTAACCAAGTGTGACTAAATTTAAAAGTTTTCTAGAATTCTTTACAGTTTAGAGAAATACTATAAAATAATCAAAAAAAATTAAAAGAAGAATATTGCTGCCAAAATAGAAGTTTAACATAATTCTATTTTTTTTTTTTTTGGCGTTTTAGTAATGCTGGCGGTGGGGTGGGGTGGGGGTGGGGCAAGTCTTTATTCACATTCCACTCAAGTGACCATCATCCATACCCACTTTCTTTTTAAAACAAAAATTTGCTTCTATAGCTTTGTCTCAGGGAAGTACAAAGGACTTCGTTGTGTGTGGAAATGAAACTGGGTGTGAGCCTTTTAAGGAAAAATTAAAGAAGGATGTGTATGTGTGTGGTGGGGGGGAGGGTGAAATTCCCCAAATCTTTCTGAGTTGATCCTTCCTACCTCCTACTTAGAAGGCAGGCTGCCCTGTCTGGCAAGTCCCAGACGTTGTGTATCAGAGACCTGGGCATGCTGCTGAGAAGTGGTGAAGCAGTACCCAGCTCAGAGGATGTATGGGGCTATTATGATACCTAGAGAGGATCCCAGCCAGGCAACACTGAGTAGATATTTTCCTAAAGGCTGACTGGTATTTCTGGAACTTTCCCTCTATATCCATAAGTCCTAGCAGAGAATAAACTGACAAATGGGGCAACCCCAGTTGAGATTATTTGATATATGATTAGGAGGTGGGGTTAACCAGAATTGTTTTATTTTTTATTTGTTGGTTTTGTTTTGTTTTTAGACACAGGGTTTCTCTGGGTAGCCCTGGATATCCTGGAATTCACTCTGTAGACTAGGCTGGCCTTGAACTCACAGAGCTACATCTGCCTCTGCCTCCCAAGTGCTGGGATTAAAGGCATGTGCCACCGCACCTGGCAAACTGGTGTAGTTTAAAATAGAGTACTTCACAGAACAAAGGAAATATTACAAAAGTATAACAAGAAACTAGTTTCCAAGACAATATCTATAAGGGTATAGAGTTCTGGAGTAGGGCCAGGTATAGTGGTGCACGCCTTTAAGTCCTAACATTTGGGAGTCAGAGGCAGGGGGATCTCTGTGAGTTCAAGGCCATCCTGGTCTACAGAATGTCCCTCAACCAAAGACTAGATAAAGAAAATGTGGTACATTAAGAAATACATGCTGTTACGATTTAGAGACAGAAGTCAAAAGTAGCCAAGATGTGGGCTGGGAGATTGGTAAAGTACTAAAGTAAAGAAGTCGGCAAAGTACGTGCTATGCAAGCATGCGGACACAAGTTCACATTCTCAGAACCCATGGTGCAGGACATGTGCCTGAACCCTGGTGTGAGAGGCGCAGCCAGGTATATACCTGGGGCTTACTGGCTGGCTAGTCTAGTTGAGTTGATGAACTTCAGATTCACTGAGAGACCCTGCCTCAGAAAAGAAGGCAATGAGTTGTTGGAAGATCCGGCTGTTAATGCCACAGTCCACCATGCTGGGATAGCTCTCTGAGCATGGAGCAAAATGGAGAACTCCCTTCCTAGCAGGGCTTCGTCTTCTCTGCCTCACCCTGTCTAGACAGTTTTTCTCTCCATAGATGCCTGACCACATTCAGGGTATGACCCTGCACAAGAGCGGCATGACTCAACACATGAGTCTTTCTCCTTTGCCCACTCATATGATAATTAGGTACTATGTCCTGACCAATCAACCTTTCCTGCCCATATGATAATTAGGTGCTGTGTTAGGACCAATCAATGTTTCCCACCGGGAACTGTAAGAACCTTTATATACCTCACGCCTGAAAAACTAAAATGAGCTGTCTCTCTGAAGCTGAGCCTAGAAGTCTTGCCCATTTTATTTACATGCCTATGAAACCCACTCATTGTTTCTGCTCCTTTTGTCCCTCTGTGCCAGTGAGTGGCCAATGACTCGCTGGGGAAGGGAGTACCACAGTGAGTGTTTGAGAAAAAAAATCTGATGCTCATATATGACCACAGGTGTGTGAGTGCACACACACACACACACACACACACACACACACACACACACACTGAAATGTGGCCAAGATTGCATTAAGAATGGAAAGCAGTGAAAAATCAGATTATGGTGGAGAATATTGTGGAACAATGAAAAATAGTCCATACACAAACACATTGCTTTTACATTGCTTTTACCAAGAAGCAATTCATAGAGGTGCTCATTTGAACGAGTAATGCAGAGACAGGAAGAGCAGCCAAACATTCTAGCATGCTATGCTACGAAACTGAAAGCTCTGTTTCATAATAAGAATCCCATGTGCGTTTCTGTCAACATAAACTTTTAGTACCATCAATTTGACTGTGGATGTGAGAATTAAGAGACTGACTCCCTCGCAACAACTGACGTAAGAGCTGAGCCTACTGAGATTGGATTTGGCTAGGAGGCTGCAAACACTGTATGCTGTATTTGTGAGCTTATTTGCCATGACCTGAAGGGCTTTGGGATTAACCTGACTGGAGCCAAAGTAGCCAAGATGGGGCCTGGGGAGGTAACACAGCTGGTAAATGGAGAAACACAGGCACATGGACAGAAAAGCAGGGGTTGGGTAGGGTTGGAAAGGAGCTGTGCTGGCAGTTAGAAACTCAGAACACATATTATATACAGCTGAGTGAGGAGGGGAGCTATTTCCCATGTGGGGGTTGGGTGGGGGTGGGGTGGGGCTGGGGAGGGGAGTCTCAAGCTGCAGTCTTTGGGAGAGGAGTAAACTGTGGATACTTTCTGTATTATATACTGTTAACAATCACACTTAACCAGGGGAAGGCCTTGCCACTCCCATGGTTCTGATGTTCTTCATCTGGCCTTGCTCGGTTCAGCAATACACATTCCCTCAGGACTTCATCCGTTCCCCACACTCATTAGATGGTATTTGTTAACCTTCACTGAGACAAGATTGACTTCTGCTCACTGGCTAGCTCATTAAAACAAATATTGGCTTAATTAGTTTGGTTGTTGGAAATAGTCTCAAAGGATAAGTCTGTTTGAATATGGGAGCTCAGAACTGTAAAAGGGAGATCCTCTTGGCATGTTTTTACTAGCCTTACCCCAGGACCTTTGTAAGTAAAGTTGATGTTCTCTGATGGTCTCTAGTCAATGAGACAAGGCAAGACTGGCAGTCCATCTGGTCACGGTTAATATGGACTCATTTCCATATTACCACCGAATGCCAGAACAGTGACACTTTAGCTTTAGCAGCTCCTAGGAGGACTGTCTTTCTAGATCATCATGATGTCATGGTTATTCACATAGATTAAACTTACGAAGGAAGAATTTCATGAGGAAAAGAGGTCGCAGAAGACAATAAAGAGAAAGCAATAAATACCACATACCATTCAATGGATACCGACTCTTGACATTTTCAAGGAATTTCATAGATAATGGGGTTCTTAAAAACAAATACGCTCTCTTTACAAATGAAATAACTATGCCACAGGGAAGTTAAGACTTATCCAGTGTGATGGTTTGGACGTCTCTTCTAAAATCTAGCTGAGACTCAATTGTCACGGTAATGAGATGAGGTGGGACCTTTAAGATAAAGGATATGGTTAGCCTGACTCTCCATGCAACACTGAAGATCTTGCTGGCTCCTGGCTCCAGATTCTTAGGTCTTCTGAACTGAATGCTAAATGAACTTCCATTACGTATAATTTACCTAGGCTGTAGAATTCTGTCATAGCAACAGAATATGATTCAGACATTTAGGAATACTTAGTGAGGCACAAACCAGAAATCTGAACCCAGACGTTGAGCCTGTGCTTGTTTCCACAATGTTTGACTGTCTCTCAAATGAGAGAGCCGCCACCAGAAGGAGACCAAACTGAAGAAGAAGGATCCATAAAACAAAGGAAAGGTCCACGGGGAAGCGGGCTGGCTGGAGAGTCACTCGTACACCATACCCATAACCCTTCCCTGAAAGAAACACAACCAGAAGGAGCCTCTGAATTATTAGCAAGATTTAATTTGAAACAATACAAGCAAATTATTTTTTGTGGGTTTTTGTTGTTGTTGTTGTTTTCTGTTCCACTTGTTGTGAATTTTCTTTCAGATTCATAATTAGACAGAGCTGTCCACAAGGTAGTGAGAAGTGGTTCAGGGAAAAGGGGGGAAATACCTTTAATACTAGAAGACTGAGAACATGCTTAACCCATAGAAGCCCTTGTGTCTCTTCCAGAGGACCTGAGCTCAGCATCCATGTCAGGGACTGACAATGCCTGCATCTCCAGCCCCCAGGAGTCTGACATCTTCTTCTGGCCTCTGAGAGCACACATATACATCACACACACACACACTAAAATAAAAGTAAAAATCTTAATCTTAAAAAGTTATTTATTTTCTAACTTTTAAAAATATGAAACTATATTCATGTACATATCAACTTACAAGAAGATGAGCTGTTTCTTGAATCCTTCAGTTGTTTGTCTTAACATTAATGATAAGTTATTATATAAAAATTGTCAAATAAAATATTGTTGAGAGTTTGGGTCACCAAAGAGCTTATTTAGGAAGCAAAAAGTAAGATAAATGGGAAGTGTGGTCTCCCCACACTTTCAATAATCAGAGCAGGCTTCAGCGAAGAATTCTACGCAGTGTCGGAAGCTAGTCGCTTAGGTTAGATGTTGCTGGCATTGGTGAAGGGAGCAAAGAGCGACAGAAAGTCTGATGATGGGTGTATAACACAGACATCGTGAGCCCTGGAGTGGACTCTGTCCTCCTTCACACAGGCGACAGCAAGGGAATGGACACGCAGACCCACGGAGTCTCCGGAGCCTTCCACACTAAGCTGTTGGCGTCTACCCGGGGCCAAATGGCTGCCAGCCTCCTTGTGGAGCTATGCTTTCCTGGGCTTCCCACGAAGTGAGGCTCCTCAAACTAAATTTGGATGCAGCTAATTCTCTTTCTCAGACCGTTTTCCTCAGTTCAGGTCTAGACCGGTTTACTTTAACTCAGTTTCTGGAGCACTTCTTAAAGTCTGGAAAAAGTCCAGAGCATTCTTTTAGTCACTGTAAACAACATCCACGGCTGCGGATCACTTATGGATGTTATGAGGTCTGAGTGAATCGCGACCTGAAAGAAGTACAACGGTTGCTTGCTTCCTGGGAAAATAGCAATTGGAAACAAATCTCGCTTAATACACCACAAAGATTATTTTGTGCGGGAACACAGCATTCTCTGCAGTGAGTTTGTTCCTGGCAAAGAAATACATCATGTAGCTGGCGTGGTCCTCGAGCCCATCTGGACGGAGTGGTAACTGAAATGTATGTGTTGGAGTCTGTGTCTCCAAGGTTTCATGTTTTCTTTTCAAACATCCTACTTCTTTAAGGGGAACAAATGTTTTCCCCACAAAGGCTGCCTCAGCCTCCCTCTTGGCTGCTCAGATTTCTGCCTGCCTTTTGGTTACCCCGTGGCTGGTGATTTCCCAGGGCCCCCAAAGAGGCCTCATGCTAGCTGTTAGGACTGTACAAACAATCCTGCCTGAAACCAGAACAGAATCAGCATCCTGCCTCCACCGTCCTGCTTGTCAGCTCTGTTTCAGCTTTCCCTGCCAACGCAGATACAACAGGGAACACTGAGATGCTGGCAAGCTCAGCAGTAAGGCAGACTTGCAGTAATTGCTGCTGCCTGTGTCTTGAGGTGCCAGGCCTTACACACCAGGCAATTGATGGAAACCATACTGCATCAAATCCTTGCAACAATACATGAGGCAAGCGTTACCATTTAAGTTTTAGATTCGCTGCAGCAGGGATTCAAAGACCCAGAAGGCTAAAGAAATTCCGTGCCACAGGCACCAAATGACATAAAATACCTGAGGCTTTTTACGCTTACTGTGGCTTCTTTCTCCCCAGTCTGTAACCTGCTTTATCTTTTCCTACAGATTTCTGTTCTTGTCCTAACATGATCAATTTTGAGTGTTTCCTTGATCCGGACCATGTTGTTCACTTAGAGGAAACAGGGGTTTATTGGTCACTTTGTCACAGGAAGGACCTGAGCCATACCCAAGGAGCAGGATGTAGACACATCCCTGATTGAAATAGGCTCGTCTTTCTGGTCCCATTGCTTAACACTCCTCACATGCACCCATGGTTCTAGCCACATGTACCAGCTTCTCACCTCTACTGCAGCTCCTCCATAGTGCACGATGCTCTGTCCTGTGGTCTCTACACATTCTTCCTCATCCTTCCAGCTTCATGCACGTGCCTCTGCTCACTGCAGCCTTCTTTGAATACTTAGCTAAGAAATAAGCTGCTTTTCCATATCAGAATTCCACGTATCATCACATGGTGCCTAACAGGTCCACTTGCTCCTTGCCTACCTGTTGTATCATTTTTGGCTGCTATTATTTCTAAGAAGATCAAGGTAAGTAATGGAAAGTAGGGTTCCAAACATTTTTCTTCAAAGGATCAGACAGTAAATCTCTTAGTCCAGATAGTGTAGGGAATGCACATTCTAGAGAAGTAAGGACTTTCTAATCTCTTCCTGGGGTCACTAAACTAGCCACAAAACCTGAATTAGTGGATTGCATCTGCTGACAGCAATCTTGTGATTTGGACTTAGAATAGGTTAGAGACTAGGGATACAAGAGGTGAATTTTACTAGGAAAGCAGATCTCACAAGAGAGGAGAACTTGTCTAGTTTTTTGTTACTATTTTTAAATGTCTTATCAGATTATCCAAAAAAAAAAAAAAAAAAAAAAAAAAAAAAAACTTTCTTTCTTCTTTCCCCTAGACTCACCTCTTCCATTCACTCTCTATTTTACACTTTCAGTGACACTAGGAACTCAGACTGATAAACCACTAGCAGCTCTTTATTTGTCTATCCAAGAAGCATTTAATAGGCATCTGTTACTTCTAGGCTCCAGAGTGAAAATTAAAATACAGCAATGAGTAAGACCAGTCCTTGCCCCAAGAGAACACTTAATAGAATTCCCTACACTCATTAAATCCAAGAAAAGAAAAACTGTTTAAAATTAGTTTTATATTTATATCGTCTATGCCTCTTCTTGTGTTGAATTCTGTAGTAAAGCATTCCCTTGCACTAGGCACACAGGTGATCTTGGCAGATTCTGTTTGTTCTCTCTCAGCTGTCATAGTCTCCAGAGAGCAGCTGTTCTGTTCCTGGTTTTGATTCTGTTGAGAGCATGACTGATATTTTGTTTCCAATCAATACCTGAATGTTGCCACTGTAGTTTCATCTCCCCCCCCCCACCTCCCCAAGCTCTTACATAAATGTCTTCCTCTATAAGTTGCTTTGGTTACAGTGTATCTTCATGGCAAAAGAACAGCAACTAAGAAATATAATTTCTAAAATTATAAACTTCAAAGTTTTATATGGTCCAGTAGTAAAATCAATGATTAAAACACCAAAGGGACATTTTAAGAACTGTTGGAAGACAAGAGTAAAGGAGCGAAAGAGAGAGAGAGAGAGAGAGAGAGAGAGAGAGAGAGAGAGAGAGAGAGAGAGAGAGAGACTGATGACTGATTGTGTGTGTCTGGTGGCCAGGGCTTTTGAAAGCTCAAAGCCCACCCCAGGTGACATAATTCTCCAACAAACTCACACCTATCTCAACAAGGCCACATTAACGCAACAAAGCCATTCCTCTTCCAAAATCACACACCACCCCCAACAAAGTCACACCCACTCCAACAAGACCACACTTACCTCCAACAATGTCAGGTTTACATATCTTTCCCAAACAGCTCCACTCTCTGGGTACCAAGCATCAAACACAAAAGGCAAAGGAGGTCATTCTCATTCAAACTACCACGTTTGAAAAATGCTAGCAGACTTCTGTGAATCCATCTTGCAAACCATAAGATAAACCTTAGCGCACATCTTTGAAAACAACACCACTCAAAAAGTATGCAGTTGTTTTCCTTCTTTGCTGCCTGCCCTTGACTTCTTACCGTCAGCACACTCGTGAACTCCACTCCGGCCTCATCCCATATTCCTTCTCTGTGCAGAACACCTATCCAGGTGCTTGCCTAAAAGATATTTAATAATTGTTGCTTCTGGGTACTCACATGTTGGGAGAGACTCTGCCTTTGCAGTGGGTTAATATGTCCAGTTTGCAAACTGGCTGAATGCTATTTCTATGGTTCCCAAAGAAACAAAGAGACCTGAGTATTGGAATTTTCAGGCCACAAAAGCATCAAAAATCTTTCCATTCTGTTCTATCTTCAGTTTTATGAGGAGAGAAGTTTTAACATTCTTCCCCTTCCCTAATCTAATTAACTAAGTCTTCTCTTTTTTCCTCATTACTCCCCACTGAAATGATCAGTGTGGGAGCCTCTTTAAAAGACACAACAGTATTCAAAACACTCATGAACATTTGTAAATTGATAATGAGGACCACACCCCTGCCCAGCTACTCACCTAGGAGGCTTTATAGCAAGCCTCTAAAAGGTAATGCCTCCTATCAGGAACCTCCCGTGGTTTGTCCTGTCCTCACATCTTTTCTAAGCATCGCCCTTACATATATACTCTGCGACGACATATTTGAGTCTGAGAGTCTGATTTTTTTAAAAAAATATTGAAGCATGTTTTAAGATTATATTCCTCACATTCATTTATTAAAGAAGTATTTATCAAAGCCTGCCAACTGTGAGAGCACGCACTGAGTAGGAAAGATATGTTGTTTCTACTTTTTATAGAGCTTATATGTCGGTATGTTGCTTTAAATTATAATCCCAGTGTTTGCACAAACACATGAGTGCTACATTGACAGGTTTATTTCATGATTAATTCAATGGCACACAATAAATCAATGTCCAATAAATGCTAGTTGTAGCTTGGGCCCTTAGCTTTGTTTTCACTGCCACAGTTATTTCACATTCATTGGCAGCATCCGAATTTTTCAAGGGAAATTCTCAGAGAGCCTCATGGCATCCTCTGTAAGTGTTGTTCGCTGAAATCAGGCTGGCTGTGCTGGGAATGTGGCCTGAGTTTTAATAGCCTTATGACTGTGGTCAAAGAGCTCCCCTAGTCAGTGTATCAGTTACCTTCTGAAATGCTACAATTAGCAGAACCAGACCACGGGCTTGCAGTAAGTAGAGAGGAGCCAAGATCTGCAAAGTGCTTGAGGTAGGCATGATCAGAGGGAAATGAAAAAAAAAAAAAAAAAAAAAAAAAAAAAAAAAAAAAGGGTAAATTACTTCTTTCTGGTAGCTTTACTTTAGAAATTTTTAGTCAGTTTTACCTCATTGATTTTTCCAAGAATGATTCTTCTTCGGTAGTTGAAGTCTTTCCTTTTTGTTGTTGTTGTTGCTTTGTTTTGTTTTCCTGTAGACAATACTTGTATGATTCTGCTTGTCATTACACTTTCCTTGGGTCTCCAGAGAAACTTCCATGGCTGAGGCTTTCACATCTCAGTCTTCAGCCTCCTGTGGATTTCAAACACTTTTTTAAAACACTTGCAATAAAATCTCTGTTTTCTTAAGGGAGCCAGCATCTGCATCTGTCGCTGTAATCAAAGGATTCTGAAACAGATACATTACAAGGGTTCATTGTGGTCCTTGTTTATGTGGAGGAATAGCGCTTTGCAGGGTGAATGGCAGTTTTGCCTCAATGTCTTCAGTTTAGAGAGGTCATGAGCTTGAGGGCTGGAGCTGATTCTCCAGTGCTCCCCCAGTACTGACAATTCCTTTCACTTTTTTAAAAACAGTGGTTCTCAGCCTTCCTGCTTCTGCAACCATTTGATACAATTCCTCATGTTGTGGTGATCCCCCCCCCACACACACACACTCATAGAAATATTTTTAGCTACTTCGTAACTAATTTGGCTACTATTATGAATCATAATGTAAATATTTTATACACAGGATATCAGATATCTGATATGAGATCCCTTGTGAAAAGATCACTCGTTGGTAAATTTTATTCCTTCAGACAAAGAGCAGGCATGGGGATGAAACCACTGTTTTGGTCTCCTACTTCTGTTACAAACAGATTACTAGGCTTAAAATAACACGAGTTTATTGCCCTACCCTGTATCCACACTATCGCTTTTGCCATAAAAGGCAATGTGCTGACAGGTCTGAGGGGTAAGAAATGGATATTGTTTTGGGACCATTATTCTTCAAGTGTTCTGCTGTGGAATGTAGCAGAGTTTACAAATAAAAGGAAACTCAAGATGACTTAACACTAGCAGTTCTGCCATCTCTAATGTTCTAGATAGCTACACTGAATTTCAGACAATCAAGATGCCAACGGCAATTACACAAGTGTATGGACACATATGCATATGCAGACACAGAAGCCTATGCATCCATTTATAAAATTGTTTTAAATTGTGACTCATTGTCATATGGACAGTGAAATATGTTTTTTTCCCATCATCTTGTATTCCTTTATGATAAAAATTGGTGTCATATACATCTGTAGCAGGGGTACTGAAGAGCATTCAGACATTCATTAATATGTTTAATTATTTTTCTGTGTGGTATGATTTTTATTATTTTTGTCTTTTGTATCATTTCAACTGTTTTGGTAATCAGCAATTTATCTTAAGACAGAAAAGTTATGGAACAAGAGAATAGAAATATACTTGTAGCATCTAAAATGTATAAGGAGGACTGGATTTACATGGGCGCAGAGTCCTGGCCTTGGGTAAGGAGCAAAGGGACTGGTACAAAGGATGAGAAGCTGGTGCACGGTGCAGAAGAAGCAGTAGGGGCACCCCTGAAGCACGATGGGCCACCTGCAAGGATTTGGCACTTGGCTGGGAACCACGCCAAAAAAGAGGCGGACTGAGATGTGATTGGAGTGAGTTGGGTCTGGACAGAAGGCAAATCAGGTGTTAAATGAAGAGAGTATACTGGATTTGAATTCTAGGCATTTCACAAAGTCAAGGTCATAGACAGAGGTTTGCTCGATACAACTCAGGATGTGTCGAAGCGAGGGCAGAAAGGCCACTTAGTGTTCTCTTCTATCACTTTCCATGTACTGGATGATGGACAAGTCATGCTAGAGTCACAGTAGAAAACGAGAGAACAATATAGCAGGTCTACAGCCCAAACAAGCTGTATATCATCTGTAAGTATGTACCAAATATCACCTTTGAAAACTTGGGGAAAGCAGTGTCCAGTGATATGTTTGAGTCCAGGTAAACAGTAATGTCACAGCCAATGAAATCAGCCCATCGATGGGCAAAGAGCTTGCAGTCTGAACAGACTCTGCTTTCTGAACTTAAGTTCCATGACTATCACATCTACCATGGCTCAGTGACAACGTACAGTACCATGTCATTGCACAAAACTGTGTTGGATCATGTTCAGACAGTATAGAGCCAGGTATGTAACTGGGCATAAAGATAATTCTACAAAGTCAATGTACTATTTTATGTTATACTCAACCCAAAATAAAATAAAATAAAAGTCTCAGTAAAAACTAGAGTAGTTGGAGTACTTAGATTTCCACTGGTTCCAAGTTCTTGGGGGTTAGGTCTACCTAACGGTGTATTAGAAAAAGAGGCATTCTTTATGGTCGTGTGATACTTGTCCTCTCTCATCAGGGGTCAGGTAAGTAGACATCACATGACCCCTTCTGTGCATGGACACAAATAAGAACTTCCTTTGAAACTGTTGCTGTTACACGCATCTGTTTAAGCCGCATAGAACTCACTGGAGTTTGTCTGTCCATGATCCTCTTTGCACAATGGCAATCTTTCGTCTGTTCTCCATGTTCTCCCCCAGTCCCTCCCACCTCGGTGAGCCCCACTCTCACATTCAATTGAATTACGCAAGGGAAAGAGTGTCCGAATCCTAGCTGGCATCTTGCTCCTCTTCCTTGTTCTTATCTAAATTGTAATTATCCACTTATTTGTGTGGCCTTTTTTATTAATATATGGCTACCACACCAGATTATAGGTTCCACAGCAAGTAATGATGTCAGCTCAATCACCATTCTATACCCAGTACTTAGCACAATACCACGCACTTTGTAGAAACTCAATAAATACTTGTTGAATAAATGAAAGGTCTAGGAGAGCAAAGAGCTAATTATGCCTTTAGTATGCTGTGGTGTGGAAAAGGAAGCTTTATGCGGAGGCTTCCTCCCTCCCTCCCAGGGAGGGATGGTCCATGGGGGAGATTGCAGCTTTATAGCACATAAGAAATCCCTTCATTTTAGAGATAAGGAATTTCAGGTCAGAGCAGTTTAATTACCTTTTCAAGGATCCAAGGAGTACACTGCTGAGCCCATTTAATCAAGCACAGTGATTGAGTCAGCCTGGACAGAGTTGGCTCTGAAGCCAGGACTCCATTCATTAGCTCCTGATGTTCCCTCGACCATGTTAGCCAAGCACTACATTGTATGACTTCTTTTCTGATTGCATAGGCTAATAAATTAATCCAAACAGATAAAAGATGAGATGAACACTGGTTGGAGACGCGAATCAGGGAAGAGTTGGGAGTGGAACAAATAACCTCTTTCCAAATCCTTGAAACCAGGCGACCATCAAACTGTATGTCTTTGTTGATTAAGCTTTTTGGACTGCAACAAATAAATCTTCCCCTCTGCCTTCCACTCCAGCTCTCCACAGTGACTCATGTCTGTGAAGATGCTGCTGCCGTGAGGAAAATGTGACCCTCTCTGGTGACAATGTTGCAAGGAGACAAAGGTGCTTTAAAAAAATTTTGCCGTTATCTCATAGGAGAGATTCCAAGAGTCTCCTTCTAGCTGGCTGTCATAATCCCTTTGGATTGCAGAAACTTGGGGAGGGCCTCAGCGAAGCCACATCTGATGAGATAAAGAATATTCAGGAATGTTTCTTTGATGGGCTGGGATCATGATTCACATTCCAAGAGATGGGTTACAAATCAGGCTCTGTCTATAAATGACAGAAAACTCAAGCAGAGTGTTACAGGACTTCAGAAGAAATCTTGCTCTTCTTTTGTGCAAATTGTATGCAACAAGGAGGCTTTAGAAAAATGAAAAGATCAGCAAGAAAGCAATTAATTAATAAATCCAGAAGTTCTCTATGCAGCCAATAATATAACCATCCTCGTTAATCTACGAATCTGCCTTAGTCATGTCTGGTAACAGCACAGGGTAATAGCAAGCTATTGAAATACTATTGTGTTCTTTTCCCTAGGAAACCTCTGCCACAGCAAATGATAAATATCCTGAGCAAAGATTGTTGTTATTAATTGGCATAGTTATTGCTTTACTATAATTGCTTGGTTAGAAGATGATGTTATCTTTCAGAATATTATTTTTTGCTACAGATACACAGCATTTAATCATAGAAACAAAGGCCCACAATTATGTACAAATAAATCAACTCTTGACGATTTGATGACTAATGTCCTAGAATTTGAATGATCATATCCCTAGGGGCCCCCTTCCCCCCTGATCAAAATCTCACCATTTGACTGCTTTTTAGAAATTATAATAGGGTAGAAAATAGAAAAGAACCACAGGGTTTTGTTTTTGTTTTGTTTTGTTTTGTTTTTCTCTGTTTTGTCGATTCAATCTTCATTCCCTTCCTATAGTGTGCCTATCACAGGCATCAAAGCTGATAAGCTATAAAGATGCCTAAAGGAAAAATGTCTTAAGAACTTGGAATACGGCAATGCAAACAAAAGCCATGAGTAGCACAGACAGTGACCGGTTACTTCTGGCTGGGATGAATCGACACAAATGCAAAACAAATGAATCTAGGCATTGGAACAATGTTTCATGCAAAAAAAAAAAAAAAACAAAACAAAAAAAAAAAAAACAAAACGAGGGTAAAAAGGAGAAAGTCTTGGCAAGCTTGGAGGTGATGTGTCAGGAAGGATGGTGACTGCAGCAGGAGTGATGGGGTGAGAGTGATGGTGGTGATCTTAGGGTAGGATGGTGAAGAGAAGATGCTAGCCGTTGTGCTTAGACGAGTGAGTTAGCAGTGGTTTGGAGAGTAGCTTCAGAGTGGTACTCCTGGTCCTGGACACAACTGTGAGGATGATGCAAGCAGTGGTGTGTGGGGTGGGGCGGGTGGTTGAAGTCACTATGAAGATGGGAACGCCCCTCTTCAGTAGTATTTTCAGATGTCTTTAGAGACTGATCAGCAAGTGATAAGTGACTCTGTTGGCATTTAAGGAAAGCACAAAGAGTCCCTTGTATTCCTGATGGAAGCTGCTGCTCTTGGTACTGTCACAGAACCTAATCACTCTTAGAAATGATCCCATTGTGGTGGGAGTCAGATGCATCATCTTTGCTCAGAAAATATTTTACAGGTTCTATTCCATATGTCCAAGCAACAAATGGTTTTAGCAGATGGAGAAACCTTAACTATGGCTAAAGTGAACCCTTACTAAACACAAAATGCTTCTTTCGTTGCTATATTTGTCATTTGGATGCCTGGATGGCTACAAGAAGAAGGGAACTTTCAAAGTGCAGCTGACTTCATTGCCAATATAACGTTCTTACCAAAAGAGGGGTGGGGGAGACATGATCTAAGTTCTTTGACAGTTCAGAAAGAATGGTATTTAATTCAAAGAGTGTGGACCAATGCCAAGGTAAATGTTCCTGGTGGACACTGAGCTACACTGGCCCCAAGTGGCTGCTGAACTCAAATATGGCACAAGGTATATTTTGTTTGAGAAAGGAGCAGAAGACGTATTCCACGTGTAGTGCCAATTGATCATTCTGCCTCAGTCTCTTTTTCTCATCTTACTAAGAATTTGACATCTGTTGGTGTCTAATCTCCATTGCCTCATGCAAACTCTCCAAAGAGAAAACAACTGCTCAATACAATTCCTTCTCATGATCATTGTTCGAGTGACTGCAATAAAATGATCAAAGTTTATTTGCAGTCTAGTGTCTCCTCCGTACTGTGTGGCTGCGCACGAGGTGTTGCTGATGTGTTTCCAACAGCAACATCTGGCTCTTTGGCAGCTTACTCTACTAACTGTGCTGACCCACTGATGGCTTAGAAGTCTTCAGAAAGCACCACATGACTTGGTTGGAGTATGTGGAAGCCATTGGGTGCTTTTTAAAAATTCACTCTCCTGGGTACTATTTATCTGTCAGTCACATTTCATTCTGAGAAATTTACAGCACTGGTCTGTCTATTTGAAATGAATAAGGAAACTCCTCATTAAAGGTTGAGATTTGTATAGCCCAAAGGGGAATATTCCCAGGACTGTATTTAGGGTATCAGAGGATCTGTATTATTGGCTGACTGTTTCTGAAAATGTGAATATTCCCTAAAATCTCATAAAATGGTTAAACTTCCAATAGAAGTGAAGGTAAAGGTTTTTCTCTTTTTTCAAGAACTCATGAAATAGAGAACAATTGAAATATAGTGAGAAGGACCAGGTAGTATAAATGGTGAAAGAGAAAGGAGAGTGAGTTTTGAGGCCAGAAATGGGAATTTTGAGTTTAGAGTGGGAGAAAAGATTATTAAGTATAAAACTATGTTTAATAGAGAGAACATTGAGGATAAAAATCTGTGGTGATCTTTGAGGAGAAAAATCAGAATTTCAAAAGTTGGGTTTTGATGCAAACTCTTAAAACCTAAAAAAAAAAATAATATCTGGAAAATGAAAAGAAACACAGGAAACTAAGAAACACAAATAACAAGTTAAGAAAATGGTGGTGTGAATAGATCAACACATTTACTTTAAGTCGACTGTAACTCACATTTGCTCCAGATGGTCAATATCCATCCTGATTTTGAGAGGATATCTACAATAATAGTCACATAAAAGTGGCCATCTATTCACTTGGATGTGCTTTTTTCTAAAATTACATTATCTATTCTCTTCTCCTTATCCTCAGTTTCCTTTTCCATTGTTCAGTTTTCTATGACTAAACCTTAAGTGGAAACATTCTAGAAGCAAGCAGTTGAGTCTTAAGTTGCACATTCTTCTGGGTAGCAAGCTTCTTCCTCTGCCCTGCTGGAATGGGAGTCATATTTTGTCTAACATGCCCACACTGGAGATCATCTGCCAGGTGGTAACTTGGTAACTATTGTGCTACCCATGACTTGCCCCCATCAAAACTCATGTCTCCAATGTAACACTTCTGAGAGCCCATGGTAGCCTAGGGGTATTTTGGGTCATAGGGACCATTTGCGCAAGGAATGACTACTCATCTCTCAGGAATGGATTATTTACAAGAGTAGGTTGTTACATATAGCAAGGACATTAGATGCTTTTGGTCACTTTTATACATGATCATTTCCTATTTGACTTCTCTGTCATCCTTTAATGTACCCAAGGGAGTGCTCTTGAGATACATTGCATCCTTATATTTAAATACTCTTTTTCTACCCAATAATTGTTCCAAAGAGCAAAAGCTGTAGTGTTGACAATTTGGCAATAGCAAATAGAAGCATTAAAGTACACTGTTAAGAAAGTGAGAATAAAACGTGGGTAAGTACAGTAAAATAAGAGATTTTAATGAGACAGAGAACACATGTTTATAATCCATTCATTATTGCTTATGGTTAATATGTGACTGCATAATTTTACAAACTGACGTGTTGGCATGTCCATGTGAACATAGCACAGAGATAGGGCTTGGCATTGTGGGCAGTTTTAAGGCATCTACTAAGGATCTTGGAATAAATTCCTTGTGGATAAATGTGTGTATCGGGGGGGGCGGGGGGGAAGGGTGGGGCGGTGGGGGACATAAAAATCCTTTATTGCAATCCTGCAGAATGGAAAAACATTCCAAGTCTATGGTGAGGCTTATTCCACTTAGAGTTATGACATTGATTTTCACTCCTTTGATACTAGCCAACCCTCAGACTGAGCCCACAAAGTACCAGAAATTTTAATAATCCATGTACCCATTTCATCTCACCAGCAACACTGAGGTAGGAACTGCTTTATTGCTTCTACTCTATAGATAAAATTTGCTTGCTCTAGGAAGGCGTGATGTGCTCGAGGTGAGGTTTAAACCCAGGCAGTTCAGTGCAATGTCAGCCTCCTAACTCTGAGGGGTTGACAGTAAGGACCAAGTTTTTATAAAGATATCCTTCTGGCCCAGGTGAGTATTAGATGAAACTCATATTTATTTTCATGCAAAGGAAATAATGAGGCTGGGTGTCCCAGGCTATAGGTCTGAGGTAGCTCTGGGGCTGACTTCCCAACTTCTGATGAAACCTATTTAATCTGCATGAAGAGAAAGATACACAGGTAGAATCCTAGATTTTGATATGATAACCACTGTCTTTTTTAAACTTGTACTGAAGCTTACAGATGTCTAGAAACACATGTCTCTGCCACCAGCTGCCTTAGTAAAGTGCTTCTTTATTCAGTCATTCATAGCTACACTCTCAAACGATTGCTAAGTACGCCCTTCTGATTGCTTTTGTTTTGTTTGTTTGTTTTTCGAGACAGGGTTTCTCTGTGTAGCCTTGGCTGCCCTGGACTCACTTTGTAGACCAGGCTGGCCTCGAACTCACAATGATCCACCTGCCTCTACCCCTAGGATGACTTGGCAACGCAACTTGTCCTCAGTAAAGACTTGCGAGTAACAGGCTGCTGCGTAGATGTGCGCAGCACGGTCCTCGCTTAACGGCCCGCCAGATTTCACAGAAGGCCTGAGTGCCATAAACCAGCAGACAGACGGAGGTCCAGGGGGAACGGAGGCTTGCCAGTGAGCCAGCTGTGCAGAGGGCTTTGCTCCAGCTTCCATAATGGGGGTGCAGCCCAGAGAATGCTGGCCGCCTCTGGGGCCAGCTGGCCAGCACAGAAACCTTGCTCCTGGAAGTCCTGAGTTGTCAGTTCAGGACTCCAGTGAACAGAATTTGGTTAGGTTAACAGAGGAGCAATCTCATCAGCCAGATCTCTGGTCATGCCGTTTTATAAAAAACTTGCTGGCTTCAACATGTGACAGACAGTGATGTCACATGGGGCTAATAATTCCTGCCTTATAGGCTTGTGTGAAGTTTCAGTTGAAAAAAATTCATATAAAGCTGTTAGCATAGAACTCGACCCAAGTTCAGAATTCAGTAACTGGATCATATTAAAGTTCTCCCATGAAGGCTCTTTACCTCCCTTGCCTCCTTCACTTTCTGGTGTACCTCCTTTTTGTGGTCCATGACTATGCATGGTGGGAACCAGATTCCATGCCAGGAAGTGATAGCATGCGGTGTTCATTCCTCATACTCTTTAAAACTGGTGGCAGAGCAAGATACAAGCCTGAGAGGGCACCAGAGGGAGCAAGCAGTTCCTTAGATATCCATCACGCAGCTGTCTACACAGACAGAAGAAAGTTTTCTTCCTTCCAACACCAAGCAAGCCACATTCAGTTCAAGCCCAGACTCTTAGACGATGCCAGGGTGGGCCAGTGTGGCCAGTAGGCAGCGCTCTTCCTCATTACCCATTGGCTGACGTACCACGTGATGTTCCCTGGGTTTTGCTGGAGCTCATTTAGGCTAGGTTGGGTCAGAGGGCAAGCCAAATAGTGCTTACAGGGCTCAAGTACCCACAGACCAGTCTCTAGTCTTGCCCTAACTACTTCTAGCTGTCCCCGAGTTCTCTTTACTCCAACGACCTACACAGAAAGCAATGCTGTTCTCGTTTTGTTTTTATTAAAATTTGACCAACATCCAACTAGTTCATCTATAAAGAGGCCGAGAAAGGGCTGCTGAAGAACTCAGGGTAGCTTGTATAATTGAAATAATAGCAGTCTCTCGTGTTATATGAGGTAAAGTTTGGAGGTAAAACACGAAGAAAAGTTGACTCTTTGACAAAGGCTTCTGGTCAAGAACTAAGGAGGAGTCCAGATTCTGCCTTATTAAAGCAATAACTTAAACTCCATCTAATATTGCTTCTATTGATAATTCCGTGCTGGCAGTTTTTGGCTTGAGCTGGAGCACAATTCATCACCCATTCAGAATTTTGCTAGCAGACCTTAAAGTACAGTGCATGTTATTGCTTTGTTGATAATGTGCTAGGTTCTAGAGTTACCCACACAAAGAGCTAGTATTGATAAAAAGGAATTAGACATCGTGCTTTAAGGAAAGAGCAGGTCAACCCAGGCACCGAAGAGTAGCACACGTCTACCATCCAGCTTTTCCAGAACGTACTCTATGAGCCTATCAGATGGGACCAGCGGGGTCTGGGAAAGATATCAATTTGAATGTGTTGCAGTCTTGTTTCCCAAACTGCCCTGTAAGCACTTCCCCATATGCACTGCCAAAGATTTGCATTTAATGAATTGGTTGAATCTCTTTGCCACGCATCCCGAGTAGCTGTTGACAGTACGGCGCATGCTCCGGAGAGCTGGGAAGTCACAGTAATGTGTAGAGTACCCGGCAAAACTGCCCTCTAAAATAATACTGTAATAACATTTATTTTTATTCCTTAAAAATACTGAGTGTTATATTTTAGATAATTATTGTTAGCTAAGCTGCCTGGTCCTTTCCTAGGAAGCTTGTCTGTGCCTACTGCCGTGTGGGCCCAGATCCCACAGAGGGGAGTATGCAAATGATTGACAGATATGAAATCTAGTCTTTGCTTCATGATTTTTTTTTTTTTTTACTTCACTCGATTGCTTTCCCTTATTTATAAAAAAAAATTATCCCCCAAAGCCTAGAGGTTTTAAGATTCTTTAAACTGTTACTACAGTGTGTGTGAGCAAGGTGCGTGTGCAGCTATGTGTATAGAGGTCAGAGGTCAATTTTGTGGAAGTAATTATCTTCTCCACCTTTATGTGGGCTCTGTGGATAAACGTGAACTCATGAGGCTTGCAGAACACATGCTTTTACTTGCTGAACATCTAGCCTTCCCCAGGCCTAGAGATTTAAAAGAGTAGAGTTTAGAATGAAATGGGTCAGATTTTAGTTCACCTTCTGCTTCCTAGCTGCAGTATAAACAGAACATTATTTGACATGCTCTAACCTCGGGTTCCCTCCCTGTGACATGGATTGTGTCAAGGGCAACTTCCTCAGCTCCTATAAAAGTAAAATTAGGTAATATAGACCAGTGCTCGCTGTACCCCTCCTATGCAATTGTCTTTTACTATTTATTTTTATTTGTATTCCCGTGTATGTACTTGTGTCTGTGCACGAGCATGTGCATGTAAGTGTACTCTGTCCTCAGATATCAGAAGGGGGTGTGCTTTCCATTGGAGGTGAAGTCATGGTGCTGGAAACCTAACTCAAGTCCTGTTGGGAGCAGTAAGTGTTCTTAACTGATCAGCCATCTCTCCATTGCTGGTTTAGTAACTATTGGATAAGCATTGGTCTTTGAGAAATTTAGAGGGATAAGGGAGGCTTCTAGGACGGCAAAACACAAAAACAACAAAGATTCAACAAAACCCCTCCCCAGCTGAAAGCTTTAACAACTAACTAGTTCCTGCAAACTAAAGCCTCTTCTCTGTAATAAGAATGAGGGCGTCACCAGTGTTGATGGCTAAAGGAGTCTGTGCTAAGGACTGTCCTTTTCTTTTCTTTTGAGACTGGGTCTTGTGGTGTAGCTATAGGCTGGCTTGTGTACCTCCCGCCTCAGCTTCCAGGTGTGTACCACCGTGCCTGCTTTATACGGTTCGTTTTCAAGTTTCTTGCAGTTCTTCCAGCATTTGTGTGGCACACAGGCAATATTTAAAATGTCTGAATACACGGAAGGCTGCACAAAATTCCCAAGACCATGACGGATGTGACCATGACTTTCATAGATTCAGAGTAAATGTGTGATGAGAGCACACATGATTAGCAATCTATAGAGATAACTGTTCAGAAGCATAATTTGCTCAACCCTTTTGTATAGTTTTTCCATGCATAAAGCGGGAAATTAATAACATCTGCTTTTATTTCCTATACAGGTAAGGGTCAGTGTGTGAGAACATACTTGGAGCAGTTGAATAGAAGCACAGATTATGTTCAAAATCCTCTTTTATGCTGCCACTGACCTCCAGCCATCTACTATCACCCATACTTCTTTAGCCATCCCTAAAATCGCTTTGTGCTGTCCCAGAAAAGAGTCATATTAACGTTTTCTTGTTCTTCCCCCTAAAATTCCCTGCATCCTTTCTGTCGGTTCAAATGCAAAACTGAACTTTCAGAAATTACTTAATTTATGTTATGCACAAATAACTGTTCTTTGAGCGTGTTTCCACCTAAGAAATTGTAAGGAAACTTTTAAATCAGTTCTTACAGTTATGCATGAGTGTGCATGTGTGTGTGTGTGTGTGTGCGCGCACACACATGTGTGTGTGCATGTGTGTGTATGTGTGTGCGAAGAGGCAAGAGAAACTAATACATACACACATACATTTAATTTGAGGTTGTATGTGGTTATTTCCTAGTGTAGACAGATCGTTTATTTGCCTTTTAATTCTCAGATTCTCTGAGACACAAGGTTTTCAAGCTTTTACTTCTTGCTGAGGTGTAGATTCCCTCTCTGGGGGAAACCACATAGGCCCAAGGAAGCAACAGTAAGAAGACAAAGCCCTGGCTTTTCCCCCATCAGCCAACTGCATACAGTCAAGCAAACAAACTGTAATGTGAGGTGGTAATTGTTAGGGTGGAGTTCTTTCAAAAGTTCTTTCTAATAGATTCCTATTAGAACGAGAGTTGTTTCATTTTGTTTTGAACCAGATTTGGTAGTCAAGGAACTCTCTGAAAAGTTCCATTTGATCTGTGCTTGATGGGTAACTGGAGTGGGGTAGGTGAGAGGAAAGTGGCATTGAAATGCATGGTGGGCAACAGGAGCTATTGACCCTCTTCCTAGCCGGCCACTGGGGGCAACTGTAAGAGAGGAAGGGAAAAGGAAGAGGGAAGGAGAGACTAAATGGGACCGGACAGAAGGAAGCCGGAAGAGAGAAAGAAACCCTTGCACTTATGCACCATGTGGGAGACAGTTTTAGAGTGAAGCAAGCCTTTGCCTGGGAGAGAGAACGGGTACAGAAATAGATAGCGTGTTTCGTGCCTTTGTGTCAAGTACAGATGTTTTTGAGTTTCATGAAAGTGTAATTTGTGAATAAGAATGTGGACATTCGGGCCAGCCAACTCTGAGATCAAAGCCAGGTTCTGATGTTTACCAAGGCAGGGACCCATCTATCTGGAGGACCTTACTCCTGGATGGCTGTGGGGAATGCATGAAACGCTGCACGTGAAACAATTCATCCAGCATCAGCGATAGATATGCAATTATAATCTCTATCTTTTGCTTGCAAAATATTTTGAAAATGAAAAGTCGCATGCTCATCAGAAAAAAAGATGACTGTTAGTATAGACTCCTTCCCAGTTTTCCTCACTGCCCCCTCACTTCTTCCTTTTTCCTCTTCCTTTTCATTTTGAGAGGGTTCACATGTGGCTCAGGATGGCTTCAAACTTTATGCAGCTGAAGCTGGTCCCAAACTCCTGATCTTCCTGCCTCTACCCCTCAAGGGCTCAGATTGCAGGCATGGGGCACTGTATCTGCTGCCCTCTCAAGACTCTGGTAGCAGATGTAATGTGGGAAGTGGGTGTGTAAAACACCATCTGACTATCAATCATTTTCCCATCCTTTCCAGCTGCCTGTACTCTACTCTCAAGCCATTAAGAAGGGAAGGTTGTGGGTTTTATATTCGGTGCCATCAGGGATGAAGGCACAGGCAATTCCATGCTTCATGAGAAGTGGAGAGAGAGGAGCCAGGAAGTCTCTCACTCTGTTGCTGAGCAGAGAAAATCTAAATCTTTTTTTGCAATTAATTTGTGATGTTATAATGCAACAAATCCTTTAACACTATATATTGTAGTGTGAATCAAAACAAAACTCTGTCCCCTTCTTTCCCCAAAGATCAGCATCATACAAATGCCTTTTTAATACTTCCTCTTCTCACTCTCGTCTTCCAGTCCAGAAAAGTCAGTAATATTTGTCACTACTATGACCACCTGTAGAAGAAAGATAATTAGGAAACCTTTTTCCCTGCAGATGTCTGAGCAGTGGAGAGCAATAGCCATCTCATCAGTGCCTTGTGCTTCCATCTGGAGAGCGTTGTCTTAGCAACCACTCTGTTAAGACTAAATAGATGGAGAATTATTTTAAAAAAATCAAATAAGTAGAGAAAAACTGCCCATCTTATTTCCTGCAGTGAATGTCTTTACTTAAAAAGAACTTTCTCTAATTATAACGGTTCTTGCTCTGTCCGAAGACTCTTTTTCTGCAGAGATATTTCTGTTTAGTGGTGGTAACAATGTCAACTCTGTTTGCTTGCTTGCTTTGGCTGGGTGGTGCAAGGAATATGAGCAATAGAGCTAGAACGGTAACTGGGGCTGGGTTTGTGGGGTGACAGCTTCTGTTTGCCTTGTCTAAGACTTCCCAGGTACATGCCATGCCAAGAGGCTTCTCTCTGTGTCTAGTGACAATGCGAAAGGCAGGTTGTCCTAACTGGGCTGGTTTCTAGACTTGAAGACTTGGACAGTGATGACAACGTAAGTATGCCTGCTTCCTAAAAGCTATGCAAGCAAGCCTCTTATATGGATGTCGCATCACAAGACCACACTGAGGCAAGCTGACAGTTGACATTTTGTCTCCATTTCCAGACTGGAAAAAAAAAAGCACCTTTAATTTTGGAGACATTAAGTACATTACCACCAAATCTTATAGGTAGTAACAGTTGGCTGTAAGATTTGTTTGACCTCAAGCAAAACAATCCCTGTGCTCTCCTACCCTGCCTTGCCACTGTGTTGCTGGGTCTTTTTTTTTTTTTTTTTTTTTTTTTTTTACAAATGCCATCATCCTGGTGAGGGTTGGGGGGGATGACCAACGGTCAACATAATTACTTTTTAACCTCATCCTCACTTTCCTCAGGCACTGTGATTCCACCAAAGTTGTGGGCCTGACCCAGACATGGGTGTCCATCAGGAGGTTTGCTGTGGGACCCCTCTGGTAATAATCTGCTCTTTCTTTACTTTCTCGGGCACCCTGTACATGAGGAAAATTGTATGCAGTATTCTTCCTTGCACCCCACAAGAACTCACTCATAGGATCAGAATAGAATCAGAGTGATTCACTCTAATAACATCCTCAGCCCTCTCCGCTGCCTCCCTAGCAAGCCCAAACAAGCATTCCACATCCACGGTGGTTTTGATTACTCTATTTGTGCTTAGTCCCACTGACCCAAATAGAATGCTAGCAGTATTCACATCACATGGTCCATTATGTAATTGAATTTAGTGTTCGTGAGACTTGGAGCCAGGAAAACAACATTCCGTGTGGCGAGCCAGATGAATCTTTTCTTTCGTAGTGGAGAAGTTGATGAGTCTGAAGACAAGACTTTTAAATTTTTGATTAGGAAAGATTGTTTTATTCTTGAGGACATGGCCTGGGGCCAGGAATCAGGGTTGTGAAATATTTGAAAAGATGAAGACCCTTGGACGTGGAATTTAACAGTGTACCTACCCAGCATACCCCTGCACAGCCTATATGTGCCTTCATGCCATTGCTCCAGGAGAGAAAAGACATCATTTTAATAATGTATGACTCTGCCCCATGGAGGTGCGTGAGCTAAGGGCTGTAGCTTGTGGGCTGTTTTTACCTGAAGGATGTCAGGAATGCTAAAGTCAAGGTAGTGGAATGAGAAAGGGGATGGGGCTTGTTTCTAGTTTGGATTGGTGGGTTCCTAAGCAGACTAGCTGAGAAGTTTGCATGAATGCCAAATAATAAGGTTTTTGTTTTGTTTTTGCCTTTTGTTTTTGTAAATAGAACATCAGTGTAATGGTATGCAGTTTGTTCAAGCAGCTGCATCAGGAGCTATGTTAAAATTACATTAAAGCAAAACGTGTTTTCTCCCCTTTGCTAGAGTTGTAAATCTAAAGTGAGAATCTCGGCAGTGCATACAGAGTCCCCATCACATGAAAACTGCTCACAAGGGGTTCTTCTCAAGAGTGTGGTCCACAAAACGTAAAACTGTGCAACAACAAACATTTTAAGCTCTCAAGCAAATTGGCAATTGATTGCCAGTAGTAATATTCACACCTAGAAAATTAGGATGGAGGATGGTGACAATTTGAACACGGTACATAATGTCACAAAGAGAACAGTAATACAGCACCGTGTGATGGCACATGGGAAATGAAACAAAACTTACTAATCTCCTTTCAATCCGCCGATAAGCAGAATGTGTGGTGTGTGGTGCTATATAAGCAGATCCATGTCCAGTGAAAACAGAAGAGAGGAAATGCCACCCTCCGGAAATGCAACAGACACACAAGGCTTGCTGGAAGTAACGCACTGCTTAAATTTGAACGGTAATTGTTAATATCACACGTTTTCCACCAGGGACACTTGAAAGACGGGCCTTCAAGAATGCAAGTAAACTTACTACACATGAGAGACCAGTTCCAATAAGAGAGATAGCCCTAAAAGGTTTTGTTGCTGGTATATAATTATATTTTAGTCACTTGTTCTTTAAAGGCATACTTATTAATAAATTGGCAGGGGCTTTTTGTTTCGTTTTGAGATGGGTTCTCACTGTGCAGTGCAGCCTGGTCTGGAACTCACTGTGTAGACCAGCTGACCTAGAACTCACAGAGTTCTACAACCCTAGTGCTGGGATTAAAGGAGTGTGCTATCATACCAAACAAAAAATATTTATTAATTTTTAAAAATCATACCCAGTATCAGAAAATAAAGTGATAAGAAAATCCTCTATATACTGTAAATGATTTTTAAAACTGACTGTTGCCTGAATATTTAGGAAATTGAACAAAGTAAGACTATATTTATTTTCAAATTGTGTTCTCAATTCTCCATTGAAGTATGAATATCTTAAACAAAACTTTTTAGCATTTTTTGAATTTGAATTGATGTCATATATATTAAGATTTTATAAGCAGCCCTTCTCACAGGCATTTTAGGACAATTTTGCAAACACAATGATAAATAATGTGTAGCAAGTTCATAAACAAATTTACACACGTGCTCATATGAGTGTGTGCAGGTGTGGATGCAAGCACACATACATGGATGGCCAGAGGTGTTTTTCTCAATCATGCTTTACCCTTACATTTGGAACAGGTTTTCTCACTGAACCTGAAATTCACCCATGTAGCTAGCCTAGGCTAGCCAGCTAGCCAATGGGCTCAAGGGATCCACCTGTCTCTGCTTGCCCAGTGCTGGGATAACAGGCATCTGCTTTCTTTGCCTGTCCTTTTACCTGTCTGAGGGTTCAGACTTGGCTGGGGGTGGTAGAGCCTAGGGACGGAGAGGACAAGGTGATTAGTATGCTCTACCTTAGTCAGTTTCCCAGTGCTACAACAAAATACATGCTAGAGAAAAAAAAAAAACTTTTAAAAGGAAAACTTTATTTTGGCTCAACTTTTAGATGTTTCACTCCATAATCAGTTGGTTCCATTACTTTTGGAGCCATGGTGTATCATAAAATCTTCACCTCATGGTGGTTGAGGAGCAAAGAGATTGTGTGAGACCATACATGTCACTGAAAAACCTGGCCCCAATGAACTAATGTCTTTTCCATTTTCCCACCCCCTACTTAGTTTTACCATCTCCTAACAGCCAGTGCCTCAAATTACAAAACAACTGTCAATTATATGAGCACCTAGCAGACATTTGTGAACCAGACTATGGCAGCTGCTTGGTCATAATCTGATAGAAGCAAGCAATGTATTGTTGTATAGTAGAGTGACCCCAAATCATAAACAGTGTGCATTTGAAAGATTCCAAAACCCTTTACCACAAGGTGGGTATTTGAGGATATAGTCATCAGAGCCAATTTAAACATGTAAAAGAAAACTAGACCATTCCACAGCGAATACTTGCCGATGTCTTCCTTGGTCAAAATGACACTGAAAGTAATCGTTCTGTCTTCTCACCGTTGGGACATGATTGGGAACACAAGAAAGGAACAAGCCCTCAGACAGATGAGCCTGTGATAGCTTGGTCTGTGATAAGCTTCTTAACGTCTGAGCCTTGTGTTTCCACACATAAAAGGGAGATAATTCTTCTGAGCTTTCACGTTTGTGGCGGTCGCTTGTGTTTGCTGATAAGGCTGGTGGTATTGGTACTGTGGGGCAACATCACATGCCATCATGTCCCTCACATGTTCCTTGTTCACAGGATGCTCAGTGTGCCTCTAAGGGTCTGCTCTGCTTCAGTGTGGGCTGTTTTTAGCTTATCCCCTTTCCATGGTATCAGTCGGTTACTGTTGACTCTCTCCACGGTGCAGGCAGTCAAGAAGCCAAATCGAGTTCTGCATAGTGGACGTTCAACCAGTGTTAATCCAGGCTTAAGTGCCGTCTATATGTATCCAACATTCAAAAGAAGGGCAGAGACTCCAGCCTGGTACTTGTGTCCTGAAATATGACTTGTGGGGGAACTCTGGGGGAGGGGGACAGAGCCAGATATCTCCAATAACTCACTTACCGTGTAAAGTTAGACCAAGAGTGCTAGTCCATTAGTTAAAGAAGCATGTGTTGTGTTTTTATTTAGTTTCACCATGCTAAATAATAGAATCTTTGAGGAAAAAAAAAAAAAAAAAGATCGGGCCACTGCCTACACAGAGCTTGACAGATAGCAGAGAAAAGATGCCGAAGAGACAAGAAAACCCAAGTGGCACAAAAAGACAGAAGAAATATTGGTAGAAACCTGATGCTTCAGAAAAGAACCATTATTTACAAAATGCTCTTGATAGCCTTTCTGAAGGTCAGAAAGAGAACCCACATGGGACAGCTGAGATGAACTAGAATAAATTGCTTATCATTTGAGAAGTCAGAAAAGAATGACATTTATGGGCAGGTTATAAAAAAAAAATTAGGGATCAAAAAGAGTAAAGGAACCATTTACAGAGACAGTAATTGGCATAAACCTGGGAAGGGCTCAAGACAAATTTTAGAGAAGTTTAGCCCATCAAATATAATAATGAAAGAGGGTCTTGCCTCTGTAACAGAAGATTTTAAATCATTGTCTGGGTAATAATTTTTAGGTAGCTACTGATATATGACATCAGTAAGACATTTGACCTTTTTCTCACTACATTTTTTCCTTAATTGGTAGGCATTTACAGTACACTAGGCTTGTTTCAACTGCTATTGAAAAAGCCCATCTTTCCACATTAATCAGCTCTATTAAATGGAAACAAATACCTGAAAAAAATATCTTCAGGGAGGAAGGAATGATTTACTTTTTCTCATGGCTATGGAGATCTCAGTCCATCACTGTAAAAAGACTCACACTTTAGGAAGGAGAAAGCTGGAAAACAGGAAAGGACTGGATCCCAGCCATGCCTCATTCCCAGCAACTCATTCTGGTTCTTTGTAGTGATTAATTCCCTTTCCTAGGAAACCTCAACTTTGCTGTCTTGGGCACCAGTCTCTGTCCCTTTCCCAAGTGTAAGCCTCTCTGTGTTTTAAATTATAAAAAATCATCTTGATTTGCCTCAGAGAGAGCCTGTCTTTCTTGACTCTTCCCTCAAATGATTGTCCCTCTCCAGTAGTGTTTTTATTTGTCTTGAAATTCTTAGCTAAGGTCTAACTAATGAGGATTTATGTCATCACTGTAACATTATATATATGCATATGCATATACATTATCTCTGATACCTCCAAATTTCTGAATATTTGAAATACTCCCTCATTTACTTAACTTTGGCCCATTTTTACATATACAATATTCTGATTAGTTGAAAGAAGAGAAAATGGGCATCTCTTACAATATGCAAACAATTTGCAAATTTACATTATTCTTTAGGAGTGAAAATATTATTCAGGTCCTTAGGCACTACAAAGACTGTTTCGAGAATGTTATTTAGCCAATATTTTACATTCAGACTTACCAAACACACCTGAGCTGTAAAAGCCTGGAGCTAAACTATATCTTAAGGTATGAGAGGAAAGATGAGTCTGCAAAACTAAGTGACTTGGAAACACAAAAAGCTGAATGATCACAAATGATACAGGTAATCCTGATCTGTAATGCAGAGGAAATTTCTACGAAGAAGTGAATTTTAAATAGGGAAACAAATTTCCATCAGAACTAAGAATCTGGCCAGGAGCACAGAGTGGGAGTGAAAGTAGTTAGATAAGAGAACATATTTCAGCTATAGTCATGGAACAGAAAATGACCAGAGGAAGTGCAAAGTGGGGCTGGTGGTTTGAATGATAGTGTCTTCCATAAGCTCATATATTTGAATACTTGGTCCTTAGTTGGTGGAACTATCTGGGCAGGCTTAGAAGGTGTGGAGTTTTGGGAGGGATTATGTCACTGGAGATGTGCTTTGAGGGTTAGAAGACTCACATCATTTCTAGTTTTATTTCTCTCCAACTTATGCTTGATGTTCAAGATGTGATTGCTCAGCTTCCTGTTCCAGTTTACACACATACTTATCATTTGCTGGAACCACAAGCTCAAATCAATTCTACTTCTGTAAGTTGACTTGGTTATAGTACATTATCACAGTAATTAACAGGTAACTAATACAATGAGTGAGGAACAAAAATCACCCAAAGACTGGAGGGGGAAGCAAGGGCCACTTTTAAGCAGGATGACACAAAGAAAACTTTTTCCTTATACTAAAATAAATGAAATGACACCGAGGAATTTTATCCGCAGAGGAGACTTTAATGAATGAAAGGAAGAGTGGAAATACTGACAGGTTGACTTCAGTCTCTAATTCTTCAACTAGTTTCTTGAATTGGGATGGTTTTGAGAAGATGAAGAACTTAAGATCTAATTTAAAGGATAAATAATGAGGTTTTGATATCTTGTGGATATCCCTAACCCAGATTTTTATCTTCAAATATCAAGTGCTGGCAAAGGAAATATTAGTTTCTTCCAATGGAGTCTGACTGGATATACAAACTACACTTAAGGGAGACCCCATGTCCAGCAGTAGATGGTCAACACAAAACAATCTCAATGGTATTTTTGGAGATTATTTTTGTTTCACAAATGCTTTGTTTGGACACTTTTTACCTTACTGGTATTTTGCTTGTACATTATGGTTTCCTACTTTGTGTTTTTATGACGTGTGTGTATGTATGTGTATGTATGTATATGTTTCTAGTGTCCTTCCTTCCTTCCTTTCTTTTGTCTGTTATGTTTGTTCTCATGTTTTTTTGGGGGGGTGTTTTTTTATTTGCCTGTTTAATTTCTAAAGAGAGAGATAAAGAAGGTATGGAGTTGGATGGGTGGAGAGACAAGCTGGGAGGATCTGAATGGAGATGAGGAAGGGGAAACAATAATTAGAATAAATTATATAAGGGCTGGAGAGATGGCTCAGCGGTTAAGAGCACTGACTGCTCTTCCAGAGGTCATGAGTTCAACTCCCAGCATCCACATGGTGGCTCATAGCCACCTATAATGTGATCTGATGCCCTTTTCTGGCATGCAGGTGTACATGCAGGCATAGCATTGTATACATAATGATAAATAAATAAATCTTTAAAAAAAAGAAAATATTATATAAAAATTATTTTTAACTTAAGAATAACTACAACTGATTCAAGATAGTGCCTTTTGCATGTTAGATTCTTTGGCTGTGAACAACATAAAGCATTAGACATTAAGTAAGAAGAATGTCACTGTAATAATTTACATGGAAGTAGAGCAATCAGTTTTGTCATGATGGTTTTTCAGAAGCCAAGTGAGATTTGCTCACACTTGGAGGCTGTCTGGCATCTAATGGACATTCATAGAGTAGATTAACAGCTGTTTCAAGACCCAAGACTTTTTTTTTAAAAAACAAGTTGCTGGAGGTCTTTTATTATACTGGATTCTTAGATGTTAAGGAATTAGCTGTTCTTTTTATTTTGACATTTGATTAGTATGTGTCCCTTTAGTTTGCTGCCTGTCTTTGAGTTATCCTACTCAGACTCATACCCTGAACTGCCAATTTTGTTTATTCATGAATGTACATGTGTACTAGTGTGTATGTTCACATGCATGTGGATGCCCACATCCACGTGTATGCTTGTGTTTGGGAGGTCAGAGGAAAACATTGGATGTTTGTTCTTGAGCACTTTCCTCCCTTAGTTTGGGACAGGGTCTTACACTGGTATGAAACTTTCCTAGGGTAGGGGCTAGGGAGATCCAGAGGGCTGCTTCTTTCCGTTTTACCATTGCTGAGATTAAGGGGTATGCCACCATGCCTGGATTTTAACATGGATTCTTTGCATAAGAGGTCAGTTCTTCATGCTTGTAAGACAAGTGGTTTTATCAACTGAGATATTTCTCTAGATTTGGAATGACATTTTTGTAAGAGATTATTGCTAGTATTACTATTATTGTTGTTGTTGTTGTTGTCGTTGTCATCGTCATTATCCATCCCCCTCCCCTTTCTTCTCTCCTTCTTTTTCCATGGACCCATCCCCAATTCTCATTCACATACATGGTTTCTTTTCCTTTAGTTGTTGTTGTTGTTGTGTGTGTGTGTGTGTGTTTGTATATGTGTGTGTTTCTAAAGATATAAAAACAACCTGCTCAGTCTGTATCATGTTATCTGTGTGTGTGAGAACTCAGAGCCAATCACTTAGTGTCGGACAGCTTATTGGTGCACCTTTTCTAGAACGTCTTCCACCACTTTACTAAGCCAGTGAAATTCCTAACCACGCTCTAAATATTTCTCCTCAAACCCACAGGCAGGTATTATTTTTTTTTTCACTTCCTTAGCAAAGAAACTTCTCTTCGCAACAGATGGAGATCATTGCAGAAAACCACAACCAATCAAAATGCAGAGATCAAGAGATCACATGGTGCCCAGTCCCCAGCGATATATTTACAACACAATCTCTGCACGTAGGGCTCATGGATCATTGTAGAGGAAGTGGCATAAAGATGGAAAGATCTGGGCATCAGAAAGTTTCCTCTGTGAGACTGTGTTTTCTAGAAATGTCGCAAAGGCTACACCCATGAAGTCTCACCAACATGGCTGCCTACACAAGATATAAACAAGGACAACACCAACGGACATGCTAACCTGGAACCTAGACAAAGAACTACCATTAACCAGAAACCCAATTTTAATCCATGGAAATGAGTCATTTTTGAGTTATATTGTGGTACGACCTCACAGCTGCTTCTCTGCCTACATATGGGTCAGGTTAATCCCAATCCTGTGCCCTTTCTGATCCAGTGATTATTATCATGTATTTGTATGTATAGCCAGAGCACATCCTCTTTCATTTAAAAAAAAATTGTTACACATTTCCTTTGGTAATGACTACGGAAGGGACAGTATCTCTCAAAAGAAATCTATGGGTAAGCCTACCCTGGTGATGACAGAGGAGTCTGTTCTTACATGTTTTAATTTAATGTACTTTTCTTAAATTTCTTTCTTTCTTTCTTTTTTCTTCTTTTTGCTACTGAGGAATTAAGTATGCCCAGATTGGCCCTGACATGGCTCATAATATCAAAACAACTGACAACTAGATAAGACTATGCTGTGGATAGCAGATTAAGGAGAGAATGTGAGTAAGGACCAAAGCAATGGTGCTAAGAATCCCTCCATGTGGCGACGCAGAAGAACCCGTACAAGGGAATCTCTGCTGGGGACCCTTTTACACCTACAGTCACCTTCATTTATCATCAAATTTCAGGAAATTAAAGAAAAAATGGAATAGCAGTTATTTCCTGCCCTCTCGTTCTCTTTGAAAAGCATGAGGTGTCCCGGTGTGCTCAGCACACCACAGTGATGACGACAGAACTGCTAACAGCTAATATTTTACTAAAGTGACCGGAATAAAAGAGTGCAGCTATAACAAATGGGTTGGAAGGGACACATTTCAGAAGTACTTTGTTCATCCCCCACCCTTTCTCTCTTCTCCTCTGTTTCCAACCTCCGCATTTTTGGACATCCTGAGCCTTTTGTATGTAAGTCTGTGTGGGTGGATATGATGAGAAGCAGTTGAATAAACTTCCTTTAAAGCCGCTAAAGCTCTTGTAGAGGCTAAGAGAGGGCACGGGGTGGACCAACGCTCCACAGTTAATAAGAGATCTCTGAGTTCAGTTTTCATTCACTGGAGTCCCCAGCCCCAGTCCAAAAGGAAATGTTTTCTTTGAAAAAAAATATGAAGACTTGACTGGGGTTCCTTAAGGAATTTTGACTCTGGTTGCGGGGGTGGGGGGGTGGGGGGAGAATCTGTATGTATAATTCAACTGTAGATTTTCTCCTTTGCTTCTTTGCTTATGTATAGGAAATTCAGTTGGAGGCATTTGTAAGCCTTAGTTAGAATTTCCTGCTTTGGCTGTATGGCTTCCCTGTGGTTTCTAGTCAACATAGTATATGCTCTTGGGGAGTTGAGTTAACATTCTAGGAAACGGGGTGGTTCAGTGCCTAGCTTCCAAACGTAAGTTGTCTAAACAAATAGATAGATATTCAAAATGAAAAAGGCATGGCTAGTTAGAGCTATAAATTCTGGTCATAAATGCAAATCAGCAAATTAGTTTCACTATAAACATAGGGTTTGAAAGAAATGACCTGACCCCAAAGAAAAATCATAGAGGTTGGTAAGATTTGATATATGAAAGCTGAAAATATTTGACATGTTTCTTTTATTATAAAGGCTTATTTGTAAAGTTAATTTCTCTCCTTGTGCTACAGTTCTCTGTTCTTTATCTTACGGCATTTTTTCATTGCTCTCACAGACACATTGGTTTTAGTATGGTAAGCTATGATTGTATCTCACCAACTTAAGATGGAGATGGCGTTGATTATACACAACTCCTGTACCCAGTATGATGTGTATTGCTCCTCCTGCCCAGATGGACTTGAACCTTCCAAAACAATGCTTAGATGTTGAAGATAATGATAAAAACATATGCAAGTCATATGAATTTTATTCTCTAATATGAAAAAATAAATATTTTTAGGATGCCCATTTTAAAATTATGAAATAAAGGAGCAAATACCGTTACTTTGGGTTTTGCTGGCACATGGCACATCTAACACATTGATTTAGTTTTTGATATTATGTATTCTTAAGGATGCAGAAACCTAAACTGAATATAGGAAAGAGAATAAAGAGGAAAAACAGTTTATATAAGACTTAATTATATGGAAGATTGAATTATTTTTAAAACTAAATTCTGATCTCATTTTTCTACTTAAAAAGAGAAAATTAGTTCATTTGTATGAAAAAGTTAAAATGAACTTTCTTATTCCTCCTGAATTTAGACATTTGTAAAGTTACACAAAAAATGGTTCCACACTTTTAAAAAATCCTTATCATATATTAAAATGTAAAATATCAATTCTTAAATTTAAGTTGCCTCTAATAGAAACACCTAGGGGGATTCTGGTGATTCAAATAACACTTAAAATACCAGATGGAATGACTTCACGAATCAAACATCTGCTTCATATTTTTAAAGTATTTGATGTCAGTTCTGATATTATTAGAGTTAGATTGTTGGTATATTTTCAAAACTTTTGTGTGGATTAATTCTTATTCATTTATTAAACAATATTATTTAACTGCAAAATTATGAAAAACATTCGAGTGAACAATGGGTCGTCTATACATATCTCTAGAGTCTTTCTTCTGTTTCTTCCCTTCACCCTCCCATTCTACTTCTCTCTTCCTTTGAAACTAAGTATTTGTCTATAAAACATACACCACATAATTTATGTTTATTCTCTCTGTCTTCATTAGTTTTTTTCCATATTGAAGTCAATTGCTGATACTGATATTCATGATAGTATGAACTCATGAAGAATAAAATAGGCATCTTTACCACAATATAGTTGGGCAGATTTTATATCCATACACATATGTAAAATGGGGGTAAAATATGATTGAACTGAAAAATTGAGGCTGAGATAAAACAGCATTTATGACAAGACCATAATTTGGTGCTAAGAATGTGTAGGAGTTTTCTCGTTGTATAGAGGTAAAATGACCTCCACTAGGAGTTGTTTTGGTGTCTAAGCATGCCTTCCCTTTTATCTTGAAAGAGTAAGCCTTACTCAAACATGTGGGTACAGTAGCTGAGCTGCTTATCTCCTGCTTTCCCCATTCATGAAGCAGTAGAGAACTCCTTAGAGTGGGAGCTGTCATTGTCAAGCAACAGATGTGGGGTAGGCAAAGCTCGGGAGGAGATGGGAGATTGAGCTTCTTTACTTCTGCTTGTCTCTATTATCTGACACTCACGTTCCTGACTCCAAACCTATGTTACTCTACTTTTCATTGGCACCAATAAGTGTTGGACAGAAATTCATTACTAAGAATGAAAATCATTACTACATACTGGCCTTTATAAACTCAGAGTAGTGAGAAAATAGTGCATTGTTAAAATACACCATTCTGTTGGCAGGCAACCCAGAATGACTAGGTAAGGTCAGCATTTACTTGCCCACAATAAAACAAATAATAGCCTCACGTGCCAGTTTTGACCAACTGAAGATGACATCTAATGGTCAAGATGACTTAGTAAAGATGTCATTGTGACTTGGAGACATGAGAGGTCTTCTCTGAAAGAGGATTGTGGAAGGGAGGGAAGCATACAAAGAGAGAGGTCATCATGAGCATAATGGAATATGTTTGAAATAAAAGAAGAAGACGGGAATAAGTCAAGGGAGGGAGGGAATAGAAGTGAGGGTAGTGGGAGTGAGGGGCAAGGAAGAATATGGGGGGTTATGAAAATGATACAATAAAACCCATTACTTTGTAACGTAACCGAAAAGCACTGATAATATTTTCTATGTAACAGATTGTATCAAGTTATATTTTTGAATTTGTTTATATATGGATTTTAATTCATGATTAAGTCATGACCAGCATAAATAATGGCCAGTGTACATGGTTTAGATTATTTGCTTAGTGTGCTGGTTTTTAGCATCATAGATGAGTGAACTGAACTGAATTAGCTGCTAGGCAACTAAGAACACTGTTAGGATCTTAAACTACATGGAAGTTTCTGTTGTGAATGGTTAGATTGTTTTTTTTATTATAGTGTCTATAGTAAAGAAGCTATTTCTATGCTTCACTACTTATATTAAGTGTGCTTAAAACTATAGTCCCTAGATGATTTAGCCACAGCACAGCTGAGAATGGCCACAGCATCATATCATAGAGCTAGTTGAGATTGAGGTCAGTGAGAATGTCCCTTTGCATGGTGATAAACAAGAAAAGAAGGAAACTGATGAGTTAAGGGGTGGGCTGAACTGCTTCTCTGAGAGCTGTCCCTCCTAATGTGTTGGCTTCTTTTTCCTTTCTCTTTCATCTTCTCCTGGAGTAGGTAATTATAACTACTATATACTTTTATAGTAAAAGTGACTTTGTACATTGGCTAACCACATTCCAATTTTTAAGCATTGCCTTTTTTAGGCAGAGAAAAGGGTAAAACTTTTGACTTAATTGAATGTGACTTAATTGACTTAATTTCTCTCTCCTTTTCTGAATCCATTTGATGTTCTCCACTGGGGTAGAACACATAATGACTAAAAGCATGGCAGAGGCCCAAGTGACCTCTGGACAGAACAACCAGGTAACCTAGACCAGACATCAGAGATTATGGTCTTTGCAGTTTCCTGGCATCTGGTGGTAGAAGGAGTCGCAGCCTTCAAATATTTTAACTAGATCTTTAATAAACTCCATATTTATTGGCATTTTTTAGCTAGTAGAGGCATTATGTATGTAAGTTAACGTCTAGAAAAGATTTGTAATAAAATTAGGAGACAGTCAAATCATGTTATGGTTATGTGGTGCTGAGAAGCAAGAGTCCATGGGCCCCTGTTCGTCGTGACACGAGCCTACACTTATCTATGTATGTTAAGTTTTGATGGGTGTCAGTGATAGGTTTCCATGTAGTCCAGTCTGGACCCGAACTTGTTATAAAGGCAAGAATGAATTTGTGCTACTGATTCTCCTGCCTCTAACTCCCAAATGCTGTGATTAGAAGTCTATGCCATCTGGCCAGTTTATGGGATTCTGGGTATCAAACAAGGGTTTGTATATGTCGGGCTAGCATTTCACCTGCTAAGCAGTGTCCTCAAGGCTATAATTTTTTAATGTAAAGATATAGTTTTTCTGTAATCAGAAACATGCATGGGGTGGGGGGAGAGTTATTAACTTGTAACCCAAAGTAACCAGCCTCAACAAGGAGATTGTGGGAAACCATTGCCTGGTGTGTGAAAGACAGTCTGCCATTAGGACCTGCCTTGTTCACCCTCTGTAGGCTTCTGAATACAGAGACAGTGAGAAGACAGTGTTTTGTCCACATTCACTGCACTGTTTTTACCAGTGCTGGTGAGGAGCCTGTGCTCCCCCAGCTCATTTCCTTGACTAGATATTGCAGAGAAAGTTCTTCTTGGACATACGACAGTTGTATAAGGTCATGACCAAATAAGCTCGGGGGCCTGGACTACAGCATGCCAACAGTCCCAGGTCCCGTCCGTGAGAAAGGAGCAAACCAGGGGGAAGACTAGAGATGGGAAGAGAAGGAAACACATATGAATGATGACCTACAAACCATATGAAAACACATTCCATGGCCAAATGTCTTATCAGTGGCAAAGACCATTCAAATATCAAATGAGATGAGTACCAGGAAATAGCAATTGATCACTAGACTTAGAGGCTTGGAGCTCCGGGCCATTTTTGTTGGGGAAAAGAAATGCATTAATCTTAACAAATAAATAAAATCTCCAAAGAAATACATTAATCCATTAAGGAGGACAAGCACTTTAAGGCAGTCTTGTCAGAATAAGTAAGACAGGTATAAGAGCAGAAGTGTAGTCAGGACATTCAAATGTATGGCAGACCAGACAAGATCTGGCCATTTGGACCAAAGGAGTAAATGTCAAAGCTCCACAAACACAGTGATGTCCAGGTTTGAAGACTTTTCAGAGGCGAGGGAGAGCTTGAAGTGGAGACCTGAAATTTTCACCAAAACCACAGAATTGTTTATAACTGTGTTCACATTTTCTGAAAACAAACAAACAAACAAAATCAAATTTAGCTATCTTAAAACTTGCATATCTTTAAATTTAGTAGCTGTAAATCAGGACATATTTTATCTTATTATTCCGAGTTTTCACTCACAGTGCCTTTCATAATTTTTTCACATAAACTGTTATTAGGTATTTAATACACAATCCATAAGCTGACAAGCATTTTTACTGAGCCCAGTATGTGTGATGCCCTACTCTCCTCAGAACAATGCCTCTAATGGCTGTCTCCCTTGCAACCACCAACTTTGGCTTTTGAAAGGCAGTGGTGGCGTCAGCAGCAGAAGCTGCTTGTTAGAGGTGTGGGGGCTTGTGGTGAGTTCTGTGTTGGAGGAAATCTCTTTGCTATGCTTTTAGTACCATTTACCTTTTTTTTTTTTTCTTTTTCTTTTTTTTTACTATTTGCTTTTAAGTCCTTGTTTTTAAATGTTATTTTACATGCTCTGGCAGAAAGCTCAAGGGATCTAATCTCAACACAGTCAAGCCATTTTTAAACAGAACCCTCTTCACACACAGAGCTACAAGAGATGTGATAAGAAGTATGATAAGAGAGCTAGGCACATTATTGATAGTCTCTGAGCCTGCTTTCCCACATGAAACAAAAGATTGCTAAATGTCAGCAACCCTAGCCACAAGGTCCCCTGTCTTCTCAGGCTACATGGGTTATGTGTCTGAGAACTGGTTGTCAGAACCAGATAATAGTCGATGGCTGTGGACTGTTCCTTCTTAAGGCTTCCTCCACTACGTACATACCTAAAAAACTGTTTTCCAGTCTCCCTTGATGAGCTCTGCAAAGGCTCTGCAAAAGCATTCTATCTGGTGTGCTCCATACTACCATACAGCCTTCCTTAGTTCTCCAAGAAGACTCCCCCTCTTCACTGAGACTACACACACTGTTCCCTTCGTCAGAAGTGTCCTTGTCTTATTTATACCTCTAATTTCACCTCTATGAACCCTAATAGTGTCTGTAAGCATAGCATGTAATGCTTAGTAGCAAAGGATATAAGCTAAGAAACATCCTTAGACAGTTCATCATTGCAAGAATACTCCGTAGAATTCAAATTCTTAAAGGTTGTGGCAGCAGTGGACTGGCACAAGAAAGTGTGATTTCCATGTGGTAGGCCTTCACTGTTCTTCTTTTGTTTCTGTTTGTTGTTTGTTTGTCTGAGACAGGGTTTCTCTATGTATCACTGTCCTCTTGAGCTTGTTTTGTAGACCAGGCTGGGCTGAAACTCACAGAGACTCACCCGCCTCCGCCTCCTGAGTGCGGGGATTAAAGGCGGGCATGTGAAATTACAGCCCAACATTACTTTTTATTTAATGTCTAGATGGACTACTTGATTATGCTTCTTATAGGCAACATTAGCAGAGGATTTTGCTTTCTCAAGAGTCGTGATGAACCAAACAATGAGTTTAGATCAAGGACAAGAGAAAATAATGCACTGAAGAGATATTGTCAACAGGAACTGTGCTACCATATGCTACCATAACATGCCATAACACCTTACAATCTATATTCTAGAACATATAAATAATATGTTTATGATTTATAAAAAACTATATATTATCTTTATTAAGTATTATTTCTGAATAGGTGTTGGGTATAAATAACAAACTTTGAGACTTGTAATAATAAGTCAACCCTCACATACATCTGAAACCTAAATATCCAGACTCCATGGGTAGTCTTAAAATGTCAAGCTAAAAATGTAATTTAGTGATTCCAAGCTATTTTTACCCTGAGGATTATTGGTAGAACCCAATACAGGTCTCTGTAAAACCCTGCCCCCATGCCAGGCCTCAGCTAGTTTTCACAATAAACTATAAAGTAACTGAGAAGCCCACACTCAAAAGGAGAAAGACACCACGAGGAAGAACCAGTAGAAAAAGAATCTGAAGTATTTCAAGGACGATAAAATATTAAAAACAATTATAAGTGTTTGATGCTTGTATAAAATCAGAGAGTAGTTGGGAAATTATAAACAAAAACATATAGGCGAGGTGTTGAACATACAAGTCTCAGAGTAAAATAAAATTCTACAAATAAAAGGCAAATTGGAATAAATCACTCTAAGCCTATCTTTAACCCAATATGAATTGGCCAGGAGAAATATTTAGTTAATTGAATGACATCACCGATAACATTTGGGGCAGAGGAGTAGCTCAGTGAGTGGGTAAGGGCACTTGCTACACAGGCACAAGACCTCGATTGAATGCCCAGGACCCATGTAAAAAGCCAAGTGTACTTATACATAAGCCTGAAACTCCAATGGGATGGGCCTGGAGACAGGAAGATAGGATCACTGGAACTTATTGGCTGCCAGCCTAGCTCCAGAGTCAGTCAGAGAACCCAGTTGAAAGGAACAAAGCAGAGGGAGAAGATATCGTGGTAAAATCAGAAGTTAGGGGTTAGCTGCTGGATCAGGAGCACTAGGGATGAGAAAGGAGAGCTTGAGGCAGGCTATGAGTTAGCCAAGCTTCACAAATAAGTGGGACAGGGCTCTGGGAACAAAGCCAGTGTTAGCAGGCTGGCCGGCTTCCATAGAGACCCCTTTCTCTATAGAACAGGCACAAGGCGCCATTGTCCTTCCACACATTGCTTGTAACACAGCTAATTGTAACAGACTAAAATAGTGATCAAAGATGGCTTCGAGAAAGAAACTTCTACCTATTCCAGAGAAGAGACCATCTGAGGCTAGCCACAGAGACAAGGGCCTAACTATGAGGTAAGGCAATCAAAGAAAGCTACGATACACACATCACAATAGTTGTGGGAAGGGATAATGTCTCATATAACAGAGACAAAGAGAACATAACCTAGCTAGCAGCTGGCAGACCCTGCCAAGGTAGAAGATCAGTAGGACCTAAGGGCTGGCAATGCCAGGCAAGGCCATGGACCAGCGAATTAGCTCAGGCTTCATTGCAGAACCACTCCTCCAATTGGGTGAGAAACTCATGGATACTGTGTGATCATCTCCCTGGTTGGGCCCAGCTAACATGTCCTGAGTATGGGAGCCCCTAATTGGCATGACTGTTGATAATCCCAAAGAATTAATCAATCTCATTAGAAATGACCATCGTCTTTGTCCAGTTTCTGCCACAAGCTCTATAAAAAAGCTCCTAGAGTCTAGGGCCTAGACCAACAGCTCAAAGGCAGCCTTCCATTTGGGGGAATCATGCCATATGGGAGCTAATCCAATCTCTGGGGTTCTGTTTTCTTTCTGCCATTGAAGCTTTAGTCTTTCTTTTTATAATAAGTTTTTAAAAAGTTTTCTCTCTCTGACTAAACCTCCTCAGTAGACTCATCTGCCACTTGACCACTGCATGGGAATTTCTTCTTTGGTCATGAGACAAGGACCTGAAGCCACTAATCAGTGAAAGTTGTGTGTAATATGAGCATCCAGTACTTTAAGCCATAAGTTTAATCCTCCTGGGATGAGAGAGTCTACTCTAGACCCAGGTTTTTTCTGTTGTCACGTTTCAATAGAGTTGGGAATAGGGCATTCTGTTATAGCCAACACACACACACACACACACACACACACACACACACACACACACACACACACAGAGTGCATGTACCTGTATACACTTGTGCACACACACTAAAAAAAAATGAATCACCCACTTACACATTTACAAATATACATACACAATAAAAATTTGAAAAAAGTATGCAAATGCAACATAAATTACCACATATATGAAAAATGTGGAGGTCCAACTAAAAGCAGTTGAGAAGCTGGTGACAAGCCATTTACTTGATAATTAGGTAGATAGATAGATAGACAGACAGACAGACAGACAGACAGACAGACAGGAAGCAAGTAAGCAAGCAAGGAGCAAGGAGTCAGACAGTCAGCAAGCAAGACAGAGATGGAGACAGGGAGCCAGAAGAAAAGTTCTCCTGCACTTTTCAGACCTCCAGCTTGTACCACATATGCCTGAGTCTCCGAGTAATTCTTTTTCCTCCGTTCCTCAACCTCTCCTCAACAACTAGATCCTCTAGCTAGCTGTCCAACCACCAGTTGGTTTCCCTTAACCAGTCATTCATTCACTGCCCGCTCAGTTCTCCCTACCACGGATCCACCTCTCTTCTCTCCTGTCTGCTGTTCCTGGAGCACAACACCTTCCTCCACTCCACTGGTAATCTGGGATTATGAGTTAAATAAATTCTCTCTTAAGTCGGTTTAGTTGTGATATTCTATCATACAGAAAAAAATTCAATGCAGATTAAAGGGGAAGAAATCCATGTTTTGATACGTGTTAGTATAGCAAATTGTGCAAGACAGAGAGAACAGTTATAAAACTGTGAGGAAAACTACAGATTGCCTGTGAGTGTTTATAGGCAACAGTTATGAAGAGAATCCAAACGCAGAGCACCTGTGTGACTAAAATGTCACCTGAAAAGTTCTTAGTTAAGTGGGAAGCAAAACTGCAATAAAAATGTTAAGCTGTATATGTCTCCTAGATCGAGGACAAAATTAAATACTATTGAGTGAGCAACAATGTCGGAAATTACAAGCACCCATACATTCATGGTGGCAGGATAGGTTGACCCAACAGTTTGACATTGTCTCCAAACATAAAATTACATGGAACATATAAACTGACAGTTTTACTTGTGGAAGAATAACCTAGAGAAACGTCCATATACATTTGTGTGCTGTTAAAATTGTAAAGGATATTCATGTAACATTGCCCCATAATGATTAAAAACTAGAGAAACTACCATACCCTGTGGTCTGAATGCACCCCCAAATTCTTGCCTTGAAACTTAGTTACCAGTATGTGGTAGCACTAGTCTGGCCTGTGGGTGCTGACTGAATCACCAAGGCAGAGACCCTGAGTGTCAGATCAGAGCCTTCATAAAAAGAGCTGACTTTCTCCTCTTCTACTCTTCTGATACAGGAAAGCTAAGTATTCCTCTCCTTCCCTGCCCCCTTCCATCTTATTTGCCAGGTTAGGATGCAACAAGAGGGAACAGCCCCTACTCCCACTTCCAGACACCCATCAGCAGACCCCCACCTGGACTTAAATAGACTCCAAAATTGTGAAAAAAATAAATGTTTATTTGTTAATTACCCAGAACTCAGATATTACACCTTATAAAAAATATCATAGAACAAAATAAAAAAAATGTTTAATAAAGGAAACAAATCACAAAGCAACACACTGAATTTAGCTATGTTTTATTATTTTATGGTGTAAAAGTCACATAATATTGTCTAAACCTTCATAGGCTTCATTGCCTGTTTTGACAATGGAATTCTGTCTTTTGGGTACAACATTTTCTAAGGATGGCTGCAGAAACCCTGTTTCTTAGACTATGGGCACTGCAGAAGCATCCTCCTCAATGATGGTGATGATTATCATGTTAGTTGTGAGCTAGTGGCCTCAAGATCTCTCCATTTATATCTGTTCAATGTAGGTGAAAATCAGAAAGCCAGAAAATCATGAAAATACAAACTCCTAGACATTGTAGATGCCTAGATGTTGTAGATGTGCCCTTGGGACTGGCATAGGGTGGGGCTGTGTGGCTGCGGGGATGGGAACAAGGAATTCAAACCAATTGATTATGTATGCGTAAGTAACCAGAAAACCCAAAGGAAGGAACATGGTATAATTACAATAATAATATAAATATACCATAGAAAAACTGGAAACATAAGGCTAAATCACTAGGATGCATGTATGTGGTCTCTGACAATTCCAACACCAATGTGAATTAGATGATGTAAAACACGGACATTGTAATTATAGTTATAATTTATATAACTATAGTATGTATTTACATTTTTTCAGCATTTAAAAACACAGAATATGTATTTATTGCAGGGAACATGTGCATGGGCACTTATATGACTTCCCTCATTATTTGATGTTTATATTTCTAGGCTATTTTAAGTGATTATTCATGTTTATGTTAAAATCATCTGTTTAACATACCAGGACAATGAGTGTGTCTCTCATATACCTGGCATTCTTTTGTAGTGAATAAGATGATTTTTTACTTTGTACTATGATATTTTCACACTCTAGATCAGCAGTTCTCAATCTATGGGTCATGAGCCCTTTGTTGGGGGGGGAGGTGTTAAATGACCTTTTCACAGGGATCACCTAAGACCATTGACAATATCAGATGTTTACATTATGATTCATAACAGTTGACAAACACAGTTGGGAAGTAGTAAAGAAAATATTTTATGGTTGGGGTGGTCATCACAACATGAGGTATTAGAGGGTCTCAGCATTAGGAAGGTTGAGAACAACTGTTCTAGATTGACAATAAGGAAACAATGCTTTAAATGCCATACAGACAAAGAAAACTAGCTGATGCAAACGAGAGGTGAGTACAGACAGACAATGCATAATTGACACATGTATACGATGTAACAAATTCAGACATCGTAGTATGAAAACACAATTAGATGTATGTCAAAATGCATCTTTGAGTCAAAAACTGAAATATGGTTGTAATATTGTTTATTAAAATTGAAGTATACTGTCCATTAATTTGGTTACATTAAAAACATGATGGACTGTCGGTAGAAAAGGCATAATTTAAGTGGAAATGTTTATATCTGTTAGTAAAGAAAATGGGCTCAGAGATGGAGACTAAAGAGAGAAAAGAATGAGAAAAAAAAAAAGAAAGAAAGAAACATGACACTCAGGCCTTATACAACTAGCAATGAAAACCCTGTGATCATTTTGATTGAAAAGAAAAAAGAAAGTAACAGGAAGTAAGGAAAGACAATAAGGACAACGAGGAACCGGCAGCTGTTGTATATACTGTGAGGTGAGGGGGTAAAGCAACACCCTTGGATTCATGCATGCTTATACTGAAACCTGACTTACGAATAGCATTATTAGAAATACCGGAAGAAAGATCACGGGCGGGAGAGCAGCAGGGGGAAGCTGTTTGCACACAGATTCTAAACTTAGCTTGGTAGCATCTATTTTTGGCAGTCTGGCAAGTACTATTATGGTAAAAATAAATAAATAAATGCAATTCTTAGTGAACATATAAAAGCTAAACAAAATAACCAATCAGAATAATGGAGAATAGAGATACCAACAAACAATTGATGGAATGGAAAATCTGATTGGCCAATAAATATAGGAAGAGTATCATTATGATTTACTAAACTCTGTAATTTAAAAACCACGCTGGATGGAAAATTCCACCTCTGGTTCAGATGCAGAAATTTATAGGAGAAGGCTGAGGCCAAGAAGATGTCAGTCTGGAGTCTGTCCAGTACTTCAGTCCCAAGCTACAGCAAAGAAAAAAACTGTTTCCACCCTGTAAGCATTTGCAGTCGGTGGCTAACTAAATCTTGAGCTGTAATAAAGGCCAGGTCTTGCTCAACTACAGGTTAGATTGACAGTTCACCACAGTAGAGACAAAATAGTAAAAGAGATACATTTTAGTTGGAGGAGAATAGGTGTTATGTTAGCCTTTTAGATTTAAATTTATTTTTGACAATTTTATATTTGAATACTGTATTTATATAATTTCCCCCTTTCTCTGTCTCTCTTTCTTCTCTCTCTCTCTCTCTCTCTCTCTCTCTCTCTCTCTCTCTCTCTCTCTCTCTCTCTCTCTCTCTCTCTCTCTCTCCCTCCCTCCTTACTTCAACTCCTCCCATATTATGTTATTTTTAAAACATATATCAACACACAAACAGGTAAGAGTCTATTAAGGCTTTCTGTACATTAATCATAACAAAATTCAATGAGAAAAAAAGAGAACTTGTACATCAAGATAGAAGACCTACATGAAACTTCAGCATTCACTACACTAAATGTGAGTGATCTAAATATTCCAAAGAAAAGTCACGGTTTGGACAAAAGATTGTCTCGGTTATAAGGTTGATGTCTTGATTGATCTTCTTTATTTTCCCAAGCATATGTCTCATTTTGGCACTAATCACTGAAAAGACTATCCTGGCTTCATGGCATTTATCATAATCACTTATCAAGAAATTAGATGAATATTTGTGTTTGAGTTCTTTGCAGTTCTATCCATGTTTGCTCACCAATATTGATGCTGCATTGTTAGCTGTGTACATTCGAAACATTGTATCTCTATCTGCATCATTGTTATGATCTGCTCTCCTTTGAATCTCAGTAACTCCCCTTGCTGTCAAACCCGCTTTGATGGCAATTTAGCTGCCTCCACATTTTTTCATTAATGTCAGCATGGTTATACCTTTTCTATTCTTGTTGCTTTAAATTAGTATAATCATACTTTTTATTCTATTTTACTTTGTTTCTTATGCTTCTACCTCTCTTCCACTAAGTAGAGAGAAAGAAGGTTAGTAGGGAGAGGGGCCATAGGTCTCTTTACTATTTCTGGCTTGTTAGGGTCCTTGGACTCTTTGTGGCAATACCAATCTCATAGTCACGATATCCCGCAGTCCAGTCCAGCCAGCTAGCAAACAGCAAATGACAAATTCAGCAACAGGGAAGAAACAACAGCTTTCTTCCTCCTCCAACCATTTCCTCGAAGCATTCTTTCTCTTCTTTGTTGGTCTCCTTGAAGCCTACCTTTCTCTCTCTGAGCTCTGATATCTATACTCTCTCAGAGTCCTCAGAATTCAATTATCTGAAGCTAGCAAAGACCATGGCACTCTCTGAGCCACAGGAGGCTGTTATCAACTGTGGACAAACAACACTTGGGATTTAAAAAACACATGTTTACACAACATAACAGTTCTTTTTTTAATTTTAAACATATTTTATTAATTTATTCATATTACATCTCAATTGTTATCCCATCCCTTGTATCCTCCCATTCCTCCCTCCCTCTCATTTTCCCCTTACTCCCCTCCCCTATGACTGTGACTGAGGGGGACCTCTTACCCCTGTATAGTTCTTAAGAAAACCAAAACTTCTATTATATAACAGACACGAACATTTGTTTTCCCTGTTGCTGTTGCATCAGCATTTGAGGTGGTCACTGTTACAGGTGAACTGGCATGTACACCATTTGTCACTGTTTTCAATTTGCTGCTCCTGTTCTTTGTTCATATTTTTTTTCTAAACTTTCACCATCTTTTGAAGATTTAACTGAACATTTTAAAAATATTCCATATTTCTTTTGGCATAGCAATTTTACTTTTTTAAAATAAATATTCTGTGTATGGTAGATCATGTCTATAGTCCTTGCATTTGCATATGTGTGTGTGTTTGTATGTGTGTGCCTGTGTATCTGTGTGAGTGTGTGAGCCTGTGAGTATGGGAGTGAGTGGGGGGATATTTATGGTATCTGTTTTTAATCCATGCTCTTTGGGCTTCCTGGATCTATGATGTTTGATCCTGATGTGGTACAATTCAAGCTGTGATTTGGTCAAATGGTCTCTTCATTTCCTGTGGTACTATTGTTCTGTGTTTGCTTTTCTTTTGTTTTTGGAGCTTGTTTTTTTTTTTGTTTTTTTTTTTTTTTTTTTAATTGTTCTTTCCCTTTGCTTCTCAGTTCTACAAACTTTTGCCTTCAGCTATTTCTAACCTGATCCTCTGAAGCACTCATTTCTGTCATACTACTGGCGGCTGTCATTTCTTTCAGTCCATTCCCTGGCATCTTCGTTGTTTTGCAAACATTATTTATGTGATCCTGCATGCTGTTTCCTTTTTCCATTAACCCTTCAATGTATGGCTCACAGTGAAAAACGCCTCTCCATAATTCCAACACAATGCCTGATCTGAACCTAGTTAGGATCCTTGTTCTGTCTCTTTAGAGTGTACTGTTGTGTGTTTTGTTTTAGTTTTTGCCTTTGTGTGTGTGTGTATAATATATAATGCTTCTGACAAGAAACAAAGTAGAGATGTGTACTCACTCTACAAGGAAGCTGGTAATGTAGCAGTCAGATGTGGGGAAGGAGGGGAGTGTCTCTTGCCCTGTGTTTGGATCTCAGTTTGTTGGTTCCATGAGCTTATTTGCCCCGGGGGAAAGACAGTGGAGGGAAGCAGAATAGGGACTGTTCCCTCTCCCACATACTAGAAGTCTCTCCTGAGGGCCTACATTCTTAAGGGGAACACAAGGCGCTGGCACACACTTTCAAACGGTTTCTTTTATTTTTCTTCCTGCCGGAAGTATGAAGGGAGTGACTGTTATATTCCCTGAGGAAACCAGGAGCATTTCTGGAGGTGGAAGTCCCATAAGCACCTGGAGCTGCTTGCGGATAGTTTCCCCCAAGAATTACACTCTCAGGCTTGTCCACGCCAGGTCCCTAGGAGCCACTCACCAGTTAGGGCTTCCTAACCACAGCTCTGACGTCCATGAGTGTTTTCACGTGAACTTCGTCTAGACCGTTGTGACGATTCCCTCCTCCTGTCTGTATCTCTAGCCTTAGGGATGCCAGTTTATGCCTTTCCTGATGCATTTAAGGAGAGCTGTTTAACTTCCATTTCTTCAGCTTTTAACTCGTTAGACCGAGCAGCAGGCATCGCGAGTCCTCTGGCTTTTATACTCTTTCTGTCACCTCTTGAGATGTCCCCTGAGCCTTGGGTTTAGGGATTGCATTGCAGATAGCATGGCTTCAATTTTCCCTCTAGATTTATCAGTCTTTTCCTAATAACTCACTGCTTTTGATCTTACCAAGAAATTATACTTTTGCTTGCTTTTCCTGTTTTATCAGTACTCATCTCTCTAGGTTAGACCATTTTCATCCACATTTAAAAATGTTTAAAATGCTTCCTATTTCAAGTTGAAATAGGCTCTGAAGGCTATGTTTTCCACTACCCACCTCCTTCAGTCTACCTTGCCATGGAAAGTAAATGGCTAGGAATAATGTGTCCAGACTCTTGTATATACTTTCTCACTTTGCTTCTCAGCATTCCATTTTTCTTGGATCAGTCTCATAGGCACAAAAAATCTTCAAATCACTTTTTAGTAGGTATTTTTTTTTTTACCTTTTCAAAGGGGAATATTGGTTTCTGCAAAATAAATTCAAGGGGTCTTCAAGTTCCTCCCATTTTCTATCTTTGAAAAAAACATGCCTCACAATACGAATTATCACTCTTAAAATGTTTCCCTTTCTTGGTTTCTCTGGTACCAATTTCTTTCCATCTTCCTGTTGTCACCCGCCTTATTCATCTTGCCAATCTCCGCTCAGCACTTACCTAAGCTCTCTTTCCTTCCCTTTGCTCCCTTTGCTTTGATGATTGATTTTTTTGAAAACACATTTATTTCTTGTGTGTTTGACCAATAACTCCCAAGTATGCCTATTCAGGCAGGTAGTTCACTCTCAGCCAGTGACTTGTGCCTGGGAATAGCTCTCTTCCTTTCCATTTCTGCCAGCTGCTCTGGGGTCGAGCCTCTGCCTGAAATTCATTAGGGTGATTCATACAATTCTCTAAAAAGTGAGAGTTTCCATTGGCTCTTTCATCACTTCCACCCTTCTCTGCTCTCATTCTCGCTTTCTTCCTACCCTTCCCTTCTTAATAACTCTCATGGACCAGTAAAGCAGGTACACGATTGCCATGATTCCTGTCCTCATGCGCCTACATCCAGCGAAGGAAAGCACATTAATGAAATAAAGTGTTTGATACACTAATATAAAATAAGGACTGTGTTAGGTTCTGTGTGGTAAGTGGAGTTACATAAAATGATGTATTATGAGAGGAAAATATGGTCTGTGAGCATCTTCTAGAAAAAAGTCAACAATTTATAGCATGCCTGTGGGGGGAAATGACTTTTCTATCTTTACACATTTTTCAGCTGATGGTATTTTAGAGAAAAAGCGATGTGCATAATCCTGCACTTAAATTGTCAATACCTAGATTCTCTCTTTTTCCCAAGAAACTGCATTGCGAAGAACTTGTGAGTAATTTGATCTTTCCAGGTTGTTGGTATAAATCAGAGTCAAAATCCTGAAGTTATTTTGAGTTTTCCTTGCTCTTAGGTCATGTACTAAAAAAACCATATTAACACATTAACTCCCATTTGTGGAATGAAATATCAGTTAAAGTTGATATATTTTCATTTTACCAGGTATACTATAAGAGTTAAATTAGAATTCATTTGAGATTGCCTGATTAAACCTTTATAAACTTAAACAAGAAGAATTTTATGAATATAAAGAATGCATTTTTCTATTTTTTTCAATTATGTTGAGTTTCATATTTAAAGTCTAGAACTCAGGAAATCCCCAGTGACAGTAGCAATTGTCACATCATGGTCTGGTGCTTTGTATTTAATTAATTGCTTGCTGCCTGAGATCTCTGCTGTTTTTCAAGCAGATGCTCAGGTATACCTAGTGACACAGTATTACCCTGCCTCCAAATTATCCCCTATTGGCCAACAAAAAAGTGCCTACACCTGGGCAAAGCAGACGTGAGGTAGGTGGAGCTAAGGTTCTTGGGCTCGGAGGACAGAGGGATCATGGGAAAGGGAGACAGGAGAGAGGGACAGGAGATGAGGAAGGAGAAAGGAGAGTCATTATGGGTTAGTGAAAAGAAGAACCATGTTGCTGGGAGGACTTTGTTCTGAGGATCAGCAATGGAGCGAAGCATTCCAGGTGAAAAGCATGGGCAAGCGTTTGTGGGGTTATGGGTGGGAAGTAGCCGAGATAGGAGTAATTAAAGCAAATGCATGGGATGTGGGGCTGGCAGGTAACAAGGTAGCTTAGTGTGGATATATCTGCCCAGCCTCAGAGTTTAAGACATTTAAAAATATCTAACATGTGTCTGTATCTTTTACTGGTGTAACAGCAGGTAAAATACTAACTTCTGTAATAATTATGTTTAATTAATAATAAAACTAATAGCCAATTTTCTACAACAATTAACCCTTGAGCAGTGCCATTTTCTTGAGCATTATGGCTTTGGGATAATCAATAAAAGGCACAGATAACTTTCTTTGGATGAATATTTATTTTCAGATTAGATTTTCATATTTATTGCTACATATTTTGAAGGTAAAAGGATTTTAGACCCCTTTTACTGGAGCTGATAATTTTTATTGATATTTTGCCTGGATATAAAAATAGCTACAAATTTTATTATGGTCACCCATCATTCTCCTCTGTATATTTCATTTACAGAACTAAATTTTAGTTAAAATATATATAATAAGTAGGGTGACAAATTGGAGTTATTTAGAAATGAAAAGTGCAAAGCAACATGCAAACATAGGCACACAGTATTTTTATTTCTCGCCTTGTACTATTCACTATTTGCTTTCTAGATTTTATATATTCAGCCAAAGGTGTCACTTCATAAGATAGCTATACTGGCTGGTTTTATATGCCAACTTGACACAAGTTAGAGACATCAGAGAGAAAGGAACCTCTGTGGAGAAAATGCCTCCATGAGATCCAGCTTTAAGGGAGTCTCAATTAGTGATCAATGGGGGAAGGCCCGGCTCATGGTGAGTGATGCCATATCTGGGCTGGTGGTCCTGGGTTCTATAAAATAAGCCGGCTGAGTAAGTCAGATGAAGCAAGACAGTAAACAGCTCCCCTCCATGGCCTCTGCTTTGGCTCCCGCCTCAAGGTTCCTGCCCTGCTTGACTTTCTGCATTAAGTCCTCCAATAATGGACTAGTATTTGGAAGTGTAAGCCAAATAAACCCTTCCCTCCCTCCCCAGTTTGCTTCTTGGTCTTGGTGTTTCATCGCAGCAATAAAAACCCTAACTAGAACAATATCCATAAAGAATTATTAAATTTCAGGTAAACTTAAGTACAAGCTACAACACTGGGACAAAGTTGAAGTTTTTCTATGTATAAACATTGCAGTGTGTAGTCCTTAACCACAATGGAAAGACAACACCAGCAAACAATAGCATTTAAGCACACGGCTGCTATTCAAGATGCAACCTACTGTCCTAAAATCATATTTGAATCTATTGCTTTTGGAACCCAGGATCTAATCCAAGATCATCTATTACCTCCAGTAGCTGTTAAATGGCCCTCGGGGCTTCCTAACTCCACTATACTTTTGCATCTTCCTGTTAGTGTTGTCTGGCATGCATATTTAAACAAGTATCATTAATTTCATTTTACAGGCAGTCACTAAAATTAAATTTTCTCGACATTTCTTCATAGCTGTACTCATTACATGTGTTCAGAGGAGATGATAGCCGTGTCCTTTTCTGTGCAACACTACCCAGTTGGTGAATATGGGTTTTCCCTTTTAATGGTGATGCTGATGTGAGTATTGGGTTGATCTAGTTTTCCACTATAAGTTAATAAATCTGATTAATGATTTGAAACACTTTAAATTGAGAGTAAAAAGTTTAGTAACTGTCAAGCTTTGTATCCAGGAGTTTCAGCATTTATCAACTATTACCTGGATCCATATAATCTAAAATGACAGACCATGATCAGTACTCTAACCCCTATCATGCCCTGCAGGCTTAGTCAGAAACTTGCCTTTAGAAAGACAGCAGTTTCCTTCCTTCCTTCCTTGCCAGTCACCTTTGCCTCTATTTAAATGTTTATATTGCCATAGATTTATGCATTTTTGTTTTGTAGGTTATAACTCAGTGTAGTTATTTATTCTTATTCTCCAATTGACTCAGAGTAAACACACTTTTTCATCTTCTGTCTACGTTTTGCTTTTGAGTTTTCTATTAAACTGTCTGCAAAATTCAAAAAGGCAGCAAAGATGCATCATGTAATTGAGAAAACCTGGTGCATGGTGAACCATACATTTATTTACTTATTGTTTATTAAAAGCTTCCTGCAGTTCTGGGCCAGACTTGCAAAGTGCATTGGTGAGGAATTAATGAATCAGAGAGATTCTGGGGTTGATTTGGTTTGTGGGTCGGTCATCCGGAAGGTCTTAATTTAACTCTGTCCATTATTAACATGCCATAAAGGACTACAGTGGACACAGTCCTCTTTATAACTTTTTTTTTTTTTTTTTAACAGAAAACAGTTCAGCAAATTACTAAAGGAGAAAGTCAGCAATTGGCTTGGCTATGGGAGGGGAGAGAGAGGAAAGGGGAGGGGAGGTGTGATATGATTATCTTTTAATTAAATGTTGAGGGAAGAGAGACACAGAGAAAGGGAGACAGGGAGACAGAAAGATGCAGAGGAACTGTTAAGCGAAATTCCAGACAGAAAGTATACTTGGTTCCAGCATAGACATGGCTGTGCATGTAAGTGCCGCCTCTTTTTATGCTAGATAAAGAAAGCCTTGTATGCTTATCAGGATGATGAAAGCCTTTGAAGGCCTATCAGGATTTCCCTTCCTTCCTCTCATGAGCTGTCTGCTGTTTAAACTGCAAGCTTTTCTTGTTGGTGTGATAAGGATAAACCCAGTGACCTTGGAATTACTTGTTTTTAAGGACTTGGGCTTTTGTTGCTGTTTGCTTGTTTGCACAGTAGGCTGCGTGCACAAGTAGTGAGGATGCAGATGGGGTGGAAGGCTATAAACTTCAACATGTAGCTGCAGCAGCAGCAGCAGCAGTAGCAACAGTCCCAGCTCAGCATTTCCCCATTCTTACTGAGACATTGGCTGCGAATTCCAATATAGAATGAAAAGATCTCTGGAGGAATTTTTTTAAAACACAAACATCCAACCCATACCCAGAATTGTGAATTCAGCCTCTAGTTGAGAACAGAGAGACAATCTGTATTTCTGTAATTATCTTTGTTAAGATGGATTCTACAAGTCCTACGATTCTGAGAGTTCCTTGGTATCAGACTACACTCAGTGACTTTTAGGACCATGTTAGAGTGAGCATAAAAGGGAAGAAAAAAGAGGGCTACTTTAAAAAGGTCTCGTATTATATGGGTCTGATGAAATATGCCTCACATTTTCTGTAACAGTGACCCAGCATCAACAGATACAAATTGAAGATTGACACATGACCTTATTACCAGGTTCTTATGCTGGCAGGGGAGCCAGGTCCATGTACCACCTTGTTTATCAGATATTGATTTGATATAAGTGAGTCAAAGCTGTCACCCATTTCCTTCAGGGCAAGGAAAACTTGCTTTTACTTTTCAAGGTAAAGATGCCCCTCCAGCTTTGAAATAAGTTCTTTGGTTTTTCTTTTCATTTTTTTATTATAATTTATTCAGATTACATCCTGATGCTTATTCCCTCACTTGTATCTTCCTGTTCCCACCCTCCTTCTTCCGCCCTATTCCCCTCCCCTAGACCTCTGATGGGATGGGACCTCCCTCCCCCACCATATGGCCACAGCCTGTCAAGTCTCATCAGGATAGCCTGCTTCCCCTTCCTCTGTGTGCTGCTGGGCCTCCCCACCAAGGGGAAGTGATCAAATTGGGGACACTAGAGTTCATGTCAGAGGCAGTCCCTACAACCAGGGAGAATGAGCTGTTCAAAACAAGTTCTTGCAGCTACCTGTTTGACCACTTAGGCAATTGCAGGTTTAACATTTGTGTTTTCCCTGAGATACCACACTCCTCACCTGTCCTGTGTTTAAGATCTTTGCTTTGCCTCACAGCCTTCCTGACAATCCTGCTATAAGCCCAGGGAGTTCTTCTAAACAAGTAATTCCTATGCATTAATGCTTTGACTCTTTACTGCATTTTCTCACAGTCTTTTTTATATTTAACTATTTATGTTTTAGCTACCAAGAGAAACAGGTAATTTTCTTCACTGAAAAGTGTCCTTCTGTGGCCTTCAGTGTCTCAATGCCTGCCCAGTTTTCAATAGGTGAACAGTAGAAGGTAACTTAACGAACATTTGGGTATGCGTTCTAGACTAAGATCCTTTACCTTGCTGGATCTATGAATTGCCTGATGCTATTGATATTGCTACATTTGATGCTAAATTGTGGATCTTAGGCATGACCTCTGGCTTCAACATTTGAGCGATCTGTGAGAACTTGGCTATGCCTTCAGGCTTAGATCTCTGTATTTCTCCAGCATCTCCTTGTTCAATTGTCCACAGTCTCCTACATGGACTAACTTCCTTCTGAAAATTCTCTTGGCCATGGGTGATGAACTTAGGACTTGTTTCTTAGTCCTTTTCTGCTAAAATACAAAACAAAACAAAACAAAAACCACTGGCTAACTGTCATTTGTTTTTCATGGTGACTGCCTAAGGAGGCTAAACTGCAACAGTTTCTGTGAGAGTTTTCTTTCCGAGTTCAAGTGGGAGATAGGCATATGCCCCGTGTTGTGTGATTTCTGAAGCCATGGGTAGGTTTAACCTGTGATACTCTTAGGACATTCCTTGTCTAAATTTCCTCCACGTTTTCTCCTAGATGATGTGGATGAACCACACTTCCTCAAAGGTCAGAATGTGTGGGAACTTCGTTGTTGAGGGTGATTGACAGGTCCTCTTTCGGTTGTGCAGTTAGAAGGAGTTTCAAATAGCTATTAGCCCTCACCTCTAAAGAGATGGTCCTGCTGAAGCCCTCTGTCATGAGTCCAGAGCTCACGCAGTATATAAAAATCTGCCATCAAGCAGCTGTGCCAAAGACTATGGTCTCTGCCCAGCCTACAGAATGTCACCCACTGCACAGGGTGTTGTGTGCGCCTGCCAGAACTTCCCTGCCATGCTCTGCGAAGAGCTTTGTTTTCCTTCTCTTAGTTTCTGTATCTTATATAACAAAAGACAACAAGTGGAAATAGACATGAAATGCAATGAGATGGGAGTTTGCAGACCACAGTCTTCCGATTTGTCAGAAACCTAGTCTTCCCATTTTTGAAATGGGAACTCTGGAGCCCAATTCTGAGAATCTGGAAGAAGATTTATCATGAAGACTTAAATATGTTCTCAAAGTTTGTTCTAAACATGTTTTATTTAAATAAGAAGTATTGTTCAGGTGGGTAAACAGGCAAAAGTAATCAGACTTCTTCATCCCTATGGATCTAATGTTTAAAATTTGTACAAGGCGGGCTGTAATCCAACCAATTGTTTTTATTTACTTACCTGTCAATTAATTAAAAAAAAAAAATAGAAGCAATGAGATTGCAAAACATCATCCATTCATTTGTAACAAAATAAAGTGATTAGTTTTCTGTTACATATTGTAACCTTCAGTGGATTGTGAGTCAATGCTATTCATGCAACTTATTTCACAGCTGAGACTTTCAAGAGCCCACTCAGCACCACAGAGTTGGTGCCATTAACTGGATCTCCAGCCCTCTGGAGCAGTTACTGGAGTTGAATTTCAGGCACACAGGAAAGCATTGCTGGGGCTGAGGGCTGCTAGGGGATCTGGCCTTGGCCTCACAGCCTGGTGCTCATGTCTGCTGAGAGGCAAATGGCTTCTTGACTGGTGATCTTCCCATGAGGGGACAGAGAGCAAAGGCAGCAGGACTGCAGTTGGTGCGCAAGCCTCCTGAGCAGGAAGCCGGGGCTCGCCCACCCCCTATGGTGGGGTGCTTCCACATCATATTTCTCTGAGTCACAGTTTTTCTGAGAATGTCCTAACAGTCTCAAAATGACATTTTTATGTGGCTTAATGTTCCTAATTTGCTACAACTTGTATTACATCTCTACTCGCCTAAGCCACGGACCAGATGGAATACATTCTGGTCAGACACTCAGACAGTTACTATTTAGGGGATAATGTAGCCTTTAAAAATTTTCACAAGAGACTAGGAGTCTGATTTTAGTACTCTCTATTCACAGAGAAGAATTTATTCCAAGATAAATTACCTTTTGGTGGGAAACATTTTATCTCAGTTTGAAGCATCTGTTTGGTTTTTTTTTTTTTATATGCGTTGTGAGCAGTTAGTCCATACATATAATGAGACATAAACATTCATCATGGAATATGTAAACAATTTCCTTTATACATTGAAAAAAGATAAATTTTGTTTAAGCACAAAAAAAAAAAAACAGCAATAGAAATGATATATTTGGATTTGAAAGAATTGTATATTCAAGTGTTTGAACATATTTCTGCTAAGTCAATTTAATATCTAATATAATTTTGAACAAGTAATTTCTGGGAAAAATGTATAATGAATTTCTGATGGACCAGCCATTCCTTGAAATGGCACAGTTGACATCCTGTCTGTTAGCCCTGTAGCTTCTTTCCAGGCATTACCCTATTTGACATCATAAAATAGTGGCCTTCTTGTTCCTTCATTTCTTTTTTAAAAAATATTTTATTAATTTATTCATATTACATTTCAGTTGTTAGCCCATCCCTTGTATCCTCCCATTCCTCCCTCCCTCCCATTTTCCCCTTACTCCCCTCCCCTATGACTGTGACTGAGGAGGACTTCCTCCCCTATATATGCTCATAGGGTATCAAGTCTCCTCTTGCTAGGCTGCTGTCCTTCCTCTGAGCAGCCTACCGCTGAGTTCCTTCATTTCTTTATAGTTTCACCTATTTAAGTTCATGAAGGCTTTCCTAACTTCCTCTTTGTTTTCTGAGTGTTCCTGTTCAGTGTCTGCTATACATTCTTTCCAGTTATTTTATGCCTTTCCTAACTTCTCTCTGTTTTCAAGTGTTCCTGTTTAGTGTCTTTCTATTTATCCTTTCCCCTTTTCTGTTTCCTATTGATGTTGACATATTCTTAAATTTCACCAGATTTATTTTCTTTTTATTCCCTCTTACACCCGGTTGCCAAAATAAAAAACATCCTCATTTGGTCATGTAGAATCTAGTGGCTATTGTTCATGCCCAGATCTCCAAATTATTGTTATTATCATTATCATTATTATTATTATTATTATTATTACTATTATTATCATATGTTGATTCTGATTTCTTTTTGGTTGCTTACAGTTCTGTCTCACAACTCATCTAACTATCACATAGTAAAACTAAAAGTTCCCCCTAAAGAATAAAAACCAGACTATCTGTTTGTGCTTTGCTTCTTATCCTTCTTCTTCTTCTTCTTCTTCTTCTTCTTCTTCTTCTTCTTTTCTCATCCTCCTCTTCTTCCTCTCCTTCCTCTCCTTCCTCCTCCTCTTCCTCTTTTAGATCAAAGAACAATTTTTATTTGGTATTTTATTTTTATTTTGGCCCCAAAAGGGACCAGATGGGCAAGGTGATATGATAAGGGAGCCTCTGGGGCCACACATAAATCTCACACTGAACAAGCCACTGCCTCGGTATGTGGAAATATCTTCAGCCATTAAGCACCATCCGGACAAGCTCTTCATAATTAATACAACCATTATTGTCCTCATACCCCGCCACCAGCATCTCTACTTCCTCTTCTGTCATCTTCTAACCTAGCATGACAAGGACATGATGGGTTTTAGCCCTTCAGCATAACCCTTTTAAGTTCCCTGGTCCTTGTTCTTGGTCACAGTTAACAGCATGGGCAGGAAGTGCTCAAAGTCCAGCACTTTCATATTCATATCATCTTGGGCTTCTCCAGGATCTTGAACACCTCAGCGTTAGTAGGGTTCTGGTCCAGGACCCTCATTATGTCCCCACATTGGCTGTACAGGATTTTTTCATCACCTGTTTGATAAAACAGCTGGAAAGCCTCCTTGAATTCTGCAGTCTGGTCCTTGGTGAAGTCATACATCTTGGCTGCTCAGCTCTGCGAGACCTTTCCAGCAGCAATGTCCACACTACTTCTATTTTACATTGTGATGGTGACTCTAGCCATAGATATAAGAAAAGAAAAATAAATAAATGACAAGATTAGGAAGGAGAAAGTGAAACTTGGTCTACATGTGTCTGATGATGCAGAAATTTCTTAAATGCCCTATAAACTACATGTTAAAATAGTGGCCAAAAGTTATATAATATGAAATTCATATATAAAGACATATTGAATTTCTGTGTACTAGCAATAAAATTCTAAGAATGAAATTAAGGAAATAATTATAGTAAAACTATGTCAAAATAATAAAAAATAGAAATAAACTTAACTGAAGAAGTGTAAGCTTTATAAACTAAACACCTCAAAATACAATTGAAAGAAATAAAAGAAGACTTAAATGAATAAGAGTACCCACTATTACTTGATCAGAAGATTTACTATAGTATAATATAGACTATCTCAAAACTGATCTATGTGTTAACGACAGTAACTCTTGGAATCCTATTTGAATTCTTTTTAGAGATCTAATAGCTTACTAGAGAATTGTTGTGTAGAAATATGCATATCTAAAGTAAAAATATTTTTTAAAACCGTTAAAGGAAAACATAAAGTTGGAAAATGAAAACTCTAGCTTTAAATTTTATGGCAAATGTTCATTATTAAAGAATGTGGACTTAGAACCAAAACAGTTGGCTTTTGAAATGGAGTTCATGGTAACACAGTTGTCTTCTTACCAATGATGCTAGAGCAGCTGGCTTCTCACATAAAGAAGGAAATTGGTTTTTTTCCTAATAATTACTCAAAAATAAAAAACTCTTTATAAAGAAATCTTTATAAGCTTGAGGTAGAAACACCAACTTAAACACAAAATTACAAATAGCAAAATGACAATTACAGTAACAATAATGATAATGATGATAATTTAGACTCACCAAAATTAAAAGTTGTGTTCATAAAAGAAACTATTTTTAAAACTCTAAGACAATTCACCAAGTAAGGAGAAATATTTTCAAATCACTTACATAAAGACTATGTAAAGAACTATTTGAACTCAGTGATTAAAAGACAACAACCCAACTGAAACTCTGATAATGGGATTATTTGGTTTGGTTTCTCAAGGATGACTCTTAGTATGTAGTCATGCGCTGGCCATCATCTGCCTCCGGATTTCTGGAATTCCAGGAATCTGCTTCTTTGTCAGGCTACCACAATCCATTTTAGCAAACACCTTGCATAAGGTCTTTAATATAAAAGATTGGCATGCACTGGCTAATGTGCAGACAAATAGAACAGCCATGCGTACGGATGGGCATGGAAAAAAACAATAGCCATTTGGAAAATGTTTAGCAATTTCTTAGATATCACACACGCTCGTGGCTCCACTTTTGTGCCTATGCGTCCTAAAACTCTGTTCACGGCATCAAAAAGTAGAAACAGCTGACATGCCCATAAGCTGACATAAATAGCAAATGAAGCATTGTTGGCTATAAAGTATTGTATTCTACACGGTGAATGAGTGTCATAAGCACGATGCTAAGCAAAAGAAGCTAGGCTCAAAGGGTCACGTTGTGGTCATGGCTTTAGATGTAGCCCCGTTCCTATGAAATGACCACAGTGGAGAAGCTCATTACAGCAGAAAGCCCATGAACAGCTGCCTAAGCTGTTCTGTGTAAAAGGAAGGAAATGGGGCACACGGTGCTAATGGGCGTAGAGTTATTTTGTGCATTGCACGAGATAATGAGCTTCATTACAGTAGCCCCATGTATGCACCTTATGTGTTCATGTCATTCATCACACTCACACTCCCCAGCTCACTCTCCCTTCCTCCACCCCACTACCTCTCTCTCTTCTCAAACAGGATTCAAGCATAAGTTTAGATTCAGCAAATGAGACTAGACCAAGTGAGACTCGATTTCCAGGGTTTTGATGACCTTACTTCATCTTCTAGAACTTCTGAAGCTATATCTTCATGATTAAAACTTTGACCTATCTGAAATATACATTGAATACAAGTCCAGCTGCACTGTTTGCATAGCATGCAGTTTGTGTTTTCCTATTAGACATGGCGACACGTTTCTCTTGTGTCCAGTAGTTTGTACATTAATAGTGCATTAAGTTTGCAGTGACTCACATCAGTTTTATACATAATTGTCTCTTCTAGCCTGCTGTTCATTTATTCATCTTACTGTTCATAACCATCCTGTCTCTGCAGCTTTGCCTTTATCGTTTTCTGACCCAAGATGGTAAGACACTTACTGCCCTCTTTTTTTTTCTGGATATTTTGGAGTGTGTGTGTGTGTGTGTGTGTGTGTGTGTGTGTGTGTGTGTGTGTGTGTATGTGTACTAATAGATTTCATTTGTGGATGCACAGAAGCGTTTTTGTATGGATATTGATAACAGGGTGCCCTGTTTCTTTTATTTCTTTGAACAATTCCCTATTATGCTCTGCTATTTTGATTTAATAAAAAGGACTTTTTCTCTTTCATGGTTTAAATGGCACTGAGTTGTTTGTCTCCTTTTTGTACCTTTGAAAATATCTCAAATGTATCATAAAATTTGAATTTTTACCACTTGCTTGTCGTGAGACTTTTATTTTAATGTTTTCTAGTCCCTTTTTGATACTTTAAGACATAGTTTTCTATTTTTGTATGAGTCCTTTTTAGAAGTGCACACTTTCTATAAGTTAGTTTCTCATGTTTGTGTAATTGGCTGATAATTACCACATTTGCAGATATTTTCAATTTTTATCTCTAATATTTATATTTATACTTTTTTCTTCTTAAGGTTTCTTTGTTTGTGTATTTTATGTATATGAGTTCTTTGTTTGGCTTGTCAGAAGAGAGCATCAGATCTCATTATAGATGGTTGTAAGCTACCATGTGGGTACTGGGAATTGAACTCAGGACCTCTAGAAGAGCAATCAGGGCTTGTTACTGCTGAACCATCTCTCCAGCCTAACCTTGCCACTTTCTTCTTTATTTTTTCTAACCTCTGCAAGCTACTTCGCACTTCATGTTTTATTTGATTTGTTTGCTCTAAGAATTTCTCTTGTGGGCTGAGGAGATGGCTCAGTAGATGAAAACAATGACCGCACACACAAGCTTGAGAACCTAAGTTTTATCTGCATGTGGAAGAAAAACCAACTCAAGAAAATTGTCCTCTGGATCCCGCACACCATACATATCCTCCAATCCACATATATTATATACATAAATAAATAATAAGGGAAAACAAAATTCTCTTAGGTCTGTATAATATTTCTATCATTGTCATCTTCTTTCTAGTATTGTATATTTCCCTCTATTAATTTCTTCCTTTTCTTATCCTTTGTTATACTTTCTCTTCTTTAGAGAAAGAACTTATCCAAATTCTAGGTTCAGATTACACATGCCTCATTAGTTAATATTTTGTAAGTAATGTCTATCCCAATTTTCCTTGAGGGATAAGAAGTTTTGTTATTGTTGTTGTTGTTGTTGTTGATGATGATGATGATGCTAATGAGCATGATGTTATTTTGAGTCAAGATCCACCTGTGTAGTCAAGGCTGCCTGGAACTAGCATTGCCCTTGCTTTGGCCTCTGAAGTGCTGTGTGTGTGTGTGTGTGTGTGTGTGTGTGTGTGTGTGCCAGAACATGTAGCACCAGAAGTTTAAATGATGAGATCCCACTTCTAGTTTCATATCAATTAATTGTGTGATTAACGAATTCTGTTATTAATGTTTTATGTTCTGAAAGTGTGATCTTACTATAGATGTTTAAAAGCTAACCTAGTTTTTATGGCGTGTTTCCTCTTTGTGTAAGAATTGTCTTTATTTTGGGGAATAACAATAACCCATCTGAGAAAAGAGAGGGATCTGTAATTTCTGAAAAAGAAGTGCATACATACACAGAGCTGAGCCTAAAGGGAGTAGGAGAAGAGAGGGTCCTGGGACAGAACCTGAGGATTGGACCAAGTCTGTTGATACCACAAGTCCCTGGAGAACTCTATAAGTGCAGATGTGTCAAGGAACCACCAATTTCAAGCTATCTGTTTTTCAGGCACATATATAAAGTCTTTTGCATATGGCCAAATCTTCTGAGTACCAAGGGGAGGGCTGCAGAAGATGAAAGGAATTCAAGAAGGGTCAAGAAGGTGTTTTGTGGTATAAAGGTATAAGAATTATAAACATTCACAGTTACTGGACACTTACTATCTTAAAGTAGTATCATTTGTCAGTCTTTACAGCCCAATCTCCACTACAAGTTGTTAGGGATTCTTTTTCTTTCACAAGTGAGAAATGGAGACACGGAGGATTCAATAACTTGCCTGGGTTTGTATTATTACAACCGAGCTAAAATTTGGAACAAAGCAAAGAAGTCTCTTTCTTATCATCATTCCTTCTCTTGGCTGTTTGCTTGATGCAGAGTAGAGCTAAGGGGATGCAGTAGAAACTGGCAGAAATATAGGTTTCTGGAATTTTGAGTTCTTCTTAAAAACTACACTCATAAAGGTCAGGAGATAATGCACCCACGCTGGATTTGTCTTGATTTTGAGACTCACAATTATTCTTGTTACAGAAGAAACTGGATACTGTACAAATGTTAGAAGGTGAAAATAGAGCTATGAGCAGCCACCTGTAGGAAAACCAACACATTACCTACCTGTCCATAGTCAGTATGCGATCTCTAAGACAGACTTGTAAGAATTCAGACAGCTGTCTCTGATTATGGTGCTGAAAGTCATACAACAGTCTTGTTGCAACCCCAAATACACCCAGGCTAGCTTACTAATTGTCATCTTCCTTACTTCTACTTCCACCTTATGCTCATCCAGAGAAGCTTAAATGTAGACACACACACCCCAACAACCATGCGGAGTGCACTGCTTCTGTATAACTAAGCTGTGGCTTTCCACGCCGACAGCCTGCATTCAGGCACACTTGAGCCTTCCATCTTCTCACCGTAAAGCTTTCCTGCTCACTGCCTGCCTCTGTGTGTTTGCTAAGTACAAGTGATGGTGCTGACTCCTTTACTATAGCATGCTCTAAATAAATAGCCTTTGCTTTTTTTTTCATCTGGGTGGTCTCCATTTGGTCTCTAAAGTGTTATTCTTTTTAACACATGTGTCTGTATTTTCCATTACATTGGGAGCTTGAATTGAAAACACAGCTCTTTATTTATCCTGTGTTCTGTCTTCCTGAGTGTACTCTAGTGCACTTTTCATATTTGAAATATTTGTTGACTAGATTTCTTGGGATTTTTAACTTGCTTTACTTTCCAGGTGCTGTTTGGAAGTGCCTCTTTTGTAGCAGCTATTTACGGCTCAATAAATTACATTGGAAAGACTTGTTCCTTTGTACACCAGAGGTGATGATGACAGTGGTGGTAATTATGATGTTGTCTTAGTACTGCTAGCATTCACTATATAGGAAGCACTATTTTAGTTAAATGTTAACTTCTACACAGCCAAAGAAGTGGACATTATGACGATTCCTGTGTGGCTCATAAAGAACTTAAAAAACAAAAAGCCCAATGACTTTCAACAAAAACAGGACACTAAAGGAGCTGAGTTTAATTCAGGAGTGTTAGCCTAGACTTTACCCCTTTCATTGCTAAACTACATGATTTCTCAGTCTTAAAGGCAGTTAATATTTCTCATTTTCTCATGTCCTGATGACACAAAATTAAACAAAATAGGGTCCTTGTCTGGAAGAATTTTGGCATGTTGACAGTGTGCATCTTTGGAGAGAAGTGAATGTGTCAGGGACTCATAGAAAAGGGGACACGGGGACAGAGGGTGGCAGAAGGGGGATGGGTGGCAGAGAGTTACCTCCTCAGAGAACCAGCAAAGGCTTGACTAAAAGTAGGGCTCCAGGGAGTGTGGGAAAGTAGAAACGTCCCTGGAGAGAAGAAACTTGAAGCTGGGTTTCTGCATGAGGATTTTGAGTTTTGCCCAAACTTTTTTAAAAAAAAGTACAAAGAATAATTATAAGTGTGATGGTGTCTATTGGTTAATAGTCTAGTTAAGTATGTCTGTATTCACTTTATTTTGAGTTGTTACTCTTTTGCCGAACAATCGAGTCAGGTTTGGTGCAGACATGCACTGGAGGATAGGACCAGGCCATGTGTGTGACCCCACTTGGTGTCTCACAGTCTTTGCTGGAGGGGAAGCAAGATAAGCCAGATGGTTGGCAGGAGGTGAGATGGGATAGCAGTGAGATCAGCACTCCTGAGAGCTGCTTCTGGCACTCTGATTCTGTCTGAGGGAAGCGTTTTAACTGCTTTGGATTCTCGTTGCCCACATGTAAAACAAGGCAGTCTTAAGATTCTAAAATTCTAATCACAGAAACAAAATTGAACTTGGGTGAAGCACTTCACCTTTTCAAATAAGGACAGTATTAGCAATCTCTGCATAGAATCAGCTGAAGTTCTGTCACCCATAAAAGTGATCCCAGGGAGAGGGTGATTGCTTTCCAAACACAATAAAAAGCCCATGAAACAAAAGTGTTTGAAACTCTCCCAATATAAACAGAGTGCTTCTTTTTCTATTAAAGCATTAAAACAATTCTATAAAAAGCAGAAAAATTCCTCGTAGCTTCAACTGCCAAATGTGTTCCTGGATTCCAAAAGGTCTGCCTTTCCCAGGTCACATTCTGATCTCAGAGATGTTGCAGATGAGGAGGGGGGAAAGTCTTCTTTGGCCAGGGCCCAAGTATGTCAGCTCTGCTCCTGGCTGTGGGTTTCCTCCTCTGCCCTGCCTATTTCTAAATAATGGTCTTTCAGGCTGAAGAAGCAATAGGGTAGCCACCTCAGTGCAGAAGAAGTGCAATAAAGGAAGTTGGGTTGCCTTGCATGAGGCCAAAAAGATAGGGGGCCAATATCACCTGAGTCCCAACCTTCCAAATCTGTTTAGAAAGCAGAGGTCACCCAATATCAAGTTAACTTGCTAGAGAATTAGTAATTTTTATGAAAGGAAATCAAGAATGTAGGTTTTTTAAAAAAAGCACGTTGAACCATAATCGTTCTGTTACCACTGATAAACGCTGTCTAGTTTGTTGTTTTAATACTATAATAAATAATGCATTGCTACATTGTTACAGAGTTCCAACCATATGACAGCAACAGTGTAGACCCTAGTAGCACTTACTCTTACTTTCAGTGGCATAATGAATGTAATTATCACCCCCATATTGGTTTTTCAAATTTCTTAGAAGAAATCTGAGGTTCTGTGGGAAACAGCTGTATAGCACAGTCCTCTCTTATTGCACACTGGTATTCCAAGACATCATGACCTAGGTGCTGGCTGTCCCGGGGAGCATCAGACCAAGTACAAGATAAAGAGTAAGACTTGGATTAGATCCCTGCAGTCTTTGCTTACGCTTCCTGTGATATAGGGGACACTCACACTCTTACACCGAAGTGAAAGAGCTACTAGGTTAGGGTGCACATGAGGCAGTGGCCTTCCCCTTAGCTCACATGCCTGATGAACTGTCTACCTGCAAAGGCGTAATTTACGGAAGAGCAGTAACCGACTAAGGCGGCAGATGATAGATACGTGGGTGTGTTAGTGCCATCATCACTGAATCCCTCATAAAGAAATGCATAGAGGAACACATTTGTTTTCTAAAGGCAAAACTGTCCTTAATCACATATTGGAAAAGTAAAAAATAGAAAAAGCTTAATTTCAGTGTGCTCTGTGGTCACACTCATCGACTCTCCCCAAAGGAGGCTAAGTGTTATCACATGCTCACAAACACACCTCCAACATCTTTTCTCTTCCAGGTATTTCCTGTACCCCAAGTTCTTCAGCTAAGACTTCTACTGGGCTGGCTTCGTTTCTGTAATGCTTTCAAGAGGTCAATGCCCTTACCCCTTCTCACACGGAAACAGTGGCAGGATTTTGGTGTGATGTAGAATTTTTCCTAATCTTCCCACATGCCTGGGGTGAACATTGATCTTCTGCCTGCTCAATTTCTTTGATCTCATATCCTAAGGCCCCAGTTTGACAAGTTGGTTTGTCACAGCCCAGTACCTCACATTTTCTTTGGACATTTGCTAAATTCCACAAGTTCTGGATCTGGAAGAAGAAGGCGAAATTTCAAAGACAAAAGCTGCAGCATCCATGAAATGTAATGTAGCATGATCTTCTAGTCTGAGGGATGAAATAATATCCGCAGCCCTGTTGTGAACTGTGTGTAGGATGCCATCAAGCGTTCCCTCACCAGCTGACCGCATGCTGGAGGACAAGACTGAGCAGTGATTCATGAACTGCCTCCCTCCCTTACTCTCCCCCAGCCCATTGCTGTTCACTACCTAAGCACCATCCTTTTCCGGCAGGTTAGATGGCACTTGTGCTGGTGGTCACACCCAGCTGAGAGCCCCCCCTTTGTTATATATAAATTCATTTTAATTATGACAAATCCTTTGAAGAATCTTTCTTTCCAAAGCTCCAAAAGACACAATTCTGTCTGGCAGCTATAATTTTGACGGGAGTTTCCTCTTTGATGTTTACTGTCTCTTCCTTTGATTTGCAGAGAAAATCAGAAATCAGAAGCTTAGGTTGGCAACAGCATCCAGAGGATTGCTTTCCGCTTTCTGAATACTGACCTCTCTACCAAGACAAGTTCCCACTACCAAACAAACGTCCAGAGTGGAAGATTGTTCTGTGTTCTGTGGCCTAAAAGCAGAATGAGACGAGAAGCGCTTGGCAGAAAATCTGGAGCTCGTGTGTGTGTGTGTGTGTGTGTGTGTGTGTGTGTGTGTTTATGTGTGTGCACATGTATGTCTCTGTATCTGTGTGTGTTTGTACATATATGATTATGTGTGTGCATGTGTAGAATGTGTGTGGATATAAAGAGTATGTGTGGATGTTTGCATATGTGAGTATGTCTTTTATTTTTTATGTGTTTAAGTGTGTATGTGTGTATGTGTGTATGTGTATATGTGTGTGGGAGAGAAATAGTATATTTGTGAGTGTGTATGAGTATATGTGTAGGTTGGGGAAAATGTGGGTGATTGTGTAAGTATGTAGGGTATGTGTGTGTGTGTATGTGTGTGTGTGTGTATGTGTGTGTGTGTGTGAAGGGGTGGAGGTGGTGTGTGTGTGTGTGTGCATGTATGTGTCTGTGTGTGTGCATGAGTGTAGATGTGTGCCTGTCTATGTGTAAGTATACACAACTCTTTTTCTCTGTTTTAAAAAACATCATGATGACAACTTAATGTAGAAATTCACAGCTTAGAGAAAATTCTAGAAGTGGTGAGCATTTCATGGCCTTCCTCCTTTCTCAGTTGTGCTAGAAACTATAATTCTGAACAATAGAAAACACGTTGCCAGATGTTTGCCACTCTGTGCTACTCAGAAGGATGCTGCAGCGAGCTCTGACGTTTCAGAGCTGGGGGCCTTGTTATGCTTAAAGCTTCACTGGTGGAACATCAACATTCTTTGCTTTCTCTTTGCAAAATATTTGCTGCAAAGTGTAAATAAAGAAAGATGAGTATTTCTTCCCATTGCTGCGCGGAAACATCTGCCATCTGGGCTTGTGTTTATGCCCCCGCACCGCAGGCCCGTCCTTCAAAGTGGTCTGAGTTTTGCTTTCACTTGCTTCAATGTCCAGAAAGTAACTTTAATGTTTTTCTTAGGAAGATAATTTTGTCCAAGCATATGGTGCATCTTAAATATTTGAGCCAAAAAACAAATCACTAAAAGGGGTCATTTTCCAATTTATCTTTACAGAACACCTGCTTATGTCCCAAGGGCTCTGTGTCACTCAGGGCTCCACCTATCTAGTCTAAATATAAGATCCAAAAATAACATAGTGCCTTTGGGGATATCGTTTTAAAACATATTTCCACCTTTCCTGCTCCAAACAATATGATTACAATGACTCATACAGCAGAAGAAAGCAAATAAATAAGAATTGAGGGAGAAAATGGGCAGGGAATGGAATGGAGACAGCATAAAATGAGTGATGGAACAGATGGGCCCTTCATAGCCTTAACACACAGAACATAGTCTATCTAGTCACTGTGATGTGGCTGCCCCTTGCCTCTGAATGTCCTGGCAAACAAGTCAAGGACGGAATTAATTGTGTGAGTCTCAGTGTTGTGGAAGACAAAGCAACTGCTTTGGCGAAGTTCCTTTTTGTTGGTACAGATGACTATACAAAAACTTCCTGAAGGAAATATGTTCATTTAGAGAAAAATATATTCAGTCTCATCCTCGTTGTGAATGGAGTGATCACTTTTGCAGGGCTGCTACTTAACACATAGCCAGGAAGTTTCCCCAAAGCAATTACCATAAAAGGAATCCCATGTTGTCATTTGAGAGCATAGACCACTGGGGGCCTCACAGAATCCAAGGTTACATTTCAGTCCCTGATTATTTTAAGCTTCAAGAGGATTCTCCATGAACATCTATCTGCATGTCTGTCCAACAGAAATACTAGTAAAGCACATTGCTGCTGCTGCTGTTGCTGCTGCTGCTGCTGCTGCTGCGAGAATAAGAAAAAATTCATCTGTTTGTAAGGATGTCCTTTTGGGGATAGGAACGGGGGCTGATTAAAAAGGGAGACTAATTCTTTAGAGAGCTGTGGAAAGCTGTGGGGAGAAAGTTAAGTGGGGACCATTTTTGGTGGGCTTTTCAAAAGATGCTTCTATCTCCCCATCCCCCCCCCCCTCTCTCTCTCTGTAGTTTGGCCATACTGACTAGCCAACAAGTCCCAGGCAGCATCTTGTCTCTACTTCCCCAGCACTAGGATTACAGGCACTCCCAGGAGCTCCTGAAATTTTTACTATGTGAGTGCTGAGGATCAAACTCAGCGTCCTTCCCATGCTTATTTGTCAAGCATATTACCAAGAGAGTTTCCAAGGCCCAGAAGGTATAGTAACAACAGATCTGAGGCCAATGAGAGTTCTAAGACACCCCAGCAATCCCTTGAGTCAACTATGAGGGCAATTGTTCAGGAGCGGATTGGGACTTGGAGTGGCCTAGGATCCTATGGATGGAATTATACAAAATAAAAAGAATTGGATGACAGGAATTCTCAAGACTACATAGCTCCTGTGTAGAAATTAGAAAGAAAGGCACCTACTGGAAAGACTTGAACATCACTCTTTGGACACCTCAATGTTATATGAATATGGCAATTACTTGATATTTTATTGTGTTGGAAGAATATCTTTGACATACATTTGAAAACTGCAGTGCTAAATACAGATTATATTAGTTACTTTCTGGGTTGCTACAACAAAATACCTGATCAAAGCAATTCAAAAATGGAATGATTTATTTTGGCTTCTGCTTTGAGAAATTTCTCATGATGAAGACATCATGGAGGCAGACACATAAGGACTGGTCTCCTTGCATCCATAGCCAGGGTCCAGAGCAAAAAAAACTCTCCTCCTTAGCTAGATTTCGAGTCTTTATTGAGTCCAGGACCCCAACTCATAGAAAGGTGCCACCCGCATGTAGAGTGGATCCTCCCACATCAATCTAATCTAGAAAACCACCCAACAATCCCAAGGTGATTTGGGACCATGTCAACTTAGCAATATAAACCATCACAGAAACACCTAAAATGTTGCTTGATGTATATTGATTGCTATGTAAAAATGCTTCCACCACGTTATTTTGGGAATTCTGCTCAGAGAGGACTACACTTAAGAGGTCAATTAAAGTCAAACAATAGATCTTCACACAGTAGAGTTACACCTACCAATTTCACTGGTAGCAAACATTCTAATATGAAATTTCAGATTTTGTGTCTTCCAGAGGTGAGAAAATCAGTTTTAGAAGTGAGGGGCTTCTTCAGGTGCTAAGGAGTGATTCCTCTGTTCTTGTCAGGTTTAGAGTATTGTAGCAAGGAAAAGAAAGAAAGAAAGAAAGAAAGGACTGCACATAGACAGGTATCATCTGTGACTTTAGAACTTCTAGAACTGTTGATGAGGCTGGATGAGATTGGAAATCATGAAGTTCTATGACAGCATGGGAATGCAATCCCAGAAGATCTGTAAAATCCACCACTGACATCTCTGCAAGTGTTAAGTCAATTCTAATGCTTAAAGGCAGCATCCTTCAATATTCTATTCATTGCTTGGAAGGCTCTGTAGAAATGGCAGGATTTTCTTTAAAAGGCATATTTTTGGAAGACCATGACACCACCTTTTAATATTTGGCAACATCTTGGAAACAGCTGCCACAGTGGCTCATTTTCATATTTTCTTAGTTAACAACATGGTTACATCAGCTTATGGCTGTCAATAAATTATCATTAAAACAAATCTGCTCTACCCTTTTTCCAGAAGGAAAGCTAGTCTCTAAATCTGGAAACCAAAACACAACAACATATCCAGTAGTTTAAACAACACTGTCCCTGATTATCTTAGGACGATCTTGTGGTCCTCTAATGCTAAGTCTAGAACCCAGTGCCATCTGGATGCTGTGTTAGCATCCTACCACTCAGATACCTTTCTAGCCTCAGAAGCGGCTTTAAAAAATGGCAGTACTGTTCCTGCTTTTTCTGACTACAGCTGATTACAAACTTAGACTTTGATGTTCAGCTTAGTAAAATACTATATCCATGCCCATAGGAGTTTGCCTTCCTTTTTGGTTCAGTGTGAAGGGGAACTAAAAGCATATAATAGATGCAAAGAGGTGCCAGCCTTTTTTTTTTTTTTTTTTTTGGTTTTTCAAGACAGGGTTTCTCTGTGTAGCGTTGGTTGTCCTGGGCTCACTTTGTAGACCAGGCTGGCCTCGAACTCACAGTGATCCACCTGCCTCTGCCTCCCAAGTGCTGGGATTAAAGGCATATGCCACCACGCCCTGCTCGAGGTGCCAGCCTTTTATAGATCGGTATGAACTGATCGTTTGGTACTAGTACAGTTACTGTTTTCTGTAATTCTTCCTTTAATTTTCACAGTAGGGGAATCTACACCATCAACTCTTACCATTCTCCTCTCCTTTCCCCAGTCAATGCTCTGAACCTGTGAGAAAGATTGATAGGATGGGGGCGGGGTGAAGAAAGAAAGCTCAAGAGATTCCAAGCATCTTCTTAAGCAAATGATGTCATTAAGTCAGAAAGAAAGATTAGGTTTTTTTTCTACAAACATAGAGTTCTACAAATACATTTGTATTAGTCAGAATACCTCACACTAAAGTAAACTTGTCTTTCATGAAGGTTAGATGACACACACACCTACCACAATCTAACTAAAATAGCTTGTTTCTAGGATGGCCAAATCTCCCTCATTGGTCCTGATAAGTGTAAGCCAAGGCTTGCAAGCTTTTCCATTCCTTGGAATGGAATTACTTACTCTACCAGTATCTTAAATGAATGCTATTTTCATCTGAATGTTGCACGACATCTTTAGGTAGGGTTAACAGAAAGAGCATCAATAATCATGCACAATATTACTCTAGAACAATGCCATACAAGTTCTAAGGGTTTGTAGTATATGTGGACTTTATGACTTTAAGAAAGAAAGGAAGAAAGAGAGAAAGAAAGAAAGAAAGAAGGAAAGAAAGAAAGAAAGAGAGAAAGAAACAGCTTCTCCATAAAAGTCATTGGAGGTGAGTGTCTTCTGCCCACCAGTGACAGCTGCCATGTCAGTGGCCTCTTGCTCTCCTGGGACCTCTAGTTGAACTCCTGTGGGTACAGCATGACTGTCTCATGGGTTCCCAGAGACGTTGACTACACTGCTGTTTGATAGCATGTTGGCCTCAAAGTATGTAGGGATCTGCCCAAGTTCGGACTGCTAGCAAGCAGAACCTTTGATTTTAAATAGTGCTATCTGCCTTCACAACCTCTCTGGGAACAACCACCATGGGTTCAGACATTACTCAGACCAAGGGGGATCCCCAGCAGCGTCTCAAAGGTCTCTGGATCAACTGCCTACTAATGAGTCAATTAAACCATACTCTTATTTATAACTGTGGTGATGTCAGCCTTCCACTAAAGCTAATATTTTAGAACTTAGTCCTTCCAAATAAAACTATGACCTGCACATTAATGCTTTTCACTCTGAGCTGGCAGAACTACTAAAGCAGTGTCAACACACGGCAGCTGCTTCCGTTGTGTCAGAAGCAGCCATGCATGCTATTTTCATGTCAGCCTTGGAAGACGCCAAGGGTTATGCAGCATCTTCACTGTACAAATTAGGAAATCAGGCTCATGCTGATATTTTACATCTGATAAGGCAAACATATCACTGCAAAGATCATTATCGTAATAATGATGAAAAAGCATGAGTTGCTCTGCCACGTAACTAGCTCTGACACGCCTTCCAGCTTCCTTCCTGCCTTTTGGGGTTACTATCAGGTCTCCTAATTTCAAGGCTAAGCCTATATATACATATAGTACATATTTGTATATATAGTACATATGATATGATATCATTATATCTATAAATGTTAAGCTTTAATACTCCTTAGACCACAAATATTGTGCTATAAACCAATGCTGTGAACAAACATAGAAGTATTCAAAGACACAACCAAGGCAAACACAGAGAAACCCTGTCTTGAAAAACCAAAAAAAAAAAAAAAAAAAAAAAAAAGAAAGAAAGAAAAGAAAAGAAAAAGATACATAAACTTAAAGATACTTTAAAACTTTGGGGCATCTTGGGTAGTTTATCTTCCTTTGACTCTTCAAAGAGAGCAGCAGGAAATGAGGACTGATAAATACAGGATCAGGAATGCACAGACACTGCTATGAGAAGGAAAATGTCCTGTCTAAATACTTCCTGTTCTTATCAAATGCCTGGTAAATTATCAATTAAGGGAAAACAAAAGGAATAGGAGGTCAACTACTAATTCAAGAAGAGCTATGCTACTTAAAATTGAGTACAAATTAACATACGTGTGACAGCTTTGTGCATGGATGGCACAAGGAAAAATGAGGCTTTTATGAAGTAGAAAATAGACTAACAGTTTTGAACATATTTAGCACGGTGTCTCTCATGCTCGTTATTTGAACTACAATGTCAGATAGTCATGTTAACAATCCCCCTTCAAATTTGGATGGAAAAGTTTTAAAAATTCAAGTAATAAAATAACATAAAGCCTCAAAGGTAAAGTAGAAATACCTACATAGTAGATAATAAGAGAAAGAAAATGGATTCCTAAATATCATAAATAAAAGATGAAAACACCCAAAAAAACTTAAAGGGAAATTTTAATCATAGCCATGTATTATATATAGTCTTTTAAAACATTTTCTTGGTGTATATCAATCAATATGCTCACACTCCATGGGCCAAGCAGATGGACAAAGACATAAAGCACAGGAACACAGTGTTCTGCTCTGTCAGCAGGTCTATGATGTGGGCCCACCCCCTGTGCTCTGTACAAACCCATTGACAGAGTCAACGGTCAAAGCAAAATTTCCTAGGCCACAGGCGACCTTCTTAGTTGGCAGTTTGTTTCTGGATCAGATGGAAACTGTTGTTTAGTTGTTTATATTTACAAAGGAGATCTCCCGTGACTGTAACGAAACACAACCTTCTTGTCTTCCAGGGTTTGATGTGGAAGACAGGCTGTAGTTTTCCTACCAAACTGTCAATCAAGATGTTTGTGGGAAAAGGCTTTTGCTGAGGAACCAATCAAGACGCCCACATGTCCTAAGGCTGTTATCTGTGATGTTCGAATACACAGATGTCCAAAGCTAAGCAAATGGAAGGCAAGATTTTTGGTGAGAATCTGTGTTATTTTTAACAAAAGGCACAGAATGCTTTCTTAAAAGGCCATCCTTTAAAGATCATATTGTCACACTGTGAAGCCCCACTCATGGCTGACTGGCACAGTCACTACACCTAAATAAATAGAAAAGGACACTTAGGGAAGAAATGGAAAAACTTGCCATTTCTAACCCCAGGTCTGACCCTGACTTGGTGTGTGGTCCTGAGAAACCATTTAACCTCTTGGTGGCTCACATTCCCTTTAGAATCTCAAATTTCAGGGGGGTAAAGTGAGGATAGGATTTTGGAATTATCTTTGTTAAGATCCTGGAATGCTGAAAGGAAGAATGGATAATTTCTAGATGTAGAATAAAAATAAAGTTTAAGAGAAAAGAATTTTGAGTTAAGAACTGTGTGTGGGTGGATCAAGGAGTCTGAACAACCTTAGATTTTGGTGTCAAATTAATCTTTTTTTTTTCCAGTTGCTATGCAATATTTTGTAGATGTGCAAAGATATAGATTTTATTAACAAGGATAAAATGTGAGCCCAACACAAATTTTAGAATGATCACATGTTTACTCTTGTGCCCATTATTAAGGACATGATTAGGGCACATTGTCATCTTCTATATGTGCCATTAAAGGAGATGGTTTTCTATATGATAAGAAGGTGGTTTACATGAGGAAGGTTCTTCTCCAGAGCCTTTTTCAGCGATTGCAGGTCAAAGTATTCAAAACAGCTTTGCATCTATAGCCATCACACACACACACACACACACACACACACACACACACACACACACACACGAATCTTTAATGACCACATAATATGCGATTCATTTTTAAATTGTTTACAAGTAGGAATTGGAGAGACTTATTCAGGGTCTCTCATTGAGGAACATTTTATCTCTGAGGTAGAGACCATTGTATCCATTTTAGAAAGGAAACTGAGACACTGACAGGTTAAGTCATGTGGCAAATGTAAATGGAAGGCTTCACTGGAGATTTGTGCACATGCAATAGATAGAACCCCTGGCTCCACCAAAAAGCGGGTGTTTGATCTCAATAGGAAAAAAAAATGAGATTTTAGGGTTTTAGCAAATGTGATCTGTACTAATTGACAACTGTCCCTAGAATCCTCATCGGGACATATCAACAGCTTGTGACCAGGCCCCTCAGCTTGGCCATGTTGAGAAGAGAGAAATGCAGATCCACAATTGTAGCCATGGATAATGGAGATCCCCGTCTCCTGCCATCTGCCCTTCTGTTTTTATGAACGTTTACCTGGTTGGAGGACTTCATTTAAACTGTCACTCCAGGCATTCCAGGGGCCAGGAACTGTGAATCACTAAGATTTTAGATATGTCTAACAAACACTTCAAGTCTTCCAGGAGAGGAGTGTCCAGCCTGGCAAGATGGCCTATCTTATATACAAAGGCTCAGAACTGCAGGTAGAAAGAACTCTAGGAAGTAGCGAGCTGACATCATAAGAGATGAAGTGAAGGCAATGAATGCTGTTGGGAGTTATATGCTGGGTACTGGGTGAGTGTTGGGTGAGTGATGATGGCGGAGCAGAAGCAGGCATGCCAGCAGGAGAAAAGACACGAATGAGCTGTACATGGTGCCTTCCGGATACTGCAAGCCATCGTTTAACCTTGTACCCAGAAACAAACAGGGGAGTAATAAGTAGACGAGAAGGGGCAAGTTAACACTAGTGCAATGTGAAGACATCCTATGTTGCTATTTCAGGCAATACAGCAGCATCAGAAGCTTAAAAAAAAAAAAACAAAGGCTAAAAGTGGCAAGATCAGCCATGAATTTTTAGAAAGATAAATTTTAGATCTTGGTGGATGAGAACTAAAGTAGGGTATCCAGTTTAGATGTATCTGTAATATAACAGACAAGAAAGGAGACAATTCTGGAGCGATATAGTTTGTAAGAGTCTACCTGTTGCCATTGTACATGGTTTCCGGATGATGGGAATCAAGGCAAGTCAAATCTGACTGCAGGTTTTTTGCCTGATCAGGTGGACTGACTCTCATGGTACTCAAACATGAATATGCAAATAGGAGGCCCATCTGGAAGGGGAGCATGGGTGTATCATACTGGGTGTACTGACATTGGTGGCTCCATCACTCACAGCAGAGATGGTGTGTTAGTGAGTAGGAGACAGCCTGAGGATGGAGGTGGAGTTAGCAGATCTCCAATAGCAAATAACAGATGAAGTACCAGCACAAGTGAGTTGCCTTAATAAAAGATATAAAATAAAATAAGCAGGTAAGCAGTGTAGAACATGCTATTGGAGTACTGAGTCATAATAGATGAGCTTCAGAGTCAGCATTTAGAAAAGTCCGTGAGCCCCACTCTGGACGTGGTGAATAAAAAGGTTTTGAGTAGAATACAGAAACCTCTCCAGGACCTTTCCTTCCGGTGCACAGGAAAGTGTGGATTTATTGTATTGCAGGCAAAGAAAGAACTATCCTAAAACAAAACAAAACAAAAGCAGAGAATACAAAGGAATAAGATGATGATCCACTGATGGTACCCTGAAGATATCAATCAACAAAGGAAGTTTTACTTTGTGTGATTCCATGGTCAGAGAGAGTAAGGTTCTAGTTGCTGGAGAGAAATTGTAAAGTGGTTATTTTATTGGCTGAAAAAAGATTAAGCTATTATTTTGTAGAGTTAATCTATACTAGTTGAGAACTTCACGGGCTTAAGGGGGTAAAAATCACATTTTAAGTGACTAGACAAATGGAGGAGGCATTTCCTTTAAAAAAGGAAATCAGTCAGCACGCCTAAGGTTACATTTATAGAGGAGCAATGTGAGGGAACTCACACCAACAAAGCTGTTCACAGCATGGGAAGAGTGAAGGCCATTTTTGTTGAGTGAGAGTTGACTAATCTAAGAGAACTGGAGAGCAGGTATAGTTTTAAGAAGTTCTGTGAGAGTGGGAACTTTGGAGGAAGCCCAGTCGCCTGTCAGCCTAGAATGACCTAAGTTTCCCCCTTGCTCAGTACTTAGGTGTTTCCGTGTTTTCCAAGATGTGATATGTTGGTGCATTCTTTATGTTCTTTCTTGAAGCCTGGCGCAGACTTTGAGCTTTTTTGCTTTGTAACCTGGTCCAACTCTAACACAGTTTTAATCTCAAACTCAGCTCATCTTTCCTCACTTAGCTCAATTTAGCCCAGATGATCCAGTAAAGAAGACATGAAGAACATCATTTGTGGCTTTCAACAGATAAGCCAAAGAGCTGTACTCATTAACGTGAAGACTCATGTGTCCAGTGGTGACGGAATCCATGCTCAGGCCTTATGACCCTGCAGATGTTTTCTGACATTTGCATGAACTACAATGAATTAGGTAAATGTACTTTCCAGATCGTCCCATTATCCTTAAGCATATAATAGCATTTCAATTTGTATAGTCTAGACTTGTTATCTCACACTGCTATTAAGCCATCAAGCTCACAGAACTTCCCAAGCCACAGGTTTCCCTTTTGGCCATTTTCACTCACCCCGTTCTGTCCCAGCAAACAATGTGCATGTTACTCACGGATCCAAGACATAAAGGATCAGGAGAAAAGTTAATATTGGGTAACTACGAAAATATTGGAAATAATCACATTCTCTTGATTCATTCTTCAGAGGTAATTCAGGCCACCATTTGTAGATGTTCCAAATAGCTAAGACTGTTGGCCACAGAAAATATACACTTTGGAGTCATGCTTTTTAGAGCTCTTTCAGACATTAAATAATTGAGTTAGAAAGGAACCTTCTTAGAATGGATAGTGCCAGTCAGTCCTACCCCTCTCCCAGTCGTCAGCACACAGACTGTATCTTGGAAGTCCATGTACGCTCTATGGGAATAGACAATAATCCAGGACTAGCCTCCTAAAGTCTGCAGAAATCTAAGATGGCTAAGAGCATTCATAAGAAAATAGGAAGCGTTGGAAGATGAGGACATAACAGTTGGCTAGACTGGATATGTGCTTTGACTTCACATTGTGGAATTTCGTGGCTTGAGGAAATTAGCCATCTTCCCACATGACATTGCATTGAACAGGCATGTGGAATGAGGGCTCAGTACCTGTCTGCACCATAGCCTTCACTGGGAGTAAAGACAAAGCAAGTTGAGCTACTGTTTTCACCCATACCTCATGAATGCTTTTCTTTAAGTCTAAATAAATTTCTACTTTGGAATTCACTTAATTCTAAGTTAAAAACATTTCTGTGTGTGTAGAAAAAGTGGATAGTAAAATTATCTATAGATACATAATAATCTCTAACTGAACAATCAGAGTAAAAAGGCTGAGACTCCGTCACCTGCCTTGAAATCTAGTATCAGTGGCTAAACAAAATGTTTCCTCCAGATCCTTTGCAACAAATTCTGTGAAGTACAAGGAACCCTAATGTTCAATTGCAATTTTCTGAAATGGGAGATGAGTCACAATGTATAGTTTTACTAAACACATAACCTGTATTATCATTCTTCATTACAAAATTCAACCATACAAAAATAGAATTAATAATAAAAAAAACTTCTTCGATTTTCCCCAAATTTATTCCCTGTCTAGAGATAACCATTGCAAACCAATGCATTTTCTTCAAAAACTTTCTTGACACATCATTTTTTTTTTCTAATATTACGAAATTGTAATCAGCTCCCTCCCTCCCTCCATTGCTCCCTCCTTCCTTCTGCCCTTCCCCTCTCAGAATATGGAGAAAAATATATAGAATTGTACAGTAATATTGAGTGCTGAGCTTTGAGGGTCATATAATAAAATACGTATCTTTAACATTCCATTATATTCTTATCAACGACAGTCTGAGGCTGCACATAAGCTACCTGTGTAACCTGTCCAAGTGCCATGTACATGAGCAAATGCACCCAAAATGTTCCCAAAATGTGCTCTCTAAATAAAGACCTCGTGTATATTGTCTCCATAATTCCAAGGTAAACAATCATTACAGCAATAAGAACTTTCCCAGTTCCTCCCTGTTCTCCATCCCCAACACACACCAAAAGCAATGAGGATTGCTTGTCAGATACTGAACATTTGAAATGGCTACTCCAAAAATTTGTGAAACACTGCCCTCTAGTGGAAAGTGAGTATTTGCTGTATCTGTAGAAAGAACTTGGCAATATCTAGAACTCATTGGCTTATAATTAAATGCAATGTTTTTTGTTTTGTTTTGTTTTTCTGAGCATGTGTTCTGGGCACACAAGTGTTCATATTGAAGATCCTGGAGAATCAATTCCTTTACCTCATCCTCATCTTCTGATTATGAATCTTGCATGTGACTTAATTGGAAGCCTATTTTAAAACTCAACACAACACAGCAACACAACAAAAACAATACCAGCCAGCCATACAATTCTCGTCAGTCTAGCCAGACCAGCAAGCGCTGTTTACAGACACTGCTGATGGCTTCTCACTCCTAGAAGCGATGATGGAAGTTAGATTCCTTTCACTTCAGAAGCACTGGACGGTGGTTCTGAGTCTCTGCTTTCAGCAGATTCCACTTCACCCTGGTCTCTTTTTCTATGTGGTAACCGTATTTGACATGAAGTCTACCACAGGGACACCACAGTAATAGAGGGAAGAGGGTAAACAACGCCTCCACAAGGGAGAAGAATGTGAATGACCAAGCAACCGAGTGGGCCTTCTGCCTCCATCAGCTGTGTGAGCCACAACCCTGCAAACAACCCCACCTACAGCAGACCTCATGGTCGCTGTCTTTCCATGGAAGAATCTTCTGTTCCCTTTGCAGTGTCCCATTGGGTTGCCGCACTTTCTTTTGCTCCACCTTACAAACTTGGCAGTGCTGTTCACCTCCTGCTTTCTCCTCAGACTGGGTAATCCAAACGTTCTGCTGTAATGTTTTGAAAACTAAGCATTCCGCCTGTTTCTTCACTTCTTCATTTCTTTACTGTGTGCGTCAGACCAGAGACAGAGGTGTGTGTTCTCACAGCAGAGGAAAACTGATTTAAGACTGTTCCTTCTATCATGTGGGGTTGAGGGGGTCAAACTGAGATTGCCAGGGTTGGCTGCAGGTGCCTTCACCCTCTGAGCCATCTCTCTGGCTCTCTGTTCACTTTTAGCATGAAACAGTAGCCATGAGCTCCCAGTAGTGGAGCCTAAGTCTCTGCTGTCCCTGTCTTAGCATACTCAGTGCGCTAACACATCCAGATATTTAGAGAATGGGTGAAGTTCATGAGATGAGGCGGCTTCATATCTTTTCTTCATATGTTCTTCCTTCTCCACATCCTCTTCCATTTCTCCCATTCCCCCGGGAACATCAGTCCCAGTAGGAACCCACGGTGCCTTAACCACCTGTATCTACAGTGGCCCTGTTTCCAAATAAGGCCACATTTCAGGGTACTTAGGCTTGGGCCTTCAGTGCTCAGCATCTCAAAGGGTACAATCCAACCCATGCTAGAAGCCCTTTTAAGGAAAAACTAATCCTCAATAGGAAAACTAAGCTCTGAGCAGCGTCTGGTCTGAACTATAATTGCATTTATCTTTGGTAAGCTTTGAACTCCAGAAAGGCACTTAACCCTGTTAACACATGTTCCAGTGTGTACTTACTTAATTTTTCTATCTATCTATCTATCTATCTATCTATCTATCTATCTATCTATCATCTATCTCTCCCTTACCATTGTTTCTTTCTCTCTACTCTGCTTTCTTCTAATAGAATCCTAGGACATACAAGGGATTTACACATGCAGACTAGGGCCCACACCCTCTGGTTTCCCTAGAATTAAGGCTAGTATAGTCCAAGTTATTCTGTTTTTTTTTTTCCACAGTGACCATGAGGCCATTTATCAATAGAAGCAGTAGCTCAATGAAAGGATGTACCCCATGTTTATAAGCTACACAATTGAGTAAATCATGTGGACAGTTTCCTCTCTACACCCTTTCACCAACAGTATCTAGAAGATGAATCAGAGTAATAAACCAAAGGTTTCTTTTGCCTTGAATGATGCTACCTCCCTGCTGATGAAGTGAATTTTGACCCTGAGCACCTATTGTATAGATTGATCACAAGTTTGGGGTGTAAATTTAAATGTAAAGTTGGTCATAGATGGCCTAGCGATGATCTTCTGTTACTAACACTAGAAATATTATTTTGTATGTCTACAAAAATATTTAGAAAATCATACCAAGGTACTAGAAAAGAGTCTAATGAAGGGAATTTTCTAAGAAGACTAGTTCAAAATATTTGAACAATAAAGCCATGTTTTTTTTTTTTTAATCTTTTTGGAGCCTGTTTCATGTAGCATACAGGCAGGAATGTGAAGACTTTCACATTTTTAAGATGGTATGATTCATGAAAATAGTCAACTTTGTTTTTTAATGGAGAAAGAGTTTATTGTACATAGCTGCTGGGCGCAGTCATTGTGGGAATGGGAGAGCAATGGTGTGAGTCACATTGCATCCACAAGCAGGAAATGAAGAGCGATGGATTCTAGTCCTCTATCAGCGTTCGCCTTTGTTATTCAGTGCAGGATCACATCTGGGATGGTGCAGCCGTCAGATAAGGCGGGTCTTCCCACCTCAGTTAACCTAATCTACATGATCCCTCACAAACGTGTCTTTCAGGTGATTCTAGGTCCTGCCAGTATGAACAACACATGAACTAACACATGTAGTATCAATTCTTACTTGAGTATCAGCCTTCCAGTCTATGTTGCAAATTTTGAAACTACCCAGACACCCAAAATTCACAGGAGGCCAGTTCCTTAAAATCAGTTTATCTCTTACGTGTCACATATAACTAAGCAGATGATAGACAGGCAGACATACAATACTATAGATAAATGAATAGTCTCCTTCTTGAAGTATGTCTCTCAGTGGAAAGGCACTTTAAGTGAATCAGAACAAAATTTAGAAGAACAGATTAGGAAATGCCAGATCTTGTTTACAAGTGTGCACGCTGCAAAGACAAAAGCATAATTTAAAATGCTCTTACTGAGTCTCTTACTAGATGTTGTGATGAAATACATCTGAGAGTCACTTGTATAGGTGGGTGAGTTCACAGTGACAGGCGTTCATTAGAATTACCTTAGGACTACCTTTTAAGCACTGGCAAAACTTCATGCTTACGAGCTTACTCTGTCACAGTAGAAAAAAAAATCTTATTTCTAATACTATCACTCAACCAATATTTGCCGTTCCCTGTGAGTGTCCCATACCAGAGACATAAACCACATCTGACAGGGTTTCTGCGCTTGGAGATGAACACTCTTCTGGAGAGATGTTCCTGCCCCCCCCGCCCCCGAAATGAGCATAAGACGATGTGCAGCCAAGAGTGGTGGTCACAGTGGCTCTAGAATGCAGTGTGGCTTCCTGTGACCAAGCTCTTAGTCCTTCTGGACAAATAGAATGAACCATCTGTCAGTCAGGGTCCCCTCACTCAGAGGAAGGATAGCAGGCTACCAAGAAGAGACTTGATACCCTATGAGCATATACAGGGGGAAGAGGTCTCTCTCAGTCACAGTCATAGGGGAAGGGAGTAAGGGGAAAATGGGAGGGAGGGAGGAATGGTAGGATACAAGGGATGGGATAACAATTGAGATGTAATATGAATAAATTAATAAACTACCTTTTTAAAAAAAGAATCCCACTCCGTGCTGCTCAGGACAATAAATAAATTTAAGGCAGAGGTGGCTGGGAAGGTGCTGGGCAAGGTGGCAGAGCAAACAGCAAAATGTAAAGGCATTTGAGACTAGACTCCAAGAGGGCGCCAGGCTTCCTGTTGGAGAGAAAGAGGTCAGGAGAGGCGGTACAGGCCAGGGACACTGCCTGTGGCAGAGCAGAAGAAAATGCCATTGTGCTTCTTCATTCCAGCTTTGCTCCCCTGCTTCCCACCACCCAGGCCTGGGGCTCTAGGAACATTCTGTAAAAATCAGTTCCTTCATGCTTCTGAACAAAGTTAAGCAAGCGAAGGAGCCCGGTTAGGGATGGGGAACAGATAAATAACAGAAGATAATACAAGGCTCCAGAGAACAAAGAAAAGAATGTCTGGAGGGGCTAGCTTTGCTCAGTCTCTCTGGACCACAAGAAGACATTGCATGCAGGTGAAGAGATGGGGATTCGGGGATGGAGGTCAGTGGTGCCCAGCCATGAAAGGCTCTGTGATGTCTTAGGGTGTTTGCACTGTTTAATTGTGGCGACACGCCCCACTGGGGAGCCTGACCTGACTGTGTGCATTCATGTCAGTGGTGTCATTAAAATCAAAACAAAGCAGGTACTATTTCTTAAGCCTCAAAAGAACTGGAAGTCACTAAAAAGCAAGGCTCTGCACACCCTCCTCTCCCACACCTTGCTTATTACTTAAAAGGACTGGGATTAGCCTTTCCAATCCAGCCACTCACCATTCCTCCACTCCTGACTGGACTTTTGTACTGCTGACTTTCTAGTGTCCCACCCACCCACCCAAGACATGCTCTACTGAAGGCTGCTAGTGGCTCCTTGGATTTTGCCCTAGTATGAGGACGCTGGTGTACTACTTCCTGCATTCTGGTGACGCCTCTGAGTGCTTGCCTGGTTGTTGAAGTTCTGGTGGCTCTTCTCTTTCATGGGATCTTTGCCAGTCCCTGGGATTCTAGATCCTCCTTTCTGGTCTTCAGCCCCATCATCAACTTGGAAAACCAAGAGCCTGCAAACTGAAGAACATTGGTGTGGCCTCTTCTGGCCTGAAGGAGAATTAACTGGGATCCACGTATTATCTTTTGGTGTTCTTGATTACAGCGGCTCTCCATCACCTTCATCCTATGTTGATCTACCCAGAACACCAGATCTACTTAAAATCCATAGTATCTAAATCTCTCTAAATTCTGTGGTCAGGAGCTTTGTCCTCACTGCTCGCCCCCACTTGCGCTAACTTGTCAGGTCTCAGTTCATTTATCTAGGATAAAACCAGTTCTAACTGCAAGGACTGCACACCCCCATACTTCGTTATGAGTTCAACTCTTGATCCCATTTCGAAGGAGCGGATATTGGAGAGTTACCCTTAAGCTGACTCCATCTACTCATGTGACCTCTTAGGAGACCAAGATCTCCTATTCCAAAGCAATTACTCCCTTCCTCATTTGTCTGTTAGCCTGATTCATCCATGCCACTGTCCAGCATGCCACACAGACTCTCATGAATGACATCTTGATATGGAAAGACAGATACCAACCCCTGACTCAAAGATCACCACTTGACCAACTGGCACCAGATGAAGAGAAAGTGGAGCTTGACTTTAGCTCCCATGATGCTCCAGTTTCAGCAGGAAGTCAATGTCCATAAACTCACTGGTCTCCCTTCTATCTAATCCCTATTCCTACAATATCCCTTGATAGTCTCTTCCAAAGTATAAATGTTTCTGTACTGTCTTTTACCTACTCTCATATTGTAACTTTTTTCAGATTTAAATTCACTTGTTCAGTCAGTCAAGTAGGGATGCATCCGTAGCTGTGCCGCCAGTAAGATATAATGTACATGTGAGCCACAAATTAGGAAGATCCCTCAGGTCTTTCTGAAAATAAAGTCCATGTCTTCCCAACTTCCCACTCCACAACATGGCCTGAACTATTTATTCTTTCAGATTCCACCGATGCTGAAATATAGACGATGTGATTTCAAGGCACAGCCTTACAAAATTCATGGTCACGTAAGTAAAAATACTTTAACTATCTTTGAAATCATATAAATCTATTCCATTATAAAGATTCCATGTATTGGGGAAATTAGTTTGCATTCAAATGATAAAACAGTGGCTTAAAACTGGCCTTCTATGGAAATACAAACAATCCTTCCAAAACAGAAGGGAGATCTGGGTGCATGTACCCTTCCAAGTGCAACTGATAAAGCTTTAGAATTGCCTGCCAATCACATCCTTTCAAGCAGAATTGTGTTACAGGATTATTAAGGACCTCACTATTCAAAATGACTCCACCATAAAGTTTTATACAGTGTAGAATCTTTTATGGTACAAAAAAATTATCTTAGGTTTATTTTTCAGCCAATCCATTTTTTTTTCAGATATTTTGCTCACATTAACAATAAACAGATGTGTTTATGGAGAAAACTTATCTTTTGTAGATGAGTAACATAGTCATCATTCACACCTTTGTGATAAAAATTACATCACTGGAAATCCATATGGTAATATGAACTGAAAAACTGGGCCTAAAGAGATAGGTCAGCCGTCAGAGCACTTTTTTTTTTTTCTTGCAGAGGATCTGGGTTTGATTCCCAGCATCCCCACGGTGGCTCACGCCATCTAGTTTGGATCTGACACCCTCTTCTCATCTCTGACGGCACCAAGCGGCATGTGGTGCACATTCATAAATGCAGGCCAAACATGTGCAAGATAAAGCTGAAAGAAAAACTTTCTGAAAGAATCACAAAATTTAGCTACACACTGGGATATTTAATAAGATAGATGTAAATGATTGTGTATTTCATATGCTGTGTCGTATGTATTTAGAACATCATAATAATCTCTTATTACTCACAGTATTTTGCCCAATTTTTTCATGAGCAGGCAAATCCTTGTTCAATTTTTGTTTTGCTTTTCTTTATTCGTATTCCTGGCTAGACTCTGAGCTCCAGGAGAGCAAGAGCCTAGTCAGCATCTTTTCCCTTCTGCATTACAAGTGTATAGGAAAGAAATTCGCACAGGGTGGGAACTCGGTAAATATTTTCAAATGAATAAATAAAAGAATGAGAGTAAACATCATTTTGCTTTTTATATGCCAACATGGATGGGCTGTGATGCCTGATGTTTGGTCAAACACCAGCCTAGATTAGACTGCGGAGGTCTTTCCTTTTTCCAGATGTGACTAATCATTAGATGGATTAAGGTAAATTACCAGCGATAATGGAGTAGGTAGGCATCATTCGATCGGTTGTAGACCTTGGAGAAAAAAACTAAAGTACCCCATAAAGAAGGAATTCTGCCCCAGACTGTCTTTGGACTCCAAACAGCAACAAGAGTCAACCATGGCCTTTAGCCTTCAAATTTGCTCTGCAAAATTTGGGCTTTCCATACCCTATAATCATGTGAGGTAATTGTTTAAAATCAGCCCCACCCCCACCACCCCGAGTCCATCCTGTGCCCATCACACCTCTTCTGTTCCTTGATGGACTTATAGCCCTTTGACATTCCTTTCCAGCTCACAGAACAATATTTAATTGTCCCTCTACTCTCGTGCAACAATTTCTGGCTTTTTAATACAGACGCCGCAACATTTCCAGTTCTTGGAGAATGAGAATCCAGACCCATGTGCATTGTGCTCTCGTTTCATTTCCTTATTCAAAACCAGTTTAATGCTAGTTTTCTGGTCACAAAAGGGAGGGTTAAGTGAGCACTAAAGCCTCTTGTGTGCAGCATCTCTTGGCAGCCAAGCCACTGGCTTGAAGAAGCAGATCACAGGCCAGCTCCGTTCTGCATGAGTGATGCTGTTGTTGGCACTACAAGGTTCTTGAGCCAATCTTGCAATCCAGTTTGAACGGCTATACCTGGCTAGTTCACCTTCTAGTTTCCATCTCAGCAGCCAAATGTGTGGACCACTTTCCTGTAGCCAAAATGTTTAAGTCAATTTATAGCTTTAAAGATAGGTAAAGCCAAATCTAATCACAGTCAATGTTTATTTTTTAAATTTCAGCAGTTGAAGAGTTGTTTTTTTGTGTAAACAGCACAGAGTCCAGTTGACAAGAACAAAAGAATGAATAAAAACAGAGTGGAGAGTTTTCTGATGATGCCTTTTATAGAGAGCCAAGTTGTCTACGAAATGTTTCTAAACCGAATGCTTAAAATAGAAAATAATCCATCAGCTCAGTGGAGGGATTGAATGCATTGCCAAAGCCCTGTCCCTTTTTTTCCAGCTGAAAGCCAGAAGATTAGATTAAAGAGGCCATTAAGTGCTGTGACTTAATGGATATTAAATATGCCTTGAATGAAGTGATTATAAAATGTGTTGTTGAACTCAGATTGAGCAAGACACTGAGCTGATTATACAAGTGCCATGGCGGCAGAGCATACCTTTGGGTAGGGGTTTGTTGGTATGGAATGAGGAGCTATAAGAACTGTAAAAGTGAGGTCAGGATAAGAGGAGACCTTAAAGCATTGTCAACAGGAAGCTGGCAAGGCGATTAAAATGATCAGGATGACATGCACCATCACTCATTGGGAATCTGCCAGGTTATAAAAATGCATTTTTAACATACTCTTCGTAGAGTTTTGTCTTAGAAATCTTAATTCCTTGAAATAATAAAACAATATATGGAACAAGGAAACATAAATCCTTCCCTTCACAGTCACTTGCTGTTCCCAAACCAGCCCCCTGTGAAGGTATTATTGATTGCAGAGCCCCGGCACTGGAAAACTAACCTGTCTATATTCTGGTTAAATATTCGTTGTGATGCCTTTTAAAACTTCTCCATTGTAAGCAAAATAAATGTGCTCTAACTGAAAAAAAAACATTAATAGGACCAATTCCCAAGCAAGTTTACTGTATTCATAAAATATCCATGTTTTTATTTATTTGGGAGTTGACCATGTAGACTTCCTCTGAATACTTTCTCAACATGTGATGCTTATTTTGTATCTAAGATGTGAACACGTGTTCTTTCAACTACTCACAGCTTTCACCCTGGCTACTCAAACACCCTTGAGATCATGAGAAATGGAGCTACCATGCAATCTAGCAATCCAGCTACTGTGTGCAAATCTAAAAGAAAGAAAAAGTAGCTGTACCTCCATGTTCACTGCCTTACTGTTCACAAAAGCGATGATGTGGAATCATATTTCATTTTCATCAGCACATAAAGAAACAAATAAATCATGCTAAGTACTCGTGTGAGTTAAACTGAAAAACACTGTATATTTACCATTATCTTTTTTAAAGTTGTTAGAAATGTGGTTGTTATATTAGGCAGTGTGCTCTAAAAGCTGATAGAGTGTCCGTATTATAAAGGTGGATTTATTTGATTGGCTTATACAGTAGAGGCTATCTACAGACTGAAGACACTGAGACCCTGTCACTGCTCAGTCTGGAATCTGCATGTCTTAGTGGTCTCAATCTGGTGCCGAAGGCCTAGAAGATTTCTAAAGAGCTGCCAGTTGTTTATGCACATTGAAAGGCAACAACAGCGACAGGCTACAGTTCCTCATGAAGAAGTAAAGTCTGGCAGGAGACAGTTCCTAAGGTCTCTTAAGGGTGTCCATTGGAAGATCCCGCTCCCTCACAGATACACACAGAGGTGCGTCTCCTAGGTGACTCCAGATGCCATTCAGTAGACAGTCAAGAGTGACCAACACAGTCGTATAACAAGAAAGAGGCTGAGAAAAAGGAGAAGGGAAGAAGAAGAAGAAGAAGAAGAAGAAGAAGAAGAAGAAGAAGAGGAAGAAGAAGAGGAAGAAGAAGGAAGAGGAGGAGGAGGAGGAGGAGGAGGAGGAGGAGGAGGAGAAGAAGAAGAAGAAGAAGAAGAAGAAGAAGAAGAAGAAGAAGAAGAAGAAGAAGAAGAAGAAGAAGAAAGAAGGTGATGAGACAGAGAGAGGATATTTTGGGCTAGTCTCATGATCCTTTTTAGAGAGGCAATTCCATGACAATCAATCACAACTGGATGTGTAATCATACTGATAGGATTATTCATTAAATTTGGTCTCTAAGGGCTCGTGGTGTGGCTATATGACAGAGGACTTGCCTAGTAGCCACAAGTTACTGGATTGATTTCTAGCAACAAACACACAGAAACACACACAGAGAAACAGCACATAAACACGCACACATATTGAAACCTTGAGGACTCTCAACATAGTAAAGACTCATCTCTAGAGTAACAGACTGTTTTGAAACAGAAAAGGAGCATCCTACAGTAACACACAGAACTCCTCACAAGGACATGCAGTGAACCCCTAGGATACCAGAAATCATTTGTGTATGGCTACACTTGTGAACATAGATGGGAAGAAACATCCTAAGAATGGCTAAGACAAATCTCAGAAGTAAAGTGACACTCCCTTACACGACTACACAAAACAAAATAAGCATCATAATTTATTTCCATGCCTTTTGCAGCCAATATATGCTAACTGTGAAGATAAACCAAGGACTATATATACTAAGAAAAGTCTAAGGGTTTGGAAGAGCCTTTCTTGTGTGTGTGTGTGTGTGTGTGTGTGTGTGTGTGTGTGTGTGTGTGTGTGTGTGTAAGCCTGAAGCTGAACTGGACGTCCTCCTTGATCACTCTCTATTTTGTTTATTAAGCTAAGGTCTCTTGTCAAACCTGGGGCCTGCCAATTTCAGCCAGTCTAACTAGCCATTTTGTCCCATGAATCTTAACTGGGATGACAGGTGGCTGCTACACATGCCTGGTTTTTAACATGGTGTCTTGGGATTTGAACTCTGTTCCTCACAATTGTTAACTGAGCCGTTTCCTCTTCCCCGGAATATTATTTGCTTGACTCATCATCCTGCTTAGTCCCTAACTGCTTCTTGACTTGTTGCCAATCACCCCCTCTCTCCCCGAGCCATCCCTTTCTTTGATTCACAGGGTACCACACACTCTCGGTCTTGTTCATGTTTTGGCCATTCATCCTTAGTCTCCCCTTTGGCTTCTTTCCCATGATCCATCCTCTAAATGCTAAAGTATCTGAAGACTCAGTCTTTTCACCTCACTTCTCTGTTACCTATACAACTTGCTTTTGTGATTTTTGTCTCTCCTAAGGAGTTTAAAGTATATCTCTACACTGATACCTCCCAAATTCGCAAGTCCAGCCTGAACTTCCCTTGGGGACCTTGACTAAAGGCATGCTTCACCATGCCAGACAAGTCAGAATTTCTTACTTTGTTTCTGCTGTTCTATCTGGTGCTTGAAGGAAGTGGATGTTAGAACAAACTAATATCATTGATAGTTTACTAATTTGTATATTGAATTACCTGCTCGGTGTCTTCTCTTGGAAATGTGAAAGTTGGCGTGCCCCCCAACTATGCTGCTGCCTCGAGGCTGGTCCCCACTCTTGTTCTCTGCTCTCTGGTCATATCCAGCCCAGCAAATGCCAATACCAGGTGCTCACATCAAAGTCATTTGAAGAACTTTTGTCTTCCTACATTCCAGTAAAAAGAAATCAATTGGTAAGTCACTTAAAGTTTTACATTCAAAATATACATTATGTTACTTCATTTCTAACACCTGGACTGTTCTACATATTTTCTAAGTGTGTCTCTGCCTTCCTTGGTACCCATCCACTCTCCTTGATGTCTCTGTACTGATCTCATATCTCGTTATTCTCCAGCTATGCTGAACTCTCTTCCTGCTTGGCTCCACCATGTACACTCACCTTTTAAGGCTCTTGCACTCACCAGTTCCCATGTTGATGCTATTTTCTGAGATGATCATCTTTCTGGAGCCTTTCCTTTCGCTTTTGTACCACCTTGTTCAGTGATGTGCTCCACCAAGAACTCACTCACACCTGTTCCTTTCAGGACTGTACATCTTATTTTTTTATTTTATTTTAAAAATATATCTTATTTTAAAATTTTACTTGCTGTAGATTACCTTTCATAAAGTAAGAATTTCTTAGCCAGGCATGATGGCACATATCTTTAATCCCAGCACTTGGGAGGCAGAGACAGGTGGATGTGAGTTTGAGTTCTGGTCTACAGAGCAAATTCTAGGACAGCCAGGATGACAAAGAGAACCCCTGTCTTGAAAACAAAGAACAAACAAACAAGCACGAAACCCAAGAATTATACATATATGTATATATTATATTACATATTATATGTAAGTATATATTATAAATATATAGTTATATATAATATAAATACATAGTTAATATAATTACATAGAAAGTTAAATATATATAAATATATACATTGAGACAATATAGATAGATGATAAAGATAGATAGACAGATAGATAGACAGATAGATAGATATTGAGACAGAGCCTCACTCTGAGGACCTGGTTGGCCAGGGAACTTGCTATGTGGACCAGGCTGGCCTAGAACTCACAGATATCTGTCTGCCTCTGCAGGAGAGGTGGAAAGTGCACCACTTCTCCAAAAGTCAAAATTTATTACTATCCTGTTGCCAAATGGCTCAAATCAGTAATTCACTTTAAATTCAGCTCATTCAGGTGCAGCTTTCCTTGCCTTGCCTGCATTTGAGGGTGGAAACTTAGGCTCAATAATCAGGGTGGTTAAAGAGCAAGGTCCAGAATGCAGTAAAAGTTGCAGGGAGAGAAAGTGGGTAAGCAACAGAGAAGCTCTCGCCTGCTCTTGCCACTCTCTAAGCGACTGATGTACTCCAGAGGCTACCCCGACTATCTACAAGCTATTGCCAACAGAGCTTTAGGGCAGCTCAGGAGCCAAGTGTAATCTGAATAAAAGGACTAACGTCGGTTGTTCAGTTTCTAATGGCTACCTGCACCGCTTTTTCCTAATTGCATTTTCCATAGACAATTTGTGCCAAAATGAACATTTCCCTAATGATGCTGGCAAGATTGTTTGTCAAACACTGACACCTAGTGAGTGTTACTGTACAGACCTTGTTCTGGGCTCGATTTCAGGTCCAGAAAAATTCCACAGACATTCAATTTAAGAGGCAGTCAAGTCTCATTCACCTACTTTTAGTATTAAACTTGGCAGAGTTTGACTCCAAAGTGGCGCTCCTTCTCATTATGGGGCCCCTGTGCACTGGTGAATGAATGCCCTTGGAATGTTGGCAAAAGTTTTAATCTAAGAAAAACAGCTAAGAGAGAACTCCAGCAGAATTACCCAGAGAGTCTCTGAAGTCAAGTATAAGTGTTTAATATTTGTTAACTACCACGGTGTGTGCTCAGCACTGAGCCCTGCACCCTTCATGACAAGGATATAGCTCTGTCTGTCCTCAGCTTGCTGGGGTCTTGGATGAGTTACTAGGTTGGCCCTGGTATACCTGTGTCTCACACCCCGAGAACCAGCTCTTCAGGGGCCTCCCACACCAAGGAGTATGACTTAATGGTAGACTTACAGACCCACAAAGAGGCAGGGACTTTGTGAGATGTGATGAAATCGCACAGAACAAAAACAAATTGGAGCTTCAGAAGAGAATATTTCATCTGTTTACTAAATTTCTTTCCAATTTAGCTTACCACCCCATAAAAGGAGAAAGAGCCTTGGCCTGTGGTTTTGAGGAGTGCTGAGATGTGTGTGGGAAAATATCCTATACTTTGCGGGTCTGTTTTCTGTGCCATTGAAGTGGGCAGAGGTTCAAAGCTGCTATCTTTGGGTTCTAAGCATCAGTTGCTGTGGCTATAAGTCGGCAAACAGGGCCGTGGAGAGATCGTGCAATCCTCTCTTTCTCTCTGTCATATCTAGGACTTGACTTGCAGAGTATGTACTTGAGGCGGCGAGGCCGCAGGAGAACGACCGTGGGAGTCCCCACCTGCCCACTCGTAGCTTATCCTGAGTGGCCTCTGATATCAACCATTGTGAGACTAGAGACTTTTCATTCAGATTAAGAAATGGCCTTTGGGAGCTGGAGCAATGGCTCAGTGCTCACAAGTGCACACTGAATTTGCAGAGGACCTTAGTTTAGTTTGCAGCACTCGTGTCAAATGGCTAACAACCTCCTTCAACTCCAACTCCAGGGGACCTCATGCCCTCTGCTGGACTCCATAGGTGCTTTTACTCAAACACATGCAAACATTTACATAGACACATCTCTATAATTAAAAAATAAATAAATCTTTAAAAATACTTGGTGGTAATTAAGACAAACAAACAAAAACAGAGAGATGTGGTCTTATCCATAGTGCTCAGGGCCAGAAGACTGCTCTCTATCTTACTCACTGAATGGCCTCAACAAAGTCATTTAAGGTCTCTCACCTTAGTAGCCTTTACACAGAATTCAGATTGAAGACACACATGGGCATACATTATATTAAATGCATATAACATCTGTCTGTTCAAAGAGGAGTCAAATACGAGCTATCTGGCAGGTAATGACATTCTGGTCAGTGTAAGGTTAGAACACAGCTAGGTACACCGAAGGACTCAAATATCGCGCATCTTGGTTTGCACAAGGCTGTTCTCCAGTGTTAATGAAGTGAGAAACCTGCCTGATGACGTGTGCCTCCAAATGGCAGTCTGTCCCCTTCACCGCTTCTTCCTAACTTAGCAAATGATGATGTTGCTGCATTACCGACTTTAAAAAAATGCGGGCTTGTTCCCTGGGGAAGACATAGTGGCTGAAGTAAAGTGATAGGTTTCTGGGTTGCTGTGCTTGTATGAGGGTTTAGCAGCATCTCACTTATGCTGCTGCTATTTCTTTGCAAAGATGGAGCAATTGTGTTGCTCGTGGTCATACACTAGCGAGCTTACATGGGCTTCTGAGAGAGATGGGTGTTTGGCTCTCATAGTCCTTTGCCCTCTCCGCTCCTCTCTTGCCATTCCTCACCCCCTTTCTCCTTCTTTTTCCTTTTTTTTTTTTCTGCCCCCAACGCCTCCCTTTCCTCTCTCTTTCACTCTCTAATTCAAAAGCTGGAGCTTTCCTTTTGGGGAGCCCTAGTTGTCATCAGTCAGCCCTCACTTTAGCCTACAGTCTCTCAGTGTTCACAGTGCACAGCAGTATGCACAGAGGTGTTGGGAGACTGTGTGTGTGTGTGTGTGTGTGTGTGTGTGTGTAGTGTAGTGTTTTCTATTTTAATAGTGACATCAAATAAAAATAATTCCCGGGGCTGGAGAGATGGCTCAGTGGTTAAGAGCACTGACTGCTCTTCCAGAGGTCCTGAGTTCAATTCCCAGCAACCACATGGTGGCTCGCAACCATCTATAATGTGATCTGATCATATTGTACACATAATAAATAAATCTTTTTTAAAAATTCCCAAAGTAAGGCTATGACACCTGAGTGAGGAATTATTGCAAGAAGCAAGAAAACCTGCCATGGATCCCTATGTTTTTTCACTGTTACTCAAACCAATAAGGAAAAAGTTGACAATTTGATCTTTGTTCCAGAAAAGTCAGGACTGGAGTGCCAAGACCAACAGACATAGAGTGCCCGGAGTCCTTGGGTTCTCTGCTAACACAGTGCTTTCTGGTTGCTGATTCTTAACTCCTGACTGACAGATTTCTCAGCATATTCCATTATCATTGTGTCCATTGATTCTGTTCTCAGAGATGTAACGGATTGTGTCACTTCATTGCACAAAACCAGAGTCATGTTTTCCGTCCCACAAACCAAAATTCTCAGTACATGAACTGGCGACCGGGGTCATTCTAGATACCATAGAACTGTGGCGTAACTCTGGATTCTGAGCCACTTTACTATAGTGTTTTGTAGTTATTGGAGACTATTGCAGCCGTGTCAAAATGTGTGAAAGGTACCTCTCCTGCCACAAATAGTACAAATACGGTTTGTTTTAGCAAATCGTTACTGCCTTGGCTGTCTTGCATATGAGTCTTCATCCTTTGGTGATGTTGAGCTGTGTCTGCTTCCTCAGTAGACAGAGCTTGACTTGGTTTTAACATGTTTATTATTCCCCTACATTCCCATTTTGTGCGTAGTGAGCGTCTTGATTCTTCCTTCCCCTCCTCCTCTTTCTTAAATCTTGTTTTGAATGACCATAATTCTGAGTTATTTTATCCTTTGTTGGACTGGAGGCCATATATTTTATTTTCCCTCTTGTTGCTTGTTATTAAAATTTTAATTTGCATATGGATGACAGGGATCTTAAATTTTAACCCATAACTTTACGCTTTCAGAGGAATTGCTTTGTTGCCCACTTTCCATTTGAAGTGTGTCTCTACTGAGTTCATTCTTAATCAGTCTGTTTATTATTTTTCATAAATAACTTACACAATCACTGTCTATATAAATACCAACAATTTACCAATTACTTTTGTCATCATTGCTGCTAATTATCCTCAAACTTTTTCCATTATGGGAAATATACAGTTTTTCTAATGAAAATTATACCAGGGGACTCTGTAATGGCTCAAGTGGGTACAGGCACTTGTGATATGGGTCTAGTGACCTGAGGTGAATTCCCAGGACACAGGGTGAAAGGAGAGAGCCAGTTCTGGAAAGCTGTTTTCTTTCTCTGCCTTCCACACATGCACCGTGGCATACATGCAACACACACACACACACACACACACACACACACACACACACACACACACACTGAATCTTTTTTAAAAATTAAGAATAGTTTTTAGTGTCTCTTTAAATGTATCCCAAGTTTTTAAGCCCTTGGTTTTGTAGGGTAATTAAGGGGGTTGCTTGGTTCTGCCAATGGTGTAATATTTGTAGCATCTTGAGACTGCTCTTTCTCCTTTATTTATAAAAGTGTGTTCTTTTGGATTGTTTCCATTTCCTGGTTATTGCTAATAGAGTGAAAATGAACACAGCTGGGCAAATGCCTGTGGAGTGGGATGTCAAGTCCTTTGTGTATACACCATGGAGAGGTATAGCTGGGTCACATGGTAGACCTACCTGTAGTTTTTTGAGAACTCTACATTGATTTTCGTGGTTGAAACCCCAGCAGTGAATGAGTGTTCTCTTTCTCCACATCCCCTTCTGCATTTGTTGCCAGTTGGTTTTTGATCTTGGTCATTCTTACAGGGATAAGGTGAAATCTCAAAGTGTTTGAATTTAGATTTCCGTAATTAATAAGGACATTGGACAGTTTTAAAGATAATTCTCAGCCACTTTTATTTCATCTTTTGAGAGTTCTCTGTTGAGGCTCCTAGCTCAGCTTCTCAATTGGCTGGTAAAGAGTCTCTCCCCAACACAGACTTCCTCTTTGTCTGCTTCTCTAGCTGGGCAGAAGCTTTTAAGTTTTAGAAGGGCTCATTTGACAATATTTTTAACCTTAATTTGTGGGCAAAAGAATTCCTAGTAAGGAAGTCTTTTTTTTTTTCTTACACTTATATGTGGTAGGACACTGCCTGTGTTTCCCTTGTAGCAGTTTCAGTGTTTTGAGTTTCACACTGAAGTCTTTGGTACATTTGAAGTTGACATTTGTTGAAAATGGGCACTGGAACAAGTGTCCACACATCAGAGTTGATAGCAGCAGTTCTCATAACAGGTAGCAGCAGCCCCCATGTGTCTGGGGAGGAGGGGATAGGGAATGAGGTGGGTACATATGATGAAATGTACTCTTTCTGAGAAAGAAAAGAGATGCTGGTTGCTGGGAACTGATGGGTGGCTGATGAGGGAGTCATGATAACAAAATAACCATTTATTAACATAAACAAGTGTTGAATTTTCTCACTCATATGAAGGGCCTAAAGTTGTCCCTCATGGACAACAACATCAGAAGGCCTGGTGCCCAGACGAGAGGGCACGGAAGGAGTTGTTAATGAACGCAGAGCGTCTTGTCTGCAAGTTAAAATAAAATATCTTGGGGCTAGGCTGTGTTGATGGTTTGTGATAATATGAATATATTTAATACCATGAGACTGTGCAACTTAAAAAGTATTAAAATTAGGCTGGGAATGGGACTCAGTAGTAGAGCACTCCAGGACTTGACTACGAGGACAGAGAAAGACAGGAAGGAAGGAAGGAAGGAAGGAAGGAAAAGAAGTTATATTTATATTGTATATATGTTAGTAAATTCAAACAAAAATACAGGGCATTTGATGTACTCTTTATAGCATTTCTAGGGTTTCTGGGTCTGAAAGTTTTCTCAGTTATTCAAAATGCATTCTAGCATGCATATGCATTTCCCTAATTATTTTACCATCAGAACATTCAAGCTTTTTTTCCCTCCAGTGTCTACCTGGGATAAGTAACCAAAAGGACAATGAAAATTACACTTGTAGTTCCTATTGCAGACATAGGATTTTTTGAGAAACCATATAACACCAGGCCTCATAAGCACTGAATGGATACACATACAGAAATGAGGTCCCATAATTGTAAATTTTCTTCTTGCCATTAGCTTCCCTGTTCTAGCACTTCTTGATGAGATCAGGCACTCATAGTCTACAGAATAGAGTTTCCCAGGCCTGGCTAGGCCCTGACAGATTCCATTTTACCAGCAGCTTTTGTCTCCGTTTTGAGTGCGAACACAGAAGCGGGACAAATAAGTAACACCATCCGTCTGTCTATCGGTAAACATGAGACACAGGCAGATAGATAAATCATTTAATTCTAAAAGTGGGTGCCTACCTATAAATGCATTGATATAAATTGGGACCATATGCACTCATGGGCACATTAAGATACAACCCAGAAAACTGGTTGGAGAACTTAAGGAACACACAAGACTGAGGAAGGCCATAAAGAGGACCCCGTACATCGGGGAACACGTGACTGAGATGGTAATGGCCCTCGCCCACCTGTCATCCAACCTGCAGGAAGGGGATTCTTGACTGATCCAGAGGCTTTATCTCAGGTTAGTCCCTGTTGCTGATGGGGGCTACTCAGATTGGCTTTCATCCATTCATCCATCCGGACTCAGTTGTGCCCTTTGCCTCTTTAGCTACCACAGTCCCACTTCCTGTTTCTGCAACTCAGTTCAACGCGGAGACTTCACGTAACCCTGAGGCTCAGTTCAACCCTGACCCTGCAGCAAGCCACCTCCAGCAGGGCTCACCAACTCACTCATACAGAGATGGTCTCTGAATCTGTGTGTGTTCTCTGCCTCTTGCTGCACTGGGGCCTCTTTGGAGCTCCTTGTATGCCTCTACAGCCTCTATAGCCCTTTTACAGAATTTGGTAACTTGCAAACATACATATGTAGATATAGATGGATTTACTGTGTGATGTGTAATGTATGACCCCAGAGCTAATACTAGACGTTAAGGTTGGAATAAAAGAACCTGTGTTTACAATAGCCAGCTATCGAGGGAAATCAAGATTTTTTTGGTCAATTACAGCCAATTACCTTGACATAACTTGTGCATTGAGTGTTAGTCAATAAAGCCTGAAATTGTAGAAAGACAAAAACATGTCCATATATGTTTCTGGACGAGCATGTTCTTGACAATTATATGGCTATATTTGTTCCCCCCCCCCCCATACTATGGCTCACTACATTTTGTTAGAACTCATTAGCACGTACTGAGTCCTACACCTCATGAAAACTCTTCGTGTGTTTTGGCATCTGCCCTTCCTTAAAACTCTTGTAGATTCTTGGCATTCTAATTCCAAACTTCTGATTTGCTGGTGATTTGAGTACAATAATCTGGGTTTCTTATGCTTATTCACTGAAAAGGAACACACAAGAAATTCTTCTTCTGCGCTGCTAAGTGGGGGAATCTGTGTAGTAAAGTTCGCGGGAGTTTTCTTTAACCCCTTAATTATGTGAATTCCCTGGAAATGGTCCTAAAAGCATTTAAACAGATGAAATAACCTTTATCCAAATAAGCTTGCTGTAGCCTGCCGTGAAGCGTGAGAACAGCCTTTGAACAAGCTGCTCTCTTCCCATTCTGCTTAGGCATCACACTATAGACCCCAGAACGCTTTCAGGGGTCACTAACTCCTTCTTAGAGGCCAGTGCCTCTTCTCAACAGGCAGTGGAAACGTTTCTGGCCCTGTCCCAGCTACTCCTCTTCACAGAGGCTTTACAGCTCAATGTAACTGAGAGGTGGGGGTTTTCCTCATCGTAGACTCTTTACCCTGGTGGTGGCAAATCCTGGAGTCCTGTTTAGCCATGCCTTCGCTTGTGAAGCTGTGGGTCCTAGCTAGGAGTGTCAATATGGGATCGAAACCCTCCTCCCCGGCTTCCCTGCTCGGCGCTCATATCATCTAGTGGAATTATTATCCAGAGAGAAGGAGAGAGAGAGAGAGAGAGAGAGAGAGAGAGAGAGAGAGAGAGAGAGAGAGAGAGAGAGAGAGAGAGAGAGAGAGAGAGAGAGAGAGAGAGAGAAGCTTCCCTGACCGAAGCTTCTGAGGGCGACAGTCCATAAAACAGAAGAACAACAGAAACTGCTCCTTAGGGAACTGGCTTCATTTGTACAGGGAGCAGAAAAGTTCGAGCCCGAGGATGCGCTCAGCACAAAGGACATCACAGTGAAAATTAATCAAGGAGAAGTATACTGGTTCATTGAGCCCCAACCGAAAAACCACGAGTTCCAACACAAATATCTCAAATAAATGAGCCTTTCTCAAAATAAGCAGGGAAACAAATGAAAGGGTTGGCGGGGGGCGGGGGGAAGGGGGAGGAAAAGAAAAAAAGAATAAAGGAAAATTCAGGAAAGGCTGAATATATAGTATACTTCAGTGGTCAAGCACTTGCCCATCCTGTGTGAGGCCTTAGGTTTAATCCCTGGTATTATAAAGGAGTTAATTAATTAATCTATTTAAGAATCAGAAAATCTGAATACTTAACCCAAAACTATGCCTACAGAACACACTTTTTAATTACACAGGCTTCTGAGTAACTGTGTGTCTGATAACACTGGGGGCACAACAGAACAAACAACAGGAAAGGAGAGTCAAAGAGGACCTGTCCCAAACCACAGTCCTTCCAGGGTGGCTGTGTGCACCCAAACTCTTCCTTTTACAAATGCCCTTAGAGATAGTGGATTGATGTCACTAAACTTGTCCAGACAGTCATTAAACAAAAAAATGAATGCTATTCAAATGTCCAGTTTCCAATAAAGAATTTTTGAGACATGCCGTGTCTTGTAACAAGCTTTGAGACTTTTGTTCAAAGTGCCACCCATTCACTTGGTGCTTGAAAGTGTCTAATGGGGAATAAGAGCCAGGACTTCATCCAGATGAGCGTGTGAAGGAGAGCAGCCATCAGGAAAGAGGAAAGCCGTTCACTTCAGAGAATTTTAAAAAACAAATGTAAGCCTGGATGTATAGTGACAGTGGTCCACTCCCACCCCTCGAGTCTTTTCCACCATAATGATCCAAGCAGTGTCCACTCTTACCCTTGGTAGGTCCTCACATAACTCCACCCTGCCTTCTATAGTCTGCTCTGTGTGTCTCCTCTGATGTCGTCATTTGATGGAGACTGCAAAGATGAAAGAGGTGAGAGGAGAACAGGGTGAGACCCCACTAACAAGCCTTACAAGGACTTTTTCATTTCACTGGATTCTCGAGTTATTGAATTTCTTCAATCCAACATTTCCATTTTCTTCTATTTATAATTTCTATCTATTGAGAGTACATTTTATCACTTCTTTAGGCATCTTTTTTGAATTCTCAGTTAACTCTCTTTTTTAAAATTCACTTTACATCCCAATTGGAGCCCCCTCCCTCTTCTCCTCTCTTCTCCTCCTGGCCCCACTCTCCCTCAGTGTTCCCTCTATCCCCGCTCCCATACTCCTCAGAAAAGGAGAGCGCCCCCAACACTCCCTACCAACCTACCCTGGCACATCAAGTTGCATCAGGAATGAGCACATCTTTTTCTACTGAGGCCAAACAAAGCAGCCCCACCAAAGGGAAGTGATCAAAACGTAGGCAACAAAGTCCATGTCATACACAGCCCCTGCTCCCTTTACTAGGGGACCCACATGAGAATTAAGTTACCCATTGGCTACATATGTGTAGAGGGCCTAGGTCCAGTCCATGCATAGTCCTTGATTGGTGCTTCAATTTTTGTATCCCTCCCCCCCCCCACCCTGGTTAGTTGATTCTGTTGCTCTTTTTGTGGAGTTCCTGTCCCATTTGGGTCTTTCTAACCACCGCCGCCCGCCTGCCCTGACCACACACACTTTTCCACAAGGCTCCCCGTGCTCTACCAAGTGTTCAGCTGTGAGTCTCAGCATCTGTTTTGATCTGCTGCTGGGTGTGGCCTCTCAGAGGACAACTATGCTAGGATTCCATCTGGAAGCATAGCAGAGTATCTTTAATAGTGTCAGAGGTTGGTTCTTTCCCAAGGGATGGGTCTCAGTCAGGTTGGGCCAGGCATTGGTTGGACATTCCCCCAATCTCTGCACATCTTATAAAGCCAGTCTTTACTGATTCTATCCCCCCACACCCCAACCCCTAACCTATAAGTCAAACTATTACTACAGTCCTAAGCCAGAGGACCATTTCTGGGGGTTGCAGTAAAACACATTTATCCATTTATTAACAAACAAAATTCTTATAAGATTAAAACATTTAGTGATGATTTAAGATTTGTGTATATTATATATGTTTAAATTCTACCTAGTTATCTTCTGTCAGCCTTCCTGATTTAAATATCTGGTTAATGGTAGATATCAATTCGTGTCATATAGTAGTGTTTACATAGTTTCTAAACAAGCCTTCTGACCATCTGGGACAGCAGATCCCTAAAGACGGAGATGAAGGCCTTCATGTCCCTAAATGTGCTTGTAAGGCTTATTCCTGATTATGAACCCTGTTCCACAAACACAAGAGGTAGTCTTGTCTAAAGTTGAGTTAATTCTTCGTATCAGAGGTTCTTAACCTGTGGGTTGCAATTCCTTTGAAGGTCAACTGAACCTTTCACAGGCATCACCTAAGACCATCAGAAAACACTGATATTTACATTATAATTCATATCAGCAGCAAAATTAAAGTTATGAAGTAGCAATGAAAATAATTTTTTGGTTCGGGGTCACCACAATAGGAAGAGCTGTGCTAAAGGTTTGCGTCATTAGGAAGGTTGAGAAGCACTGCTTTATATGAAGTTGGATGTGCTCATGTTATATTTCTCCTAAAGTCGGGCAAAGAGAATTGAAAAATAGATCCTGAGTGTCAAATATCCAAAGATGGGAAGGTGAGGCTCAGTGTAGACCGCCACTAGGCCTTATTTCTAGCCGACATAGGCAAGGGCTTTTGCAAATAAATGGCTTCTTTTGGTGAAATAATTCTAATTCCTAAATTCAATTGCACCCGTTTTAGTACACAATACTGTTGAGTAATTACAGTTTGGCTCAGTGATAGAAAATCCTACAATGAAACATAATCTTTTACAGTAAGCCATCTGCACTGACGCTGTTGTAACTGTAGAGCAAACACGAGCTCTGTGGCTGGCTGGTTAAGAGAAAAGCAATAGCAGAGAGGTCTTTCCAAGAAGGCCTGGGAGCTTACGTTCTAACAGGATACACGGACCAAACAGTTTATGAATTGTAAAGTTATGTAGATGTGATCCTGTAATGGAGCAACGTAAAGAGTAATCAAAGCCCGCCCTAAGATCTGTCCCCTGCCCTTTGCGGTGCATCCCATCACTGCACACAGTAAAACTGCATCACTGCTCTGAGTGCATCCAAGCATCTCTGGTGCCCAGGAACGGAAGTAACAAATCAGTGTCACAAAACCATGATGACTGAACATCTACCTTTGATTGTGTTTCATTTTAAATTTTCTGATGGCTACACGTGCTCAGATCTTTGGTAGTGGGAGGGGTCAGAAGGTCAATTACCAACCCAGCCATGAAGGATGATAAGTAGAAGACAATGAGGAGTGGTGAGGACAGAGTAGTCCAAACAGAGGAAGTGGGATGCACAAATCACAAGAATGAAAGTAATCATGGTGTGTGTGTGTTTGTGCATGTGTGTGTGTGTGTGCATTGAATGGTAAAGTTTGAAGGCAATATGGGCCACAGCTGGAGAAGTTAGCTACTCTTCAACCATCTAGAAACAGCCAGCAAGGCACCCAACCAAAGCATAGCTAATAGGAAGTGGATGTCTTCTATAAATAATACAAGACATAAAGCCAAGAGACTGTTGTTGATTATGGTTATAGAATTAGACACTGGGGTCAGTTATTTGTCCTGGTATTTGCTTCAAGCATTAGGGAGCTAAATGGAGGTATGCACTTGGCAGATGTGCTCATAGGGCAGTGATGGGAAGTGGCAGAGGCCAATGTTGCTAACAATTCTACAAATTTCTGTATAACTTATGATAAGATACACACTTTCCAGATCTTTCTTCATTTCCGATTGTTTTCATATAGGCCTTTGTCCTTAATCTTGTATTTACGTAAACTCTGTCAAGAAGAACCCTAGACGCATTCTCAGTGGCTGTTTGAGAGTTACCTACACAAGTGGATAAGGGAGGGCTCACAGTGAGACATGGCCCCAGACTCGGCCTCTTTACCTGAAATATTTCAATAACAAAATATTCAAAAGTGAAAGACATTTTCCATTATTTGGGTAATATCCTCAAATTCTTCCTTTGTTTGATGCATGTAGTCCGAACGCAGCTAAACTGATTTCGTAGAGTAAAATGGTTGTTTACAATCAATCTCTTTTAACTTTAAGGACAGGGAATTTGTTTTCCTACTCACCATAGGTAAGCTACATCTAAGGTGCTGGGTCATACCCAGAACATCCAAGACCATTGCCTAGAATCAAACAAACAAACAAACAAACAAATCTTTCCACATACTGTTGTTGCTAACTTAATTTGATCTTCATGGAGCTAGCTTAGCTGTTCTTACTGTGTGAGTTATAACGTCTGAGGTTTGAGAGGAAACAGATCATCTTGGGAAATGACTCTGGATGACAAGGGACCTGCAACTCAAGCTTTCAAACCACATCAATCATGGTGGTGGGGAGCACAAGTTAGAGCCATATGAAAACAGTTGGGGAGTTGCCAAAGCCTGAGCGAGAGCCTGTGGCGGTAATGTGATGTTTACCTTGAGGGGTGGGGCTTTTCTTTTGAAACAGCTTGAAAAGGCACTTCTTTTCCTTATGTTCCTCTGGTTAGTACTTTTAAGCACTTACTGAGAACAGCAGCTCTGGCAAAGAGTTGTGGTATTGTTACAAGATCCTACACATTTGGAATAGGGACAGTCAAAAAAAAAAAAAAAAAGTGCATGCTCTAAGCATTACCATCAGCCAATTTTTTTTTATAAGTGAATTCTATTGTTAGGGAATTTTTTTCTCAGAGTGGATAATGATTTGTGATATTTAAAAAATAACTGAATATATTCTTTGTTGCATAATGCCATTGGGAAGGAAGGAAAGAAAGCTAACAACAGAAAGGAAGGAAGAAGACACACTAGCTATCTAGCGACACATTGGAGCTTAAGAGGTAACAGACATCAACACACAATGACAGTAGGAAGATGGTGGTTAGAAGGAGTAAGGAAGAACATACTTTTTGAGAGCTGATGACCTCACAGTTCTCATGGAACTGAGTCACAAGTCACTAGAAAAAGAAAAGAGTTGAGTGGCTTGACTACATTTCCAATCATTAATGGCCTTTCAGGGACATAAACATATACTCTTTCAATATATACTTATATTTCCCTGTATACTCATACAAATGCATATATTAATTTACAAAAATATGGTGGACAGAAACAACATTGTGCAGAGCAACAAGCAATGGCATATCTATCCTTCTTTGTAGACTGTAGGCCACATATTTGCCTGATAAAGTCACATTATTATTACGGGTCCTGTAGTACGTGGCTGGTAACACCTTTTTTTTATGCTGACCATGTTTCCTGTCAGTTGCTTTCACTGAGGGGAACTGGGGGCAGAGAAATCAATGTAGATGAAACTGGTATAAACTCCAGGTACTCACTCTTCCCGCAGTGGATGAGGCAAATACAGAGACCCAAAGCTGATGTGGAGAGAGTGAGAGACCTTACAACATGTAAACACAAATGGAATGTCCCCATTAAATCCCTCAGGGATCAGGGAACTCTGTGGAAGAGGAGACACATGTGACATGTAGAAAGGATGAGGCAGTGTCCTTGAGAAAAAGGTTAGTGACAGTCTTCCAGGTAAGTAGGGGTGTGTGGGGCATATGTTTGCAGAGAAAGACAGGACCAAATGAAAGGACTGAGCAAGTAAGCTTCAAAAAGGAGAGGAAAAATCTGAGTGGCCTCTTATGGGAAGGAAAAGAGCAAGTTGCAGTGAGAGAAGAGTGAGCAGAAAACAAAACAGCTTCTGGCCTGTGCCTTATGTGGAAGGAGAAGCTGAGAACGCTGTGAGTGTAGTGTTTTAATGAAAATAATGCTGTCTGTGCTGTGTAAAATAGGCTGAAGAGGAACAGAAATGACCAGAGGTGAATACATTGCAAGGAAGCAAACAACAACAAACAGGAAATAAAAAAAGTAATAGTTAAATAATAAGACACTAATAGGATTAGGTCAATAGTGATGGAGATAAAGAGATACTCAGACATTTGAGAATCATTTGAGTAGTAAGTAGAATAATAATTAATGATATGTTCTATATTAGAACTTTAGGATCTATCAATGATGGCTGTACAATGGGGTGGTTAAGATTCTAGGAAGAGGAAACTGTGTAAAGGACAATGCCATTTGGTTTTAAATATTCTTCATGGTGTACGCCTTTAATCCCAGCACTCAGGAGGCAGAGGCAGGCGGATCACTGTGAGTTCGAGGCCAGCCTGGTCTACAAAGTGAGTCCAGGACAGCCAAGGCTACACAAAGAAACCCTGTCAAATAAATAAATAAATAAATAAATGTTCTCCATTGGAGGGCCCTTGAAATACCAAAGAAAGAATGTGAAGTAGGAGGACGCTATCTGGACCTGAAGCTCAGTATCTCTGTCTAGAACGAGTGTAGCTAGCAACCACCCTTTGGTCCAACTATAAAAGGGAAGTGGTGGGCTGAGGTTGGGGGCCACCCTGAGGCAGATCAAGTTTGGTTTCTGACCATGTAGAGAAGTCAATTGATGAACTCACTAAATTAAATTTTGCAAACCCTACATTTTCGCACTTATGAGTCTAAATTTTTTATGTGACACATAGAATAAATATTATTAATAAGTTCTCCTCAATTCAGTTTCACTAGGTTTTGTAGTATTCCTATAAAAAAATAAACTGGCTTCTACTCCTGTATGTGTCTGCGTCTGTGTCTACATCTATGTCTGTATTGTTCTCATCATTACTTCACCAAAATATATCATTTATTAAACTCCTAATAAGGACAAGAATCTTCTTCAGACACCAGAGAAGTAAACAAGGTACAGCCTTGGCCCCTTTATGTGCTGACTCTCAGGAACCACTTCTTAGACAACTTCACATCAGTGATGCTGGTCTTTTCTTAATCACAGCTGACTCCTCAGGACCAGCTGACCAGCATCCATTTGTGCCAGCAAAGCAAACATTTTACTTTAGTGGTTCTAGGCTCTTAATTGGCTTAAGCACAGCCAATTCTGCAGCTCCATCTAACCAGACACCACAAATTCTTCACACAAATGGCCTGGTAGGGTCTTTGCTTTCCTCTGAACTTTACAAGACAGGCCTCCATCATCTGCACTGCTTCTAACATTCTTATCTTCCAAGCTCCGACAGAACCGACCACTGAGCTCTCAGCCCTCAGTGGCTTTTCTAGCCCAAAGTTTCAAAGTCCTCCCAACTACCCTCCCAAAAACAACATGCTCAGGTTTGTTGTGGCCAATAAGCCAGTCTCAGTACCAACTTCTGTCTTAGGGTTACTATTACCATGAGAAAAATCCATGATTGAAAGTGTGTGGAAGAACAGGTTTGTTTTGGCTTATTTTCGTATCACTGTTCATCAGTGAAGGAAGTCAGGACAGGAAATCAAACAGTACAGAAACTTGGAAGGCAGGGGCTAATGCAGCGGCTATAGAGGAGTGCTGCTTACTGCCCTGCTCCTTCTGTTTTTCTCAGCTTGCTTTTTTATAGCCCAGGGCTTGACTCACCCACAATAGACTGGGCCCTCCCACATCAAACACTAATTAAGAAAATGCTTCACAGCCAGATCTTATGAAGGCATTTTCTCAGTTAAGGCTCCCTCCTCTCAGATCAATTCTATCTTCATTCCTCTGATCTGGTCTAGTCTCACCATCGCTTCATCCCCTCTTCCTCTGGGTAATTGTGTTTACAGGGCTCCTGGAGAGTTCAGGCAAACATGGTGATCCTCTGAAAGCTAGACTAAACTAGCACAGTACCATTTCTTCAGGACTCTGTGAATCACACCAATAAAATGCAACCCAGGTCCAAGGGAAAGAGACAGTGCAGTGAGTGCCAGTGAGAAAACTGTTGATGAGTGTAATGTTTTTTAATAATAATATATACCATGGGCTCAGCTTTACTTCAAAGTGACGGTATTCATCCATTCAGTCACTCCAACCAAACAGCATAACTATTCACTCTCACACCAAGCTGAGAACACTGATTTACATTGTCAATTTCACCACAAAATAAATCTCCTGCCTGTTAATCAGTTAAACAAATAGTTATTGGTACCATCCATGTATAAAATGCTGACACTGTGCTAGGGTCATGGAGTGTTAATATGAACACTAACTATACAGCCCTAGAAGTCAAGGATCTACTGATAAGATAGCCACTCTACAACACACACCAAGAAGAAAGAGATGGAATTCCTAGTAAAGTTGGCCTCCCCAGTGTCCAGCCAAGAGTATATGCACATAAGCTTATGGTCCCAACATCACACTGTTGGCTAAAATCATCTGAGGTCAATACATACCTATCAATACATACATGTATCCTTTTATGTGACTCACTGGTAAAACCGCCAGGCATCAATCAGTGGCGATATTATTTAGTACTTGGCATTGTGTTTACTTAAAACATTTTCTCTTAAAATTGTGACTGTGTAATATTAGAGGATGAAAGTTAGTTGTAATCCATAGCATTGATGTGGGAGGGGGAGAGAGGTACAGATATGAAGGGATATTTATTGTTTTGATATAGTCACTTGTGTCCTAGTCATGTGAAGACTAAGAAAATTCTCTCTTATGCACACACCACAACGAAGACTGTTCCTAGTATAGTTTTGGCTTGTGATTATCCCTGTATGAAAAAAACAACAGACCTCAAAAATAAGTGGTAGAAAAAGTCAACATTATATGCAGTGAGAAACTGACCCAGCTCCACATGGCTGATAGTCCTAGAGAAAAATACATATCCTTTCTAAATACGTATTAGCTCAGATCTGTAAAGAATTGCAAGATTTCTTTCACTGCCTAAGAAATGCAACAGAAAAAGGAAAGGCAGTGCAAAAGAAGGGAGAAACAGTTAAATGAACTTCAGAAAAGCTGGAGCTTGGATACAGTGTCTCAACGTCTGCAGAAATATGAGCTGGCATGTCATTCTGGATTTAGAATAACAACTATGCCCCAAGAAGTCCCCTCAGGATGAGTTCCCGGAGGTCACTATCCATGCTGACTAAACTTTAAACAAAACTTAGAGGCAATACTATAATCTGATTTCCACTCTACACTGTGATGATCTTTTACGATGGTTTTCTTTCATTCGATGCAGAGCAGAGTGAACACAAATACCCTGGACAGATGTTTCAGGAAAGCCTGTTCTCTCTCTCTTCTTCTCTGTCTCTCCTCCCCTCTCCCCTTCTTCCCCCTCCAACCCTCCCTCTGTCTCCACAGCTACACAGTTAATCCTACTAATCTGGTAGGAATGCCTTGGGACAATTTATGTGTTTATCAGTTCCTTCCAATGGTGTTTATATTACAAATCTATCTGATATATATTGTTTATTTGCTATCTGTGGTTGGTAGTTAATGGTACCATTATTATTTAGACATGGCAGTTTTATTTGCTTTGTTTAACATTGTTTCTCTTATTATAAGAGCAATAACTTTTCCTTCCAGAAAAAATGTTATCAAAAAAAAAAATGGAAAGCAGTAAAAAATCTGAATTCTGGGGCAATTCTGCAAACACCTTGTGAATCCTTTCCCTATTTTAAAATGCCCACATACAGCCACAGAGTCACTCATGACTTTCAGATTGTGCCCTACCTGTAAGTGGACAGGATGGAGTTAGAGCGCCACACTGAGCACACTTGACATCATTTCTTGTATGCACCAGAAGAATGACAAATAAGATAAAGGGAACAGAGATGAGCTAGACAGTGAAAAGTGCATGTGTTCCCTGAAAAGAACACCCAGAAAACAGAAATGGATGTGCAGGGGTTTTATGGGTGAGAGTGGATGATGAGAGGAGTGGACTTAGGCTTTCTCTGCCATCTCTACGGAAGTGTGGAAAGCACAGCTGGGCAGAGGGGTGGTGCTGGTGGGGCAGAAATTGCAGCAGAGCCTCGATCCAGCCACGGGCACCTCTGTGGTTTTTTAGAGCAATCTGACTCGAGGATAGAGCAGTAATGTGCCTTTAACTTTGGAGGAGATATCTTGACAAACTCATATTATTGGGCTCCAAAATTCATAATGGATGTGGCACCCCTTGACTCTAAAACCTTGTTTCTTATCTTACAGATACATCTGGGGTCCTTGAATGTGTACACTGCCTGTTGACATTGAATATTAAATAATAATGTATAGGATACTTGCTGCCTTTTTGAAAATGTCTCTGAAAGGACTATCTCACCATTCTGCCTAATTTCATGGGCTAGAATTTTGTCCTAGGCCATCTCATAAGGCTGGGGGAGTCGCTGTTAATTCTGGCTGTCAGATAATTAGTGACTATTTCCTTTTCTTAGTAGATACAGCATAGCCTCTCAACATCTCCATCATAAACAGTGAACCCATTAAAACACAGATCTACAACTGGGGAGCTACTGTTTAGAGTTAAAGGAAAATGTAATGCAATGCATTCTGACACTATAGAAATATGTAAAAAATAGGGGTAGTTATACTGGGTCCTGATCCAGTGTGAGAAGCGGAGTCTGTGGGGTGTTCTCTGTGTTGCACAAGGACAAACGTTTCTGAGTTGGAAGGACTGCCTCTGGCAGCTGCTCATGAGATCATAGACTCTCACATGTTTTCCCCCTTATGGTTTCTTTCAGATAGCAGAAACATTAACCTGTTGGTGTCACAATAGCATGACCTATCACACATGTTCTCAGGAGAAACAAGTCAGAATCGTCCTACCCTGGTGGAAGCTATGTTTTTTAACATGCTGGGTGACAGGAGGTCACTTTTGAGGACAGATTGATGATCGCCTTCGGGCAGCTTCTCCACAGAAACCTGTTCCTAATCACCTGGGCAGCCTGTCTGCTCAAATTACTTACAGCTAAAATGTGCAAAAGCTGGGCACCAGAGAAGAATGAAAATTACCCTTGCATATATTGAGAAATGTGGAGAGTAATTCCTCAATGACTAACAGGCAAGACCTGCCTCGGTACAGCAAGAGGCTGCAATGAGGGTTGTGAAACAGTGAGCTTCGTTTTAGAATTAAACATACGATGCCTTGTGCAAAAATCTCTTAAATATTATGAAGTAAATTTTAGTCATGGTGATATTAAAGTCTTGATTCTTACAAATTTCACCTTTAATTAGATTTATACAGTAGTAATTGCATTTAAAGACATTCACCTTAATGTTCTATTAGTTGTAAAGTGTGCCTTTCTGTCACCAGACAAACATTTGCCTAATTAAGGAAGCAGGCATTACTAGTTAATAACATTTTCATCTGTGCCACTAGGTGGCAGCACACGCAAGGTGGCATAGCCTTTGGATTTGAAATATAAAACTGCGATTCAAAGGCTAAACTTCTGTTTCTAGCATATAAGAGTTAGTAATTATTTCTAAATCCAAAAGTAAAGTATATTTTTACTCTATAATATCAGGTTTGTTCTTTCACAAATTTAGCTATCTGGTTTTTTAAAACATCTGCTCCCTTTTAAATCAATCAGAGAAACTAGCTGCATGCAAATCTCATGTAGCTTCTCTAAGGGGCCAGCTAAACACTGCTGCTATATGAAACTGCTATGGCCAAGATTCAACATTGGCTCTCAGCACTCTCATAGGCCTCTGTAGATTCCTGTCTTTTATGACTACTCTGTTAAAAACAACAAGAAGGAAATAATAGCTGACTTCTTGTCTCTTGCATTTTGGCTTAACTGTAAAATATAGTGTAGTGGTTTTGTTTTGTTTTGTTTTGTTTTTTTCATATTACCCATTATTTGCTATTCTCTGTGTTAGTTGCCATCTTCTGGATTCATCTGAGATCATAAAAGGGAGGATGTCAGGAATGGTGCACTTCCTCTTTCTCCACCTCCTGAGACACCCTTTTCTGATTTCTTCAGAATTCTTTTCATCCTGCCTGTCAGCAGGGATACAAGCCTGACTTTTCCAGCCATGTCACATCTCCAGTAAATTCTTTGACCCATATTTTATGAACTGTGCACCTCATGGTCCTAAGCACTACAGATACTGCAAGGGTTGCTTCCTTCACAGCCAGCCCTGTTTTTCTGATATTTAGGCACAACACTTTGGGATTGTCCTTGGCTCCTTGTCTTAGCAATGTTGCTGAAGCAAGTTCTGCCTGCTTTTCTTCACCTTCACTGTTGTCACCCAGGCCCAAGACACGCTCATTCCTAGAGCAGATCGTTGTCGTGTTCGCTAACCGGCCTCGTGATTTTTGTTCTTGCCTGCTGGTAGGTTTTGACTCCAACATCCAGGGTGATTTTGTTAAAATAAATGGATGACCATGTCACTTTTGGCCTCCACAAATCTAACAGGCTTATGTCTTCTTACTTGGTAGACAGAGAAAGAAAAACAAGTAACAAAGCTGCAAATGGATTCAATGCCATATGTCTTGTCTCTGTTGTCCTTTCAGATTCATGGTACTTACTCTACTCCATTGCACTGGGGCAGCGTCTCCTGCCCTCCATTGTACTGGGGCAGCGTCTCCTGCCCTCTTGCAGATTTGTCCTTTCTCACAGGCCAGTCTCCTTGCTTCTCCTTAAGCTTACTTACCAATCATGCGTCTCTGCAAAGGATTTTGACACCTTCTTGGAAAAGCCCTGCTCTGCATAATTGCCCAGCCTAAACCCTCTTCTTCCTCAGACCGATGTCCAAGCCTTACCTTTTACACAGAGTGCTCCCTGCCTACGCTGTTGGAAATATTTGTTACCTGCTGTCCCTGTGTCCTGATGCACCTCTCTCTAACTCATGTTAGTAGTATCTAATGCATGTATATTTTGCTTGTTGGTTTTGTTCACTTTCTTCCATTTCTTTGGGGGGTGGGGTGCAGTGCATCCTACCAAACTATACTTTCAGTCTTTTTCCTTTTCCTTGGTATAGTGAGTGGTTCTCAACATGCAGGTCACAACCACTGTGGAGATCAAAGGACCCTTTCACAAGGGTCACATATCAGATATTTTCTTTATGATTCCTAACAGCAGCAAAATTATAGTTGTGAAGTAGCACCCAAAATAATTTTATGGCCGGGGGTCACCACAACATGAGAAACTATATTAAAGGGTCGCAGCATTAGGAAGGTTGAGAACCACTGGCTTAGTAAAACCTAAAACACATAATGGCAAAGTGTTACTTTTGCTTTCTTTTAAATATATGGAAATTGTATTGAAGGGTAAGATTCACGTCTATCAGATTCTGTCATTAACATGTGATTGAAAGCTAACAGAAGCTGGCTCTCCTACACAGCTAATGAATTTAAACTCTTTAATAATTTGAAAACTATCCTTAGGAACAAACACATTTAATTAATTATATGGTATATACTTGAAAGTAATGTAAATATGTGTATAATTAATTATGTAATATATACTTGAAATTAATGTAGATATATGTGCAATTAATGATATAATGTGTACTTGAAATTAATGTGTGTGTGAGCGCGCATGAGGGCGCACACGAGCGTGTGTTTGTGTGTGTGTGTGTTGACATTTTCCCGTAGCCTCGTGTATTTGAACACTTGGTCCCCAGCTAGTGGCCCTCTTTGTAAAGGTTGTGGAAGCTTTAGGAGGTGAGTCTTGCTGGAGAAAGTGGGTCACTGGGTTGTGGGACTCAGGGCTGCTGATGCAATGTGACTGGCTGCCTTCTGATCCTGGCCCTGTGCTTTCTCACCGTGATGGAATGTATGCCCTGCATTTGTAAACAGAATGAACTCTGCCTGCCTCCGATTGTTTTATGCAGGCATTTGTCTCAGCAATGAGAAGACTAACTGCTATACATATGTTAATGCATTCATCTGCAAGTATTTACATATATTAAAATGTGTCTAACAAAATCATAGCATGAAGGCTGTGTAGTAGAATAAAAAGGGGGTTGCTGCTGCTGCCTGCTCTACTGCACAGCTGCTGCCTGCTCTACTGCACAGCTTTTGCACAGCTTTGTGTCATGCCTTACCTTGCAACCCATGGGTTTCCTTTTGTTTTGTTTTCTCTGCAATACAACAGTTAATTTAGTGAGGGTTGGCTTTAAAAAAAAAAAAACACGGTAGTATGGTCAAGAAAAATTTAATACTCATCTGTCAAGGACAATCACAAATCAAATGCCATGAAGTCCCACGTACGATTGCATTAGTACCATTTAGTTATAAAATAACATATATGTGGGTCCTTCTGTCTGGATGCAAGCTACCTGGAGTGTTTTATTTCGTTCTTATTCCTTGGTGGCTGGAAGTTGACATTCAGTGACCATTTTAGCTGAAAGGGACAATATAAAAATGCATTGATTCATAGTGCTTTAGAACATAATCATGATACTACCAAAGATTATACAACACAGAGCCTTTTGGGGGGGAAAGCTAAGGGTTGAATCCAGGACCTAAAACACAGAGGCACGTGCTTACCATTACGCCACATTCTCTCTAAGAGAATTTTTATATTTTTAAATCTTGAGTTGTTTCTTTGCACTTTCAAATCTTTACTGTTTTAAAATCAGAGAGATATTTTGTCATATAATTTATTATCCAAATGATCTCCAAGTGGCTAATGAAGGTCTTTCTCTGAAACATAACCATGAATTATCTTTTAATGAATACTATTATTCAAAGTCGTTATAAGATGCTGGGAGGACAGAGGCCTCTCTTTACTAATGTCAACAGAGGTGATTTCCCTGAAGGATGCAGGTGACTTCTCTGTGAAAACTCTTTTTGAAGATGACTGACTGTGACTAATCTTAAAGTCAGGTAAATTACAGAGTGCTTTTCTCTCCTGAAACATCAGAGGTTTTGTTTTTGTTTTGTTTTTTTAATGGAAGAATTTGCTTTAGCAATCCTCTGAGGTAAGCTCAAAATTATAACACTCCGTTCAAAAAGTATACATTTTATAGGCGATGTGTCTGATCTTGAGTTCTCCAAAGGTTAAATGCTGATAATTACATATAATAACTAAGTTCACACTAATGCATGTTTAGTAAACAATTAATGTAGCTCACCATAAGCCACCACACGTAGCTTATACTCTCCTTTTGAGAAAATGAGTCAGATGGATAGACATGTCCAGTTCTCTGTGTCAGACACAAAACTAAACCATTTCAATTCAACCAAGGGTTTCTTAAAGCCCGCGTTATCCATTTTGTTTCCTGTCACAAGGCTTATCCCAATGTAGTACACTATACTTGCAAGTATTTTACTCATCACCATATCAGACTTGTATGGAACAATTATGCATATCAATATTAAATTTAAACTTAAAATTAAGACTTTAAAATTAAAAAAAAAATAGTTTTGATTTTCTGAAACTCTAGAGATAAGAATTTTTTCAGGATTGGGTATCATATTTATAATTACTGTTGGTGCATAGTTACTCAAATTAGCATAAATACATTTCGAATAAGAACATCTGAAATAAAGATTACCATTTCCTAAAAATAGTCTTTCAGGAAGTTAAAAGGTTAATAAAGTTAATATTTAATGATGAGTGTGGTACCCATGTAGACATATGGTTATTGTGTAATACAAATGCTGATTTCTATATCCCCATGTCTGGTTTCAAGCCTTGTCCTGAGAATCTCCTGTCTCAATGTTGTATAAACTCTGCTCCCCAATTGTCCCTTGTTTGCCACCAAAGCAGCTTACAGCCAATCACTGAGCAGGGGAGAGAATTGGGCTTGACTTCCTGTCAGGTAGGGGAAGAGGAGTTAGAAGAGGAAATTCAGGCAGGGTCCAAGAGAGATCAGGAGAGAGGAGCTGGAGCAGGAAAGCCACAAAGGGCAAGCATCTCCGGGATATACTCTGGGAGGAAACCAATTTAGCGTGAAGGGTTAAGAATAGAGTAATAACTGCTAAGTTCTTGTGTTGTGAAGCTTATTATTAAACAAAGATAAAAGAGTCTCAATTATTTGTGTGATTGTTGGGTTAAGAGAGAAACTGAGAAACAAACACAGCTTTATAAAAATAACCTTAACATACCCACTCCATCCTATTATCCACTTACTGATGTGAGCATTTAGAGCAAATCATACATAAAATCAAACTTGGAATGGGAGTCAGATAAATATTTTAATAAATTTATTTTTCCTAAAAATGTGGCCATTGAAAAAGTAACATCAACCAATGAAATATATTATCATATATTTTTATAGATATGATGATTTGTTGGGCCAGTTCTAATTCCCAGGCTCTTTGCCGTCTTTTATGCTACTTAGCTCAATTTTCTGTCGTCTCTGCTTCTGCTCTTCTCTGCTATCCCTGCTACTCTCTCAAACTACTCAGCTGTGAAGGACTCAGCTAGCTGCTTGACACTTCTAGAGCTCCCTCTGCTGCCTCAAGCCCTGATGCCTCTGCAGCATGTTCAGTCTCTGCCACTTCTTCATCCCCACCACAAAAGCAAGAAAAGAAAAAACAAAGCACCACAGAGAAGCCATTTATAAGAGGAAGAATAGCAAGTTACCAAGAAGAGACTCGATACCCTATGAGCATATATAAGGGGATGAGGTCTCCCTCAGTCACAGACATAGGGGAGGGGAGAAGGGGGGAAGCGGGAGGGAGGGAGGGATAGGAGGATACAAGGGAAGGACTAATAATTGAGATGTAATATGAATAAATTAATAAAAAATGTTAAAAAAAAAAAAAAAAAGACTTGGTATTTCAACCAGGGGAGGCACCACCGAAGTGGCTCTCTTAACTGACTCATTAAGTGACCTTCAGTTACCTGCTTATGTAGCTAGGGTAGGACTTTTTTTTTGGCCCATTCTGATCATATATCACATGCAAATGAAGGTTTGTGTTTGGAGCAATCAAGAGCCCTTTTTCTACTCACTAGGTGAGGTGTTTCCCTGTGACCTAGATAGAAAAATTTACAGGGTCATCTGGAGTTCAGAGAGAACTGTGATGGTCAACCAACCAGCTGATTAAAAAACTGAAACAGGCTTGCCTTCAGGAGCTGAAGCAATCAGCCATGACTGTTGCATCGTTTTCTGTAGGCTCTGGCGGCATAAGAGCAGCACCGTTGCCTGTTTTTGGCTGACAGATCATCCCCTTTGGCATCGAGGCCCCCAAGGCAGCACAGAGAATCCAACAGCTGTTAATTAGGGAAGCTAGTTGCTCTATTCCACACCATCTTTACTTATACATAGAAAGTGAAGATGAGAAGGAGGCCTTATAACAAGGCTCAATGACTTGTCATTAACACGGGTGGTGATTTTAACAATGGTCCAATGACACTCAGCATCTGAGTATGGCAAGATGTCTTGATCCCCTTCCACTATATTGATACCATGTCCCCAAAACCTTTCCCATTCACGTCTTATTACAATTTCGATCCTCCCTTTAGTATCCTAGATGAACAGATATCGTAATTATGTTTCGACTTTTACATAGCTAAAACTTCTTTTTAAAATTATGAAGGGCATGAAAAATGTCCTGAGCCTTCACACTACAGGAATTTCATAAGGTATCGCCTTATGACCAGACAAACTAAAACAAAAACAATAGCTGTATTAACATGTGTCTCATTTTAACATTTTTTTCAATTTTTATATACTATCACTTAAGTGATAGCATTGCTGGGCACCAGTGCTCATAGCTTTTAAGAAACATGTACTCATCTGGGTGGTGGTGATGGCACATGCCTTTAATCCCAGCGCTCCAGAGGCAGAAGCAAGCGTGTCTGCGAGTTCAAGGCCAGCCTGGTCTGTAGAGTGAGTTTCAAGACAGCCAGGGCTACACAGACAAAGCCTGCATCAAAAAAAAAAAAAAAAAAAAAAAAAAAAAAAAAAAAACCAAAACCACGCGCTCATACTAAAGTAGTGACTATACAAAATCCGCTCGTATGCATGAAACTATACCTATCAAAAATAAGCAAGTTCCAATTCCTTCTAGACAGGAACCCTAACCTAGGCAGATTTTCAGTTTTGTATTGTTTAAATACGGGCTACATGCTGAGGAACATGTCATCTGGTGATTATTTTTGAATGAGCATCACAGACTTTAATCACCGCAATCTGACTGGTCTAGATTAATGGCTGTACCTGGTCCCCAATATGACTCAAGGACGCAGTAAACACTAGCATCTGGGGTGGCCGCTGGCGTTGAGACACTCTGTTCTGCAATGAAGCATATAACTCATGAGACTAGTCCCTAACTGCAGGCAAGGAATATACTCCACTGGACAGCATTACACTGTTGCTGTGCAGAGGCCAACATGCCTGGATTTTCCGTTGCACAGGGGATCCATGTGGCTCACATCGCCCAAAGGTCAATTGTACCATAACCATATAAGCTTGGCACACAGTCATTTATTGTCTTTATCTAGTACGATATGGTATGCGTAATTGTATGTGATATACTTTCCCAAGCTAGTAAGCTTGTTTACATGAACTTCAGAAAAGCCATGCTTGTGTGGCATTTCACTCTTGCAACAGCTGTGACATCCCTGGATGGCAGGGGCTTATCAGCCCTATGTGATTCTGTGAGCACCATGGTGTATGCAGTGAGAGGTGACTGAAACACTAAAGTCAATGACATCACTTCCCCCATTTTTAGCTGTATGTATTTATGTTTGAGGTGCCTGAGTGTGCCTGGCGTGCTGCTTCTTCCCTATGGATGCCTTAGAGTTAGTCTCTCTCTGACTTTGTAATGTGACTTTCAATAAGGACAAAGGGCCCCAGGGTAGCAATGCGTCAACCTTCAGCACTTCCTGCTGGGTAACTGATCAAATCCCTTCTTTGATATTTAGCAAGAAGGCATGCCCAAACCATTTACAATGGTGTGATTCAGTGGATTTTTGCAAACATTTTCATTTAGAGCAATTGTACCAATGTCTACTTGATTGATAAAAATAAGAATACATTGTTATTTTAGCTTTGCAGCCTGACATTTTAGCAGAATGGGAGGGGTGTGTGTGCTGTAGCCTAGAGAGTGTTGCTGAGTTTCAAACTGCTTGGAATGAACTAGAACAAGGAGAGCTTTGCTCTCAGTGCCTCAGAAAAGCCTCAGAGCTCAGATTGGTTTCTTTTTTTTTTTTTTTCTCACTTGTATCATTCTCCTTTTGCTTTACTTTGCCTTTGTAATGGCAATTTGTTTTCATTTGTTTCCAAATTAAGTAATGACGTAATATGCAACGTAAATGATGATAGTCTTTTTAACAAAAATATTAGCTTCTATATTTACTTGTAAAGTTAGTATGGCAGGGAGGAAGAGTCATTTCCCCCCAATGGCATAAGCACTTACAAGTTTACATCCCAGTAAATAACCCCAACCCATGCTCTCATGTAGGCAACCCTAACTTAGCCTGGTATGTCACAGAGAGAAAACAAACAAACAAACAAACAAAAAATGACTTTTGCAACAAGGGAAATAGAACATACCTTAACAGTTATAAGTAAACTTCTGTCATATTTGATTTCTGTGTAGACCTTTTAGACTTTTTTGGTAAAAGTATGGATGCTCTGCAACGGACAGTAAGATTTCCAATCCATCCTCTTAGTGACACTGAGCATTTACTAGGTGGGACGTGCACAGGTGTTTATTTTCACTGTCTAATTGTGATTCTAATACCTATGTTTACATTTCCTAACCAATTCCTAATACACAAACTAACATATGCCAACACCATTTGCTTTACTCTCATTCACTCAGTATCACTTTTCACAGTATTTGTTTACATTATTTTATTCCTAGACACATTCATACATGTATATAGTGTGTTTTGGTCATTTTCCACCTCCAATTACCTTCTCACTTCTATAGAAACCATTCTTTGCCCCCAACATGTCTCTCTCCTACTGTAATGGGCCATTGAAGTATAGTCACACAGCCTTGTGAAAGTATTCTTAAGAATGCTTTAAGTACTAAAACTGTCTTGGGGAAACTGGTCTCTGGTCATGTAGACCAACTACAAACTCACTGGTCACAGAGACCAGCCATACATCTCTGCACACTATGGCCCTGACCTCAAGGTCATGAGAACTGCCTGACTAATTAACTGCTATCTCTCTGCATCTGTAAATGATACTGTTTGCTGCAGATATCCAGGGCTGCATTTCTGAATACATCACAACTGGGGTTTTTGCCTTTTAAAACTTGAACAAATTAGGGATCATGGCTGCTTCCTGCCACTCTGCCTGGGACAGCCCCACTGGTAGTAAATAAAGACTCCACATAAATTTGACTTTTTTAGACTTCTTGGTGTCATCCCCAGCCCCAGCTCAGGTACCCCATAATACTACTACCATCAATATGTAGGTGATATCTCACAAAAACAGGGACCAAGTTTGCTTTTTTAAAAAAATTTGAACTGCTTCAAATATCATGCATATAGTAAATTCTTAATGAATTTAATCATATTTTTTAAAATTTTTACTTATTTATACTTGTGTGTTTGTATGTTATAGTGCATGTATTCCGGTCACAGGACAGCTTTTGTTGTCTGATGTTCTCCTTCCACTGTGTGGATTCCAGGGACAGAATTCAGGTGCCTTTTCCCACTGGTCCAGAATCACATTTTAGCAGAATAGTCCAACACTCTTAATTTTTTCTTGCTTACTTAATTTTATGTCAAACTATAAGCACAAACTAACTAGTCTGTAACTGTCTAAGCTCATATTGTCTCCATGATGAGCCTGCTTGTTTACGGAAGGCTAACTCCTTTCCTAGTTTTTTGCTTTGTTTTGTTTGTTTGTTTTCAAGGCAGGGCTTCTCTGTGTAGCCTTGGCTGTCCTAGAACTGCCCTGTAGACCCAGCTGGCCTTGAACTCACAGAGATCCACCTGATTGAGTTCTGGGATTAAAGACCACAGCCCAGCTCTCTCCCAGTTTTAAGGAAAAGAGGGAGGAAATCACACCTGCGGTGATCATGCTGTGATCAGTAAACACCAAGCATTCAGCAACTTCTACCCCCTCTTCCATACAGCAGATATATTTTGACATTTTGCGGGGGCAGAGGGTGGAAATTTTTTTTTTAATTTATTTATTTATTTATTTTTATTAATTTATTCTTGTTACATCTCAATGTTTATCCCATCCCTTGTATCCTCCCATTCCTCCCCCCCCCCCCATTTTCCCATTATTCCCTTCCCTATGACTGTTCCTGAGGGGGATTACGTCCCCCTATATATTCTCATAGGGTATCAAGTCTCTTCTTGGCTACTTGCTGTCCTTCCTCTGAGTGCCCCCAGGTCTCCCCCTCCAGGGGACATGGTCAAATGTGAGGCACCAGAGTACGTGAGAAAGTCGTATCACACTCTCCACTCAACTGTGGAGAATATTCTGACCATTGGCTAGATCTGGGAAGGGGTTTAAAGTTTACCTCCTGTATTGTCCTTGGCTGGTGCCTTAGTTTGAGCGGGACCCCTGGGCCCAAATCTGCCTATCATATTGTTCTACTTGTAGATTTCTAGGACCCTCTATATCCTTTTATTTTGCTGTTCTCCCATGCGTCTCTCATTTAGAGTCCCAATAGGATGCCTTAAAATACCCTTAAGTCTGCCTCAACTTTGGGGCTCAAATGACGATGTGACCCTGAGCATTATTTTGCATGGATCTGTAACTTGGTAGTTAGAAGTGAGACTGTGTCTAAGTGCTATATCATATACGCTATGAATTATTTCTTGGCAGGAGTGAGCATGACTTATTCTTACTTGTTCTTTTATTGAAAACAGAGTTTTTTCCTTCTCCTATAGTATATCCAGATTATGGTTTCCCCTCCCTCTACGCCTCCCAGTTTCTTCCCCACCTCCCTTCCTGTCTGGATCCAGTCCCTTTCTGTCTCTTGTTAGAAAACAAACAGGCAGAGCTAGAAAGATGGCTCAGCAGTTAAGAGCACTGGCTGTCTTCCAGAGGACCTGCGTTCATTTCCCAGTACCCACATGGCAGCTCACAACTGTCTATAGCTCAAGTTCCAGCAGATCTGACACCCTCACACAGATATACATGTAGGTAATTCACCAACATACATAAAAATAAAAATGAATTGTACAAAAATTTAAACAAACAAACTTTTAAGTTATTACAATACAATAAAGTGAGATGTGCTACATCCAGTGCTAAGGCAAGTATTGAGTGAAGGAGATACAGCAGAGAGGCTGTATCCTTGAGCTGTGCTTTAGGGAGGCAGGCTCTTGCCTGGGCCAAGGACAGTTTAGCAGCCCATCAATGCATGCTGAAAGCAGTGAGTGGTTTAGCTTGGCAGCAGTCACCATGAATTGTATCCCAAGAGAAGCTGTAGGGAGGGTGGCAAGTGGTGAATATTATGATTGCCTTAATCTATTTTCAGAAATGGCTGGCTGATATCTTCAGAGTATCCCATTCTTTTCAGCCATCACCTTATATGTGAGCTAGCTAAGAGCTTTTTTAATTCCTAGAAAACGTTTTAGGTATCTCTTGAGGATGCACTAACAACGCCATTATCATTTTATTTCATCTTTTGAGATTAGCAGACATAAATCTATTTAATATAAAGTAGTAAAAATTTAACTGCAAATATTCTTAAAAGGTTCACAACATAAATAATGCACAAGTTGGTCTCCATAGCTACTAGAAATGGATTGCTGAGTGTGAAGGGAGAAAAATGAGGTGAAATTCTGGTCAGTTAATAAGGTTTCTACTTTCCATTTTAAGAGTCGATGCTGTGAGCACTCAGGGAAATGAGGCAGTGTGGCTAACTAAGAGCTGTGGACAAAGAAGGAAGACAAGACGGAAAATCCTGGTTTGGGTAATGAATTAAATTACCTTATTGAGCTTTAGGGCTTTACAACAGTTGTAGCGTGCTGGTTTGTTTTTGTTTGTTGTTCAGTATGATATGGTTTATATCTAAAAATATATTTTTATCTATACATGTACTGAAAAAAAAAAAGTAGCATGGCAAGAGTTCTGCATGAGCCCTAAAGCTCAACAGGATAATTACCCAGAAAGGGAGCCCATGAAAGACCAAAGTAATGATTGCACTAAAGTTCCATTTAGTGAACCAGGGAGATCTATTGATTTCTAACAGGAGTGCGAGGGAGAGGTTACTCACAGGGCCATGGCTAACTCGTAAAGTCAGCTGCCTCACCCGGAAGCCCATTTCAACAGAGTGATGATGCTTTAAAGCTGCAGGTGTGGGACTTCCTAGAGGTATCCTGACAGGTCTAAGGCTCTTCTCTGAGGCTTTGCTGAGTTTACTCAGAGTTTCCTCCCCAGGCATCTATTTACGCCTCCATAAAGCTGGGAAGTGTCTTCAAACCCCTTCCAAGCTTCCGAGGTGCCCCTCAGAATGGGAGACAAATCTGTGCCAATTATATTTCTGAAAGACGATTAGTTTCCTGGATCTACAAAGAACTCAGGAAACTGAGCATGAAGAAAACAAAACCCATTAATAAATGGCGTATAAAGCTAAGCAGAGTTCTCAGAGAATGACATGCAAATCGACCGAGAAACACTTAAAAATGTTCAACATCCTTACTGGTCAGTAAAATGCAAATAAAAACTGCTTTGAGATTTCATGTTACCAAAGTCGGAATAGCCAAGATCAATAAAACAAATAACAGCGTATGCCGGCGAGAATGGAAGGAAAAGTGACCTCTTATTCATGTCTGGGTGGGAGTGCAAACCTGCTACATCTAGTATGATAGCAATGCAAAGGTTCCTCATGAGGCTAATACAAGGCCTACCACAAGATCCAGGCATGCCACTCCTTGGCATAAAGCCAAAGGACTGATCTTACTACAGAGATACCTGCTCGTTTATGTTTATTACGACTCTATGCACAATTGCCAGAAATTAAAAACAGCCTAAACGTCCAACAACTGATGAGTGGATAATGAAAATGTGGGACATTTACACAATGAAGTATTATTCAGCTGTTATGAAAATAAAATTAAGAAATCTGCAGGTAAATGGATGGAGCTTGAAACAATCACCTAGAATGAGAAAACCTAGACCCAGGAAGAGAAACATGGTATGTTTTCTCTTATATGAGGATATTAGTTTTTAATCTTTAGGTACATGTGTTTCATCCAGAATATTATTAACAGTGATTAGGTCATTACTAAAGGACTAAGGAGACATTGGAAGGCAGAGGGAAGGAAATAGAATATACTGTTATAAAAGGATACAGGGAAAATTAGTACTTGAGGATTAAATGGGGAAGAGTAGGGTAAAGAAGAGAATGAGGGGAGGGGCAACTAACACTAAAGCTCCTTTTAAAAGACATATGGAAGCCAACTACTATGGAAACATCATAAAATACATACATATTAAAAGGAGTTTAAATGGAGTTACCTTGTAATGGGAAAACCAACGCTCCAAACTAGACTTCGTATGTCACTGAATTAAACCCCCCAGTGCCAGAAATGGGTTACATATTTCTGAGTTATTGGTCAAAGAGTCTCGATAAACCGTCCAAACATTACAGACTATTGCCATTGCTTACCTGATGACAAGACTCTATTGTTGGAGATATCACTTACTTAGATCATTGAACACGGAGAAATTGTACTGGCACTCATATAGAAATTTCATCCCTTCTGACTAGCACCCAGAGTGCTGGAAGGCATTCTGCACACTACTGATGGAAGTAAAAATTAATCTTACCCACCTACAAACTCTGAGAACTATGACAGCAACCTGACTGCAAGATACTTCCACAAGTACAATAGTGGCACAAATGTTATGGGAGTAATTAACCACTTTTAGATTAGATTTGAGGTCTGCCTGACACTGTCAATGACAACCTAAGACTAGCTAAGTCATTAGTCCATTGTGGAAAATTGGTTATTAATATCTACTATTAATCCATATAATTATTATGGAGGTTATTATTTGACCTGCTGTTGATCGATAAAAGACACAGACACCTGTTAGATCTTAATATATCTATAGGTTGGATCTGAGCAGAATATAACCCCCTAAGCTACCTTTTTTCCTCCCAGTCCCACATCCCATGCAAATTGCCCTAATAATTCCTAGCTTGGCTACTTCCATAAATACTTGCACATGTATCTCATCTGGGCCTCAGAGCAGGCTCCTCATGGCCACATAATTTTTTAAGCTAACCCATGGCAACCTTTTCCTCCTTCCTCCTATCCTGTGCTCACTTAACTCTCTGTCTCATCTCCTCTTTTCTGTATCCTGTCTTCCAAGCTCTCAAACCTTAGCTTCACCTACCTCTCTTCTGCCCTTCCCAGGTGTAGGCATTTATTCAGCCACTCAGAGATAATTTGGGGGTAAGGTTACACAGTATCATTTTGGTTACATGAGGGTTTGCTCCTAGAACTGTAAGAATCTTAGCAGGGAGGGGTGGGGGGGGCAAACAATCAATTAAATACAAAGCACCAGACTAGGCTGTAACCTGAGTCCTGAGGGAAACCTATCCCTACTAGTCTGTAAAAACGAACCTAGCAATAAAACGACTCCTAATGACATTTGTGCATAGATGAGCATCTCACTCAGCCTTCAACAGAGAAGCTTCTTCTTGCATTACAGTATTAGCAGCGATACCCACAGCTGGGTAATAGGCAGAGAATAAGAATATTTGGGGCATCCAGCCCTAGATTCAATGTCTTTATCACATCTCTTATCTCAAGGCTCAGGAATTTATGCTGAAGAGAAAAAGTAGAAAGACTGTAAGAGCCAGCGGTGGTGGAAGATTCCAAGGGAACAGTGTTCAGATACAATTGGACTGCTGCCCATATGAACTCATCAAGATTGTGACAGCATGCATGAGACCTGTACACATTCAAGCCATACATAATACCAGCTCTGAGAAAGGAAGTTCACACAAAGTCCCACACCTAAGCCAGAAGATATTTGCAACTGATAGCTATTGGGAGAAGAAAAGCCAGGGTTTTGGTTTGGTTTGGTTTGATTTGATGTTTTCCAATAGTGTGACCCTAGATATGTCCATAATCATACTCCAGAGTAGGTCTCACACTTCTGAGCACTTGGCCAACACAAAACCGACTCCATGTTTTGTTTGTTTAGTTTGTGTGTGTGTGTGTGTGTGTGTGTGTGTGTGTGTGTGTGTGTCTGGGTTTTTTTTTGTTTTGTTTTGTTTTTGTTTTTGTTTTTGTATCTTTTAAAGAGAGAGACTAGCATGAAGCTGGGTAGGGAGGGAGGGGGAAGGAGTTGGAGGAAGGGAAAACATTATCGTCAAAATATATTGTATGAAAATTTTTTAAACTTAAATTAAGAATTTTAAGTGTTCCAAGTTTTCACTTTCCCAGACAAGTGACCTTCGGTTTGTCTCCTGAGTCTCCTGAGCCTTCCCCTTCCTACTAGTTGAGGAAACTGCTATGCAACAAAGTAAGACACTATTCACAGCAGAAGGTAATTGTTGAGGGAGAGGGAATCTGTATATTGAGGACCCTGAAGCTGGTAGAGTTCCCATGCTTCAGTGGATGGCCCTGGTCCCCGGCACTTATGGGCAGCTCTAACTTGACTTAATGGGTTATTTTTAAAGGCATAAAATTGAGAGGGGTCATGTTTTAGGGACTATGGAGGAAGCTGGAGTGATAAGTTTGGGGTAGGTATGATCATATTTCATTGTATACGTGTATGAAATTCTCAGAAAGTAAAGGGAAAAATTAAAACCAAAAGAAACAAACATTATAGGACCTCCAATAATCTCGCTTGTTGAGTAACTTAGTCTTTTTGGTATTTCAGAATTCATTCCAGTGTATATTAGTATGTACTTCTTTTGTCACTGCTTCACTAAACTGTGCTGTAAACTAACATTTAATTTATATTTTATTGAACACTTCTTAATGTAAGACTATTATGGTTACCATATGCATGCCAAAGAAGTTTGAGACCCTTCCTTCAAAGGTGTGCACATCAATTTTCAAGGGGAAGGAGAGTATAATGTGCTACAGATAATAAAACCTGCGACCAGAATCCTGTGCAACTTGCTGTGTAATTCAAGGGAAGGAGATCTCATGTTATATTTCATAATAAAATAACCTTCTAATTTATGTAAACACTTGTTTATCTCAATAAAGAGAGAGGGGACAATGCTCTATTAGATTGCTCTTTAACTATCTCCTAATGGCCCATGTACAGTAGATTTGTTCCTCAGAATTTCTCTAAGTGGGAGTGGCTAAACCTTTAAGATATGATGCGTGTTGGGAGGTCTTCGGGTCATAGGGCATGTTCTTGAACAGGAGAGTGGAGTCCAGTCTCTCCCTAGTCTTCTCGTCACACTCCAGTCATGAGGTGACCATTTCTATGCAACTTCATGGTTTTCCATAATGTGATGCCTCCCAACAGACCCAAAGCAAGAAAACTGAACGACTGTGGAGGCAAACCGACCCTTCTCTCCCATGTGAATCATCTCAGCAACAAAAAGCTGGCTGACACAAGGGGCTGTATAGTTTCCCTTTATTTGTGTGTTTGATCCTTTCTGGTGACATTCTTGTGGTTCCCTTTCCTTCCAAAAACATTTTACTAGGAAGAGCGGGGGGGGGGTGGGGGGGGGGTAGGCAGTACAGCTAAGTGACTGGTGTGAATGCTCAGCTGCCTCCAAACTTGTGTGCAAAATAGTTCTCTCTCTTCTATTTGCAAATGTTGATGTCTTTAAAAAGTCATTCAAAATTTCTGTGAAGATTAAAGGCTTAGTAAATGCTGAAAAGTGGCACAAAATTTTAGACAAACCACATTTTCACTCTCAGGAAATCTGATGGTTTATAGTACTTCTTCCTTGTTCTGTGACTCATCCCACACCACAGGAGGATGAGTAACAGATTGATATTTAATGAGCGGATAAATTGTAGAATTTGGTGTGTTCTTCCATGGCGTGGAGAATAGTCCTAGTGTGGGATGTTAGACGGTGCTTGGTATGGTAGGCTCGCCTCTGCGAACCAAGATCAGCCTGGCTCTCAAGATCTTCAAATTAATGATACTATGTTTTAGGGAGACGTGGGAATGATGTCCATCTTTGCTGTGGTCTGTAAAATGCTGAATTAACTTTTGGAAGCTCTTTAAAAGACTTTTTTAATTTTTTGTATTAGAAAACAAATGATGTGGCAACTTCTGGACATCTCTCCGCTGCTGGTTCATATGTTTATACTTGAGATGTTTCCTCTAGTGTCCATGTGGCTTTTCTCCACCCCAACTTCTACTTAAGACTATTTCAGAAAGTTGCCAAGCTGTTGTGAATTGGTTGTTTTGAAACATGCTGCATGTGCAACCTCCTTAACGGTGCTCCTAATGTATCAGTCATAGCTGTAGAACCTACCGCTGTATGGAAGTTCTCTCTGGAGAAGTTCTTAATGGATCTCAATTTGAAATGATGTCCCACTATCCCACTACTGTACCACTTACCAAAATGCTCATTTTGATGACTGCAGGTCATTTCTTCTCCTGGCCAAGCCATCAGAGAAATGAAAAGGAAAACAGCAGTGGGATACCATGTCGTCCCAAAATACCTCTACCAATCAGAAAAACAATCATGGACAGCAGCATGGGAGTCCCTGAAAGAACTAAAAATAAGATTACCTCACAGAGATATCCATTTATTAAAATAGACACATGCCCTAAGATTTCTGTGTTACATCTACTTCTGTTTCTGTGATTGAATGTCCCCCAACAAGTAACTTAGGGGACTAGGAGCTTATTGAACTTACAAGTCCACTTTCTAGGCCATCAAGGCTGGAATTTGAAGCAGCTAATTACCTGCACAGACAAGAGCAGAATGTGGCCATGCTTCTCCTCCTCATCTCACTTTCTCCACTCTAAAACAGGCCAGGAAGAAAACCCAAAGAATGGTGGTCATGCGGGTGGTGGCATGGGTGACCCCACATTCTATAATTAATCTCCCACAGTTATCCCCATAGGCCAACCTAATCTAGATAATAGCTTGTGGTTCTCTTGCTGGGTGAATCTACGCTTTGTCCAGTTGACAATTAAAGCAGCTGCCACGATACAGAGGACATGTACTCAGCCACGAAAAGAGATAGTTGCATTCCCCACTTGCCGTGGCAATACTGATGGCAGCGAGAAAGTGGAGTCAGCCCACCTGCCCACCAGAAGTGTATAAAGAGACTATGTGCACAGTGGAGAAGTGAATCATGAAGAAAAAAATCCTGTTGTACACAGCAAAAAAGAGGATTAGAAGATACCATTTTTTTTTTAAGGGAAGCATACCAGACACAGAAAGACAAACACCACATGTTCTCTCCCATGTGTGGAAACATTTGAAAAAGAAGTTGATCTGAAAATACCATAATAATTATGACGGACTGGTAAAAGTGTGAGGAACAGGAAGGAAAGAGTAAAAGGGCTGTTGTATAAAACGAATGCATGCTGTGTGCGTGTACGGAAATAGATAGTATTGTCAATATGCAATTAATATGTTAGTAATACCAAGAGTAAAGTTCCAGCTCCTGGCCTTGGGGAAATGATCCTAGGAAGAGAACAGACTCCAGACTCTTTAACAGAGCCATGAAAGAAATGGCTCAGATAGTTTCAATTCTAGTGCCAAGCCTAAGCCCAAGCCAGCTCTTTTTTTTTTTTTTTTTTTTGTCCCCTGCTACCACCCGGCGCCAAGTCTGTTCTCTAGAATCTGAGTATGCAGTTATCTGGAATAGCAGGTCTCATTGTTGGTTTTGCTGTGGTTATTAGTAATAGAAGCATTTGATGTCATAGCTTAATGAACACTTCCCTCCACATTTACATATCGAAGCAACTACTTGAAATGTACATAGGGGCTTTGATATTTATTTTTACTTCACTTCATTAAAATATTTTAATCACAGCTTATTGAACTGATCTCATGCCTGATATATAGAATATATGCTATAGTTTATATATAAAATAAGAAAAACCTGATCAGTTCGGGCTGAAGAGATGGTTCGGTAATTAAGAGCACTTGCTGCTCATGAGAGAAGAAAATTTTGATTCCCAGCATCCACATGCCTGCCTCACAACCACTTACAACTCCAGCATGAGGAGACTTGATGCCTTCTGACCTGTGTGTGTGTGTGTGTGTGTGTGTGTGCGCACGCACACACATACACACACACACATCACCAAATAAATCTTTTATTTTTAATCACAAGGGGTATTTTGTCTTTTTATAGTTAAAAATATGGTAAAATATATATTTAAAATAAAACAAATCATCTCCTAGATGATCAGTATGATAGCTCCTATTGAACATTTGGTTTAATGAATGTTTAGGTTTTTTCTTTTACTCTTATGCCTTTTTTTTTTTTTTTTTTTTAAGCAGCAGCCATCGCTGTAGCCCCAGCTGTCCCTCAAATATGTGATCTTACTATTTCAACTTCCCAAGTGCTGGGATTGCAGGTGTCTGATTCTTTACTTTTAAATTTATATTATTTATTTATTCACTTTACATCCCAATCATAGTCCCCTCTATCCTCTCCTCCCAGTTCTATCTTCCCTCTCTCTTCCCTGTATCCCCCCTCCCCTACCCCTCAGAAAAAGGACGCCTCCCCCAGCACTACCTATCCCAGCACATAAAGTTGCTTAGGGGAGTGCCACCAGGGGGAAGTGATCAAAAAGCATGTAAGAAAGTCCTTGTCAGAGTCATCCTCTGCTTCCCTTACTAGGGTGCTCACATGAAGACAAAGCTGTCCATCAGGTACATATGTGTAGGAACCCAGTCCTTGGTTAGTGTTTCAGTTTCCTCAAGCCCCCCCCCCCCCCCGGCCTTACGCTAGTTGGCTCTCTTGGTCTTCTTATGCAGCTCCTATTCCCTCCAGGTCCTTCTATACTTAGTCCCAACCTTCCACAAGGCTCTCTGTGCTCCGCCCAATGTTTGGCTGTGACCCTCAGCATTTGTTTCAATCTGTTGCTAGGTGGGGTCTATTAGAGGACAGTTATGCTAGGCTCTTGTCTACAAGCATAGCAAAGTGCCATTAATAGTGTCAGGGGTTGGCTCTCTTACATTTGTTCGACTATGTTCATAGCAGCTTTATTTGTAATAGTCAGAAACAGGAGACAACCCAAATATTTCTGAACTGAAAAATGGATAAAGAAACTGTGGTGCATTTACACAATGGATACTCAACTATAAAAATCAAGGAAATCATGAAATTTTCAGGCATATGAATGGAACTAGAATCAGGTAATATAGACCCGGAGAGACACACATGGTATATACTCACTTTTAAGTGGATATTAGTCATGTAGTACAGGATAACCATACTACAATTTACAGACCCAAAAAAACTAAGTAACAAGTAGGGCTGTTGTCCAAGGATTATTGTGTAATTCAAGTGTTTACTTCTGTATCCTCCATATCTAGTTGCAAGCTTTGTTCTGAGACTCTCCTGTCTCAACATTGTATAAACTCTGCTCTCCAATTGTCCCCTTGTATGCCAATAAAGCATCTTACAGCCAATCACTGAGCAGGAGAGAGAATAGGGCTGGGTTTCCTTCCAGGTAGGGGAGGAGGAGTTAGAAGAGGAAATAGGAAATTCAGCTACAGGCAGAGGTGCAGGAGAGATGAAGACAGATTCAGCTGGAGCAAAACAAACAAACAAAAACAAAACAAAACCCTAAAAAGCAAGTAACTTGGGGATTTGGAGAAAGATAGAGCCAGGAAAGCATAGAGGGTTAAGAACAGACTTAAACTGCTTAAGATGGTGTTGTAAAGCTTTATAATCAAATATAAAAGAGTCTCAATTATTTGTGTGATAGCTGGGTTAAGAGAGGAACTAAGAGAAACAAACAAAGTTCTATAAAACTAACTTTACTAGAGAGCCCACTGGAGGATGCATGAATCTCAGTGAGCGGGAGAAACAGAATAGACAAAGAAAGTGCTTGAAGAGAAAGAACAAGAATAGGAGAGGGAATGCTGAGGGAAGAAGGTGGGGATCTGATGTGGGGAGGTGGGGAGGGGCTGAAGGACAAAGAGCTTGCAGAGGGAAGAGAAACTGTTGCTGGGGGCATCTCTGAGACAGGCTGAAGACCTACAACAGGGTAGGCTTCTGGGAGGATATGGAGGTGACTGTAGCTGAGACCCCCCTCCTAGTGGTGGACCTGGAGACTAAAGAGGCCACCCTCTAACCAGGGAGGACTGCTAGTAGAGAAAGGGAAGCATCAACCCACCCACAAAAACTTCAGTGCAATATGTACTTTACTTACAAGATGTGCAGTGATAATAAAAGAACAGAGATTGAGGGAATGTACAGTTAATGCCTGGCCACACCATTAAAGGTGTCTGCTTCTTAGCATGGAAATATTTTGGCTTTGGGAGTCATTCCCATGAGAAATGAAACTTGGAGAAGCATATGCTATTTAGTCACCAAGGATTTCTACAGTCCACACCCTCTTTCTAGTCCTCAGAAGTGAGGAAAGAGCAAGATCTTTTGAAGCCTTTGGTTGGAAATAAAAGATCCTCCTGGCAACATAGGTCACTAACCGGTTGTATTGAGAGAGATGTCCAGGGTGTGCTGCACATTGCCAAATGGGCCTGACTGCCAGATGCTGTGCGCTGTCTAGTGGGTGTATTTGCGTGCAAATGGTTTCCATGGTGTGGATTTTGCTGTAGTCATTTTGTCCAACCTCTTTTGTTCTCATCTTGCCTGGGTCTGATTCTCCAAACTTTGTGATATTTCTTTACTTTTTAAAAAGTCTGTACAATGTACATCACTTTCTCTTTTTGGAATCAATCGCAATAATTTCTCCGTGAAGTTTAACTAAACATTAGCGGTTGTATCTCTGTTTATACTAATATCTTGGCAAGTCTTTGCAATGTCTGCACTAAAGGCCCTCAAAGGGAAGTAAGGGAGCCTGAGAGGTAAAAATTTTGGAGGATTAATGTGGATTGCTGATGAAACAGTAAGTAGAAGAATCCATGTTGGGTTCTTCCCACTTTGCTTCCCCTTTAAAAGTAACTTCCTCATTAATTCCGCTTCTATCATCAAGATCCACTTTGGGAGACAGGAAAGACTGGATGAGGAGAAATGAAAGGCAGCCACAGACATAGAGGGACATGAAACACGTTGTGTTCCCTTTTTTGTGCTCAACACCAGCCCAGGGTGGCTTTGAGAGGAACAGCATGTGCTCACGGCCTAGGTGAAGGCCAGTGAAAGGATGTGTATCACCATACATGCCAGCAGAACAAAAAATGAAGTCAGGTCTAATTCTTCCTAATCAACAGATACATGTACAGTAGTTAACCCTCCAGGTTGGGATACCCAGAGGATGCTCTTGTTCTTCCACTGTTCCTGATGAATGGGATTGGAACAAGGAGAATTTCAACCCAAAGGATGCAGATGTGAGCCGCCTGTTGCTTTTGCCTTTGCAATTTTATGTTTCTACACTTCAAGCATCGGCATTGCATGGGACATTTCAGACCAACTGGAATTCAGTGCAGGCACATTACAAACTAGACCTCACCCAGAACATCACCAGTTTACACAGCTCTGCACTGAATTAGCACACATGTGTAGATGTCGTGACTCCTTATGCATAACAGCAAGCCAAGTGAGGGCAGACGTCTCCAGCAAATAAGCATTTGTGAAACATTAGATGAAAGAGACATGAAACATGATTAAATTGAAAACAAAACAAAAATTTGTGCAAGGAAAATGATTTGATGGTTAACAGTGTCTCTTACGCAACTGTGAGGAACTTCATTTGAATGCCAGGAGTCACATAAAAAAGCTTGGGTACATCCACTTGTAACTACAGCACTGTGGGCTTACAGGAGGGTCACTGGGGCTTTGTGGCTGCCAACCTGGCTGCAGGATCATTGGGAGATGTTTTCTCAAGAGAATGAGTACAGGCTCCCAGTACCCTTCTTTAGCTTCTATAGATATGCTCAAGCATGCATACCCACATAAGTGCATACACACACACACACACACATACACACACACACACCTGAAACAATAGAAAACAAACAGAAATTTAGAAAAAAATTTTAAAATGTGTGTGTGTGTGTTTCTGTGTGTCTGTGTGTGTCTGTGTGTGTGTGTGTGTGTGTGTGTGTGTGTGTGTGTGTGTGTGTGTGTGTTAGCATGAATATCCAAGTCAGTGGACAGCTTGTAGGGGTCAGTTGTCTCCCTCCACCATGTGTATTTTGGGAATTTAGCCCAGATTATTTCACTGTAGTCATGTGCCTAACCTCTATCATCCATATGTTGTCCAGAGGCAGGCACACTGCTTACCAGGCCTAAGAAACTTCTCTAAGAAATTTGTCTTTTTTTTTTTTTAAAGTTATTATGATCATAAGAAACCAGTATGGATCACAGATATTGTTCTTATGGTTCTTATGTAGTGGGGATTTTCAATAATACCAGTTAAGAACTAATAATCATTGCCTGTAGTTTCAGGATCAATGTCTTGGTTAGTGTATCTATTGCTTTGAAAAGACACCATGACCAAATGCAACTTAGGGGAATATGGGTTTATTTCATCTCACAGCTTATAGTCCATCATCCAGAGATATCAGAGCAGGAACTCAAGGTAGGAACCTGAAAACAGGAACTGATACAGAGGCCATGTGGAGGAGTGCTGCTTCCTGGCTTGCTCCCCATGGTTTGCTCAGCCTGTTTTCTTACAACTTCTAGGACCCCTAGCCCAGAGGTGCACAGCCTACTGTGATCTGGACTGCCCACAGCAATCATCAACTAAGAAAATTCAAGACAGGCTGCCTCCCGGCTCGTCAGATTGAGAAATTTTCTCAGTTGAGGCGTTCTACTCCAAAGTGACTCTAGCTTGCGTCAAGTTGATGTAAAACTATTACATACAGGCAGCACAACTAAATTTGCTTTTGGACTGTGAAAGGATACTGTGAAGAGGCAGTATGGCTTACTAGCCACTTCATGGCTGAAGTCTTAGGTTTTGGAACAAGTACTTCTTATTCATGAGTCAAGTATTAAAGTTAACACCCAGAAATTGAGAACCAGGAAAAAAACATTTTTTTTTTTCAGTTTAGAAGAGATAGTTTTAATCTTTGATCCAAGTAATGAAAAATATAATTGAAGTCATGCATGGTAGCATACGCCTATAATCCCAGAATTTGGGAACCACAGTAAGAGAGGAAGAGCCCCAGGCCAACTGTGACTACTACACAATGACACTCTTTCTCAAACAAGAACAACAAAGTTGACGGTTTAGCACACACAACAGGAAGGTTTTTAAGTCTTGCTTCTCTAATCAAAGATTCCAAAGTGCTTCCACAGTTAGAAATAGTAACCCCAGGATCTAAGCATGTTTAGGGGTTTCCTCTAAAGAAAAAGAATTGAAATCTGTTTCCAAAAGACTTGTAAAGAAATTGTTTCTGGTAATTAAGTACCTGTGTAACTGTGGCATGCCAGCATCTTTGCATCTTCTTTTTCTTCTCTTTGACTCCCAAGCCGGTGGCAGGACCCTCGCATATAATTGGCCAAAACAAATTCTACTAGGAAAGAAAGCAAGAGCAGATCATTTGTACTAACAGCTTATTATGCGGCAGACGCCATTTTTCTTTACATCTGTGTTCCATTGTTTAACGCCAACAATAGCTGCTGCTAAGGTGAAACTCATTAGGGCTGCCTCCTTCTGCCATACCATGCCAAAATCTGGTGATAATTCCATGCCTGTTCCTGCATCACTTCTACTCATTGGAAATGAAATGAAAAACCTCAAAGAAATTCATTTCAAGCATTATTTCCTCATGTAAGACTGCTGTTTCCCACGCAACTCAGAAGCATATATTTATATTATATATCAACTTTACATTGAAAAATAGGGTCAACATGTCCCCTGGAGGGGGAGACCTGGTGGCACTCAGAGGAAGGACAGCAGGTTGCCAAGAAGAGACTTGATACCCTATGAGAATATACAGGGGGAGGTAATCCCCCTCAGGAACAGTCATAGGGGAGGGGAATAATGGGAAAATGAGGAGGGGGAAAGGCGGGAATGGGAGGATACAAAGGATGGGATAAACATTGAGATGTAACAAGAATAAATTAATTTAAAAAAAAGGAAAGAAAGAAAGACAGGAAAAGATCCAACAGAAAAAAAAATAAAAAAAAAATAAACAAGGGTTTCAAATAAAAAAAAAAGAAAAAAAGAAAAATAGGGTCAACATAGATGATGTGGTCTCAAGATGATATTCTGCTTATAAACATAAAAAATAAAAAGTAGCTTTTTCATTGAAAAGACATTTCAAGGAAGTAACAGAAAATTAAATTTATGATATACGTTAAGCAATTACATTGCAAAAGGGAGCAGAGCTAAATATAGGTAATTAGGAAGATAATATTACTTATACTCAAGTAAGATTTTCACTGTTTCCTTCTTGTTGAATCCCTGATGGTGGTATTCCCTTTGTTGCGCAAGCAGAGAACACTGAATATGGAATTCCCCTTTAGCACAAGTGGGAATCTTCCTTTAGATCAAGGCTGTATCAGCGACCCATGCTTTGTTTCCAGTCTCTGCTGGAGAGTGAATGGATGTACATTCTGAAAGCAGCATGTATGGCTTTGAACAGGAAGGATATGCCTGCATCTGCTTCACCATCGGAAGGAAGCCAACCACACGAAGCTGCTGCATCTGCTTAAGGTAGACTAAACGTATCAGATAAAACCTTGCATCTGACACTCCTTACGAGCTTCACAAAACTATGAAAACTGGTTTTCAAATTACTGAGTATCTAGCGATGAAGAATATCATCCCCTAAGGCATGGGAGGGAAAAGAGGCAGGGCACTGAAGGAGGCTGCCTTCATTTTCTCACAGGGTTGTTTTGGAGAGCAGCTCATGGAAAAACATAGATGTATCTGGAAGCTTCTCTGAACTGAGAGATGGAACTCAGAATCTAGGGAGACAGATATGACTGGACACTGCCAGGCACAGAGTCAGTGAGGTGAGAGCTACACAGAGAGGACAAACTCTACAGAGTGTTGAGACTACAGCTAAGCTCAGATCCGTGTCCTCCAAAGCAGGGTCCTAAGGCTGACAATGGTCAACCCAGAGAATGTGAGGGAACAAAAGCCCATACTCACACAGACCTGGAACACTCTTTGTCCTAGTCTAGCATTCAAAGTAGGAATCCGCACCACTCCAGGGGTATTGTGCTGATCAGTGAGGTTTTACCTAAATACTACAGTACCACAGATTCCACACCAAGCAGCATTTTGGGCTTCCTCGCTGAAGCTTAAAAATTATTCTCATGAAGGCTGAAGAGATGGTTTAGTGGTTAAAGGCAGAAATGTTCAGCAACTCAACTACCTGAACACACACACACACACTTAAAACAAACCTCTTTCTTAAAAGTATCAAATGGAAGAAAATACCCTTTATTTTCACTGAAAACAAGAAAGTAGATCAATATGAGAGAAAAACAAATTGTAAGGAAAGTATGGACCATTTTGAGAAGATGAATCAGCCCATTGAGATTATCACAGATACCATCCATGATGGCATTAATAACACTAGCAAAGCCATAAATACAGTTGTGTTCCATGTATTCAAGAAGTGAAGGGCATACTAAGCATAAACAAAAACATAGGCATGTAAACATTACTACTATCTATGTCACTATCAGACAAGATAGTAGACATAACATGAAATAATATGAAGGCCATTTAATAATGGTAAGCGTATCTATTCAACAGGATATTAACACTTGTTAGTAATTCAGAACCCAAAGTTTTAAAATACATAAAGTGAAAAGTAATAAAATAATAAAAGGAAATATACATCCATAGTTAAAGATTTCAACAACCCAAATGGGAGGACACAAGGGATGGGATAACCATTGAGATGTAACAAGAATAAATTAATAATAAAAAATTAAAAAAAAAAAGATTTCAACAACCCTCCCTCAATGGAATGTATAGAATATAGCAGCATATTATTATATAATATTTTGTAGGACAAATAGTCTAAAGTACAATATAATGGTTTAATGACACTATCAAGGATATTGATATAATTGAGATTTTTATAACTCCCTACCCACACATAGAAGAAGACCTATTGTGTTCAAATGCCCTAGGAACATTTGTGGAGCATAGTTTGGGTCACAAAATGAGTCTTGATAACTTTTAAATGATTCCAATTATCTAATGTATGCATATTGGCCTCAGTGAAATTAAATTAGAAATTAATGAGAAAAAGATAACATAAAAACTGCACATTTCTAGGCACTAACATAAAAACTGCACATTTGTAGGCACTAACAACACTTTTATAAATAAACCAGGGGTCAAAGTTGCAATCAGCATTGGGGAGGGTTAAAGTATTTTGAATTATAATAAATTCCAAAAGATAAAATTTCTAAACATACAAAATAGAACTACAGAATGTTCTAAGCAGAAAGTCAATCAGCTGGAATTCCTCCTCAAAGAAAAGACAGGAAAAAAAAAGGACAAATTAGACCCAATCAGGGCTCTCTGTTGTGAGCTCTTAGTCTCATTAATAATAGAATTAAGAAACAGATTTGGAAAGGTTACTGAGGACAATTCTCTTAGGCTTGTCAAAGCCTTATATCATTCTGTATATGCATGTTGATTTAAAAAAGCACCTCCGAGATATGGTCTCACTTTATTGCACAGGCTGGCCTTGGACTTTGTAGCTAGGGTGGCCTCAAACTCATGACCCCTTTGCCTTAGTTTCTCAAGCACTAGGATTCCTGAGGTGGACTGCTACACCCAGAATAGCCTTTATTTTAGTCTCAGTTGTCATTATTAAGCATGAATTTTCTGCAAAATCTTCCACAGTACAAATCTTCCTGAAAGTTAAACAGTTTGTGAGACCTTATAAGGAAATCATCGAGGATTGTCAAAATGAGAAAAGAAGCCACACTAGCAAGTAGGATACATGGCTATAAAGTACCAACCTCAGGCTCATATTCTGAAGAAAAACAACACTGGAACAATGAAACTCAATGAAGCAATTTGCATTTTCAAATGTTTATAATCTGTCTTCCAAAACCCACCAAACCCGTCTCCTAATCCTCAAATACATTATGTAGAAGTTCTAAGGAGATCTCTATGGAGGCAGCTCAATCCAATCCTCGTCCTCCATAAAGAGTTTCAATAAGGACGGGCAGTGGTGGTACACACCTTTAATCCCAGTATTCAGGAGGCAGAGAGACAGGTGGATCTCTGTGAGTTCGAGGCCAGCCTGATCTACAGAGCAAGTTCAGGACAGGCAAGGCTACACACAGTGAAACCCTGTCTAGAAAAACAAAAAAACCAAAACCACATAACAATAACAACAACAACAAAATGTTTCATTAAGTCATCAGTTACTATGCCCTCCCAACTCCATGTGAGGAAACATAGCTAGACCAAGAGCTATTTTGAAATTTGTTTTGTTCTAGGCTCTTCCACTCCCAGCCTACCCCTTGCTGCTCTTTCAGTTTTAGCTTTTATAGCTGGCTCATAGTTCCACTCCTAGTTTGCAGGAATCTGCTCTTTTTTGTAGGCTCAGCTTCTTCCTTGTTTCTGTGGAAGCTTTGCCACTTTTGTGGGTGCTTGACATGGCCATATCAATGTCAAATGACACACATTCTGTCAGGATTTTATGCACCCGGGGCTTCCGCTGCACTCCACAGCTAGCCATAGTCTTCGTGTGAGAACAGGGTTATCATGCCACAAGTTCTGACCCTCTTCTCTTAGTACTGAGGCTCGGGAAGAAACGGGCGAGATGACACAAGGTTTAATGGGACAGTAATAGGAAATATCAATGAAGATAAACCTTGGGAGAAGTATAAAGGCATTACATGTGGAAGCTTTACTGCTGAATTAGCTTGGACTCTGACTATAACGCCAGGAAAACTTCTTAATATTTAGTTCAAGGTCCAAGCAGAATGATATCTGAGAAATAAGAGCTAGCTATACTTCATTTCTGCCCAGGATCCTTGACATGTATGGACATGAAAACTGTATGATCATTAGCCATACTTTATAGCTCTGGTGTTACTTCCCTCTCAGTATCATGCAACTTCTCTAAATGTGTATTAATTTTACAGCTGGAGAAATTCTCTCTCTCAAAGAAGCTTGTGATACATAAATGATACAGTACCAGAGATATTGCACAGTTTGTAGTGGTCTGTGATCTCGTCGCTGTTAGCTAGACATTAGTACTATGTAGTACTATGTATTCGCTTGAATGAAAAAAAAAATCCATCAAGGAAATAATATTGCTTGAACTTTTGGGCCTTATGCCATGTGACCTTAGAGGCCAGGCAGGAAGAGCGACACAGAACTAATGTTGTCTGTAGTAGAGTTTGATTGAGCCACCTTGCCTATTCTGAGTGTAGGACCACTGAGACTAAACCCACAGTCCCCATAGTCAGGAACAAGCATATAAAACTCTTGTTCATCCCATTAAGATGAACAATGGCTCTTTATGTCCTGTGAGCATCATAGATGAGCATGAAGCTCTGATTCTATATGCTTGGTGGTAGTGGCTCACACCAGGCATAGGTATAGCGCAGGCACAATTTCCCGTGGCAAGATGACAGCTACTTAACATTCCCTATGGAGGCTTTTTAAAAAGGGGTCTTCCTTGATATTCTAAGAGCATATATAGGGGGAGGAGGTCTCCCTCAATCACAGACATAGGGGAGGGGAGAAGGGGAGAAGTGGGAGGGAGGGATGAATGGGAGGAAACAGGGGAAGGGCTAACAATTGAGATGTAATATAAATAAATTAATAAAAAATAAAAATAGAAAAATAAAAAGGGGTCCCCAGTTTCATGAATACTTCCTGTGTCTAACCTTGGCCTGATAACAGTCAGGTCTTGCACCTATGCTGCTCCCTCCCCTGAGAAAGTCCTCTAACCTGAGGCTTTAACTGCTGGAAGGTATGTGCCTTGTACTCTCTAGTTCTCTCCTGCAACAGGGACATGGTGTCTGGTTTTGGTTCCGTTTCTTGGAGACTCCTAGCTGTGAAGGGATAGCAAGCCAGCCTTTTCTCTCAGATTTTAATATCTTCGTTGGCTCATAAATGAGATGCTAAGTTTGTAGTTCTGTTCATGATATTTCTCCATTGAAAAAAAGCTGACAGTAAGCCTTTTGGGAGACTCTCAAGTTCAGAAGCTAGTTCTGGAAACCAGCAGGTTTGCCCTGGTGTCAAGCATCAGATATCTGTTGTTGCAACTCTACGTTTTAATTTGGTGTTATACTATGCAGCTCACGTGCATCACCGATTCATTGAGCCAAACTTTCTACGTGCCTCCTGTAGCAGATCAGGACACACACTTGTTCTTATAATAGTTCAAAGAACAATAGCTCTTTGAAGTGTGTGGCCTAGAATTTTAGACCATGTTACTGCTATATCTCTCATCTCTGGAAGATTTGTTTGTTTAGTTTAGCTTTTGTTTTAAGTTTGTCTTTCTAATTTGGTATGTAAATACATGTAGAAAATTTAGCACTGTGAAAAAGCAAAACATATGGATTTTCAATTATGTGATTTCATGTCAACTAATATTTTTATTCTATAGTAGAAGGCGCTTTAACAATGTTATTAGCACACAGAGCTAAACTCTTTGTTTTATATATAGGCATATATAATACATATTATAATGTACATATATGGTATGTATAGAACTAACTTGACTAGACAGAAGCCTAGGAGATGTGATGGATTTAGGTTCTGGCTACTGTAATAAGTGCATTACTGTAGCAAAGTGTCTCACATGATTTTTTTGTGGCTTCCAGTTAAATATAATATTTTAAATTTCATGATACTGTTCACTACTGTGTAATCATTTTAGTAACAAACAAACATTCCTTAATTAAAAATAATGTATTCCTAGCAAATGCTGGTTGGCATCTTACTTCAGGGCTGATTGCTGATCATGATGGCTGTGGTAGATAAAGACAAAGGTAGTTTTGTTAATTGCTTAATGTGAGGCAGAAACAATGTCTGCAGCATCCATTAGCTTTTCTTTTTATGTAAAACCTTGCTGTTACGTGCAAGATATTCCATAACATCTTGTCAAGTACAGAACCTTAAAAATGGACCTAATCTCTAGACTCTGATGCTTCATTACCTAAATGTGACATGTCTGCTAGGCAAAGTATTAACAAAACCAATGTGTGTGTGTGTGTGTGTGTGTGTGTGTGTGTGTTCACAGGAAGCAACTCTGCAGCCACTACAGATTTTATCATCGATCATTGCTTCATGTCCCAGAGCTAATTCTAGTTTTCTTCTCACTGGACCCCAAGCAGGATAATTTCTTGGAATGAAGTCGTGGGACCTCTCAAAGTTGTCCATGATGGTTAAGCCATTTTTTCAAAACTCCTTTTAATGTTGATGTTTTAACTTCAGGCAATCATGGATGCTCTTAATGGGACTTGCAATGGGGAAGGTTTTCAACTCACCTGTCCCAGATCTATCAGATGAATCACTGCCTAAGATCTTACAAAATGTAGTTCTTAAATAATATGGTTTGAAACTCCATAAAATAGCATATAAAATGGAAGCTTTGCTAGCAGACATTCTTATAATTAAAAAAGAAACATTGAAAACATTAACTAATAACAGATACAACTGCTAAGCATATAGGTGGAAGGAGTAAGATTAAAGTCAAAACTTCTGAGTATATCTTTTAGTCTTATCATTTTAAGACTGAACAATTTACATATTTAAAATGCAATATATAGTTTAAGGTCTCTCAACATAACTTGAAAATGAACTACGACATGACTCAGCTTTAGCATTACTAGCCATCTACTATACCGGAGAGACTTTAAATCTTACCTTAGGGACACTTTCCTTGTCCGTTGTTGCTCTATTCACAACAGCTAATAAATGGAATCAACCTAGATGTCTACCAACTGATGAATGGATAAAAAAAATGTGGTGCATATATAAAATGGAATGTTACCCAGCTGTGAAAAAGTGAAATTATTAATATTTTAGGTAAAAGGATGGAACTAAAAAAATTATACTGAGTGACATCACCCAGGTCTAGAAAGACAAATATTTCTCTCTCTCTCTCTCTCTCTCTCTCTCTCTCTCTCTCTCTCTCTCTCTCTCTCTCTCTTATGTAGATTTCAGCTTCAAATTATTTGTTTTGTGTGATTATCTTGAAATACATGTAGAAGCCAGAAAGCTAGAAACACCCTACTAGGGATGGATGAATTAAGATAGTAAAATGTGCATAAAATGAAAGTAGAAATGGTGGATATTGAGAGTAGAGCGGTTCAGATATAGAGTGAAGAGATGTAGATGAAAGAAAACAGGGGGGCTGGAGAGATGGCTCAGAGGTTAAGAGCACTGTCTGCTCTTCCAGAGGTCCTCAGTTCAATTCCCAGCAACCACATGGTGGCTGACAACCATCTCTACCCTCTAATGGCCTCTTCTGACCTGCAGGTGTACACGCAGATAGAGCACTCATATACATAAATTAGATAAAGTTTTTTTTTTTTTTTTTTTTAAAGAAAGAAAACAGGGGTGAGGATTCACCAAAATGAAGGATGGGTAAAAAAAAATCCACGTGAAAACTCACTTTTTGCAATTCCATTTAAGAGCAATGGAAAGGGGATGACTATATTCCTCCCAGAAAATAAAAAGATTCATTAATGAAAATCTCAGTGCCATGGATAGGATATCTCTATATGAGTTATTAGAGATCCAAGAGGTTCCCCAGACAGTATAGGACATTGATATTGTTTCTTGTTGTCCATCATAACTAGATAGTACAACCCTATTGCTGAAGATACCAATCACTCAAGAAGATTCATGACATAAGACACTCGATCTTGAAATCAATGAGAAACCCTCTGCCTTCGGGCTAGCTTTCATTATGCTGGAAAGTGTTATGGAGGAGAAAAGACATCAGTGATCTGTCTTAGTGTTGGCCCTTGCATGCTACAACAGTATCTGCTAGACAAGATGTGCCCACTGCAATGGTGGCATGATGGTTGGAAAGGCAACCAATTATGTTCTGACTGGACCTGAGGCCTGCTCCACAGGAGAAATTGTTATGCCTCGTACTGTAAACCTGATCAAATAGCCATGTCTGGGGAGGTTGCAGGCCCTACGGAGAACCTACTGGTGATGTTTAGCTAAATAGTCATGTTATCAAACTGCATTCTAAATGTTTCCAAACTTAGATTTGTGCTGCTTTTAACCTTGATCAGAGAAGCTATTTTTCACAATTTGTAGTAGCTAATGCAAAGATTTGATGACTGGCCAATGTGCTGAAATTAAATGAGTCTGGGTGTTCAACCATAAAGGATCATCTATATCAACCTTCCCCCTCCTGAAATAATGTGAGAGCTGGATGGTAGGGGGAAGAGCTACAAGAAACAGTCTTCTGGATACAACATGGCTATTGAGAAACTCAGTAGTCCAGCATGGATTGGGAAGGGGCTCCTGAGGCCCCACCCCTAGCATGAGAGCTCCTGGCAGTTGATGAGTGCCAAGGACAGGAGAGTCACTTTTATTTGGGGTATGGCAGCTGGTTGGTGCCCATGACCAAGAGGATGGCCTCATATCCATATACTTGTGAAATCACTAATTTTTTTTCTCAGTGGATTATTAATTTGTTTCAAATTGAACATGAAGTGGGAGAGACACTTATTGGCAGGGGAGTAACCAACCAAAATCTGATTGAATTTAATGCCCACTACATAAGATGGAACCCATGTTGGGGTGGTGAAGGAGAGACTAGACAGCAGAGTGGACCTACGGAAAACCATTTACCAGTGTTCTGCTAAAGGGATCTAGTAATAAATGGCTCCTAACGACATTCTGCTTACTCAAATTCAGTGTTCTCCTCAGTTATCACCAGAGAAACTTCCTCCTGCAGCAGATGGAAACAAAGCAGAGACCCCAAAACTGAACAATATGCAGAGAAAAAGATCTTAGAAGATGTCTCCATCACGTCCCTTTCCTCAGGCCTCAGAGGACTCTGCAAAGAGGAGACAGAAAGATTCTAAGAGCCAATGGGGATGGAAGACATCAGGGCAACAAGGCCTTCTAGGCACAACACCGCTGAGGCACCTATGAAACAGAGACTGTGGTCCTAGCATCCAGAGGTCCAGAGGGGCAATAGACACAAATCCCTATCCCTAACCCAGAAACTCTCAACTAAGTCCCCTCCCTACCCTCCCCCCCCCCCTCTCTCCCTCTCTCTCTCTCTCTCTTTCTCTCATAGGCAACTTTTTGCAAAGGAAAAAGTAGTTTTCATCAGTAAATTCTCACTGGGTATAAAAACCACACTTAAGGACAGCTCGGCAATAGATGGCAGACAAAACAAGCTTGGCAGTGTTGTTCTAGGCTTTTGTCTCCTAATGCTTTGTCTGGGCTTTAAAAAAAACAAAAACATACGGATCTGCTTATATTTTGTGATTTTCGATTCTGTGTTTTAATGAGATTTATGTATGCGTACATGTGTGTCTCTGCACTGTATGTTTTTTTTTAAAGATTTATTTATTATTATTATATATACAGTGCTCTGCGTGCATGTACATCTGCAGGCCAGAGAAGGGCATCAGATCACGTTAATAGATGGTTGTGTGCCACCATGTGGTTGCTGGGAATTGAACTCATGACCTGTGGAAGAACAGTCAGCGCTCTTAACCTCTGAGCCATCTCTCCAGCCCATGTTTTTTGTCCTTTCTCTTTGGCTATTATTTTTTTCCTGATTGTTTTGCCCTATTCTAGTTTGCTTGATTTTCTTATTTTATTTTATTTTTTATGTGCCTGTTTGTTTTCTAATGAGAGAGAGAAAAAAGAGGCATGGATTTGGGTGGGTGGGTATATAGAGAGGATCTAGGAGGGATGGGGAGGGGAAATATAAATATAAATATAAATATAAATATAAATATAAATATATTTTCAATTTTTAAAAAAGTAAAAAAAAATTCTACTGCATCATTAGTACTTAGGAAATGTATTTTTTAAAGTTGTAAGTATTGAGCTAACATATTATTTATTGATTCATAATAAATTGTCCCTGAGCTTAGTGGCATACAAAAATGGTCAGTGAAACAACTGGAGCATCATATGAGTCATTAATAGACCAATGTCTTATTATTTCTACCACTAGGCATAATTAAAATTTCTGAAGTAGTAAAAACATAAAAGGGTCACATTGCAACCAAGAGGCATTAACTGGTGTGGCTTTTCTCATCTACTCCCCGTTTCTGATGTTCATGAGGACGAGAGCTGAAGCCTAGACTCTGTGAACGGGAAGCCACTCAAGGTAAGTTGGCAGAATCAAACCAGCCACACGCTACCTAAACATACACAGAAAAATCCTTGTTAACTAATCAGAAAAGAAAAAGAAAAGCCAAAAAGTTTTACAGCTGCGAATCTGCAGAGTGGATTAAGACAGAATGTGCACATTAGATTTCAGAAGTCTCTGATTTTTCCATACATTAGAAACTGAACCAATAGCCCTTATGAGATATTTAAAAACAGGGGCTCTGGGAACAATCGCCTGCAACATTCAGAGCATTGTTGTTGCTTTGTAGAAGTTACCAGGGAGGTTCTTTGGTTTACTTCAGTAATGTTCAAATGACCTACATAGACATGGGTGGCTTATAAACTCAAAATGAAGCTTCCGAGAATTCTCAGTCAGTAATAAAATATTACATAAATATCTTTTCCAGAAAGTCAATTTTACCAATAGTTAAGAGGAGAAACTTTTCATAACAAGCAGCATCTGAATCTCATAAATAGCAAGAATACAGTAAATATGTACAAAGTATTTTGTTAGGACTTTGCCTCACATAAATTTCTAGTTATATTTTCAGTTAGTGGTAAAATGATAATTAAATATTTAATTGGGTTGAGAGTTGATCCCAGAACTATTATTATGGGATGGCTTAGTTGTTACTCTAAACCTTTTTTATATTTTAAGATGTGTTTGATGTATCTAAGACATGTAGCAATGATAATAGCTTCCAACACTCACAGCACTCCTTGTCTTTAATGCTTGTTACATGAGGCATTGTGGTGGAAAATACTTTAGGCATAATTATTCATTAATGCAAATAAACATTGAGTTACTAGAAAAGTAAGCCTTCCACCAATCCCCAACTTGCTATCATGTTCTAAAGGTAGTTATTAAAGGGCTACTGCTTGTGAGTGGAATTATACAGTGGGTGAGCTCTGCAATCAGCATTTTCACTCTGTTCTTCTCTCCCTTGAAACACCATCATGATAGGAGACAGTACCTGTGTCTCTTTGCTTCTGTGGAAGGGTAGGAACCAAGCTTCTCCATTGAGCACCTTGCTCTAAGTGGCAAACTGCTTCCTGCTGTGAAGATAGGAGACATGTGACTTGTCTTTTGGGTGAGACCAATTAGCCAGCACAAATAGCCTTTTCCCTCTGCCTTCCTCAGTAATGGGCCTACCATAGTACTGTTATACTCAACTATAGGAGGCCTCCAGGAAACGAGGCCATGTCTGAAACTTAGCTATGAAAATTGGTCTGTGAGCCATCACTAGAGATGAAGTAGAGCAGTGCTTTGGCTCCACAGCCCTTAAAGTTTCCTTCTCCATGAATGATCAACCGAGATCCATCTTGTAGGGGAAGCTAAAAACGTGCAACCTTCATTTTCAGAAGCATAAAGACCCTTGCTATACGCGGCATGTTTCTCCCCTTTCCTGAGCTGTGGCAGTATTAAGTAGCCAGCCTCTTGATTCACTGAGAGCATCCATTGTGATGCTTTTGGCCAAGCGTGGGTCCCATGAAGTCATTCTCAGCCTATTGTATTTCATCCCAACCTCCCACAATCCTAATGCTGGCTGCTGCAGAACTGCACTAGAAAGCCCAGGGGGAAATGGAGGTTGTAGTGGTGTAGTCCTGAGGAAGTGAGTTAGTGTCCATCCTATAATGCTGTTTGTTCAGGATGACATTAATCACTTGCAACAGTTCATCCTCAGCAAAAATGAGAGTGCAGAGGGGCTGGTAGGTTAGAGAGGAATGCCAAGTCAGAAGTGAGGAAGGGGTTGAGTAGAGTGTGTGTAGACTGCAAAGACCTTTCTCTTCCTGCGCTGACTTGTATTTAATCACACTGATTTTTACTTTCAAATACCCTTATAAAAAGCATAGTATTAATGTATGCCCCAAAGGAAACCTGGGCAGTATTGCACTGTCTGTGGTCAAAAGAAGTCTCAGGATTTCTGTACTCTTGTTTCTCTTTCTTTTACTTAAACCATCTATTTTTGTGTAGTTATTGCTGTCTGCCAGATGTTGTACAATAACTTGGCATTGTGGCTTAAGTTATATCCGTCTTTGATAGCTATCTTTGGCAATACTGAAAGTGGCTACAAAACTTTGGGACAAGATAGCCAATTCACATGCTTAAACAGGAAAGCACATGCCTCTTAAATGCTTCAAGATGTTCAGAGTCCATCCTCCATGGGGAGGATTCAAATAAGACCTGTATAAGATTTAATAATGGCATCTTAAAGATCTAATATGTAGCCAGGCTTGGTGGTGCATGCCTGTAATCCAAGCATTCAGGGAGGCAGAAGCAGGCAGATCTCTGTGAGTTCGAGGCTAGCCTGGTATACAAAGCCAGTCCAGGACAACCAAAGCTACACAGAGAAACCCTGTCTCAAAAAACAAAGACAAAAACGATCTTAATACGTTAGACTCTAACAGACTGCCCCACACCCACATCAACAGTCCTGAATAGTCTCTATTCTTACTTATATTGGCCATTGCTAACAATTAAGTTCCATCCATTGAAATGGTGTAAGAAGTTCATAAGAAGGAGAGCAGATTCACTCATCAGTGAGCTGACCACCTGAGACATTAGTTGCTCTGTATAAGTTTTGTGGCTTGAAAGTGATTTTTTTCAGGGCGTGACTGAATCACTGAACCAGGAAGGCAAACGGTGCCATTCCACACACTCTCTTCAGGCTTGCTGTTACAGTCTTTCCTTCTTACCTGAAAAGATATTTCTGAATCGGAAAGACAAGAGCTCATACATCACATTAGAAAACAGTCTTTTCATCTACCTGGGAGGATCTAAGAGTCTGTGACATCAGGGATCTTTTCTGTGACGTCAAATTAACCAGGGCAACTACAGCCTGTATTTGGCTTTATCAAGGTTTTTTTTGTTGTTTTGTTTTGTTTGATGTTCCATTTCTTTCCCTTTCTCTGTCTCTTTCTCTTCCCTCCTTCCCTCCTTCTCTCCTTCCTTCCTTCCTTCCTTCCTTTCTCTCTATCTTTTCTTAAAGATTCTGAAGTTAGCTAGAAGCCAGCAGATGGATGGAAGGAAAGTCAGACATAATGAGGTGCTGATAATTATTTAAACATACAATGAGCATTGTATATACATTTAAAAGCAAAGAATTGGCCTGATGGTGTCTTCTAGCAAGCAGTCTATGAGTAAAAGTGAGGGGGATTAGCCAAGCGCCTGTCCAACTAGCATAAGGGCAGAAGTTGGATCCCCAGCATTCATGCAGAGTGCCAGGCCAGGTGTCATGAGCTTGCAGTACCACTGTCAGAGAACCAGAGACCAGAGCTCCCTGTGCCCACCCGCCCCCAGGCTTACTGGCCAGCCAATCTTGCCCATTCCAATACATTCAATGAGAGACCTTGTTTCATCATCATCATCATCACCATCATCACATCATTATTATCCTCATCATCACCATCATGGTCTTCAGCATCATCATAAACAATACTATGGAGAGATAGATGAAGGCACCAGATAGCAATCTCAGGCCTCCATACCAAGTGTATATACACCAGTATGCACATTGACTTGCAAGTGTGCATGCATGAACACACCTACACACCCATAAATTTTGTGTATGTAAATATGCAAAAATAATCCATGTAAATGCTCCTCTGTGTTTTATTTTTAGTAGAGTGTTCTTCTTACATTAAAAAAAAAAAATTTGTATTCTGGGGCTGGAGAGATGGCTCAGAGGTTAAGAGCACTGACTGTTCTTCTAGAGGTCCTGAGTTCAATTGCCAGCAACCACATGGTGGCTCACAACCATCTAATACTCTCTTAAGGCCTGCAGGGGTAGATGCAGGCAGAGCACTGTATATATAATAATAAAAAAATACGTCTTTTTAAAAAATCTGTATTATTTCAATATAGCTGCTTCTTCCCCACTCCAAATACACCCATGAAATCCTCTGAACTTTGACAATTCCTTAAATGGCTTAACTGGGAAAAAAAACCTAACTTTTTTTTTTTTTTTTTTTACTTCTGATTGCTGCAGCTCCCACTGGCTCTCATGTCTCTCCTATTCCTGATACCCACTGCATCCCTATAAGTTCCATATCCAAAAATGCAGGATAGGCAGCATTTTATATATTAGAAAAATGATTTAATGACAATATATTAAGCCAATATTTTTAGAAATTGGCACTCTAAGGATAGCGTCACAATGGACCTGCCAACACTAACTTAACCACACATTTAAAAAAATTGCCTTTTGTAAAAGAATAAAATGTGAGCTTTCCTGATTTGCTTCAAACATTCCTCATTTTCTCAGAAAATGGTCCTTCTGGGACCTATCTAATTCATAAATGTACACTCTCCTCCCTTTCTCTGTGCAGATTTTGCTTTACCTTTTAAATTTTTATTTATTTATTTATTTATTGGTTTGTTAGTTTTTTGCGCCTCCACCTTTACTCCCAGCAATAGCTTGCTAAATCTAATACTAATCTAATCTAATCCTAATCTAATCTAATCTAATCTAATCCATACCCCCAGGGGAAGCATTCTTTCACCTCACCAGCCTCTCCAGAGGCTCCTCCAGTAGTACAGTCCTGAGACCCCACCCAAGCTTTTCAGTCTCCACCTTTCTGGACATCTGTAGGATGTCCCTGCCTTGAGGTTTGAGCTGGCTACTAGACTCCCAAGAGGAAGGGGAGGATCATTTGCACAGTGTGACACCTGCCAGAGTCCTAGCAGTTGCTGCTAAAGCAGGCTCAGGGATGGGGGAGGCCCGAGGGTAGGCAGGCGGGCGACTCTCGCAGCTCCAAGGACATTTGGAGGAAGATCCCTGGCCTCTGTGTTCAGCAGTTCTTCCCAGCACACTTGGTGGCCCAGAGACAGAGTTGGGCGGGGCAAGGGTGACCAGGAGTAGGTGGTGCACAGCCGGGGAGGAGGGGGGTGGTGGAGAGAAGGGGGCGGGCTGCGGGGCGTGGCTGAGCCCCAGCGTAAGCACAGGCGGGAGCCAGCAGGAAACCACCACAGGCTTTCCTGACCATCCCAGCTCAGATACAACCTCCAGAGCCTGATAGGCAAAGGACGGGAGCATTGCCGAGTTCTCCGAGGGAGCAAGAGGTGCCAAAGACGTTCTCAGCTTGAAGCCCAGAGTCTCCTGAAACTGGGCAGAGGTGGAGGGTGGGCACGCTGAGCTGTGCTGGGCTCCTTTCCTGCTGTGTGAGTGCAAGCGCTCGGTTTTTTTGTTTTTGTTTTTGTTTGTTTGTTTTTAAAGAAGATTCAGGGCTCTGTCCCACAGCTGCCTAGCCCAGTCTACCGAGGCTTCTTTATCACCAGCCACCTGGGTGAAAACAGGCTACACAAAGAAAGCCTGAGCCAGAACTACAGGTGCCAGGCTGAGCTTTCAGGGCAGGGTCCTCCAAGGTAAAAGAGGTGAAACTGCTGGAAAAGAAAAGAGACACTGGTGGGACCCAGCGGGTCAGCTGGTGGCTTGGGCGCCCATGCTTCTGTCGTGGTTCACGAGTTTGGGGGCTGGAGCGCTCTTCCTGCACTTTGTGCAGAAACTTCTGTTCCCGTACTTCTGGGACGATTTGTGGTTCTTGCTGAAGGTGGTGCGCTATGGAATTAAGATGGAGTTATACAAAATGAGAGGGGAGCTAGTCACCGTGCTGGATAAGTTCCTGTGCCACGCCAGGAAGCAGCCGCAGAAAGCCTTCATCATTTATGAGGGAGGCATCTACACCTACGGGGATGTGGACAAGAGGAGCAACAAAATAGCCCATGCCTTGCTGAACAACTCCTCGCTGAAGAAGGGGGACATTGTGGCTTTATTGATGAGCAACGAGCCGGACTTCGTTCATGTGTGGTTTGGCCTGGCTAAACTGGGCTGTGTGGTGGCCTTCCTCAACTCCAACCTTCGCTCCAATTCCCTCCTACACTGTATCAGCGCCTGTGAGCCCACTGCTGTGGTGGTTGGCGGAGGTAGAGTATGGCCTGTGGTCTGCTATGCGCAAAGTGAACTTAGCTATTTTCCTGCCCTCCCATTTCTAAGCATGCTTCAGGTCTGGTGCTGTGAGGTGGGTGATAAGGTGTGCAAGTTATGCATATGCAAGAGTTTTCCCATCCCATAGCCAGGGGCTTAGCTCCTCCCACCGCTCTTCAGTCACTTATTTTGTTGTAGACAAGTAAATAGCAATACAAAGAAAGAATAGTTTTATAAAAACTATGCTTCCTGCCAGTTTGGGAAGGGACAAGCAGTCCCTTCAGTCTATTCAAGAACTCAAGAGAGATAGGACTGAGTCCGTTATTTTTTTATCAGCACTGACGAAGTATCTCATGAAGAAGAAAACTAGCAATGTTTAAATAACTCCCTCTCTCCCGCCCCTCCCAAATGAGTCCATTTGGATAACAGAAATTTTAAATGTGAAATCCACCCATTCTTATCTTCATTCTTGCATCTACTTTGTACTCTGCTGACTAGGATGTGACAGAGCAAGGCTGAGCCAGGGCCAGGCTTTTGGCAGACGACGGTCCTCTCCCTGGTGGTGTTGCCCTCCATCGCTTTCTTTTACATTCTTCTTTCCCTGATTCGAGTCAGCATAGCTGTGGTTACACACATCCACAGCGTGATGACCATAAATCTTTGGCTTAATGTCTAATTAACTAAGGAACCAGGAAGGTGAGCTGCTCAATAAACTGAGAGGAGAAGCATGACACTTATTCGGTACAACCTACAAGGTTTAGATGATTTCTTCTTGAATGGCCCTAAGAAGCCATGAGGATGTCCCTGGGAAAGAGCTTGGTAAAAAAAAAAAAAAAAAAAAAAAAACTTAAGTATTTTAGATTGATGGATGCATACCAGTTCTTCATATAGGAGTTCAGAATCTCATAGCGCATAACATGGAGCATAATCTAATTTCTGCTTCATTGGTGACTAAAAGCTTAGGCAGGCATCTCCAGTCCACTTTTCTCGCATGTTCACACAGGACAAAAATTAGTTCCGGCTGTGGACAAAATAAGGTCTGGCCCTCAACACTGTCACTCTTCCTGCTTCTCTGTGTCCTTCTAGCTTATCTTTTGGTTCAGTCAAACGCACATGCATGCACGTACACACACACACACACACACACGCACGCACGCACGCACGCACGCACGCACGCACACACATCAGGAAATGTTTACTGTCAAGCTCCGGTTTCAGCTAGTTTAGGGCCATGGGTGTAGAGAAGCCAAAAATTGTCCCTTGTGTACCATCTGGTTATTTTCTCAGTCCTGACTTCTATTGCACTTTGTAAAGAGGCCTGTTTGTGTACTGAGGTTTCAGTGTCATATGGTAATGAGTAGAATCAGTGAGTCATGTAGAATCTTGACAATGTGGTCAAACAGTATTTACCAATTATAACAGCTATGAATGTAGCAGAAAAGTAAGCAATGTTGATTGTCTACGGACCTACTTTGATATTTTAGCCATGGTTTACATCACGACACATCATGTAGCAAAGGTAAACTCCAAATTATGCTAGAAAATGTTACCTCCCTTCAGAGGAGCAAACTGAGAGGGCTACAGGGTCCCTGAGAAGGTCTTTGTGGCCATGATGCTGAAGTCAATCTGAGACACTCCAGAACCAAATATTAAGGAACCCTCCTAAGGGCCTTAGTGCAGGTTAGCTCTCAAGTCCATCTGCAAACCTGGCTGTAGCAGGAAGTGCTGCTTAATTATGTTCAATTAATGCTACAGTGCGTGTGCTCTAACTTTTACTCTACTCTCCAGCAACTAATTGCGATGCTTCCTTGTTTTTCTGTTTCAGTGCCAACATCCCAGCACCCCTACTTCCTTTTTAGTACATAAAAGCTATGGAGACTGGGGACATAGCTAAGTCCAGCAACATACCATGCAAACATAAAGGCCTAAGTTTGATCTCCAGAATCCAACTTTTTTTTTTTTTTTTTTTTTTTTTTTTTTTTTTTTTTTTTTAGCTGTGTGTGGTAATCTCAGAGCAGAGGTGGGCAGATCCCCAGTGCTCACTGACCGTTTCATCCAGCCTGCTTACTGAACTCCAGGCCAATGAGAGACTCCAGCTCAACAACTAGTAAGGCAGAGCTCAATGGAGTAACACACAAGGCTGCCCTCTGGCCGCCACACAAGCTCATACACATGAACTTTTACACACACACACACAGCCATACACAAAAATATGCATATGCATGCACACACATATACATTCACACACTCACACACATTCATATGCCAAAAGTAGACACACAGGTGCATTTACACACAAGCAGGCACACATAGAGTATTACTTTGGGTTACTGGGATATTATGACATTGCTATTTTAGTACAGTTTTTCATCAAACTAGTTAACTGGAGAAATTAAGCTTAAGTCACATTAACCACTAATTTTAACATATCTTAAAAGACAAGTTACGTGGATTTTAAAGATGTGATAATTCTATTTTAATTAACAAATAGGTTACTTTGTTAAGAACAGCCGATGTCTTAGTAAATTATGTGCATTTAAAGTTCTTCTTTTATGTTTTTTGTTTGTTAAATTTTTGAGACAGGGTTTCTCTGTGTTATCTTGATTGGTCTTTAAAGTTCTTACCCTGAGATGCTGTATTGTTTTAAGTGGCATCTTAAGCTGCATTTAAATTTTAGAATTCACAGATTCTGACCCGTTACTGAAGTGGAGAGATGAGTAGTTTAGGCAGAACAGCCAGGCAGACCTGAGGCTCAGGTATTGTCAGCCACTTTGCAGCTGATGTCATCTGTCGTGAGTGTCTCTTTACTAAGCTTTAAGATAGTGATAATGCCATCTACTTCACAGCACAGTTCTGAGGATTAAATGCAGACATTCCTGACTTGGTCAAGTGCCTTGTGGGTAGTGACTTAGTGACTGAAAAATCAGTCATGCTGTGCTCGTGAAGACATCTGCACTCAAAAGAATAACACATGTCTTATGTGGAATGTTATTTTAGAAAAATTATACTTCTTATAAATTATATACAGGTTGTGTGTGTATGTGTGTGTGTGCATGTACACATACACAACTGCACATACATGTGTGTGCATGTGGAGTCCATAGGAAAACTTAGTTACCATTACGTTTTTTTTGAGACAGAGTCTCTCACTGGCCTGGACCTCATCAGATAGACTAGCCTGACTAGCCACTAAGCACCAGACTTCTGCCTGTGTATTCATCACTCCAGTGCTGGGATCAGAAGTGTGAACGATGACACCTAACGTTTTTGAAGATGGGTACTGGGCTTCAAACCCAGGCTCTGTGCCAACTGATATGTCTGTAGACCCAGAAATTATACACAACTTTAAACAAGTTGTATGGGTCAGGTCAGATAACGTCCTTGGTGATTGGTACAATCTCCACCTTGGCTTAGCTTCCTGATAACCATCTTCAGGAGGAAACCAAAGAAAAGGTATCGGGTTAAGCCGTCATCAGACGTGGCGATGTTAGGTAAAGAGATCAAGTAGCTCAGGTTGAGTGACTCGCTTTAGTAGGATCCAGAACGAGCATCCAAACCCTGGCTTCTGGTGTGGGATTCCGATCTAATCATATTCCAGTTGTGTAGGGAATGCCAGTTACATTTCATAGAGTTATGAGAAAATTATACATTCAGGCTGTTAGAAAACATTACAAACCGACAATACCAAGGTACCGGGCTTTTAAAACACGATCATTTAAAAGTTTATCCAAGAGAATCTGGAGACTCACGTGTCCTTACAAAGGGGTCTTCTATCTATGCTGTGGCCTAGGGGTCTGGATCAGCTGCTTGTTCTCTGCCAGTCAAAGAATTAAAATGAGGAGGTGGGACAGGTGACAGCCTGGAAAGTCTCAACCGAGCTGACAGAATCTTCTGGTGAAAAAGCTTGCACTAGAGAAGAAGGAGAAGTACTCTTAAAAAGACAAGAGGTGCTGTGAGTCCACCTGGGGTTGACGGGTTTCCTTGCTAATTGAATGTGTGAGTTTTACTCTCATAGGAAATCAGTATTAACAGATGACTTAAAAAAAAAAACCTCTCATGTTACCCCCACCTCTGCTCCTTTAAGTGTGATAGTACAGAGTATGGGGGTTTATTTTAAGAGACTTCGGATTTCGCTTCATGAGAAGTAATTACTTGTGTTCACACAAGATGGGCTAATGGGTACAACCTTGCCCTGTTTTTATGAGCCGTTATCTTCAGGCTGTGCTGGCAAAGTGCTCAGGTTAACAATTGAGCCTTTGCAATCCTGAAAATGCCCTTTCACCATAAAACTCAACAGGAAGAGCGAAAAAAGAAAGTTTAAACGTTATAGAAGTGATATGTATGGAGATACAGAAAACAAAAGGCTCCTGTGAACTTCAGTACCTACCTTGTGTCCTGTGATACCCTTACATGAGATTCATGTCTGTTTTTTCAGGGTATTACTATTTTTTTCTTGTATTTATTAGAATGGCTGTTATCACATTTTTCCCATCATAGATTTAGCAGGGTAAAGAAAGTTACCTTGTTACAGAAGAAAATAATTAAATATATAGTATAATTAAAAAAAAAAAAACAAAAACAAAAAACCTAGACAGAGAATTGAGTGAAACAGAATGGCTCAGACCCATCATTTCTCAATAGAAAAGGGAAAATTACTTAACACATCAAATCAAGACTGCTGATTTTCAAAACAGTTATATAAATATGTGTGCAGAGTGGATGCTAATTTGGGGGCAGGGGGTGTGGTAGATGTGAAGTCCAGTGCTCCTGGATTAAAACAAGCTCATGCTCATTATCTTGTTCAGGCCATCAAGTTTTAGACTTTCAGTTGACTTCAGTTTCCTCATGTTTCAGAAAATAGTACATACTTCCTAAGTGTTCTGTAATTCATAGTAAACAGTGTTCATAAAAGAATATATAAATATTATGAATAGACACAAATAGTACACACTCCCTCCATAAGTGTTCTACAATTTGTAAAGCAATGTTTATAAAAGTAGCTGGACCACTATTTTTGCAAGACTGTGTTTCCAAGGCTAATATAAAGCACTGGTATCATCATGTCTGTACAGTACTTTAGGACACTGCTTACTTAAGCATCATTTTCTTAAAAACCAGAGCCTAGCTGTGCCCCTATGAGCACATGACTGATGAGCTGCTCTACACAGGAGAATGATGGAAAGGCAATAAGATCTATCATTTCACCCTGACATTTTGTTTTGTTTTGCATTCTAAAGAGAAATCAAGTCACCTACTTAGAGTTGATTTTCATATTGGGTTGATTAATGCAGTGTTCTTGGTGCTGGAAATCAAACTATGGACCTCATAGATATCATACAAGTATGCTATGATGGACCTATACCTCAAGTCTTATATAAAAATTTAAAGGCAAAATACTGACCTATATATTAAGGACTATAATCAGCTGAGTCCCTTCCCTCACATTTGATATTATAGGCCTGTTAAATGTAGGGCAGGATGACATAGAGAGTTATTAACACAACATGCAAAGCACAAATCAGGATCATCACTTACTTGCTTTTTACACAGGGGATTCCCCCTTGTATGTGGGAGGACATGTTGCGTCTTCCTTTAACGAACCTGCTGAAACAAACAAACAAAGCCAAATGCATTGAACCATCTGTATTGAAGGCTTTATTAAATACCATAGGAAACCTAGCTAACTGATGTACTCACATAGTTTAGTACTGTCAACATCTGTATCTATTGTCATCTCCCAAGCACAGCTTCTTAAAACAGAAATCTATCCAGAATAAATGGTATGCCTGGCAGACGCAGCAGGCAGCAGCAGGAGTAGGGCATTGATCACTGTTGAGGTATCTGAAGTTCTACAGGCAATGGTGGTTTGTACATTTCTTTTAGGAATAAAAATGGGTTGAGTTTTATTAAATATATTTAAACTATTATTTGGGGGGCTGCTTCAACACCCTTGGCTCCTCTTCCACAAGACCCAGGTTTGATTTGGTTTGATTTCCAGCACACATACGGGCCTGGCTCACAACCTTGTCTGTAAGTCTACTTCCAGTGGATCTGAAAAGAGGGAACTCTTTTAGGCTCCACAGGCACCAAGGTTGTACATGGTGCAAAGAAACACATGCAGGATAAACATCCACACAAATAATATAAATATAGTTAAACAGTGTAAATTTAAGCCATATCAGTAATCCCGAATTTCCTTTCGAGATCAATGAAGCCATTTTCATGTTGATAAGTAACTAGTAACTCCTTATCCTTTTAAATAAGGTTTATTTTCTTTTTTTTTTCAGGCTGAGGGTGGCAAATCCCAGGTATATGTGGGTACCCTCAGGGGCCATAAAAGAGGGTGTCAGACCTCTTGGAGCTGGACATGCCATATGGGTACTGGGAACTGAATTCTGGTCCTCCAGAAGAACAGAACGTGTCCTTAACATTACACCAACCTCCATTCCCTCTGTATCCTCACACTGATGTTTCAACCTTTTATTACAATGCCAAATATCACTTTTAACCACTGTTGAAAGAATTGTTTTTGAGAATTCTGCCTCAGCTGAATTTTAAGGATATGAAACCACGTTCCTTTGACTTTTGCTCATTTCCTTTATTCTTGTAAACATTGCCACTCTTTGTAAACCCACACTATTCCCCAGACTCTACAGTTTTAGCAAAGGTTCAACTCACAATCATATTAAAACCCAGTATGTACTTATATCCAATTCAATAAGAACCTATAGAAGCTTAGCCTTTGCTTTATATTCCAGATGGCCAATTTGAAATCATGACAGCAGCAATCAATAGTTGAATGAATTGATAAGTTTAAAATGCCAGAAAGAATCATTTCAACAAAACCTAGAAGTATTGTTTTGAAAGGCTAGATCCTTTGTGCTGTCTTTTTTATGCCTTATCTTTCCTTCAGTCCATCCTTGTTGGTTTTCACTCCTTACCAAAAGTAGTCTGCACACAGCTTTTGCTTTCTCCATGTCTGTGAGAAAATATGTTGGAGTTTTGATGAGAATTATATTGAATTGGTAAATTGCTTTGGACAGAATGACCATTTTCAACATGGCAATCCTATGAATTCATGGACATGAATGGAAGGTCTTTCCATTTTTCTGGTGTTTTCTTCAATTTCATTCTTCAAGGTCTTAAAGTTTTTCTTATCCAAGTATTTTTAATTGCTTGATTAGTGTTATCCCAGAATTTTTTTTCTTATTGAGGCTATTGTGAAAGGTACTGATTCTATGATTTTTTTTCTCACTGTCATTTTTTTTAGGAGGTTACTGATTTTTGTGTGTTAATTTTGTACCCTACTATTTTTTTTCAGACACTGTTTATCAACTCTTTGAGGGGGCTTCTTGGTGTATATATCTGTTCTAGTCTTTCCTGGGTGGGTGATCCACTCTCTGACTGTTGTTCCCCACTCTAAATCCTAGGCAATTGTGTTGGGTATGGCATCTCTGGGAGAGAATAAATTTGTTGTTTAGTAGGTGACATAAAGGAAGGAATGAACATGGGCTAAGAGAGAAGGATGAGAAGGTTTGTTGGGAAGAGCTAGGGAGACCTGGGTCAGAACCAATGGGCAAGGTATCCAGACAATGGAGAGAGGGCGGGAGAAGGCTCCTCTAGGCAGGCTGCAGCAAGACTAGGAGAAAATATGGAGGGACCGGAAGGAAATATGACTCATTTCCATTGTTGCTTCGTCATTATTAATCTAAATTATAGGAAACAAGTCAGAAGTTTTTCCAATTACAGTATAATGGAACTGTACAGTAACTGACAGCTTTTGTCCCCCCAAAACAACCAGATAATCATTCATGCTTCACATTATCATTTATGAAAATATCCAATATATGGGTTCTGTGGATTCACATTCAAAACAAGATATAACTTACAATTATGTTTCTAGTTTGATTTTAATAATTTAATTATGCAAAAGGCCAGTGGGTATCATCACACAGCACTACCAAAGATGTTGGGGGTAGATGTTAAATTAAAATAAATACAGAATTAAGAAGTCCTTCATTGGGCTGGAGAGATGGCTCAGGAGCTAAAGAGCACTGACTGCTCTTCCAGAGGACCCAGGTTCAATTTCCAGCATCCTCATGGCAGCTCACAACTGTCTGCAACTCCAAGATCTGACACCATCACACAGACATACATGCAAGCAAAACATCAATGCACATTAAAAAAACAAAACAAAACAAAAGTCCCTCACTCCTTAGAAAAGAATAACATGTCATAGAAATATGGGGGAAAATGAGCAGCTATAATAAGTGTAAAACTTTCACACTATATTCAGTTAAACTAAGTTAACTAAGGCAGAATTATAGTGGCAAGAATGTGACAAACATAGTTCTCTCTATTTGGGAAAAAAAGCTCTCAGGAATGATGGATTTTGCTTGTGTACTGTTGGGTTCTGGGTACCCTAATATCTAATGCTTCCTCACGAGAGGCTCACTGTCACCTTATCCCTCTTCTTTCCCATTAATGACCTGCTGTATAGTATAAGACTTTATCCTATGCCAGCAGCTACACCAAAGTTTCTAATAGCTTTGTCTCATCTCACCACAGACATTGATTTTTGTTTGTTTGTTTGTTTGTTCTGTTTAGTTTAGTTTTATTTTGTTTTTTGTATTTTGAATCCTGGAAACAAAAAGTTCCTTAAAAACAGTCTTTTGGTTCCTTTCCCATCTCCTAACACTCAGACTTTAAACTCAGTACACTCCAGGGTTTGTCAAGTGTGGAGACCAGAGCTCTCAGGATATGCAATTCCTCTTCTCAGAGTGGCTTTGGCTCTCTCCTTGGTCTTGGATCCCACGCTGCTGCTGGAGGCTCTGCTAACCATCCCACTCTCAGCTGCCCTGCCACACTGTCCCCTGCACAGAGGACCTGGTTACCTTTCTGGAAGGCATTCCCACCCCCCATCCCTGCCCCTCTGCTTCAGGGGGTTTATAACTTCACTTATCAGTCATGCTGTGAACAGGCCTCTCTCTAAATTCACCAGGCCTCTCTCTCACATAGTTTTCAGCTTCCAAATGGTCTTGAAACCACAATGATCCTATGACTCCAGAGCAGCCAAGGGGTTCTCCCAAATGTTCTTCTTTCTGGTTGAGCAATTAAGCACCTAGATTTATTCCTGGAATAACTATCATTAAATACTGGCCAGAGTAACGGACTCTGGGAATATCCATTCCTGGGTTTCTAGAAAATGGCAACATGTCATGTTTTGCAGAGGCTTAAAAAACAAAACCATATAGCCACTATATTTGCTAACAAGTCCAATCAGGGACAAGCATATATGCTGATGTATTTCCTGCCTACATACCTCCCACCTACATCCAAGCACAGGGAAGTATTCATCCTGAAGTGTTTCCTGCCCTCTTACTTGCAGGCTACATGTGATAAAGCACACCCAGTGCAATTGGGTCAAACTTGTGGCTTGTTATCTCCCACAAACAAAAGCCTCCAGCATTTTAGGACTTATCTGTCCTTGGGCAAGTGAGGTTTACAAATTAACTTTGGCCCTTACAGTAGTTTTATTTAAAAATTGGGGAAATTATAATTTTAGTAACAGAGTATCTTAGATTATTTACAGAGACAGAAGGCAGGAAGAAAGAAAGGCCTGTTTAACCTTAGGTGAGACCATGTTTATTTATGGTAGGGTGATCAAAATGGGTACAGAAGAAGATGAGATCTGGCACCTTATAAGAGCAGAAACTACTACCACACCATAGTCCCTCTCTTCTGGAATTGCTTGGCCTGGCACAAAGGAAGCTGGGAAGTGTAGTCTTTTAACAGGAAACTCAAAATCACCAACATTTAATGTGAATCTGCTTTGTGTTTTTTCATCACAAAAATGTTTCAGTTAGTCCTGTTGAAATAGAGCTACAAGGCCTGGAATGGTGGCTCGTGCTTCTAATCCCTGGATTTTGCAAGATGAGGTAAGATATTGTAAATTCAAGGACAGACTAGTGGTTGAGAAACAACATTTCTCAAAGCAAATATAAGCATAAAATAACCTTGATGTCACTCAACCAGACAGAGAAGATACTGTGTTGCCATTTTATCTCTGTCCTAACACATGAAGGAAACTCAACCTGAGACATTTAGATTTGAGTTTATTTACCTATTTCTAATTGTTTGCTTTTCAGATTTGCTTGGAAGCATAGAAGAAATCCTTCCCAGCCTCCCTAAACATGTCAGGGTTTGGGGAATGAAGGATTCTGTTCCACAAGGTGTAGTTTCACTCAGTGAAAAGCTGAGTCTCGCCTCTGATGAGCCGGTACCACCAAGCTATCATGTCACCTCAAGCCTCAAGTCTACTTGCCTCTATATTTTTACCTCTGGAACAACAGGTATGTTGTTCTCTCTCTCTCTCTCTCTCTCTGTCTTTCTCTCACGTAGTGTGTGTGTGTGTGTGTGTGTGTGTGTGTGTGTGTGTGTGTGTGTGTGTGTGTGTGTATACACATGTATAAATAATTAAAAATAGAATCTTAAATCCCAGGGCACAAGGCTACCTGAGGAGCCTATTTAATGTATCAAAGCCGTCCTATCTGCTTTCAGTACTTAACTACAGAGTCAACCTTGAAGGACACCATCATGCCTGAACATGACAAACACGACTTTGGCAGGCCTTGCCCTTCCTCCAGTTTCTCTTCCTTAGAAAAACAAAAACAAAAACAAATACACACACACACACACACACACACACACACACACACACACACACACACACACACACATTCCTAAAGCTAGGTACCAAGATCTATTCCCTAATTTGGACACTCCCTTTTCCTGAGGCTGGCTTCCAAGCTCCAGCTATCAAAGTATTAAAGTCCAGCAAACAAAAGCCACCTGTGGCTACTTTAATTAACCTGTCCAATCAAAATTCAACACCTTATCCTAACTAGAGGCTTCTCTTTTAATCTTTATAAACTTCTATTAGCGTATGGGCCACACCTGCCTTCCCCTCTATCCAGAGGCAGTCCTTTCTCCCTTCCCCCTCATCTTTCTTCCTTTTCCCTTCTCCCTCTCCTTTATCTCATGCCTTTACCATTTAATTTCTGCCCTTTGTCCCAGCGGGGCAAATAAATCTCCTTTGTGCTGAGAACTTGGTCTTGGGACGTCTTGTGCTGGGTACTTTCAATCCTGGCTGGCATGCCCTGCCCTCTCCCCTAAGCTCTCCAGCCCAGGGACTGGGTTGAGCCTCTTCCCCAGCCTCTCTTCCTTATATATCTCAGCCACTGCAGCTATGCCAGTCTGTAGTTCTCAGCTCCTCTCTTGCCCCTCTCTCTCTTCTCATCCTGTTTTATGTGCCCCTCACTCTCCAGTCTGGACTCTTCCAGATGCCTCTGGCTACGCTTTCCCTGGTGTCTATAATAAATCATCTTCTCCACTATATCTAGGGATGTCATGTCTCTCTACTTGTTTTTCATTCATGATGCAGTGTGAGCCTTTGATCCCAGCACTTGGGAGGCAGTGGTCAGCAGTACTCTGTTAGCTCAAGACTAGCCTAGTCTACCCAAATGAGTTCTAGGCCACGTAGAGGCACAGGAGCATAGTGAGATGCTGGCTCAAAAACAACAACATATTTTACAGCCTATGTAACAAATTATCATCTGAGAAAGCATACGTGCAAGAAATCCTGAGGTTCTCCTGTGCAGGAACTTTCAAATGCAGATGGAGAGTTAATTGCTTCGACAGTGAAAGGCAAATTGTTCCCATTTTGGGGAGTCCTTATGCTCACTGGCCTCAATTTCATTTGAGATTTCTTTAGCGTGTAAGACCACAGGACGCTGGTATTTCTGAAGATCTTGGCCCATCCCCAGAGCTTGGTCTTGAAGGCCCTATCTTATAATTGTCTGGAAGCCAAGATGGTTAGCGATGAGAGACAACAGACGACAGACGACAGAGGGAGGTTTGCTTGTGTGCGGCCGGTGAGACATGAAGAAGGATGAGAGCATAAGACAGCAAAGAGAAGGAATGGATTGCACACAGGTGTCAGACACGTGAGGGATGCCAACAGGAGGTCATGGGGCAGTAAGGAACCCTCTGTCAAGTGCTGTGTGGGAGAGGGGCCAGTGGATGAGCGTTTCACTGAAGCCCAAAGGCATTAGTCCCTAGATTACTCTATAGAGATATTGTAAGGGCTAGATTAAAGAAAACACTCATGAAGAAAGGAATTTACATGGCCTTGGTGTCGATCCTTAGGTTTCTCATGGTCAAAACCTATAGGTCGTGAGGGTTTGAGTGAGTGGCAAGAGGGCCATGTTACTGTAGCACACAGTTTCAGGGTGACAGAAAGTTCTCTGAAGCTGAAAGAGATAACTTGGTTTCCAGCAACATGGATAATGAGATAGCAAGTGTGCTGAAACAATTTGCAATGCCACCTCCTCCTCAATAAGGCAACGTAGCTGTAAATAGTCCCGTGCATCATGACAACCTTGGGATACCCCTGTCCCAGACATCCTTCCTTCTCCTTCCATCCTCCTCAGCTGCTGTGTTGCTGCCCTGTGTTATGTTCTTCACCATCACCTTGGGAATTCCTTTAACACTTTTGTTCCTTGGTCCCCTACTCACTAGAGCCTCAGCCGTTTAACTCTTCACTCTCTCCCTGGGCTGTTCTCTCCAGGGACACATGGAACATTTTCTTTTTAATTCTTGTATATCCCAAAACATCCTTTTTACGCTATCCTTACAGATGGAAGACTGTTTGTAGAATTGAAAGTTGGAATTTTTTTTTTTTATTCAGGATATTGATTTTGGATTTCCTGTGTACTTGTTGAGAAATTTTTTTTATCTCTGTGCTTCCCACCCTTAAATCCCCAGTAGTTCATAGGATCCCGATGCCTAACGCTGGGGTTGCTCTTACTTAGTCATTTTCTGGGAGGCTAATCGCTAGTGTCTTACGGTACTATGAGTTTCTATATTAAAAGGAACACCTCTCCTCTTTGATTGTTCATTTCTGTTCCTTCCCCCTCCTTCCTCCTCCTGTTGCTGCGGGCGCTTTGCTCATTCATTCATCCTAGGAGCCTTTCCATTTTTATAGATTGAGTCTCTTGGACTCAGTCACTAATTTCCTATTTTCCTTCTCTCAGTTTTTAAGAGACTTCTTTTCTGTGTTCTTTTTAATATTCTTCTGTGAGACACCTATTATTGTAGTATTGATAATTTGTCTCATATCTTTTCAAATGTCTTTATTTTGTCTGCCTGTTTTCCCCAATCTTTTTATGTTTAAATTTGTATAGCTTCGTTTTATGCGACCGAATTTCCTTAAATATTGGGTTTCTTTGACTGACAGTTCATTAAAAGTGTACATAATCAAACCCAAAACAAATTAACTCATGAGTAGAAGGCCAGCATGCCTGGGTGTGATTGGTTTACTTATTGGTTTCTTTGCTCTGTGTGTGTATGTGGTGTGTGTGTGTGTGTGTGTGTGTGTGTGTGTGTGTGTGTGTGTGTAGAAGGTACCCGTGACTACTTGCTTTTATCTGTGAACTATTTGGATACCTCACAAAAGAATCTTCAAGAAGGAAAATAGCAAGGGTTAAAGGGGAAATGGGAAATTAGGAACGTTTGCAAATTTATATCTTATCTCCCTATTTTAGCCTTTTTTTTTTTTTTTTTTTTTTTGCATTTCCAGAAGTTTTTGTTTAGCTGTTTAGCTAAACATGACTAGAATTGTTTCATAGGCAGACTTTCCCATACAGCAGCCTATTTATGCTTGCAGCGCTATCCTTTACTCCTCCAGGGGCTAGTTTCCTGACTTGTGAGCCTTTCTGGGGTTCTGTGGAGACAAAGGAGCTTTCTTTTGGCTTCCTCTTACATTTGGCTTTGTTGGAGGAGTTCCATGACCTCTTTAATGAAACTCCAGCCTGTTATCTTCTGCCCTCTCCTTTGTGCTTAGGGTCTGCAGATGTATTCAATCTAGTCTGCCCATTACTGGACTTAAGAGGTGGAACCAGGAATCTCTAACAAGGTCATCTGCTTGCGTAATTGGGCAGCTATATGTTCAAATATCTATTCAAATATTCCTACAAGTCTCTGGAGGAAGCCAAGCCTCAGTTTGTTTTCTGTGTCTGGAGCAAGTTGTAGTTACCGTACAGATAGTTCCCTTTTTGCACACTTCTTTCTCCTTATGAATCTCTCCTTCCTTTGCCAAATATCATAAACAAATTTTCACAAGTATTGATTTGGAGCTGTCTTTATCTTGGCATGTTCTAGCCCTTCTTATGTTTCTCCTGGTTCTTATGTCACAAGATACACTCTTCCTCCTCACTTCCTTCCTGGACCCTATCCCAATAATCTTTTCAACTCAAAACTACATTTGAATATTTCTGGTGTCAAAATTCATACAAGTTTTAATGTATCAAGAATTGTAGAGCCCACATAAGGTAGGCTTTCTCAAAAAAAAAAAAAAGTTCACCAAGAAAGATGCAAATAAGTGCTTTATGACTATATTGGTTTTAAAACTACCATTGATGTCTGCTCCAAAGTTTCTATGCTCCTTGACATCTTGAGCTTTTTGGTCTGGTCTGGTTTGTTTTGTTTTGTTTTTTGTTGTTGCTTATTTTGTTTTTTGGTTTCAAGATAGGGTTTCCCTGTGTAGCTCTAGCTGTCATCAAACTCACTCTGTAGAGACGAAGCTGGCCTGGAGCTCAGAGATTTTCCTGCCTCTGTTTCTGGAGTGCTAGGAAAAAAGACATGTGACTCCACAGGCAGGTGTGTTAACACTTTACCTGAAAGCCCTAGTCAAGTTTGATTATTCTTCATTCAAACCTAAACACCATCAACTTTTGATCATTTTCTGATAAGTTTTTATCTCTTGTCTCTTTTATCAAAAAATTTACTAAGTACCTTCCATTGTTTTGGGTAAGTTCATGAGTTTATTACATACTGAAAAATAGCTAAACTAGTTAAGGGAAAGAGGCTCAAGAAATCCACTAAAGTGGCTTTGAAAGGCAACCAGAGCATTAGATATAAAGTTGCCACTTTTGGACCAGTCTCTCCGTGAAAAGCATTTAATTTAAGAGCTGGTTTGTCATGAGATGCAGGGACACTGTGGAGAGTAGGAGACTGTGGTGACTAAGGAATAGAACTTTTCTGCAGAAGAAAAAGCACAAACATTTGCTCGTCTGGATGAGGAACAGAAAGCTATTCTTTACAACCATAGTTAGAGCTAGTCTCATCTCACATATTTACATGTGGTTTTGAGGGGGGAATTTGGAGAGAGGCTCAGTATGGTGTAAGAATCCAAGCTATTAGGAATAGCTACAAAGATATATTTTGAGAAAGAACATGGTTTTAAGTTCGTGGCAAATATTATCCCAACTTTATATATAAGGTTAAGTCTGATCCCATTAATGAAATAGAACATTAAGTCTATCAGGCATTTCAGAGCAGGAACAGAACAAGGTGGACTTGAGATTCCTTGGAGGACATTTGAAGTCTCCATGGACTGTGACCCTTCCTTTGATGCCTTCTGCAGTTCCTTGGGCTTCGCTTTCCTTTCCGCCTCCAGGAAACCGCCTGCTTGGCCCCGTCTCCTTACCACTTTATGAAGCCCATGAGTTTATTTGTGAGCTAGATTTGTTAGTTTTGTGGCTCTGGGAGTTAGATTCAGGGCTGAGTGCTTATGAGTGCTGACTGAGAGGTGTGTGTATGTGTGTGTGTGTGTGTGTGTGTGTGTGTGTGTGTGTGTGTGTGTGTTTGTTTTTTTAACCACTGAGCCAAACTGTGCAGGAAATCATTTGAAAAACTAAGACCCTTTAAACTCCAAGCCGAGGAGGATTCATTGAGATTTAGTGAATTAATTAAAGTACGGGTATTTATTAACAGAAAGACAAGTTGTGTCCCATGATAGAGACATATGGTTTGAAGTACATAAAAGTGCTAATGTTCAAACACGTTCATACAATGTCATATAGGTTAACCTATCAGATTTTATGATGGGTAAAATTCTTATAATAACATTATAATTTTTTATAACAGCAACAAATTCTAAAACAATAACAAAAACATCTGCCTGCAGATGCTAGCACTGAGACACTATATAAAATGCGAACATTCTATATATTACTTACAACTGTACACTTTCATAAGACACTAATTATACATGTGAGAAGGTTAGACAGAGAAGAACACTATATTTGGCCCGTAAAATTTATGAAAAGGTTCCAACATATTTCATGAACTTTGCATTTTAAAAAGAATCATGTGACAAGACATGTTTACACATGACAAGGTCCTCAGTAAGAATCCTACTTAGAGGACTTGTTCTCTGGAAAACTTCTATTTTACATATAATTTAGATTTATATTATGATTCCTCTAATCTGGGGGTATATTTTTTTCAGCTGTTAGCATTTCTTTCAATATTTTCTAGAAGATTCTATAGCATATTCTATTCAAGATTCTAGAATAATTTATGGTATTTTTGTCTCAACTCTTTGTGTAGTTAGTATAAGGATAATCTTTCAGAGATATACATGTAATGGGACATATCTGTATCTATCTATCTATCTATCTATCTATCTATCTATCTATCTATCTATCCACTATCTATATCTATAGCTATATATATGTGGGGGGTGTTGTGTGTATGTGTATATGTGCACAAGTATAATTTTACATAAAAATAACTCCACTTAAAAGACTGAGAAATAGTTTATTCTGAAAACAATATGAGTGACTATGACCCTGCATACCAGATTTCAACTAGTCTGGAAGCCATGTTCTTCCATTGCAGGGATTGCGTGGACTTCTGAAACTACAGTACAAAGGAAATTAAAAGGCAATCCATTCAAACAATACAGTGGGGGCATTAGATACATGGGATACAGCAAGGTCAGGGAGTTTTTTCAATATGCCTCAGATAGTAGTTTAAAGAATTCTTAGCTATATGCATAGCTAGCAGCTAGCTTAGCTAGCAGTGTAACAACATGTTCCAAAAGGTTTACCCAATGGTCATGAGAAAATGAGCTCATATGCAAAGGCAAACATGAATAGCCATTTCCTGAAGCACGTAATCCTGCCAAGAAAAGTTTTGCTCTCCTTCTACATTCCCAACCTTCCCACAATTATGATATTTTACTTCGCTGATGTCAATTTGCACAATATTGACCATGGATGGGAGTCCCTCGGAGAACATGTGTGGTGTAACTTCTCTCTCTTTCCCTCTAGGTCTACCCAAAGCAGCTGTGATTAGCCAGTTGCAGGCGTTGAAGGGGTCTGTTGGGCTATGGGCTTTCGGCTGCACGGCTGACGACATTGTTTATATAACGCTCCCTCTGTACCACAGCTCAGGGGCTCTCCTTGGCATTGGCGGATGTGTTGAATTGGGTAAGTTTTTACCTTTTTTTTTTTTGATATGTCCTCACAATGTTTTAATCAGAGGTTATGTTCATCAGAACTTAAAATTATTCATAGAATTCCGAGGAACTGCATGTGTATCGCACAATTACAATGTCATATTTGTGGAAAGGGCGCATTTTCCTAACATAGTATATTCTTAAACTACAGAGATCAAAGTCCAGGACATTTGCCCTTGTGGTTTCAGTAATTTCTAGGCTCCTTTTTTCCTTGTGGCTGCTCATTCTCTAGGAGACTTGTTCCAGGGTTCCCAGACCCTGGTGGACCCAGGAGTCTCAAGGAGTAAATATGTCAGCTGCAGAACAGTTTAGAGCAAGCTTCGGGAGTCACGGGGATTACTTCAGCGGCATTCTGCTGAGCAAAACAAGTCAAAGCGCAGACAAGAGTCTAGGTATGAACAGTAGGAAAACAGGCTCTGCCTCTTCTAGGCAAGATGAAGGTTTGTATTACACAGATGAGTGAAGGGAAGGACTTCCAAGACCAGTTTCTTTTCTCCCCACAGTCTGTCCTAAACATCCGAGAAGTCTTGTGATAGAGTTTATGACTCAGTAGATTTAGGTGGTGATAATGGTGACACCTTTGTGACCATGTGAAAAAGCATTACATTGTTTACTTTAAAATTTGGATTATTTGGTATGTGCCTTATATCCCAACTAAAAATAGGACAGTGTCTTAGTAGGGGTTTTGTTGCTGTGAAGAGACACCATGACAACGCAACTCTTATAAGTAAGCATTTCACTGGGGCTAGCTTACAGTTTCAGAGGTTCAGTCCGTTAGTATCATGGCAGGACATGGCAGTGTGCAGGCAGACATGGTGATAGACGAGGAGCTGAGAGTTCTACATCTTAATCCACCGGCAGCAAAAGGAGACAGTGTGCCACACTGGGTGTAGCTTGAGCATAGGAGACCTCAAAGCCCGCCCCCGCAGTGACACACTTCCTCCAATAAGGCCACGCCTTCTAATAGTGCCCCTCCCTATGGGCCAAGCATAAGTCTATGGGGCCGTTCTATTCAAACCACCACAGACACCATGTTAAAGCATGTTATTAAAACTAGGTACTGTACCCATTGATGAACTTTTAGTTGGCAGGATTTTAGCACAGCTTATTAAATCTCTGCTTCAGGCTATGATGAAGCTACTTTTAGGTCTTTGCAACAAACTGCATGTCTTTGTGCGTGTTTTAGTTAATATCATTTATCTTTGAGAAATATGGATGACCCTCCCAGTGCCCACAGCAGTACACATGTACTTGCAATGCCTGTGGTAGTATACATGTACTTGCAATGTTATGGTCGTATACATGTACTTGCAATGCTTGTGGTAGTATACCTGTATGTTCAGTGCCTGTGGTAGTATACACGTAATTCCCACTGATTTTCAAGGCGCTTTCATTCCACATACTGCAGAAAGCACATTTGCAGTTGATATCACATGACTACCCTGAAAGGCTATTGGACCAGAAAGGTAATGTTTCAAAATGAATTTGCTACCAGTGACTGGGGACGAGTTTTGAGAGCCTCAGAAGGGAGTAAATCCATACCACTTGTGCTTCAGAGTGACTTAGTGCCTATTTTTACCTCCTCTCATAGGGGCCACATGCGTGTTGAAGAAGAAATTCTCTCTTAGTGCCTATTTTTACCTCCTCTCATAGGGGCCACATGCGTGTTGAAGAAGAAATTCTCTGCGAGCCAATTTTGGAATGATTGCCAGAAGTACAACGTGACTGTGTTTCAGTACATCGGAGAGCTTTGCCGTTATCTGTGCAAACAACCTCAGGTAAGAGAGACTGTTAGCAGAGATGCTGAGGATCTCAGACAGAACACACACACTGGGGGAGAGGTAATTTGGTTTCTTTGCTTTCATTCCACAGTCCTGCAGAACATAATTTATCAAAGACACAGAGATGCTTACAGTATGAAAGATAAAATAAATATAAAGTCCAAGAAAATAGGAGGGCCACCTAGGATAGGGTTAATAATACATTTTATTCTATAGCTACACAAGACAGATCCATAATCTAGTGCACTTCAAGTTTAGGCTAATTCAAGTTTTATTATGAAATTAGATGTATATTATATTTCCAGAAAAACAATTCCAAGTTTAAAGTAGATAATGGTTTAAGCTTTTTTGGGGGGGGGGGCTTTAAAGATGACACCAATTATAGTTTTCTACTTTTCTTTTGAATACATGATTACACTGGGTATATTCCTGTTAATTTTAATAATGTTAAAAGGAACCTTTATTTTACACTCATTCCCTGGCCCCCTTAAAGCAATCACTCTGGCATTCTTTTGATCAGTTGCGGCTGCATGAGGAACAGGTAAGTACAGAGATACAGCAGAGTTTGGTGTTTGTCTTTGTGGCTAATTGCTTTTTATGTTCTTGTCTTTGTTCTGGCCTCATGTATCTTTCCATATGCTATAAAAAATAACTTTCTTACTTTCTAAGCGCTCTTGACGGCTAAGAAGTGTTTTCTTCTTTAATCAAATTAACATCCATCAATGCCTTCCAGAAAAGCTGTGGTACATGCTACCCTTTGGGAGAAGGCACTGCTACACCTCCTGGCCCGAGTTCCCTCACACAGCGTGTCTGCCAAGGTGTGGATGGATGGTAGACTGGGGCAACTATTTTGGTTTCCCTGCATCTTCTACTGATTAGTTTTCTGATGAAACTAGGCTGGGAGCCCTAAATAAAACTTTATGAAATATGTGGGATTGCACAGAATGGATGAACACAGACAAGAATGTGACTGGGGACAGCCTGATCTACAGGATGCTTTTATTCATGAGCTTAGAGTTCACTATGGGAGGACTTCCTGTCTCCCTCACCTTCTTCATTTTTTTAGAAGCCATTTATATTTTTGCATCAGCAAATATGTATCTATTTAAAGAACATTTGGTTTCATTATCTTTCCTTATCATTATATATATGGGCATCAGATTTCAAAGCATGGCCTATGGGTTAGTGAATTTTTCCCCCATTCTGTACAGCTCACCACGCTGGGCTATAGGAACTATCATTTGGTTTTGCTTTCAGTGTGTCTTGCTTCTCCCTCTACATGTAGCAATGAGCATTCTTGGTCCCTTAAAACTTAAAGTCATGGCAAATTTTCTACATTTAAAGAGGAACTCCGAAGTGTCAGTTTTCATAGGCAGCTAAACAGGGTCTTCAGCCCAGTTGTGCTAGGGTTTCTCTGAGTTGAATGGAGTCTGTCTTCTGGGAGAACAAGAGTGTTTCTGGGAAGGAATTACTGGCCTGGTATTGCTGTTGTTGTTGTTTAAAGAAACCAGGGCTCAACATTGGTGTGACTCATTTGTGGATGTCATCACATCAGTCTGGTACTTTGTACTGAAAGCCAGATGTACATATCAACTAAGTACTAAGCCTATATCCATAGGATATCTGTGATAGAAGTTCTGATGGTGTCAGAAAATCTACTTAATTGTTAAGAGGGACTTTAAGTGGCTCAAGAGTAAGTATTTTCTGTGGTTTAAAAATGGCTTTACCTCTATCTATCTATCTATCTATCTATCTATCTATCTATCTATCATCTGTCTACTATCTATCATCTATATATCTACTGTCTACCCTTATATCTCATTATTTTTACATGTGTGTGAGACTTTATAAGAGTAAAGTTGTAAAGTATTCCGTATGCCATTTCAGACACTTAAGGGAAAACACCATGTCAGAGATTATGGTCGGGGAGCCTCCTGTTACTGAAACCACTGGGCTAGATTTAGTAAAACAAAGTATGGACTTTTGAGACCTTTCCAAGTGTGTCCACAAACAATACTAAATGAAAGGAGCATGAAAGTGTCAAAGAAAAGATATCATATACAAGATTATCAAAAGAATTTGCATCACTTTTTTTAGATGTATAATCCGTATTAAGAATCTTGCCTACACTTACCATGTGGAACTGACATTGATGAGTCTTTTGAGGAGTCCCATGTAGACTGACTAGAATGTTTTGGAAACATGTCCTGAGGAAATGCTGCTTTGTTTCCGTATCTGTGGATCTTGGAGGATGTTTGTTGTAGTCATAACATGCATCCTGAGTGTACAGTCCACATCCCTTCTTCTGGATGCTGGGAAGCACTTATTTTCACACCTTCTTTCAAATAAACCCCTTCAAGTGGCTGACCTGACCATCCTCACACAGTAGCCTGGATCCAATGAGAGGTCAACCCAGTGCCTCAAAGTCTCAGGCTTCACCCCTCAGTTTCAGAGTGACAATAAAATTAGTTACGGTCACTGTGAAAACTGTGCCCGTTAACAAGATGGAACTAAGTTTGTGTTAAAATCAAGAAGTTTTGTACTTTTAACTTTATTTATAATTTGGGAGAAATCTCATCAAGCTTTCCCTACAGAGACCCATAATAATAACTATTTGGCTTGGTGGCTCCAAGTGCCTGCCTCATAATTACGCAATTCTGCCTGTGCATCTCAAAGATGCCATATATGATCTCCAAATAAGCAGATATGACTGTACTTTATCAAAATGTTTGAAGCACAGAGGTGGGCTGATTGTGCTCTTTGAAAGCTGTAATTTGTCATAGCTTGATTTATACTTTATGATAACATTGTGCACTTATGCATAGCAAAACTTCTGTTCATGTGCAAATAAGATTTTTAAAGCTCTCCTTTTGGTTTTCCCCCCTCCTTTCATATTTGTACATATGTGTGAGAGCAATTGTGTGAAGTGTACGCCCCCAATAAGATTAACTTTTGGGCTTGCTATAGGGAAGCAGAGGCAGGCGGATTGATGTGAGTTCGAGGCCAGCCTGGTCTACAAAGGGAGTCCAGGACAGCCAAGGCTACTTAAGGAAGAATGGGTTTATTTTGGCTCACAGTTCCTTAAGTTTCTTTTATCAAGGTATTTTATCAGAGCAACAGGAACAATATTAAGATAAGGTAATAGTTCAGAACAATATTCAGAACACATCAACAAAGCAAGTTTGCATAGCTGCATTACATTCCACTTTATTAGTGTATGCACGGGGATTGGTAAAATAATATTGTATGGCGAGATTAAAGGCTTTGATTCCATTTGTATTCCTTCTTTATAAGTTTCTGTGGTGTCTGTAATTTTCTTTTCTTCTGCAACACTACATGTTAGTTAGGTCAGTTGATCTTCTGATGACAATCATCTGTTTCTCTCTTTCTTCCTTTTTCAATTTATTTTAACGGGTATTGGTAGCTTGCCTGCATGGATGGCTGTGCACCACTTATGTGCCCGGTGCCCATGGAGGCCAGAAGAGGGTGTCAGGTCTCTTGAACCTGGTAACAAACAGTTACGAGCTACCATGCGGGTGCCGGGAATCAACCCTGGGTCCTCTGCAAGGGCAGCTGATGTTCCTCGTTGCTGAATCGTCTCCCCAGGCAATGAGTCTTCTTTTTAAAAGGACACAAGTAGAATGAAGAAGACTTGAGCCTTAGGGGATCAAAACTGATATTTTGGACAAAGAGATTTCGGTGATCCTTTTGACTCATTTGGCTTTCCGTAGGAGCCATAGCACTGAGATGGTTCTCTCTCTCATTTAAAGGTTTATATAGCCACAGCCCACACACATTTACATCTGTGGGATGTGATTTACAGACTCCTTTTGTATTGACTTCAGTGCCATGCCAACACGTTTCACAACGACTCCTGACGAAACACATCCCAAACTTGAAAAGCACCCAAGAACTGCGCCATATAAACGGCTACTCTCTGCTCAAGCAAAATAAATCATAAGGCTTGCTGTTCTACTGTTTTATTTGGGAAAGAAATGGCAGTGCAAAGTCCTAGAATTAGTTCCATCCCAGACAACCAATATCTACAGGCTCCCGGGAGGGGGCACCAGGACGGTTGCTCTGGACTGCTGGCGTCGGTCTCCATTTTCTTTCTTTCACCATCTTCAGAAGTTACCTGAAACTCCTCTGCTAGATAAATCAGCCAAAGTGTGAGCCCATTTCAAAGAATCCTGTGATCTTTCCCCTTACCATATTTATTTCTACTGTTTTTAAAAAATCAAAGTTGTAGTTTTTCACGTTTAAAAGATGGAAAGAGGAGCTGGAGAAATGGCCGAGTGGCTTAAAAGTGGTACTGTGATTGCAGAGGACCAGAGTTCAGCGCCAGCGCACAGGTCAGGATGCTCAAGCCACTGTCACCCCAGCTCCAAGGGATCTGGCCTCTCTGGCCTCCACAGGCACCCATTCCTCACATGCACACACAGACACACACAGACACACACACACACTTAGTTTTGACAAGTTGAAAGAGGTCTCTGTGGTAAAATTGCTTGCAATGGAAACAAAAGGGCCTGAACTCTCTCCTAGAAAGCCCAGTGAGGCCCCACTTGCTAGCAAGCAAGAAAGGTTTAGCATTGGAAAGCTAGAGGTGTTGCAAGTATGATTTGGGGAGCAATGAGTCATTTCTGTACCCTATATGCAGAAACCTGTGTGACAAGACTAAATAGAGGCTCCTGTGACCTGAGGCAGTCCCCTGTCCAGAGCACAGAAAGAGGGCCATTGTATTACAATCTCCAGGAACTTGATTGCTGAGAACCCGAACCAGTGCATTCCTCCAGTGCCTCCAGATAAGAGGCCAGCAGTCAACACCCTTCATCGCAGCCACTGTCAGCTCACGGCATTCATGAGTCACGAGATAATCCATTTGTAAGGATTTAGACGGCTACATCTGAGCCATGTGAGGCTGTGCCAGAAAGCTAATGAGAGGTCATTATGTGAGTATAGAGGGCATCTTAAGGAAAAGTATTTTGCCTGTTGTTGGGTTTGGATCAGTCTATCTTTACATCTCAAGTTTCTCCTAGAAGAGAGGTGAGGCTTTCTTAGAAAGGGATGTAAGTTAATTTTCTTTGGGACCCAAAGGGTGTCTGTTGTTCTTTAGGCTGTTTGCTGCACTAGAAAAAGTAGCTTGACTTTTATTATTATTATTATTATTATTATTATTATTATTATTATTATCATCATCATCATCATCATCATCATCATCATCATCATTATTACTATTACTAATTATTACATAATATTATAACTTTGCATATCCATACTCATAGACATATAAACATATATGCATACACCATAATCCATTTGTATCAGATTCTATATACATAATATGTCATTTTACTAATAAATGTAATTTTCTATGTAATGTCCTTGAGTGGATAATGTTTATACATATTTAAACATGTACATATATAGATATGTATGTGTGTGAATATATTTATTAATATCATGAGAAAAAAAGCTTTTAAGTTTTATTTTTTAATAGTATATATACATTTTCTTCAAATTATTGGTTTTGCTGCATGCTATGCATTTTGGCTTTTTTTTTTTTTTTTTTTTTTTTTTTAGTTAAAAATGCTCCTAATTTTCATGTTTGTTTTTACTACTCCCTGAGTGTTTAAAATTGTGTTGTTATTTGTAAGCTTTCTAGATTTGTGTAATTGGTGTCAGGCAGTGCTTTGGATTTTATTAAGACTTGCTACATGGCTAAATATGTGATTGATGCATTTTGCTAATTGTTTATGGACTGGAATAGAATGTGTCTTGTTCGGTGGTGTCTCCTAATGTTGTGTACACATAAATTCGATCAAACTGACTCCTTTTCTTCATGCTTCTCTGTTGCTATGGTTCTGTTCCTACCTATTGAACCAGCACCAGAGAGAGGCTAATGATGGAGATGACCTGCTACTCCTCTCTATGTGCAATATATTTATGTTTATATGTTTTGACTATGCTACTTGATGAAAAGAAATGAAATGTGATTACTTTTCTGGTGAATTATTAAATGCTCCTCTTCATTTGCCAAAACATTTCCATGATTAAAGCCAGCCACTCAAGACAGTATTTGCTTGTGCTAGCTTCTTCTTGCGTTGGGGAGGCGGCACAGTATCCTTTCCCCATCTGACTGCTCTTAAGTTTTGTATCAGCGATATTGCAGTTTGTTATCCATTTGCTATGATTAAAAACAATCTGGAAAAAAAAAGCATCTTAAAAGGGAAAGTCTTTATTTTAGCTCACAGTTCAAGGTCAGCTCATCACAGCAGAGACATCAGGAATGGCTGTTCACATTGTACCCATATACAAAGAAAAGAGCAATGAGTGCCTGGGTGCTGCTTCTTAGGCTGCTTTTGGCTCACACAGTCCAGCATCTCTTGCCCCAGGAATGGTCACACCCAATATTAGTATGTACCTTCTACATCAGTCAACGATTCAGTGTTTCCTCACCAGCAGGCTAAGAGGCACGATCTTGTCACACTTTTGTTTGTAGTTTGAATTAAAAAAGAGATGGGATTTGTTTTATGTTCAAGAAACAGAGTGTCAATTAACATGAATGGGGCACATTTAAGTTGACTGTGTTATCATTGTAATCATAGTAAATTGATCATTTGCTCAGGACTACTTCTGGGTAATATGTAAAAGTAATATTAAATAAGCAATGCTAATGACAGAGAAATCAATGACCTTAATACTGACAATTTAATGTGATCGCTTGATAACAGTATGTTTTTCTAAGCACCACAAAAATGGTTTTAAATGAAACATTGTAGTCTTTAATTGCTCAAGAATCAATAGAAATGAATGAGAAGTAATTTTTGAGAACCTAAAAAGTGAACAGATAAGAAGATATGGCTAAGAATGGGTGAGTTGGATACATAAGCCTATAGGTGGGGACCCACCAAATGCTCCTCAATATCAAGAAATTGTGAGAAAGAATGAGGGAGCTCTAAAGTTTGCCTGGGAATCTTCTGTTGCTTGTTCCTCCCTGACTAAATGCTAGGGTAGTTACTCTCTGAACTCCAGCTATAAGGAACCCAGTTTGGGTGGAGAAGTTACTGAAACAGAAGAATTTAATGAAAGTGCATTTCAGATGAGGGCATCACCTCTCACTAATCCCAGTTCTGTGGCACTGTGACTATGAAAAAAGAGCAGGAACCTCTTGAGTTGTCAGTCAAGTTGAATCCAAGGATTTAAGTTCTACTGTTACTTTCTCTGTTGGGACTTGGGGGTTACCTGTTGGCTGTGAAATTATACAGGAAATAAATCATAGGCCTAGGAAAAGCACTTAAATATTTCATAATCCTTTAAAAGGTTTGCTTATCATGAAATACAATTCCTCTATTCCTAGTATATCTACCCCCCCCAAAAGCTTCTTTGCACCTTATAATCTGGAAAAAACGTTTTCCCCCCAGATGTGCAGACAAACCAGGTATACCCCTCTCCCCCTGCGTTAGCTGCAGGACATGATTGTCCAACAGAACTGTGCTTTCCTTGTTGTGTTTGCTTCTCTCTTCTGTTATCACCCATGCCCCATTTAGTTTTAGGAGAGTTATCATGTAAATAACAGTAATGCAAGATGGAGTGGGAAACTTAGAATTATTTACAAGTGTGATCTTTTCTTCTAACAGAGAGAAGGGGAAAAGGACCATCGGGTGCGCTTGGCAGTTGGAAATGGTATGAGCAGTGAAGTATGGAGACAATTTTTAGACAGATTTGGAAACATTAAGATGTGTGAGTTTTATGGAGCTACTGAAGGAAATATAGTTTTCATGAACCATATTGGGAAGATTGGAGCAGTCGGGAAAACAAACTTCTTTTACAACGTAAGTATAGCATGTTCTCCATAGAAAACAAAACAAAACAAAACTCTCTCTAAGGTCCACAGGCTCTTACCTAGAGCTAATACTTCTACACTGTGAAAAGTCTCACTGTGTTTTGGTAGCTGAGGACAGTTGCAAAGGTCATAGTGGCTGTGAATGAACTGTGATGCTGTGGGTTCTGCAAACTCCAGGCCTCTGCCAAGCACTCCTTCCGCAGCGGGAGGATGACTATGGTTATTATGTAGTTCAGTTGCCAGATGAATGTTTAATAGTAAAACATAAGTCCTGAGCAGGTCTCTTCATCCCTGTTGAGTATTTTTCCTCTACTACTCGTTATCTTTTACCATTTATGCCACATAAGTTATGAAAACTCCTAGTGCACAGCAAGGGCAGGACCAGGAGTGGGGGGTGGCTGCGATAGAGATTTTTTAAAAAATACAATAAAAAATAATGAAAACAGTAAAAAGAAAAAAAAAAAAAAAAGGTATGGTCTGGAGAGCTGGATCAATGGACAGGACACCTACTTACCGCTCTGTAGACCCCACCCTCACCCCAGCACCATGTCAGGCAGTAGCTCCCAGCTTCCTGTAACTCCAGCTCTGTGGGATCTGATGCCCTCTGCTGGCCTCCTTGGATACCTGCACATCCAGGACATTGGCTCAAAGATAATTTTAAAAATTCTCAAGAAAGGTAGAATTTTTGTTAAAAACAACCTCAAAAACTGTAAAGAGAATTTTGTTTAAAAAGCATCTCAAGGGGAAAATATACAAAATTGCAATTATGTAGGATCTTTGAATAATGCAATAAACAAGCTACTTAAGCTAAGTGATATAAGTGGATCCTGTATCTACTAAATGTATAATACCCACTCTTTTCACACACCTGGAGAACATTAACACACATTACTACAGTGATTAGGAAATTTAAAAAAAAACCTGCATTCATATGAAGACCTCTTTGTGAAGCTGAGTCATTGCACAGAGTGTGTTGGAGATGACTTGTCTTTACGGTGATGGCTTGACTTCCATATAGTTTCCTTCTGGAAGACTGCTGTCCTGTCAGTAATATAAAACATCGCAGTAGTCTCCATTTTTTGGGGGGGGGAAATAATTTATTTTCAGTTTGTTTTAGTTTACTTGTTCATAGCTTGAATTTTTTAAAGTTGTACATAACATAATACAAATTCTAGTCTGTCTTTTTATTATTTCAGCTACCTGCTCTCTGTTGCAAATAATAAGAAAACTTCAATGGTTACCCCATAATTAAGCAAAGGGACTATACGTTTGTCTCTTAAAACTTGAAAGCTTACTGCTTAGACAGGAATCAGCTTCCAACTAGAGAGCTTTTATGAGTGAAGAAGAAAGTCCACAGCAGTGGGGTTCCTGTAACCCCAACATGATTACAGCTGCAGTCCTTCTGTTTAAGTGCATAAGCTAAAGAGATGGCATCCCACAAAAGTGCCTTATGTAAACAAAATAGAAATCTGGAAATAATATGCAAAACAAACTCAAATTGAAATTATCGGCAGCCGTCAACTTTTCTATGATAATTTCACCTGGGGAAATAATTTGGAAAGGCTAAATATAAAAAAAAAAAATCTATGGAGGCAGAAGCCTTGAAACAAAGGAAACTATTGATATATACAAAAGGCAGCTGATAGAATACAAATCACTTCAAATTAGTAAGTGTTTCAAAATGGCCAAGAAAGGCTTTCAAAAGTTTTTCTATAGACTAATAAAAAGACAACAGTAGGAGTCTCTTTTTTTAAAAATGAGAGGAGGAGGTTTCAAGGAAAACATAGGTCGACAAAGGAATTAGAAACTAAACGTGCTGAGCTCAAAGGGGGAAAAAAATGAAAAAGAGTGAACCTATGATAGATGAAGAGCACATTTAAAAAAAGTTAAAAACAGAACAGACTCTAAGCATTGTCAGGGGGAAGAGGAGCAGGGTTACAGAGTTCTGCACGTAAGTAAAAAGATAGTTCTTAAATGTAGACAGCTCTGGCACGTGCTTAGTTGTTCTTTCAGGAAAGAACTGGTGGGGGTGGCAGCAGGGGATAATTCTTTTAATTATCCTAGAAGAGAAATGCTCATAAAGATTTGAATCTTTAATCAAAAAGCATATGATGTTCCAGGAAATGAGCAAAGTACAGAATAACAAACAGGAAAGTGTACACCAGTGGAATGAACGGGCAAAACGTAAAGAACCCGGTGATGCTAAGGGGAAAAAAGTATGGGATGTACAGAGCACAGTTTGGTTGGCGACGGGACATGGTGAAGGAATCCTCCAAAATGCAAACAGAATGATGGAGGCCAGACCAGGAAAAAAGAAAAAAGGAAAAACAAGTGTCTTCATGCTTCCACTAGAGATTTGCGTGATATTACGTTGCTCTCCTAGCAAAAAGCAACAGGGGTTTTCTAAAATAAAGGTTTTACAATTCAACAGAGAATAAAACACACATGCATTATAGGAATGCTGTACTTCTCTGAAAAAAAAATGTGTTGAATGAAAACATCTGATCAATCTGAAGATAAAACAGAACTTTGAAGAAATCACCTTCAATTTAAAAAATTTGATGGTCAGCATTAAATCCATTTAAATATGGATTAAATAGATCCACTTTGTGCCTCTAAGTAGAATGGAAACAAAATGTGAAAATATAAAACATGCGTATTACCAACATGTATGGGGCATAGTGGAGAGGAATTGTAGGTGGCATTTCTTCCATAGCAATAAATCCAAGGAAATAATACTAAGATAAGAAATGGGATTGTTGAAAAGCCTATTTCCTAATATTTTTGCAAGCTGTTCAATCATCTTAAATGTAAACATCTCTTTGTGGTGAGCAAAGTTCACCAAATGCAAAGTTACAGCACATACAACATAAGACCACCCATCTTTCTGACGTCACTTGCAATTTTAGGAACCTCCAAGACCACTCCTTAGGCTTGATGGTTGACAAGGACTCGTCTCACTGCAAGATGTTACAGTCAAGGTTACAGCTAAAGGACAGTCTAAATACAGCGAGGGGAGCAGCTCATGGGCAAATGCCAGGGCAGTGTCAAGGGCAAGGCTTTGTGTCTTCTCTAGAATCCGAGCAGCTCTGCAGCCCACAAGACTGACCTCTCTTTCCTCCTGTTCTTGGGATGGAGCTGGGTGTTCCAAAGCTCAGTCACATCATTCTTGGCAGGGCTTAGAGGCCCCATTTAAAAATTGCATTGCTATTATGTAGTAGTCCTAAGCATCTCAGACAAATGAGTGCATTCCCAAAATGAACAACATAGCAAGATCTTAGAGACAACCAATAAGAAAATGAGGGTGAAGGCCAGACATCATTTTAAAGGCAAAAGTCTCACACACAGGGACAGATAGCCCAGCTCCAGTGTCAACTCTGCCACTATTGGACTCCATAATTTGAGTGGGTTCCTTTTCTCTGGGATAAGGTTTCCTTATGTATTAATTGAGGAAATGACTTTGGGGTTCATCAACAATATAGATACTTATGTATCTGAATATAGAAAGGCATGTAGGAGCCATGGCTCAGTGGTTAAGAGCACTGGCTGCTCTAGAGGACCTGGCTTCAACGCCACCTGGTGACTTAACAAATACCTGTTAAATCCAGCCCCAAGGAATCTGATGCCACTTTTGGTCTCTGTGGGAACCGCATACACATAGTGCACACATGGCAAAACATTTTTTAAAAGCATGTAGGACCCTTTCGTATGACTGTGGAGAGAACAGTTCAGAGGAAAACACTACCAATACTGTTGTGAACAGAAGCTCACACAGGTGCTCTCTGGACAGAGAGACACATTCATATGACTTAATCTGGGATTTTAAAGTGTGGTAAGTTTTTATTTTAGATAATATAGCATAGCCATGCTACAATCTCATGGGAGCCTCTTAAAGACAGAAAGGAGAAGAGAGATGCTTTTACAGGGGAACATTTATGCTTCGATCCAGACTACTTTTCAAAGATATTATAATGTATTTAACTTTGCTTGGAGTTATAAAATTACTTCTGTCATCAAGTCACAAAAGTTGCCTTCTGACCTATACACATATACATACATAATACATGTACACACACCACACCACAACACACACACACACACACACACACACCATACAATGCACACATGTGCCCATACTTATACACCAACACAAACACACAGTAAATAACTAGATATAATTAAAAAACAACAACTTTCAGGTGTTGAACTGTGGTTCTGATTACATGCTGTTTTTACTGAAACTAAACACCAGCTACGCCAGGACTTTGATAATAATATTATGTTTATCTTATTGAATCTATTTATTTTTTAATTTACTTGTTCTTATTGTGCATTTTTAAAAATCCTTATTGTGCGTTTAAAAAAATCTTCGTCTCCTTTTCTACCTTCTCACTCACTGGCCCTTGCTATTTTCTCTTACTCCATTTTATCACCTCCAAGTTAAATCTGTTTTATAATTCTGTTTAATTAGGTTACATGTTTAGATGGCCAACAAAACCTCACTTTTCTTTGAGATAAAATGAGGGATTTGGACTGACCAATTTTGAGTTCACTGTCCAGTCAAACTTGATGGCATGAAGATGTCAGCATGACACTGTGATGTCACCACCACAGGGTGAGGCAGCTGAAGATGAGGGGGATGGACATCCAGTTTTCCTGGCTTCTGAAGTGAGGAGAACATTCTGTCAAATGCATCTTCTCGTGCCAGACTGACAGACAGACAGACTGCTACATGTTAGTTTAGAGGCATTTAACTGGAAAGGGCCAGAGGAAAGCCAAACAGTTGTCAAGTTACTCTCGGCTTTAGGCAGTTGGTCACATTTCTGGAGGCCTGGAGGAAAACAACAGCAACAAAAATCTTGAGAGTCAGAGCTCATATCTTAGATCGCGTTAACACTTGCCTTTGGAGAAGATGTTTTCAAAGACTGTGAAACAGGGCCTCCTTTTCATAGTTGGGAGAATGAGTCTATCAGCGCCTGGTACTTGCTGTAGCTAGCTTTCACTCCTTTGTGGGTGAAGCCCAGCAGTGCTAAGGTGAGACAACATAAAGGAAACAAAAACGAAAGCCCACCAGGGAGCCTTCAACTTCGGTTTTAAATTGAGCAGAGACTCCAGTAGCACTTCCTTTTGTTGCACTAATACCCAAATGCTCATTTTTTTGTGTTGTTGTTGTTCATCTTGCAGCTTGTTTTTGCTTTTGAGTTGATAAAGTACGACTTTCAGAAAGATGAACCAATGAGGAATGAACAAGGCTGGTGCTGCTGTGTGAGAAAAGGTAAGATGAAGTATAAAGATGTTGCCTTAGCAGAGAAGCTGAATCTCCGGAAAGGATGAAGGACTGTTCAGAATGGGATTTACCTTGAATCGTAACGCAGGCAGACTGGCTTAACTGTTGGATGTTGAGCCCTTTAAATGCCAAATTATAAAATGGTTACATGTCATCTCTTTGGCTTTTAGTTATCCGTGTATACACATGTGCTGTGTAATCATGGCAGAGGTCTGCGTAACACATCATCAATAATATTAAACCAATATTTCATCCTAGGTACAGTGAGCAGTCGGGCCACCTTTGACTTAAATTTGGGTTTTGACATTTAGGAAGCATGCAACTGTGGGCAGGTTGGCTGACTGAAACTCACTTCCTTCTTATGTAAATCAGTGATGACATTATCCTATGAGGCTCCTGTTGACTATTAAATGGTGTGTACAAATCTGTGTGGCTCCTTACCTTCTTCTCTTCTCCTTTTTATCCCTCTTAAGGTAGACTACTTAAAGCTTTGAGCTTTCAATATCATCATTGAAAATAGTGTAGAGATGTGCACTTAGAACCGTTTAGAGATATTACCTGTATCAGTGTGACCCAAATTCCAGGATGAGGCAATACCTCATACTGCCTCCCGCCATACCACACACAGCTTCCTAGAGCCTTGCTTCAATGTGATAATACAAGTTGTAAAGATGCTTTGCTGTTACTCTTATTATGCTTATTAATTGGAGAGGTTGCAAAAAACATTACTTATCAAAAAATAATCTACCAAGCCTCTGGATCAGTTCAAATTAGTGTCTTGGAAGCTGGAGAGATAGCATAGGTTGACTCATTGCTCTTGCAGAGGACCTGAGTTTAATTCCCAGCACTCATGTCAGACAGCTTACAACCACCTATAACTCAAGCTCCAGAAGAGGACATCTGCACTTAACTGCACCGGCGCGCGCGCGCGCGCACACACACACACACACACACACACACACACACACACACTTAAAATAATAAAATAAACATTTTCAAATCTTTCTTAATTCAACTCCACAGATACTCTCCAAGAGAAAAAGATGAACTTTGGAAGTCTGGAGAACTTGAGGTCTTTCTTAATATGTTTGTTTAAAACCATCACAAGATCTGAAACTGGAACTTGAATCTTGGGACTGTGGTTATGTAATTTCAGCGCTTCTAAAAATGCTGACTGACTCCACTTTAGAATCTGCATGATGAGCTATTGCATTTTGTTTTGAATCATGGCATTGTGACTTCATTATGTAAATTATACCTCATCAGGAAGGACGTGAATACACTGTGACCTATGTGAGCACTTACATTAATTTGTTAGGGGAAAAACTAATATTTATGTCCTGAGAAGTAGAAACAAACAGCATAAACTGTGAGGACAGTTTTTTTTAACTCTGCAATATTAAATGCAGCCTGACAGACTACCCAAATGGATGTGAGGCTTCGAAGGCATGTGGGCCTTTTCCTGAAGTGTATACTCCAACTTCTACGTGTGTATGACATTGGAACCATTACTCTGTAGGCCCCTACTTCTGCATCGGTGAAAGGAAGTTGTCCTCAAGACCTTTCTTAGAGGCTGATGATATGAATGGGGCTAGATGGGGGGTTAGATACCTAAGCAACAGTGATGTGACCATAAAGAAGATGCACAGGGTAACTGTGGTGATGATGCCCGATCCAGTGGGGCTAGTGAGGATGGAAATGATGAGAAAGAGACTCCATGGGGGCACTGTGGGAGCAGAACATGTGTCTCTATCCAGAGAGAGGTGAGGTGATGGCAATGACTCTACAGCTGCTGAGAAATAGCCCTTGCTAAGAACTCTATGGATGCTTCATCCCATCACTGCAGCTAATCCAGAGGGAGGCAAACTATGGCCTTAAAGGCTGCTGCCGTGACCACTGCTACCCTTTATCTTAAATGCAACCTTGCCTTGCAGATTGCCAATCATGCCCTTGCTTAAACAGGCTTGGCTAGAATAATAACTTCAGGGAGGAGTCTGAGTATGGGTGGCACTAATAAGTGTCATGAGTTGGGAGCTCTTTCTACTGCCCTCCCTTCCCCTGTCAGGTATTCCAGAATAACACCCCAGAGGAATAAACCATCCTACCACTGTGCTAGTTTGGTCACCCTACTTTGTGGACTCTTGGCTCCGAAGTTGTAAAGGCTTCATTTTGAGTTCTGCATCTGTTTCTTTTTCTGATTGTGACTGCTGACTTCACCCTGCTGAGCATTTAGTTCTTTTCTTAATAAAATTAGATTTGTAATACCAGTTTTGAACAATTCCTATCCAAAATAAGTAGAATTATAATTGAAGAACAGTGTGGTCCCTAAGGTGTACTGCTATTATCAACTTACTAAAATTATTATTTGCTCTCAGTATTACCTGAGTTAAAAATCTGTGCAATTTCAAGAGACACTACCCTTAACCTGTCAACCCAGAGTATAAAAGAAATTAGACTCACATTTCTTTTGCATACAATTCTTTTGTCATTGATTGTCACAAAGTTATCTGTGGAAGGTTGTGCTAGATGTAGACACCAAGAATAAATGCCATTAAGTAGAATGGAAACAAATACAAAGGCAAATAAGAATCTACAACAGCTGGGTTTCCTCTGATATAATGTAGGGGTGTGTGTGTGTGTGTGTGTGTGTGTGTGTGTGTGTGTGTGTGTGTGTGCGCATGTGTGTGTGTCTGGTCTGTAATGTTGATTGTTGGAGCAGATAGTTGCAAAAATGTCCCTTTGTCTTGCAGGAGAACCCGGTCTTCTCATTTCTCGTGTGAATACAAAGAATCCCTTCTTTGGCTATGCTGGCTCTTATAAGCACACGAAAAGCAAGCTACTTTTTGATGTTTTTAAGAAGGGAGATGTTTACTTCAATACAGGAGACCTAATGGTTCAAGATCATGAAAACTTCCTTTATTTTTGGGACCGCATTGGAGACACTTTCAGGTACAACTGATGATGGATGCCCAGCTGGCCCTGCTCCTGTGAATACCTCTCCTATGGACAGGGCTGAGCTCCTGCTTCTGTTATCTCAGGACACACAGCATCCTCTCATCCCCGCAATGAGTTCCCACACAGAGACTCACTCACCCTCTGTTTCTAGACAGAACTATATGTTGAGTGCTGATGTCAAATGTTGCCCTAAAAATTAAATCCTAAATTATTTGATTTTACCAATGATGCCAGGGTGAAAAGCTGCTAGCTCAGAGAAGCAGAGAAAGCACCCAGCTGACCTTCCTACTCAGCTCACATACCAAAGGGGGAGAAAAGCTAAAATACAAAAAGCACCTTCTATTTCCCCACAATGTCTTAAATACCCTTCTCTCAAAGTCCCTCCTTTCTATTTAGTCCCTGTCATCTGGTTTCTTGCTCCACTTCTTGACCTAGGGTTAGCTTTATTAAATCCTGTGTACAGAAAGCTCTTAGATTAAAGGTGCATGCTAGGGCTAAGCCACACCATAATTACCTGTTTACAATAAACAGGAAGTTCTTAGATTAAAGGTTTGTGTTAGGGCTGAACCACACCAAACAAGAAACAGGTTTTTAAATTCACAATCCCATGGTTCACAATGGGATCAAACTCTATAAGTTTTAAAAATAAGCCAGTCTATACCCAATCAGTAAATCTTCCTTTTGGGCTATAAAAGAAAAGCAACACATGAGGCTAGTGTTCGGGTTAAACAGAAATACTGAGTGAAGCTGGGAGTTATGATGAAATAGAAGAGCCAGTAGGATCAAATCTAAATTCAATCTTTTGGTTTTTTTCTTTCTTTATTGTCTCTTATTTCTCTATTCAGTGTGGGTGGTGGGGGCAGGGGTGGGAAACATGCCACATCATGCATGTGACTTTTGGGAGTTGGTTCTCTCCTCCCAGTGTCTGTTCCAGGAATTGAACTCTGATTCAGTGGCAAGTGCCTCCACTCTGCGAGCTGTCTCACCAGTCCTGAGATGATTCTTTATATTATGAAAAAATACTCAAACTGCCCCCGTTTTGTTTTGTTTTTTTTTTTTTTACATTTTATTTTCCAATTTCTCAAGCTTGTCTCAGCCTACCTAAAATGCTATTTTACTTTGTTACTCACTGCCTATAGAATAGCCAAGAACATAGGTAAGTATTTCAAGAGCATAGGGTAAGTATTTAGCAAGGGATTGGGAGAATAGACAAAAAGGGGATAAAAAAAAAAAAAAAAAGAAGTATATCACATTCTCATCTTATATGATTATTTTCATTAAAATAGCAGGAGTGAAGGAGTTAATGCCTAGAGAGTAAAGTGTGTTATGATATTAAGGTGATTATAGTATTTCTTTTCTTCCCTATCTCCAAGGATAAAATTTTAAACTTAATTTTTATTATTACACAAAGTAGTGATCTTATATTGATACAGTCCCCTTATCATCATTTATTTTTATGTCTCTTTAAAAAATATTTTACAGTGAACAATTTATACCAATAAAACTCTTAAGTTATTTTAACCAACCACAGCTGCTGATTTTACTGAACTCTGAACAAACGGCTTTTGTAGACAAGGCTTTTGCTTGGAAACTAGTTATTTTTGGCCATTAGGTGCTTCACAGAGCCAAATGCAAGTCACTAAAACTGAGAGTGGCAGCTGGCTCTTCAAATCTCACAGCCTGCCTGTTATTTAGGTGGAAAGGAGAAAACGTAGCGACCACAGAGGTGGCAGATGTGATTGGGCAGTTGGACTTCATACAGGAAGCAAACGTGTATGGTGTACCTGTGCCAGGTATGTGGCTAGTGACGATTTTGAGAATTGTCAGGAGTATGTGGGTATCTTCTTAAGGTTGTACTTACTTTCTAAATCAAACTTTAAATTTTGGCATGTTAAAATTAACATTTTAAAATATTTTCATCATGACTTGGCGAGCAATACCCTTAAATAAGCTAACCAACTTTATGAACACATTAAAATAAAAGTACAGATGAATTTTAATGTTTTTGTGTGGTTTTGGGCAGAAGCTAGAAAATCAGGCCAGAGACTCTCGGCTTGAAAATAGTTGAAGCCAATCTTTCCAACGGTCTCATTTTTTCTGTTATGGCGTGGCTTGCTGCATTCCACTGAGTAGGAACATGTAGTTTAAATGTTTAGTAATTTCACTTGTGCCTGAAGTGCATCTTCTTATGCGAATGACAATGTTTTCCACTAATGCTGTGGGTGGAGGGGCATCCAGGGATCGAAGGAGACAACAGATTTGGAAGCTGTCCCTGAGGACTGGAGAACTGCACCAGCCCTCTGAGGTCTGCAGATGGCACACTAGGCAGTGAGCAATGTGGCCTTAGTCAAAATATCCATTTCTACTTTCTTAACTTCAAATATTGTTTTTCATCAGTGATTAAAATCAATATATTTGCTGAGCTGCAGTTACCTCTAAGTAAGTTTTCTTAGTATTGTTGTTAGGATGCAAATCATAAATAATTTATTGTGTCTTCCCTCCAACCTGTTCCCCCCCCCACCCCCGTGGTACAGTCAAGGACAAAATGTGGTCATTCATACTGGTCAGTTGCTTCTAGTGATTAAATCATATGTCAGGGAGAGACACAGACTCAATTTATGTGACTGTCACATTATAACCTGTGCAATACACTGAATGTATCCATATGGCAATGAGTGTGTGGCAGGAATAATATAGAAAATTCACATAGATTTAATTTCCATCTTTCCCCCAGGTTATGAAGGAAAAGCGGGGATGACTTCTATCATTCTAAAGCCAAACAAGTCTTTAGACTTAGAAAAAGTGTACGACCAAGTTGTCACATTTCTGCCATCTTATGCCTGTCCACGATTTTTAAGAATACAGGTAAAATTGTACAGCCTCAAAATGTATTGTCAAATGTAGGAGCCAGAGCCAAGAGGTGGCCATAGCAAAAATCCTGTTGGCTCCTTCAGATAATGCATGCATTTCATTTATATTAGGTAATTTTAAGAATAAGCAGCAGAGAAATGTAGAGTTGGTGCCAGTTGAAGATGCGTGTGAAGGAAGCACGTGACGTGCTAGGGTTTGTCGTGGTCCTGCCTGTACAATAGATCTCTTCCTCTTCCCCTGGGACCTTAGAACAAAACGATGCTCTCGGTGAGGGTGGCAAGGCAAAACCTTCTGAAGACAGTTGGGCTATCTGCCTAAAGTTAGGGTTCACCAGGTCAACCTGAAAGTGCAGGCAAGTTGTATACAGAACCTGAAGCAATTTGTCTTTTCTCAGTTTCCCCCTACCCAACCCCTTTTTACAGTGTTGATATTTAGTCCTCTCCTTCTTCTATTGTGTGAAATCCTGAGGTCGTTTATTTTGGGCTCTTTTTTTGATCGCTAGTAAAGAGTGGATTGAAAATAACTTACTCAGCTCTGGGTAACTTTGCCTATTCATTTACTTAACCGCTCCGTTACTTAATATTGTTACTCAAACACCATTCCCCAAAGTTAGTAGTTTTCTATTTCAAAATCGTAACTCAGACCTTTTCAGATTATATTTGTTATATTACTATTAAATGACGGGTAGAACAAAAATGGCATCACATTCATTTTTAAAACATTTGTAAATCGATCCTCGTAGGCAAGCCACTTCCTGTCCAAGGTGCATATCATCCAAACTTATTTATGTTTCATTTGCATATTTCATATATATTGCTTCAGGTAATTCTCAAAAACATTCTCTGAAATTATAAGGGAAAATAAATATGAAAAAGAAGTAACTTTAATTAGCTGAACCTTTTACTGATGAAGTTGAGGGTTAGCATTGAAGTATTTTTATTTCAGTTCTAACTAGTTTTAGCCATTAACATGTACAGATGTCCTATATGTCTCTTACCCACATTAACACAGGCACATCTGACACAACCAAGATAGCACAATCCAACTTTGCTATCAATTCTCCCATAGTACTTGTGTGCTTACATGCCGTGTGCATGTGTTTCCTATACATCATCTTCTGTATAGTCTTTTTTCTTGAATTGTTAATATATTTATATATAATATTATATACACACATTTATATTCCTAAATATATAAATACAACTGACTCATTCATATAATGTTACTTGTATCCACTTTATTTCTGGGCTGCTCATTTGGTGTTGGTTGACCAATCAAGTGACTCTTCCTTGGGGAAGGCTATTTCATCCTGTTCGTAGCATTTCTTAGTTGCCTGTAGTTCTTAGTCTAGGGTTGGGACCTTATTAGAGATCTTCTTTCTGTGTTAGCATTTCTGTTGGTATCATCCCTATTTGGGTCTTGTTTAAGGAGTCATGGTTGTTGAGATGGCATAAGTGTAACTGCCCTGACATTTCTAGGAGATGGCAATCTCACAGCAGACCCTGCTTCTCTGGCTCTTACAGTCTTTCTGTCCCCTCTTCTGAAAATGCTCCCTGAGCCTTAGGTGCAGGAGTTGTGTTGTAGGTGACTCAGCTGAAGCTGGATGATCACTGCCTTTGCATTTTGATCAGTTGCAGTTTTCTGTAATGGTTTTCATCTCTTGCAAAAAGAATTTTCTTTGTTGAGGGGTAAGAGCTACACCAATCTGTGGGTATAAGTAAGTAGTTAGAATGCAGCTAGGAGTTGCATTGGTGGAATTAGGTAGCAGTTGAAGGTCCTTCTCCAAAATTCATGACTTCACTATGCCTGGGTGGTTGGATACATTTCTAGTACAAGGCATAGTTTTTCTCTTTCTGTGCAGTTCTTAAACCCAATTGGAGAGTAGAGGCCATACTTTCACAGTGGACTATTCTAGAAGACTGAGTGGGCATCATACACATTTAGGAAATATTTTAATATCATTAATTTTCCAAACATAAATTTAGCTATTACGATTGTGATTATTATTTACTTTGCTACAATTAACAGAAAACTCATTCTCAGATCTCAAAATGGCAAAAATAAAACTCTGTTCTTTTGTTCTACTCCAGAGACACAAATTTCCAAACCTCCTGAGAAAACTTGTATCATAAATTTTGTCTTTTATAACTTTAACTCTTATTAGAGTATCATATATTTATAATATTGTTTTTCTGTTGACATGATACAGGATATGTATTTCAAACATGCTTACTTTGTTGATTATATTAATAACTGTTATGTTTTTAATAAGCTAACATTTCAATGAAGTTTATAGATTAATAAAGATTTTACCTTGCTAATGTTAAATTAATACTAAATATGAAATAGTTAATTGGATATAAAATATGATAAGAAGATATGGCCTATGTTGTTAAACATTTTACTCATATGTAGCAGCTACTATGAACAGTAATAACTTGTTTCACTCAGATCTGTAATTATTTCCTAGGACAAAATGGAAACAACAGGGACATTCAAGCTCCAGAAGTTACAGTTGGTGGAAGAAGGATTTAATCCCCTGAAGATTTCTGACCCGCTTTACTTCATAGATAACTTGAAAAAATGTTATGTTCCATTGACCAAAGAAATTTATAATCAGATAATGTTAGAGAACCTTAAACTTTAAGACTGTATTTAGGGGATTTTGACGGCTTCCTGGGAAAGATGAAAGGGGATTCCTGAGCTCCTTGGCTGACAGTCAGGGAGGAGTTCCTTTCATAAATCAATCATAAACTAAAAAAATTTGAAGAACGCATTTGATATACTTAAGCTCTCAAGGCTCACACTCCTCAGCACAGTGAGCTATGAAGTATGAGACATTCACCCCATGGTCCTGAGGCTGACTTGAGGATGCTGCTAGCAGCTGCTGCCCAGAATCACCAGAAAGCAGCATGCTGCACAGCATGGACCACAGTTCAAAGTAGTGATTTCTGCCTGCATTTGGGAAGTAAAACCAAGTAGGCCATAGTATTGCCACCTGTCTGGGACTGTAAGAAATATTATGATTTACTCTGAAGTAGAGATGGGGAGGTAGCATTCAGCATATGTTACATTTCCCTCACAAGCAAAAGTTCACTGAATTTTATAAGGCTTAAATTTGTTTCAATTGATGTAAACGTTAGCTGATTTTTTTTTTTAATTTGAGAATTCAGTAAATAAATACTTGCCTTAATGTAGAAGATTTTAAATAATATGTAAGCAGTTAACAGATTAATCACTTAAAACACTTTCTAATATGTGAAGACTCTAGTTTTCAATGAATAGTAACATTTTTACTCAGTTTATTTTGTGTGTTCTAACTTGTATCCCAATAAAACAAACTTTATTAATATGTGATTTTGGTGCTTTTAATTTTTTTAAATTATTTTGTTTATGTGTGTGGGAGTTTTTCCTGCACGTATGTCTCTGTATCTTGTTTGTACCTACTGGCCATGGAGCCCACAGAAGAGGGCATCAAATTCCTCAGAACTGGAATTATATAGTTGTGAGATGCCATGAGGTTGCTCAGCATCGAATCCCAGGTCCTCTGAAAGAGCAGCCAGTGCTTTTATCCACTGAGCCATCTCTCCAGCCCAGCAAGTTCAGTCTTCATTGTATTGTTTTTAAGTGTAAACTCTAATCAAAGGAACCTGGCTAAAAATACATGTGCTTATATTTCCTGTCTTTTAAAATATATAGTAAAGAGACAAACAAGTGTGAAAGTAAAAAATGACAGAGCAGGGAAACAGGTGAAACCACATCCCCTTAGAGCTATTGGGCAGCGGTAGAAATGGAAGAAGATTAGCAGTACATTTGCAGAGCCAAGGAACCAACAATGATGCACAGAAGAGCTGGGCTAGAGCAGAGGCCTGGAGTTACCATCAAAATCAAAGAGAAAAAGGGCTGCCTGTATGAACTGAAACATGAGGAATTAAGAGAAACACAGGACACAGTGACAATGTGGAGAACATTGTGTTGGCTGGAAGGTGGGGCCATTTGGATCCTGTTGCCTTTAATCTAGAATGACAAAACATCCTCTAATAAGGTGAAGTACCATCTGTAAGAAAGTGGCACGGACTGGTTGTAGTTTCAGTAAGTCTTCGTCCTCCAAAGCTGCCTTTGTTGGACACTTGGTCTCCAGTGTACACTGTTGAGGTAGTAGAATGTTTCAGAGATGCGCCTGGTGGAGAAGATGTCTGTCATTGGGGTGGCCACCTCTGGATGGATTAGTAAGAGTTTATAGTTCCTCCAGACTCTGATGCATTCTTGGGAGAATGAGTTGCTGTGCTCAGCTTCTCCTGAGCATGCCTCTTTCAGCTGGCACTGTTATCTCATAGTGTGGCACAGCCTATGTGGCCATCACGAGAGGACAAACAGATATGACCACAAGACCTATGACTTTAAGCCTCCAAAACTGTCATCTAAATAGGCATCTTTTCTGTGTAAGTACGCGGCTTCGGGCATTTTGTAATAACACCCGAAAACTCATTTAGTTAGAAGGCTTTATAGGGCAAGACTAAGAAGTGGCATAGGGTCCAACTAGGCAGCCCTGGATCTGTATACCTAGCTCTCCAAGAGAAAGTTTGCCGATGTGCGTTGTCTAAGAAAACCTATATACCAATATATAAATGAAAATGGATTAATTTCCTTTAGTTAAAAGGTTGAGTTAATGTACAAACCTCTATTAATGTTCACAGTAGTTATTTGCCTTCACTGTTAAGGTCTTGCTTAGGATGTGTGCTTTGCAGTTTGTAGTTATCCTTTAATTATTAGAAATGTGGTAGCATGTTTCTGCTAATTTCTAACTCCTTAAGGGACAGGGAGACTGAATCATAATTCACAACACATCTTTGTAGCACCCTGTACCACTCACTATTCAGTTCCTTGATCAAAATAATAAAGGCATGGACATTAAAGGCAGATGTCGGGAAGAGAACAATCCATTCTAGAAGTGGGGGTAGGGATAGAAATTGTTACAAGAAGAGAGAGATTTATAGGAAGCTGATGGAAAACACAACAGATGAGATCACATGATCAAAAAAGAGGGCGGGAGAAAGGGGAAATCGCTGAAATGCGTCAAAGGCAAAAAAAAAAAAAAAAAAAAAAAGCCAATTCTACAGTTACCACACATAAAAAGCCAGATGGAACTGTGTGTAATCAGAACAATAAGTCACAGAAAGTGGCAGCAGATGCTCCTGCACGTCCCTTACTGGTAGAAAATTTCATGACCTCTTTAAGTCACTATCCTAAGACCATCTTGCATATCAGATATGTACATTATGATTCATAGCTGTAGTAAATTTACAGATATAGAGTAGCAATGAAATAAGGTTATGGCTGGGAGTCACCACAACATGAGGAACCAATTGAAGGATCAAAGAATTAGGAAGGTTGAGAACCACTAATCCATGAGTCAAGCCGAAACTCAAGACCCAGTGAGAATGTTTTCTAGGAGTGAAGGTGAAGTATGGTCTCAGTTATGACAGCTTAAAAACAGCCAGGAGGTTTTGTCCACAGGAAATGCTAAAGTGTTGCTTTGCATTAAATTGATCTCATACTTTCAGTGACAAATACATTATACATAGTTATATTTCATTTGAGAAGTAAATTTTTTACTCTCATAGTTTAAGCCTTTTGTTTGAATTCTGTAACTGCTTAAGGTATTCACTATGTTTGCAAGACCATTAGCAAAATGTGTCACTTTCCTGGAGGAAAACACAGGAAGTTGAATAAGTGATGTTTTATAGGAGATGGTCTTAAGACATTCAACCATTTTGCAGTAGAAGGTGATTTTAGATTGTCACTAGTTTTTCCTTAATATATTATACTTACCCATGGATTGATCAGATTTTGACACATTCAAGAAAGAAGAGTACCAACGAGAAGAGCTTCTAAAATCTGATTTTTAAATAAATCATAAGTATCAGCACCCACTTCTTGAAGAGTTGGAACAATCACTTGTGTGCTGTGTGAAGGTTGTCTTTCTGTTATTCAAGTGTTGGTCTCTGTAGCAGCAAAGAGCTGAGTACAGAGCAGACTTCGGTATTGTTCTTCTTATGGCTGCATCGTATTTGGTAAACACCTTCTGATTGGCTTAATAAAGAGCTGAATGGCCAATAGCTGAGGCAGGAGAGGAAAGGCTGCATTTCCGGGAGAGCTAGGAACTTTGGGAAAGAATCAAGAGCAGAGGATTGGCCAGCCAGACACAGAGGAAGAAACAGATGCCCAGACTGAGAGACTGAGAGGTAACGAGCCATGTGGCAGAATGTAGGTTAGTATAAATGGGTTAATTTAAATTAGAACAGCTAGTAAGGAACAAGCCTAAGCTAAGGACAAGCTTTCATATATTAATAAGAGAGCTGGCGGTCCAAAATCATCCTGTTATATTCTTGAGGTAAGTCACCCTGCTTGTTTATTTTCTCCTCAAATTTTAGTAAATATTTAAGTCAAGTTTTTAAAGTGACTCAATCACATTCAAGATGCTGCTTCTGGGCTGGTGTGATTGCTCAGTGAAGTGTTTGCTCCTCAGCAGCAATGGATGGGCTCCATCACCACAGGTCACATGAAAAGCCAGGTGTGCTGATGCTATTTGTAATCTCAGCTAAGGAGAGATAGAAGACAAGCAGAGTCCCAGGATAGCCAGCCTAGACCCTGATTCAAAAATCAAGAGTGCAATGTAGGGTAAAAAGTCCTAGCCCATCATAATGTTCTTCTTGTAGGTTTCTAGGACCCTCTGGATCCTTCTATTTCCCCATTCTCCCATGCTTCACTCACCAGGAGTCCTGCTCAAACTATGACATCAGCCAAGGACATTACGTGCAGTTAACTTCGAACCCCTACCCAGATCTAGCCAATGGATAGGACATTCTCCACAGTTGAGTGGACAATGGGGACTGGCTTTCACACGAACTCTGGTGCCCCATATTTGACCATGTCCCCTGGATGGGGAGGCCTGGCAGCACTCAGAGGAAGGATAGCAGACTACCAAGAAGATACTTGATACCCTATGAGCATATACTGGGGAAGGAGGTCTCCCTCAGTCACAATCATGGGAGAAGGGAGTAGAAGGAAAGAGGGAAGGAAGGAGGAATGGGAGAATACAAGGGATGGGATAACAATTGAGAAGTAATATGAATAAATTAATAAAATATTACAAAAAAAAAAAAGTCCTAGCCTACTTCCAGGTTGGAAAACTTACCAAAACCCACCAACCCCTCACCATGAAAACTCACCAATCCCTGAGCACAAAATCTCACTGCTCCCTGAGCTCAAAATCCAGCAATCTCTGGGCTTGGCTTGAAGTCTCACCAATCCACCTGGAAACCTCTCTTCCCAAGAAACCCTATATAAGCCCATCTCCTGCTCAGCTCCCTGCTGCTTCTCACCTGAGTAGAGGCAGCTACACTCTGTCCCTCCAAATAAATTTCTTGTATGAAGTTGGTTGTGCGGTGTGACTTTGTAGTGTCCCCTGGCTCCCAGCTGCCAGGCTACTTTTCCCCTCAGAGCTGTAACACATACAAGATCTCCTAAGTTGTAACATCCAAGGTTGTCTGCAGGCTTCCACTGACACCCTTAATGAATACACACACACATGCACACACACACTGACACGTACATACATATACACACATGCACACGCACACACACACATACATATGCACGCAAGCATGCACAGTGTTTCCTGAACAGCTTGTCACAACTGTGACTATTTCACTAGTGAGAGGTTTTCATGCCATGACTCTAGCCTCCATGCTAAGTAGCCCTGGCAAATCTCACCACTGACAGATTAAAGAGCAACATGAAAACGCAGTATTAAAGCTGTCTATGGAGTTTATGTTAGGAACTTGCAATGCTTTCCTTGCTCAGAACTGGATGTTCAGTTTAAAGTAACTGCCACCTCCCTCTGTAAACTGTGAGATGCTAACACTTTTATAGGTCAGACAGGGCTGTGAACTTGCTGAAGACACCCTTGTCACATTTTAGTCATGTGGTGACGGGGCTAAAGTCTTGAATTACTTAGGTAATACACCTGAGCTTGTGAACAGAAATGCTTCTTCCTTCTCTGTGGAATAATTGTAATTTCAACAACATCTGAACTCTTTATAAATTTAAGTCCCTGCCTTCAACAAATATCAGACATTTCTCAAGCCTAGAGTGTGTAGCAAGCATTTTTGCATCTTTTAAAATATGTGTTTCTGGGGTTTACAAGATTTATTGAATACAGAATTCATTATGTGTATTATAAAAATTAATTTGTGACAATGTCTCTAGAATTCTAAATTGTGATTGGTTTTATATCTTGCTTCTGTACTTTGAGCCACACTTTTGCCTGTCTCTCAAACTTTCTGGCTTGTCTCAATGAGAAACCACACCTACAGCCTCTCTCTGGGAAGATACGGGCCAGTCTTCCGTGTTTTCTAGCTGCCATTGGGGGTATTGCCTTATAACTTACCTGTTTCTGACAGCAGGTAAGGCCTATAATTTTTTGGGTCTCACTGGAATGCCAGAGAACAAAGCAATGGTTAAACATGTGTGACAGCACAGTTTCAGCGGCCTATTAAATCTGCTAGGAGAAAGGTTTTGTGAACTCAAAGACAGGTAATTAAAAACTCATCCGAAGGATACCACAATGACAACCATCTGTGCTATGAGAGTCTGTAGGAGGGGAAAGGAGATAGAATGCTGAGTTAGTAAACAATGTCTGAGAGCCAGCCAAACCCAGAGGGAGAAAGTGAGCATCCAGAGCCAGGAAGCCCCAAGGACACAAAAAAGATGCACTGATCATGTGCTCATTAAATTCTCAAAGGTTAGAGAAAAAATTTTGGGCACATCAGGGGCAAAGTGACTTGCTAGGTCATGGGAACCTATCTAAGACTGTGAGCAGACTTTTTTTTTTTTTTTTAAAGAAGAAACTGTGCAGGACTTTTAGGATGGTGTCCTGAAAAGTCTGAAAGAAAACTGCCCAACAAGAACACTCCACTTGGCAGACATGTTCTTCTGAAATGAAAGTGGGATACCTTTTTAGCCAAACAGCATCTAAGAAACTTCCTAACTATTAGACCTTCCTTCTAGGAGAATTGCACCCAGTTATAATGAAGGGGTGCTGAACTGTGCCTCAAAAAACACACAAAAGCACAAAATGCAGTGGTAAAGATAACTCTGTAGACAACATCATGAAATAATGATAAGCAAGTTACTTTCACTTGTGGTATACAATACTTTAAATAACACACGTATTAATAATAGCTGTCATTGAACTGTATTCATGGAGAGAAAATTTAAGTAAGCACACATCCTAACATTGAAAGTATATTATATGGGAAAGAAGTGAAGTGTAGGGTGTTCAGATGCAAGCAGGGTGCTACAATTACAATATATTTTTCATAGGGCATGTTACCTACAGAGATGAGATCTGTAGATGTTCCATAGACACACACACACACACACACACACACACACACACACATACACAGAGAGGGGGGGATCAAAGCCCATCAGTACAAAAAGACAATGAAGTACAAAGCCAGCAAGAGAGGAAAAAAGGGAGATTCCAATACTAATGGAAGGAAATGTAAAAGAGCAATAACACATATGTACTTATCAGTAATTCAAATATAAGGTCGGAGAGATGGCTCAGAGGTTAAGAGCTGCTTGCTCTTCCAAAGGTCCTGAGTTCAATTCCCAGAAACCACATGGTGGCTCACAACCATCTATAATGAGGTCTGGTGCCCTCTTCTGGTGTACATGCAGGCAAAACACTGTATACTTAATAAATAAATCTTAATATATATATGTGTGTGTGTGTGTGTGTGTGTGTGTGTTAAACTCCCCTAGTGAAGCATGAGGTTGCATAAGGATTCAACATCAAATTGTACGTAATCAACAATAAACTTGTTTTACATTCAAGCACATGCATAGGCTAGAAATTAAGAGACAGAAGAAGAGATACTGTGCAAAACAGATGAAAGACAGCAGGAGGGCTACACTTCCCCAACACAAAACAGACTCACGTTATAAACTGTTACTAGAGAGACCAAGTGAATAAGCAATGCTAAAACAACTCCACTGACAGAAAGATATAGCAATTATAAACATGTATTGTCTGACAAGAGGCCACTTAAGTAAATGAATACTAACAAGTTTAAAAGGAGAAATTGGCAGTTATACAATAATGGAGACTTCAATATTCCACATTCAACCAAGTATAGAATACCCAGCCCTATATGGATTGTCTGCTGCTCATTATGAGGCTAGGCTGACCTTGAACTCCTGGCAATTCTTTAACCCCAGTCTCAAAGGTGCCAGGATTACAGACATACCTCTCTACACCTGGGACTTTTACATTTCATTAAGGCAACATGTCAAAAACACAAAAGAAAATAAACATAAAATTGGAAGAAAATAATCCCTTAAATGTATAAAATATTGATCCTTAAAATATATAAAATATTGAGTATAAAATATTCTACCATTATAGGAACTCATAAACTACTCTTTGCTTCAACTCTTACCAGATTGGAAAAAAAAATTCAACAACAGTTGGTAAGGAAATGGAGAAATTGGCCTTATTATACATTGCCCACAGGGCATCACAGTTCATAATTCAAAGGAAGTCAGTTTAGCCATGTCTATTGTATTGGTTATTTTTCTGTTGCTGTGATGAATCACCATGACCAGGACAATTTTAGGAAGAATGAATTTATTTTGGCTTATAGATTTAGAGGGATGAGAATCTATCATGGCAGGAGGCATGGTAGCAAGAGGCAGACATGGTGGTAAAAGTAGGAAACTGGAAGCTCATATCTTCAAAGGCAGGTACAAAACAGAGAGCAAACCAGGTGTGGCAGAAAAACCCCAGTGATGTAATTTTCCTCAGAAGGCTTCATCGCCTAAACCTCTCATACATCTCCACCAACTGGGGGCCAAGCGCACAAGTAACGGAACCTATGAAGGGCATTTCTCATTCAAACCACCTTCCTAGTTACGGTTTCTAGTGCTGTGATGAAACACCATAACCAAAGCAACTCATGGATGAAAAAGTTTATTTGGCTGAGGCTTTCACATTATTGTTCATCCCTGAAGGAAGTCAGGATGGGAAATGAACAGGCCAGGAACCTGGAGGCAAGAGCTGATGCAGTCATGGAGTGGTGCTGCTTACAGACTTGCTCCCATGGCTTGCTTATCCTGCTTTCTTATAGAAGCCAGGACCACCAGGCCAGGGATGGCACCACCCATAAAGGGATGAACCCTCCCACATCAATCATGATTAAAAACGTTCTACAGCCAGATATTTTGGAGGTATTTACTCAATTGAGATTCCCTCTTCTCAGATGATTCTAGCTTTTGTCAAATTGACATAAAAGTAGCCAGCAAACCACCATAATCAATATTGTTTTTTTTAAGTAATATTAAATCAGCAATCTCATCTCTGGAAGTTTATTCAACAGATTCACCTAGATCTATATTGACAGAAATATTTAACAGGCCATTAATTCGAGAGTTTACATAGTAGAATAGTAGTGATAGCTTCTAATAGTCTACTAACAAGATGGCTATTTCAATGAGTGATGGTAATACATTAAAAGTACTATAAATGCTAAGTGGCTTTCTGAGCACTAATTTTGAAAATATTTTCCCACATAGATTGTGAAAACAAAAACTTCAGGAATAAAGGGGTAGTCAAGACCACAAAACACACTAGATACCTCATCTTTTTTTTTTTTTTTTTTTTTTTTTATCTATATCCCAATAAAAATCCGGAGTTTTTACATTACCTGAAAAATGAAGCAAAGCGGTATTTATCAGTATGGAACATATTTCTTTGTAAATCCCAAGGGATATGAAATCATGACATATGCTTGGAAAAAAAAAAAAGACCGAACTAGAGGTCATTGTGTCAGGCAAAGCAAATCAGATGAAGAAAGAATGCTTGCATATCATCTTCCATGTGTGTTACCTAGGGGGGAAATTACCTAAACATAGTAGAGGCAACTACTAGAGAAGATCAGTGGTCCAAGCAAAAGGGGATAAGAGAAGAAGGTTAGAGAAAATGTTTGGGGACTGCAGATAGGACCAAACCGTGATATACATACCTATGAAAATACCACAGTAAATTGTATTGAAATGCATAACTAATACTCACTAATGACTACAATAGCATTCCTAGGACACCTACTGCATATTACACCATCATCCTATTGTTAGGAAGAACAAGAGACAAATGCTTACCCTTTATCTTGTAGTAGATATGCTGCATACTCCTTCAACGGACCTACGGGACCTCTGAAAACATCACTGATCCAAGAATATTGTGAGACAAAACTTTTCCTGTGGCGACCCGATACGCACGCAACATACATATCTGCTCACCCCAGATAGGAAGCCCATAGCAAGCCAAAATACAGACACTACCAAAGTCCAACTTGGCTCATAGCGACAGATGTGAATGCCCTCTTGTGGGCTGGAGCTTAAATCCATTCAGAAGATTGTTGGTTTTACCCATGATGGAAGAGCCATGATTGTGCAAGCAGACATAGCCTGCACAGCATGTTGGTATTTTAGCACATAGAGTCCTTAATCAAACAGGAATGCTGGTGACAGCTGTCCACCAGTAGTCTATATGGCCTCTTCGGGCACTGTGAAACCAGCTAGCATGATGGGAGTTTTCAGTACAGTCCTGATTTAATTTCTCCATGCCCTGTAGTTACAGCATGTACACATAGTGTCTTTGGCAAGAGGGTCTTACTTTTTAGTTTTTGTATACAACCAACAGCAATAGCAGTAGCCTTCATGGTTTGTGGGGCCACAAGGACTTCTCTGGCTAAAATTCACAGGGAGATAGTCCACTGCTGACACTGGGTTTTTACTTAATAACCTTATGGCCTCCGAGAGTGTCCATTTCCACCTATGTAGAGTGCCTTTGGGAAGATTTTTTTCTTTTTCTTTGTCTTTCATTTTTTTAAATTGGTGGCTTGGCGTCCCCCTCCTTCCACTGGAAGTCCCACCTAGCTACATGAGTGGCAGTGAGGATTTCAGGCTCCATATGTCCTTTTGCTAGGAGTCTCAGCTAGGGTCACCCCTGTACACTCCCTAGAGCCTCCCTTGTCTCAGAGATGCCCATCCCAACCCTGGATTTCCCTTCTCTTTCCCAGTCTTCCCTTTCCTATCCACCCCTCTCTTCTTTTACCTGATCCCCAGCCCCCGTTACCCTCCCCTCCCTCTCTTCTACCCAGTTCTCTATCTACTTCTGTAGGCTCAATTTTCTTAACCAATATATTTTATTAACAACTTAGTGACCGAGCATACGTCACTTATAACCCAACTAACCAAAACAATAGGAAATGAGGATTAATGGACACAATAACAAAACCTTAAGGATATCAGTACCAAGGAACCATTCTTCGGGCATGAGCTGCAGGATTTCTTCTGCTGGAACCTGGGGTAACCAGAACCCAGAACCTCAACAGGAGCCGGAGCCCCGAAGCCTTCCCTCGAGCAGTTCTCTCTAGGAGCATCTTGAAGTGCAGCGACGAACAGCCAAATCTATCCCAAGTCTCCAAAAAAAAGCACCTGCCTCCAGTTCTGGCTCATTTATGTATCTCCTCCCAGAGTCTGTTCATGGGACCTTTTCAGCTGGCAGCAATTAGGCTCCTGCATGAGGTGGTTGCTCGTCTAGTGAATTAACCTCACCTGTTCTCTAACGAGACCGTTCCGATGCCACACTTGGGATCCTAAAAAACAGGTTTATCTCTCCTTTATACTTCAGATATCTATTTTATTTCCCCTTCTGAGTGAGAGTCAAGCATCCTCTCTTGGGCTCTCCTTGGCTTCTTTGGGGTCTGTGGATTGTAATATGGTCATCCTGTACTGTATGGCTAATATCCACTTATAAGTGAGAACATACTGTGTGTGCCTTTCTGGATCTGGGTTACCCCACTCAGGATAATCTTTTCTACTTCAATCCATTTGCCTACAAGTTGCATGATGGCTTTGTTTTTAATAGCTGTATAATGTGGCTTTTTTAAAAAAAAAATTTAACCCAGCCCAGTAGAAGTATGAGATAGGCTGAAGTACCATTTCACCTGTCTGTCTTTCTAATGGCTTTTTAAATTTGTAAAACACCAGAGGTTGGCATCATGTTATCTATATAAAACAAAGCCTTTTGTAGAAAATGGGCATGGCAAAGCAACCTCCCAAATCATGAACACATAACAAACAGTGGAGTTATATAACCTCGGCAAAGTACTCTGAAAGTCTGTGGCTATCTATTCTCAACAAGTGTTGGGTGAGCCCAGTGATTCAGAGCTAAAAAGATACCAAAGGACATACTCAGGGTCTAATGTAGCATGGAAAGGGTCCATCTGTTTGTGTCAATTGTTTTCCCCACAGGCTACAAAGCATGGGTAGGAGGTGCCAATGTAACTAGCTCCCTGTAACCCTTGGTCATCATCTCTGGGCCTTGGAGCCATTGCAGGTTTACATGGTGGAGCTCTTTTGTGGAGCCTCCCTATGTTTCTCCCTCCCGGTGAACTCAATGGGCCTGACTTCATCTGCTCAGACATATCCAGTGCCAAAGGTTTATGGAGCCATGTTCTTTCCCCCTGCACCTGCTGGCCCCCTGGGTCAAAGTGACCGTGGGTTGGCACTGTGGCTGCATCTATAAGTGTTCCCCCTCCATGTACCATCTTCTGGCTGGACAAACCATCTCCACCCCTAGCATAAAATTTTTTCTGGAGGGAACTATACACTCCTCCATCTGGGAGGTAATTATCACCTGGGACAGGTGTGGCTGTCTTTACTTGTACTGATTTACCATGGATGTCTTTTCAAAGCTTCTTAGCAGCTCCTTAGCATACCTTTCGGCTTTTCTTTTTCTTTTTCTTTTTCAATTTTTCCTTAGGCACCACAGCTCAACACAAGTCTTGCCACATTTTTCTTCAACTCACCCAGGTAGGTCTCTTTCTCTGTTTTACTTTTAAAAAATCTTCTCTATGCTGTTCTTTCACTTTATGGGCCTTCTTTACATACTGTCTAAGTGGCTTGGCTGCCCAAGCCTTTCCTACTTTATAGTAGCCTTTCTCCACCAACAGGCTCAGCAAAGCCAGTAAATCCCTTCCATACCACTCTTCAGGCTGCTGTTGGAGCCACCATTTCTAAAAATCCTCTGTGAGCGCAGTTCTTTCTGGCCCAGTGAGCTGAAGTTCAAGCACAGCTTCTCTCATTCCTAGGTCCCCAATAGTTGCTTTCCTTTCTCCATGGTCTTCCGTTCCCAGGTATTTGTGGGGACCTCAGATGGAGATAAAGGACTAATGGCTCTGAAGGTCCATTATTCCATCAGGGACTGATTTCCCTCATACTGTCTCATATTGTGCCGTAAAGTAGTTACCTGACTCTGTTTTTCAGTCTCTGTAACAGTTAGACTGACCCCATCTGCACCCGTGTTCCACAGCCTCACAAGCCAGGAGGTGTCAGGCTCTTTCATTGCTTTCTTAAAAGTCCTCCCTGATCTGAGAAGTTTAAGAGCCAAGCATTTCCTGATCACTCTGGTTTCTTGTACTGGACCACTATAAAGAACCCTCCCCATCTGTACAATGGATAACAGATTTTCTATCTTCTTCTACAGAAGGCCCGGCTCTCAGGGTATCTTTTCCTGATTCTCCCATCTCTCATTTACCCTCACGTTTATCTAACTAGTCAATTCAGAGGCCAACAGGGAAGATGGTAGCTGAATCTCTATTTTTTTTTTTATTTTATTACAATTGCTCCTTTACAGAAACAGCTTCCTACTTTATACAAACAAAATCCTGCTTGGTCACTGTCTTAGCCTCAGAAGCATTTCTAACCACACACAATGGAGGCCTGGCAACCTCTGCTGCTGCTTGCAACAACCTTGTCTCTTGTGTGCTAATCTCAAAGACTGAAATTTTTTTCCTCTAAACCTTTAACTGTTTTTAGGGCACCTCCTTATTCATTTTGTGCACTCTACTCATCACACAGACATTCCACAGATATGAAGACTGAAAGGCTGGGACTCCTCCCACATACAATCACAATCCTGATGGCTTAATATTAGTTGCCTGTCTCACTATCTATAGCAAGAAACATGAAATTACTGTCACAGCACAAAGGGACATTAAACGCACACTATACAGGAAAGGACAATGGTAGCGCAGTTTTCCCCACAAATGCTCCCCAGTTAGGCTTTTCAGTGACAGTTGCATGCTTTGCTGCCCACAGACAAGGCCATGCACTCACTACTCTCCAACTCACCTTTGGTTTTGTACTTCCAACTATGTTGTATGACAAAAATTTTCCTAGGATTAAAAAAAAAAAAAAAAACAAAAAAAAACAAAAAAAAACAACCCACACATATCTACTCATGCCCGATAGGGAACCCACAACAGACCAAAGTATGGGTACCATCAGAGTCCAACTTGGTGATGAGATTTTGGGCGGGAGTTATTTACAGGTGTGTGGGTGAAGAGTTATTCACAGGAGAAGAAATGACTCAAAGACACCTGCAACACCAAAGCCAACCTTGACATGGGTGGCAACAAAAGGTGGGAAGCCTGGACCACACAGCACAGCCTGCAAACAGCTCAGTAGATTGGAGAGTGTCCTTTCCAGGTGCCTTAATTGCTCGAATTCTCTTCTAGGCAGCTTGGCTGCTTCTGCTTCTTCCCAGGCAGCTAGGCTGGTCTTAGAGATTTCTTTTCAGCTTGGGTTGTGTGAAAGCGTGGCTATTCTCCTCCTAGCTTTTATTGCTTATTGTGACAAGGGGGGACCTATTGAATCTGGTCAGCTCTAGGAACTTTCTATAGCTATTTTGAATTGTTTACCTTCTTGCTTAAGGAGCTTCCTGGCACATTGAACATTTTTAATCTTAGAGGAAACAGTTACACAACAGGCATTCTGTTGAATATCTATAGAACTGTTCTTCTGCCTTCTAAAGTGCATGTAAGACATGGGAGTAAGTCGTCCCATGCATTTGTCAGCTTTTTATTACCATGGCTTGTTCCCACTCACCAAGAAACATCCACCATGATACCATTAATCTTTTTATGTATTAAACAGTTAAACCAGGGATATGATGGAGACCATTACCTCTGCAACGTACATTTAAGACTTTACAGGTGGCATAAATTTGTGCCATGCTACCTGGCATTTTTAACATTGATGTCCACGTAAGCACGAACTAGCAGAATTCTAAGGCTACTATTTGTGATTGTTTCACTGCTATTGATCTTACTTATATAAATTAAAAACCAATGATAATAACAACAACAAAACCTAACACATTCCCTTTCTCCATATAGCTGTCCCTCTTCTGTAGTTTAGAACTAGAGAGATGAGGACAGGGTTAGTCTATAGACCAGATGGACCACTGTGGCATGGACTTGTTTTATTCCTGTTTTTTTTTTGTTTTTGTTTTTGTTTTTCAGGACATAATTTCCCTGTATAGCCCTGGCTTGTAGAGCAGGCTGGCCTTGAACTGACAGAGATCTGCCAGCCTCTACCTCCCGAGTTCTGGGATTAAAGGCATGTGCCACAACCTCCTGGCTTATTCTTGATTTTTATTCTACAGAATGGATATATTTTGTATTATAAATTATTAAGATATTAAAATTATTTTCTGTTATACAGCTATAAGGAAATTTGGGTATTTGTTTTCTATAGTGTGTAATTATTTGAGTAAATGGCCATTGGTCCACTATGAGACCATACCTCTGGTTGGGTTGAAGCATTAGTGAGAAAGCTATTGGGCTTCAAGAGGCTTAGTGACTGAGAATGAGAGTCATCTCAGTGGCTGAAATCATGAGTCTTTGAGAAACCAACACAATAATGACTAGTTTGCAGACAGCTGTATAGTATCAGATCTGACTCCTTCCTCCTCTCCAAATGTGTTTAGCTTATTCTAAAGAACTTAGACCTGATGTCCAGGAAGGGGAAAGACCATAATTGTCTAAAATCAAGGTTTGTTTATTTTTTTAATGAACTTTTGACATGGAAATTAAGCTAATCGAAATCCAAACTCAATCTTATATTCTCTCGAAGATAATTTTACTTTCTTAACATACAAAAAATGCTGCTACGTAAAATAGTTTCACTGTATAGATGCTCAGAGGGGGTAACTATTGCCCTGCTTCTAAGGGCCTTCTCATGTGATTCACAGGGCAGATCTCACAAGGAAGAACTGAAATCTTCCTTATTCAGCACTTTTGTGAATTCTGACTTGAATCAGCAAAGCAGCCTTGAAATTGTAATGGGTGCAATGTCCTTGAGGAGAGAGGAGGAAGCTCAGACTAATGGAAGGGTCAGATGACAAGGTTGCACATGTACTTGTGCCACCAAACTTGGAATGGAAGTCATCCTTTTTCACCAGACTCTTTTGTTTTCTTAAATGTGTTTATAAGCAGATGTCTGAAATACCAGTTCGTATAGACAGGAGCTCTTTATATTGTCAATGGCATAATGGAAAATTAAAGCAAGAGTTCCAAATATTAAAAGCTGTAGTGTTCAGACCAGTATTGTATTCTCATACAAATATGCTAAAACATTAAAGGTGACACATAAAAGTTCTGCCAAAAAAGTAATAATGTAATGAACAAATTCCTTTCAGACCAAAGTTGGCAAAAAACATTAGCAATGCTTTTCCTATTAGCTGAGAAATACCTGCAAGAAAAATACATACTCTTTAGTTCACAATGCAGACAAGGATTAAAACTAACTCTATGAGCTGGGTATCAGATGTTTTAGTGATTAGTGGGCATGTCAAATCATTAAGCTTAAAAGGAAAGTCTAGGATGGTCAGTTGTTTTTAATCAAAATCAGTGGTTTGTTGTTTTCCTTACTTTTACACACTATTAACATTCAAATAGAAAATATTTGAAATTCTTCTACTACTATGATTGAATTATTATAGCATATGTCATATGTGCTGACTGAAAACCTGGAAACATTTAGAGCAATATTTTATAATTCCTTGAGAGGAGTAAAACAAGAGTAAATAGGTTTCAAAGTGGCATGTTCTGCGGACACTGGACTACAAGAACACAGAGATAACCCTGGTCTTACGAGAAAAGTCAGACAAATCCTAACTGAGAACATTCTACAAAATAGCTGGAAAGCACTGTCGTAAACACCACCAAGCTGAGTAAACAAAACATGTCAACAGATGGATAGGATCTGCAACAGAAAGGGAAATTAAGTATATGCTAATGAAATCTGCTAAAGGGAACTGTAGAGCCAGGCAGTAGTGGTGCACACTAATCCCAGCACTCAGGAGGCAGAGGCAGGTGGATCTCTGTGAGTTCAAGGCCAGTCTGGTCTACAGAGAGAGTCCAGGAAAGCCAAGGCTACACAGAGGAACCCTGTCTCAAAAAACCAAAATAAAAAATAAAAAAAGGAAGGAACTGTAAGTCATAATACCATCAGCATCAGTTCCTTAATTGTAACAAATACACCACACTAATTTAAAATGTTAATTTGCAGAAGCTGGATATATGAATAGGGCTGAATATATATATAGGGAAGCTGTCATATTGATCCAAGTTTTCTATCAATCTAAAAACTTTCTAAAGTAAGTGTATTTTTAAAATTTTGCTAGGACTAGTGGTAAGGCTCAGTGGGCAACAACTCTTTCTCTAAGCTTGCTGACCTGAGTTTAACCCCTGGAGCCCTCATGGTAGAAGGATAATAAAAGCTCCCACAAATTGTCTTCTACCTTCCACATACCCACCATGGCTGGCAAGAGCCATGACCCCCGCCAAATACACTAAACAAAGAAACAAATGAAAAAACAAAAACCCACACAAAGTCCCAGTCTCTATTTTCTTTTCATTCTATAGTGATGTGGACATGATTTTGGTGCACACTTAATATATGTTTATATAATTCAGATCAAAGCCATTCTTTGGGGTTTCAGATACTTTTTATGCCTCTATTAAGATCTTCAGGATGTGTTGTGTTTTGCACTTAACCCATTCTGTATAAGTCACCCTGGATTATCCATTCCTGTTCCCTCCTATTGGGCAATGGAAGAATCTGGGCTGCTACTGGCATATTTTGTTTATGGGCTTTGACAATTGACATAGAAAAGAAGTACACATGCTTAGGTGAACCTGGGTACGAGTGCATATTTATAAATATCTACATATATCCATTTCTATGTATATGAAGTTGAAGATGACCAATGCTTTGAGTCTCCACTTCTAAATATAGACCATGTAGAACGTGATAAATGTCCTTTGCTTGTTTGTAACTGCTCTCCCTACATGGGTTCTTTTACTTAGCTATCTTTCCCTCGGAATGACTATTTCAAAGTGTAATAAACATTTAGTGACTCTATAAAGACATTTAGAATATTGATGCTTGAATATATACTTAAATTTTATGGTTTTGATTTAAAGTTATCAGAAACAAGTAAATTCTGTCAAAATTAAGCTAAGAATGAATTATTTTCTCCTCTATACCCCATCACTCTATCAACCATGAACAATCATATCAATTAGCTCCAAAGAAGGCACAGCACAACCTTGAAAAGTAATTATACATTTGTCCTCTGCGTCTTTCAGTCTTATTTGGCCAAGTCAGTGAAAATGACTCACTCTCCCTTGTCTTTGGAGAACGTATTTGAGTTTGACAGCCTGGAAGCAGAGACACAAGAGAGCTCAGTATTGCTGCATTCCCAGAGGTACTCTATGCTCAAGCTAATGTCTGCCGCTAAGTACCTGGGAGAAACAATTAATAGAAAACTTAATTACAGAAGAGACGTTGGGAGACAGGAACAACCCAGGGAAGAAAGAAAATCCCAAGAGCCCCTGTGTTTTAGACGACACAATATAGGCATGAGAGGAATTGCCTTTGGTGGGACTAGACAAAACGAATCTTAACTAGAAATTCTCATGCCAGAAACGTTTAGGAGTTGGGCTAAGTGTTTCTCAAGACTCCGACAGGGTCACAGTAGCAGGGAAAGAACACAACCCAAAACTTTAGCATCAGCTGCAGTGACACAGGGTGATGCTTGTAGACCGGGTGGAACAATGGCCTGTAACCCAGCAGATGAAAGAGTCAGGACATCACACTGACCAAGGGCTAAATCCAGGACTATGCACCTGAGTGTGACTCAATAGTCACCACCTTTGTTACATTTAAACAGCTTTTATGTATATGGTTGGGAAAAAGAATTAGTTATTTCTTTGTGAAAAATGTCTGACATGAATGTCATCTGTCTCATTAGCAAATTATATATCTGAACTATATAATAAAGCACAGGATTTAAGTTTGATTCTAAAGCATTTTTGTTGTTATTTTTGGCTTTTGGCTTTTGGTTTTTCAAGACAGAGTTTCTCTGTATAGCCTTGGCTGTCCTGGAATTTGCTCTGTAGACCAGGTTGGCCTAAAACTCACAGAGACCCGCCTTCCTCTGCCTTCTAAGTACTGGGACTAAAGTGTACCAACCACTGCCCTGTTGGTTAAATCAATGTAAAGTATCAGTGACATATGTATATGTATAAAATATACTTCTGTATAATCAGATACAATAATTCAGAAGATTGTTATGCAATGATTACATTGAAGATAAGGGTTAGTGTTTTTCTTGTAATTGCAATAAGTACTTTTCAAGGTTGTTTTGCTCTACATAAAATACTTAGAGAAACTGTCCTCTGGAAACCAGTGAACTTTTTAAAGGGTTTTGGGAATTTTTTTGTCTGATAATTTTTAAAATGAATTAATTAAAGGTTTGATGTCTTTACAGTAAATTTATTTTAAAAGTTTGTGACAAAACTAGCATAGTCTCTCTTTTGGATTTATATTTTCTGTGTTTATACAATGTATAGACTTGTAAATAAAACGTGTTTTAATTTAAAAAAATAAGTGTAGCCATGAAAACAAGGGAAGAACACAGCAAGAATTTAAAGTGGGGTATATTTATGTTTTCCAGCACAGTACTTGCAAGCAGATGCTTTGAAAGCATTATCTGAATAATTGGCAAGGCTTCTTTCTTTTCTAGGTATATCATGTTAGTGGGATTTAAGAATGCATGTCTACCTGTCTCCTGCAAATGGTGAACTCAGAAACCTGGGGAGGTGTTGGGTTGATTTTCTCAACTGAGGTAGGTACCATAGATAAAGAAATGCTGGATGCCTCTAAAATAGGGAATGACAACCAAACAGATTCCTTCCCTGCCTCCAGGGAAGGCAGTCCCACTGGCTCTCTGATTTATATACCTCTGGCAACTGGAGCTACAAGGTAATAAGTCTATGCTATTACTAGCAACAAAATCTGTGGCCATTTGTCACACAGCCACAACTCAGAACGATACCACTTTCTTAGACAAAAAAAAAAAAAAAAAAAAAAAAATTGTTATAAGGGGAGAGCTTTTGTCAGCTGAGTGGGGCCTATCCCTTTCTGGTTTCTTAAGTTCTTTGAAAAGTGGCTTGTCCTTCCATAGGGCTGTGAATGAGCCTGGTAGACATAACGGTGTTGAATCGGGGTGATGCAGCTACAGACGTAACAGGAGGTTCTGAACTTGGAAACCATGTGCCTCAGGGTACACATATTTCTCCCCCAGCCTTATTAACTTACCCTAAAAGTATCCATGGCTTTCTCTAGTTTATCAAAGCAAGTCCACCCCTCACTAAAAGTTAAGAATCACAAAATAAGAATTATAGTTTAATATTTGGTTTTACTAATTGACCTATCAAATGGAAGATTATAGTCATCTTACACTTAAACACTCGTGTTTAAACAACAGATATTAATAACTAGATATGAACAGGCATGTCAGACATAGAGACCACAGGATAATGATGTTCCACACAGTGAGTGAGGTTCTGGACCTCGCAGATATCCAGAATTTGCATTTGTAACTGCAGGAAAGGGCTTCATCAATCCTGTTTGTCTGGTTCACGTGGACATTGAGTCGGCAACTAGTAACTGATTAGATTTGTGACCAGGTCCTTCATGAGCATTCTGGCCTAATGCTCAACTCCTCCCCAGAGGCTCTAGAAAAGCTATTTGGGAGTGACCTGGCCTTTCAGTGGTGGTCTCCATTTGTACTGCATCTGGGAGGCTGGGTGGTAGGGAGCAATGAGTCCACATTTGGTGCACACAGAGCACTTAGGGCTGCTGCCTACAGTCAAGCAATGGTTCTCAGGTATGCCTTTGGACCAGGAAAATCCGCATCATTGGGAGTTGCTATAACTCACCTCCCAGGCTTCTTTCTGCACTTACAGTGTAGGAAACTGGAGGGCTGTCCCTGGAGTGTGTTTTAGCAAGCGCTTTGAGTCCTTCTCACACCACTGATCTCTAACTCTACCCAGAGGGCTTCCTGTTTTCTTTCAGGACATAATGCTCTAATGGAAAGGATCCTTTTCCGGAGTGAGAAAGAGACAGAAGAGAGAAGGAAGGCAAAGTAATTACAGGGGGGAAGGTGAAAATTCAATTTTTCTCCTTTTCCCTTAATAAATGACATATATCTCTTCCCTGTCCTTTTGTGTCTACAAATAAAAACATCTTCCTTGTGGACAGGCTTTTTTATTTTCATTTATTTATTTATTGCCTAGATACCACTGGGAGGCTTTGAAAAAACTCTGAAGTTTATGACTCTCTTAGGCATTTATCTAACGATTAAATTTTTAACCATTATGTTCAATTCAGCTTCAGTTAATTTACTCAAAAGGAAGATCATTAAAGTCAACAGACAGTAAAGCAGGATATGCTGTTTAGAAGTACCTTAGCACAAACATGAATGACTATAGTACTCAGACCTAAAGTTTTCTTAGCTAATCTAACTCAACCCACTCACTCAACTCCAGCACAACCTTTCTCAATTTTTTTCAACAAGGTATTCCTAACTTGAAGACAGCCCGAGAGTAAGCACTAAATGATATTGTGACCTTCCAGACCCTTATGGACAGAAAGGATGTGAAATCTCTGTCTACATTGCAAAGAACAATACCGTTGGGAAGCCCATTCACAGTGAATTCTAGGGTCTATCTCAAACGTTGTTTCTTACCTACGATTTTGTATCATACTTGTAGGAATGCCCTCCTCTTTGACTTCTAACATCTCAGGTATCCCAGCCACTGTCTTCACTTTAGGCCAAACCCCAACTGTCCCTGAGCAAGTACATAGGTAACTCCAGCCCTGTGGAGCATTAACGACTACTTCCTAGCCCATAATTATCATCTAAACAATCCTGGATATACCATCCTTTCTTCTCATCTTTGTTAAACTTATTCAAAAAAATTAATTCATCTTTGTTTAATCTCCATTGTGGGTGACTATGGAAATTAGTCAATTACAGTTGAATTTAAAATTAATTTTGAGTTTTCAGAGTGCACCTGAATCAAAATATCTGATATGATTAAGAATTTGATTGTGCCTTATCTACACAGCCAACTGTAAACATAATCAGCTGTGAGGCCTCGTCTACACAGCCAACTATCTGCAAACATGTTCATATATAAACTTTTCAGAAGAAACTCTTGCTCCCTTCTGTGGTTAAAAATGTTCCATAGTTTTATGGCCAACCACATTCTGAGAGGGATTTTTTTTCTCTCTCTCATATGTATTTCTGAAATAATTATGAACTTTTGCCCTGTGGCTGTCCTCATACTAATCTTGGCATTTATAAGTCTTTGTCTTCTGTAAAATAGAAAGGAAGAAAAAAGAAGGAAGATGGAGGGAGGGAAAGAGGCAGGAAGGGAGCAAGAAAAGTACTTACTTTTCTCAAAGTGCCACTTTATTTCGTACATACCAGAATCACCCGAGATCTCAGCTGACTACATTACAGATCACAATACATGCCATCATTGTTTCTCTACTTAAACACTCAAATCAAAGCAGCTCCCTGGTTTTTTATCTGACGGAGCCTTAAAAAATCTCCCTCTTGTCCCCCTGTCTTATGCTTCGTCAATACCCCTTGACGTCTTGAAATTTCATGCTTCGTATTCAACAGTCACACCGACCTTCGTCTTTATCCTCAGGGTCTCCCCACTCTTGGTAGATTCTGCACAAAACTGCATCACACAAAGTTTGAGGTGTTAAAAGTGGCCACATCCATCTCTCATGTTTTTCATTCAAAGCAAAGTGACAGAAATCCTATGCATCACTCAAGGCTAATCCTATTTGATTTCTGCTAGCTGTCTCAGTGTTCACTGCCATCTGGCTCTGTTTTCATTATCAAGAGTAAGAGAGCTCAACTGAGATGGGAGGAACAGTCACATTAGCCTCCAACTTCCACATGATCTGCATACTAGGACAGCTGCCAGCTATGCTCTAACAGATCCAGGAAGCCAGAACGAGTCCTAGGAAAGTCTGGGGGGGGGGGGATTTGTTTTCTGCGTACCCACTGTCATTTCCTCATTTTCCGTTCAGCTTCATGGTGCTCTTGCACCTCCCTTCTGGCTTCCGGGTCTGTCTGGAATGCATATGTAGGATGTTCTTCATGCTGTTTCTCTTACTGCACTTTCTGTGGGCTTACGCTGGCTAAGGGCATTGATATTAAACACTCTTTTACAATACAAATGTTTGTGGGGTTGGGTTTGGTTGCAATACATAGAATTAACTGATGGAAATTGTAAGTATGATACAACGGATTGAATCACGAGGTCCAGTGGCTTTAAATGTTATATTTTACTGTTTATTAAAATTAGTTTTTAAAAATGTAATAGCCGGATAACTCATTTAACTATATTAGAAAAAGGCAAAATGACTGTCTGCAGTGGAAAGTTTTGGTGTCTTTAAAACCTCAGTTATGTTATGTAAATATGTTTTTGTTTTAATCCCAAGAGTGGGATACGGGACTGATTCAGATTATCCAAAGGAGCACACTCTTTGCCTCGTGCGGTTTCTGAAAGGGGCTCTTTGTCAGTGGCAGATAGTTTAATTCTGAGGACTCTGGAGAGGAAATAAATGCCAGAGCCCAGAGAGGTGGGTGGGGCTCTGAGAAAGAAGAAGGCTGCTGCTGCTGCTGCTGCTGCTGCTGCTGCTGCTGCTGCTGCTGCTGCTACCCCTGCTGCTCTTGATTGCTGTTGATGCAGTTTGGTGAGAAGTCAGAGATGTCCTGAAATGAAGATTGGACTTGCCCCAAGGAACCCAATGACCCTAACCAGCAAGAAGTAGCTAAAGATAACTACACCTCTTCTCCCTGCTCACCTTCTTTCTCTCCTACATGGTGTTGTGGTGTTGGAAGGGTTGTTAAAATGGTGCCTACAACTGTCCTTATGCATGTGTTACAAAGAAATTGCCTCTACTTGTGGCAGTAAATTGAGTATTTGAACCAGTCTTCCAACCAAAAAGATTAGAGAGCCTGTGCAAAATGTGTTGTAAATTTCACTGTTTCTGGGTAAATACCTGAAGGAATCTAAACCCGCAAACCATAGAGATTCCTGCACACCTATTTTCACTGTGGCATTAGTAACAAGATTCAAATTATGGAAACACACTAGATGCCCATCAACAGAAGACAATGTTCTACATATACACAGGGATCCTGGCATGCTCTCTGAAAAAAAAAATGGGACTAGATTACCATGTTAAACAAAAGAAGTCAGTCTCACAAACATAAGTAGTGCCTGTTTTTCTCATATATAAAATCTTATGCAAATACTTGGAATTAGAAGCAGGGCTATTTGGAAAGAGAAAGGGCACCAGCTGGAGGGAAGGTGGGGACAAGAGCAGGAAATGGTGAGTGCAGACATGATTGAATATTTCTTAAAATGTGTATGAAAATGTCATGTGAAATTACTTTATTATTGTATGCTAACTAATATGTATTAAGCGTACTTGAAGAGGTCAGAGTCTTAAGGTGGTAAAGATTTATCAGATGAAATGAAAGAAATACAAAAAAAATTGAATCAAGCAATTGGGTTTCTTCTATTCTGGGGTCTTTGATGACTCAAAGATGGTGGCAGGAATGCTGAGTAGGACTACTAAAACAATTCTTGTTCATGATGCAGAAGCCAATCTATTATTTATAAGCATCCTTATGAATCCACAATGCTTTAGATTAGGTCTCAAAAGACAGTGGTTCTCAACTTGTGGTCCAGAAAACATTTCACTTGGGTCACCTAAGACCATTGGGAAACACAGATATTTACACTATGATTCATAACGGTAGCAAAGTTACAGTTATGAAATGACAATGAAAATAGCTTCATGGTTGGAAAGCACCACAACATGAGGAACAGTATTTAAGGGCCATGGCATCAGGAAGGTTGAGAACCACAGACTTACAGAAACAAGAATGAACTGGAAAAATAGCAGTTTTTCAGAGACTGTAGGATAACCTGAGAAGATTTGAAGACCCCAACTCTAGCACAAAATGTATTTAAAATCAACATATAATTAATTTGATTCAGAATCTAGAATTTTTTGTCACTTGTTTATAACATGTTCTGTGCCCTTTCTGTCCCTTTGTTTTGCCTTCTTCTACTTTTCTTTTGCTTTTGTTTTTAACAGTTTATTGCTATATAATATGCATTCAACTATATTTATACATTTTAAAAGCATAATTTGTTGTTTTAAAAGTTCGTGGTAGCCTACAGCCCAGGCCTTAATGTCAACAATTAATAAATGGGACCTCATGAGGCTGAGAAGCTTCTGTAAGGCAGGAGACACTATGAAGAGAACAAAGCGACAGCCTACAGACTGGGAAAAGATCTTCACCAACCCTACATCTAACAAAGGTCTGATATTCAAAATAGATAAAGAACTCAAGAAATTAAACACCACCAAACCAAATAACCGAATTGAGAAATGGGGCTTGGAACTAAACAGAGAATTCTCAACAAAGGAATATCAAATGGCTGAGAAACACTTAAAGAAATGCTAAACCTCTTTAGTCATCAGGGAAATACAAATCAAAACAACTCTGAGATTCCATCTTAAACCCATCAGAATGGCTAAGATCAAAAAATTCAAGCGACACCACATGCTGGCGAGGATGTGGGGAGAGAGGAACACTCCTTCATTGCTGGTGGGAATGCAAACTAGTACAGCCACTTTGGAAATCTATCTGGTGCTATCTCAGAAAATGGGAATAGGGCTTCCTCAAGACCCAGCTATTCCCCTGCTTGGAATATACCCAGAAAATGCTCCAGCACACAACAAGAAAATTTGCTCAACCATGTTCATAGCAGCCTTATTCATAATAGCTAGAACATGGAAACAGCCTAAGTGTCCATCAGTAGAAGAATGGATAAAGAAACTGTGGTACATATACACTATGGAATACTACTCAGCTATTAAAAACAAGGAATTCCCGAAATTTGTGGATAAATGGATTGAGCTAGAAATGATTATAATGAGTGAGTTAACCCAGAAGCAGAAAGAATCAAATGGTATAGACTCACTTATATCTGGACGCTAGCCCAAGGGGCATGTTCCATGAAAGTCTTCACTTACCAGGAAACTGGGACAGAGGGGAGGACATCCTATTGGGACTCTAGATGAGAGAAGCATGGGAGAATAGCAAAGTAGAAGGATCCAGAGGGTCCTAGAAACCTACAAGTAGAACATTATGATTGGCAGATTTGGGCCCAGGGGTCCCACTCAAACTAAGGTGCCAGCCAAGGACAATACAGCCGGTAAACTTTAAACCCCTACCCAGATCTAGCCAATGGTCAGAACATTCTCCACAGTTGAGTGGAGAGTGGGATATGACTTTCTCACGTACTCTGGTGCCTCACATTTGACCATGTCCCCTGGAGGGGGAGACCTGGTGGCACTCAGAGGAAGGACAGCAGGTTACCAAGAAGAGACTTGATACCCTATGAGCAGATACAGGGGGAGAAATCTCCCTCAGGAACAGTCATAGGGGAGGGGAATAAGGGGAAAATGGGAGGGAGGGAAGAATGGGAGCATACAAGGGATGAGATAACCATTGAGATGTAACAAGAATAAATTAATAAAAAAAAAAAGAAAAAAGAAAGAAAAAAAAAGTTCGTGTTAGGACTGAGAGATGGGTCAGCAGTTAAGAGAACCTGCTGGTCAATCATGAGAACAGAGTTTGGAAGTCATGAACCAGGGTTTGGACCTCAGTACTCATGGCAGGAAGCTCACAAACATCTGTAACTCCAGCACCAAGTCATCCAGCACCCTCTACTGGCAGCTTAGGTTGCACACACACACACACACACACACACACACACACACACGAAATAAAATCTCTTCAAACTTGCTTTAAATTGACAAATAATTGTGCACATTTATAAGATATGGTGTGAAGTATACTATTCTGACCCACACATACAATATTGATTTAAATAAGGTAATTAACACATATATAATCTCAACAACTTATAATATTTTATAATGAAGATATTGGAACATTTGTGGCTTTAGCAATTCTGAAATATGTAATACACCATTATTATCATCACCCTTGGTCATTCTATTGTGCAATAGTCACTAAAACATATTCTACTCATCTGAGCCCTGGTATTCCATGATGCACATCTCCCCTGTCCCACTTTCTTCCCATTCCCTTCACCCTTTGTAACCTTATTTCCACTCTCAAATTCTCTGATGTTGATTATTTTACTTCCACACATATGTAAGATCATGCAGCATTTGTGCTTACATATCTAGCTTATTTCACTCAGCACCATGCCCTTCATTTCGACTCATGTTCACTATACTAACTTATGTTTCCACAACAATCTAGAAGGATTCTCTTCTCTCCTCATCCTATTGAATACTTGTTGTCTATCTTTTTTTATTATAGCTATTCTCCTAGCTGTCAGTGTCATTCCTTTAATTTGAATTATTCTGATGATTAATGGCACTGTACTGTGTTGATCCTTTAGCTGTTTTCTTGCCATTGAGTTGTTTAAATTTATTATATATTTAAGCTTTTGGCTGCTGTTGCTAAAATTCCTTCCCAGGGGGAGACATAAGCAATGGGACTTCTTCCTAACATCCCATCCAAAGCATGCTTCCAAACAAAGCTCACTCTAAGAAACCAATGAGTTTATTGGGCTTCCTTGCAGAGCATAGGTAAGGGGTACATACTGGGGTGTGGGTGCTCCTTCCTCCAATAGACTGCATTTGGAAAGCCTTCCCCAGCAGGGATGAGAGCTTCCCTGTAGCCACATAGGTGGAGCCTCTCTCCTCTAGCATTCCCCAGCTCTACTCTAGCCTCTCCCTCAGGCCACCAGCAATGAAGACAGAGTTGCATGCAACAGGTGGTAGGGAGTAGCTGGATATTCAGGTAAGGAATTCACCACCCTCCCTACCCATCTGTGAAGGGGCACAGTCAACAATCCCAGGTAGAATGCTCCTTTTGCAAGGTGACAGAGATAAATTTCACAAGATGGCAGTTTGCAAATATCTCTTTTTACCTCATGGGTTGGCTAACAACCAGCGTTTTTAATGCATGCATCTCATTTATCTGGGTTTGCTTTTGTTGCTTATGCCTTAATGTTTGTGCTTTGTGTTTCTCGGGTCATTGTTGTGGGATATTGCCTCTCTGTTGTGTTCTAAAATCTGTGATATTTCCTGTCTTATATGTAAGTGTAGGAGCAACTTTTTAAACTCTATTTTACTTGGGGTTCCTTAATATCTCTACCTCCCTTCCAATTCCCAACTCCTAGGAGGGAGAGAAAAAATGATAGAAGGGAAAGGGGATGTAGACCTCTTTAGACTTAGTTCCAGATGGTAGGGCCATCAGGTTCTTTGGGAAAAATACCAATCTTTGCCATTAGGATATCCAGCAGTTCAGCAACAGAAAACAGCAAATAGCAAACAGCAAACCCAGAAGCAAGAAGAACCAGCAACTTATTCCTCCTCCATCTGTCTTCTGGAAGCCCTCTCCTCTCTCTGGGCTCTGTTATTTATATTCTTCCAGAATCCTCAGAATTACACTAACTCCAGCTGAAAAAGACTACGCCGCTCTCTGAGCTACAGGAGACAAACTAAGGTAGTCCCATATCTCACACTTGAGATTAAAACAAAAACATATTTATATAACATAACTGAGTTTTTAAAAAACCAAAACTTCCACTACATGTAAGTCTTTTGGGAGTTTATTTTTATATAACTTGGTGAGGGATACATTTAATTTCTCTGTGTATGCATATCCCAGTTTTCTTGGTACTATTTATTTAATTAATACCTTTTCCATATTGCACATTCTTGTGGAAAATAATTTATCATAATTGTACAGCTTATCATAAATGTACACAAATACCTATGGATCACATCTTTAGACTTAGATGTAGTGATTGGTTGCAGATTTATCAACTGTGGCATTATAATGGGGAAATTCTATTCATTAAAATCATTACAGAAAAGAACATAAAATTCATATCAATCAAACACAACTTGATTCTTTAGTATATGTGCTGCCGAAGCGAGCACCACAACTTGATTCTTATTTCAATTTTAAATTGAATATACTATAATTGATCTCTAAAAACCTAGTTCTCAATGCTATTAAATGTGATATCAGATTTTGTTCAGGAAAGCTAATTATATTTTCTATTATGGTGTTTAATGAATTTTATAAACTTGGATACTTTTTCCAGTAATCCTTATTATATAAAAGTTTTCACATGGAAAATTTAAAAATTAAAATTTTTACTTTTTTTGCTTATAATCTGACCTCTGTTCATGTTAGAGGCATATAAGTGGTAGGCTTTCCACTACTTATATTTTTAAATATTTTTGTCATGTCATATAAACTTTATGTCAGCAATAATATTTTATATTATTTCACATGCGTTTTATTAAAATATAGTTTAGCTGTACAAATTAGCTATTGCTATAATTTGTCAGACAGTGTGTTAAGTGCCCCCTTATTATGCAAGAATATGTGAACAATTGTACTTTTCTTTCTGTATATATGCATATTTATTTGTGCATATACACGCGAGCACATATGCATGTGCACATGTACATATGACTGTGAAGGCCAGAGTTCAACAATGGATGTCTTTCTCAATCATTCACCACCTTGTTTTTAGACAGTGCCTCACACTGAAACTGGAGATTGACACTTCTGTAAGGCTGACTTGTCAGCAAGCCCCAGCGATCCTCCTGCATCTACGTCTCCTGATTTCCATTCGAACCCACTGCCTACCCTGCCACTCTGGCCAACCTCACCACTGGGATTATAGATATGCGTCGCGCTTGCATCTTTATACATATGCTAGGGATCTGAACTCAGGTCCTCATGCTCCTGAAAGACTGAACCCTCCCGTCCTGGCAGTAACTTTCAGTAAGTGCAATCTAGAGGGATTCAAACACTAACACCGAGACGGTAGCAGATGAAGTTGAAATTCAGACTGTGATTTCTGGACCCAGGTTCTCAGCACATCCCAAATGGCATACAGGGCAATTTTAGATTCTCTTGTCTCATTTTTGTTTAAAAATCCAGTAGCATTTTTCTTCTCAACAGCTTGTTGTCTTTAATGTATGCTACTCTATGAACTAGCTTACTTCATTATTTTACAATATTATTTTCTCTAAAGTATAATCTACATATTAAAAGCTCTTCACCTACATGCTCTCACTTAGGGTCATCTTTCAGCAGTTGTGTTATTAGTTACTGGGAAAGTTGTGGTACTTTCCTCCAACCAACATTTTCCATCTTTATAAAAATAATGTTCCTTTTCCTTTTGCAGAACTAGTTTTTGTAGAGAGAATTCTCAATTGGCATAAAACAGTAGATGTCAGAATCACAGCTATCAAACTGCTTGTCAGACAGGCAGGAATAAAATGTGGAGGGATGAGAAGAAAAATGCATTCGATGAGCAATCTTAGGGTTTAAAAGTCTAAATCCACGATGAGGTCCAATTTTGTAAGCCTAGTTTCCAATAAATAAGTGTGAGATTAATGCAGATGCTGTCCAATGCTACTGACTGTGTGCTGTGTGGACTGTTAACTTCACAGTATTAATTTAGCACCTGAAGAGAGTGCTGCTGTGTCTCTCTTTTCTAGGTATTAACCAAAATGTAGTATAGAATGAATGAAATGTTAGGCAGTATCCAGACCCCATTTATTAGTAAGTCTCACAGAAAAACAGACAAGAATAACAACAAAACTTAAATAGCTATTCTTGAGATAATCTCTTGTTGCTGTTAGAGGTGTCATGATTACTTGGGGTGTGTGTGTGTGTATGTGTGTGTATGTGTGTGTGTGTCTGTGTTGGATGGTACTTTTCTTTTTGCTGCTAGGTCTCTGTGTCAAGAGTGGCACAAACAAAGTGAGGAAGTGGTGAGTTTAACACAGTAGCTCCATGTGTTGTTACTACCATGGCTTGGATTCAGGGATGCTCTTTGCAGGAATGAGGAAAGGTACCTCTGTGCCTGGGTCTGAGAGTGTGGGCCCATTGAAGCCTTTTGTTGTGACCACTCTGCTGTTTTCTACGTATCTTCGATTTATCTCTTTTCTTTAACATCATTGAACATTTTCAGCTTCAAATTCTCTTAAAACTACAACTGGATGTCAGATTTGCTTTAGACAACCAAGTAAGGACCATGGGCATGGTACTCATTTTATCTTCCAAATAACTGTCCCAGGCAAGGGTGTCTTACGACCGGAGCTGCCTATAAAATATAAGCAACCAATAATGTTGAGTTACTCTTTGGAATAATTAGAATTACTATTACAGATTCTTATTATTGCAACACAACTGCACGCCTCTTCTGAGTTGTGCAAAATCGACTCAGTCTCTACAGATCTAGTGTTTTGTGACTCCCTCTCTGTCAACTCTCCTTGGCTTCTTCAAGCTGTACTGTGTGTTTCAGTCTCTGCCCATGCCTGGTGCTTGTGACAGATGAGTAGGCTGCAGGGCTCCTAAGTAATCAGTACATAAATAGCCACTGCTATCTGTTCTTAAGGTTAATTCTGGCAGATGTCCTGCCACTCAGAGAGAATTCATCCTGACAATATGAATCATCTCTGTGTCAGTTGGGAATGACTCACATTAGCTAATGACTGGCCTTCCAAGTCCTGGCCATATGTTTTCGTTGTAAATACTATTAACTGATGGACTGCAGCCATTATCTAAATTAGCAGATATTTAAGCCTAGATGAGCAGCATAAAAGCCTGGCAGTTGGCAGCATGTCGTCTTCAGCTGCAGGGAAGGTGAACTGTTAGAGGCTTAGTTGTTTGTCATTCTTTGATCTGTGGAATTCACATTTTTTTTCTTGCACTTCCTTTGGGGAGTCACATATATTATCCACAACAAAATTATCTAGGAAAAAAAATTAGTATTTCCCATCAGGGTTACCAAACATTAGCTTGTTTTTCTTTACTTGTTATACAATATATCAAAATAGACAATGGCAGTTGAATTACTTATATTTAAAAATAAATCCAATTTTTGACCATATACTACACTACATGAGATATTACTTTAGCAATAAATAACACTATGTGCAGTTAATGTAAAATAAAATATGAGAATTCAATAAATATGAACAATGCTTATTCTTATAATTTGACAGTAAGAAGAAAACTGAGACCGTAGGGAAAAATTACTGCCATACAGTTGGCCAAAAATGTGAAGGTTTTAAAAAGTGGCACAAAGGCTTACACATTTTAATCTCATATATTTTGACTAAAATAATCCTAGTAGGAGGCTGATGTGACAAAATTTCATCACATTCAGTATTCTCCTGTGACCCAGATGTTTTACTCCTGATGTAAAACCTAGAGATGCTGTCACATAAATCTTTAGGAGTCATAAAATGATCACTACAGCATTTTCTGTACTAGGAGACAATTACAGACCCATTAGTATTCATATAGTGAATGAATGAACGGACTGTATTATATTCATTTAATTAAAGGTTAAGGAACTGCTAAAATAAACAAACTAAATCACTGGTTCTCAACCTTCCTAATGCTGCAAATCCTTAATACAGTTCCTCATGTTGGATGACTCCCAACCATAAAATTATTTCACTGCTACTTCATAGCTATAAGTTTGCTGCTGTTATGAACCATAATGTAAATATCTGATATGCAGAATATCTGATATGTCCACTCCTGTGATAGAGTTGTTTGACCATCAAAGGCGTTGTGACCCACAGGTTGAGATTCACTAGATTCAATAGATCCATAGGATCAATATGTATTGGGCATATAAAGTTCATAGAAAAAACAAAATATGGTTATTATCCAAATATCTTTAACATTTCAAAAAGCATATTATTTCATGTGTGAATGTACATAAATTCAAGAACGGCTTTCTCTGGTACATCACATGAAATTTTAAGAAGGATTTCAAATTTATCTGTAATGTTTTATTATTTTAATAAAGCTTTAAGTATTAAGCATGACAATCAGGTGGAAACAGCAAAATAACCCCTTGGTTCAATAATAGAAACAAAAAAAAAAAAAAGAGGAAAACCACAATGGGTAATCAAAATTTCTATTGAACAAGCTGAATTTGTATTCTGTATATGTTCCGTGTGTTTTTAAAATTATATTTTAGAATTCTTTCCTGTAGTATTGTGTAAATTCAGCTCTTCAGTGGCTCTAGTGTATTCTGTTGAATGTGTGAATTTTTCCTCAACAGACTCAAACTGTAAGATGAAATAATTTGTAACACTTCAAGAATACCAATCTATGAAGGCCAGACAGCATTCAGTCCCATATCAACTGGCTTTAACTAAAGTCCGTGTTCTTTTGGTACTGGGCCTATATGTTTTCTATATCATATTCTATATTATAATCATATGTTATTTTCAGGCTCATTTCTTTTGAAGACTCGACAGCGCAGACAGTTAGTTAATAAATCAAAGATGAGGTCCTATTTCAGGACATACAGTTAGACTAAGTCCAAGGTCCTCTCCTTGCTCTAGTTACACGTGTGATGTGATGTGCTGTCACCAGTGGACTATGAGGGCTTCTTTGCTGAATGTTATTTGATGAGTGTTACTTGTGGATAAAGGTGTTGAGCATGGCTTCCTTTGGGCTCTTCCCCTTCACTTTACCAGACACATGTGAAGAGGAAGACTCAGGGGAGGCCAAAGCTGGTCTCTGAATCAGTACATCAGAAAATCCAGTTGATCAGTGCTGTTTCATAGAGATAAACTTCTACTGTATTTAGATCAATTTACATATTTGGATAAGCGACTTACAACCCTTTAGTCTAGCTAGACCTATACCACAGAGTTCATAATTAAATATCTTAAAGGATTCTTAATGTATAATTCCAGGTTGTTTTTTGTAAAGACTATATTTGTTTATATGCTTATCAGAAACATGACAAAAATTTGTCATCCATCTGTTAACATGTAACATTTTTATTTGGCTTATTATTTGATATAGTGTTATTATCTGAACACATCTGCACAGTATTTTTTAACACTAAGACTATGTGTATCCCACAACTGGTGGGTTGCCTTCAGGTTCTACCTAGAGACACATATCAAAGCTGTGCTAGTCCAACTTCGTAGAATGAGAGTCATATGAAAGGCATATGTGACTTACAGACCAAGAGACGCAGCCCTAAAAAGTCTTAAAATGAAAGATTATGAAAATTATTTGAGAAAATTCTGAGACAAGTAGAGAATGAATTTTTGCGGAGCAAAAGAGAACATGGTTTAGCACAAATAACATCAATATCACCCCCAGGGAAAGCTGTCATCACAGAGCTGTCAGCAACAGCCCCCAGCGCATGCTGACAAACACAGGCTGTTCGATGAAATAGTCTGGCCTTAGCAAGAAGCAAGATGCACAGAACAAAAAGGAACAGATGGCTTAGGGGTCCTTAGCTTAAAGTATGTGGGCTTGCCAAGCTCCTATTTCCCACACTTCTGATTAATCTATTGCCACTGCTTGCCAATCCCATAATGCTTTTTCCTTGGTACCTCTGGGCAGTGACTGTACCATGATTTCACAGAGAATGGCTATATGATTCATGAATAACAGTACCATCAGTCTTACTGAAATCAATGCAGATGTCACAAAATAGGAACTGTTCAAGAAAGTTGTTTTTAATATTTGGGCAATTGTTTTCTCTGCTGCACTATTCATATGCTGCACTATTCATAGGGAAGAAATTTCTTGTTTGATTATGCTTTTATAGAAGACATAAAAAAATCAAATTAGGTGCAACTAATTGTCACGTGGACACCTGTATTGGTTTCTAGAGCAGAGAAGCTTCTGGAAGATGTGGGACTGTGCTCATCAATACCATTTCACTGGTCCGTTCCCTTCAACGGTGGGCAAAGCACTCAAGTTTTGACGAAATTTTAAAGCTTCCATAAAGTTAAATTAGGGGAGAAAATGAATATAAGACAACCACAAAATGAAATATGGAAAAGTGACATTTTGTTTCAAGAGTGAGTCCTTGAAAATGTATGTGGTCACTAGAGAGATGATTTTAATCACGAGACAGCATATGAACATGTAAGTAACTCCCCAGGACATTTTGTGTCCAGTCATTTGTGACGTTGTATGGTTTTCCTTTTCCTTCGTTTGAAGAAACAGCAGCACCTGTAGATAAAGAAAACACGCCTTTATTATAAAAACACTAAAGCTATCAGAGATTGACCTTATCATAGGAATTGAGATGGTGATCAAAAGCAACAGGCTCGCGCAGAGCAGACAGTGAACGCATCAGCAAAGCGTTGGTGTTAGCGTCCCCATGGCAGTTATGGCTATGTCCTACTAGCACGCCTTCTGGGTACAGCAGGGCATTCTGTGCAACTTAAAAAGGAGTCGGTAAGTCCAAAAGGCTTTGTTCCAAGAGCTAAAAAACTACAGCACTATGACTCTCCACGGATCTGCCACCCTTTACTCGGGGTATTTAACAGTTTCTGTGTGTTGTGTTTTTATAAAGTTCATTTATATGGTTTCTCCCTTTCTTTCTAATAGTTTGATTCCTGAGGCCACTGCAATAATGAATCTATTACTAGGGATTTAAGTTGAATACAAGTCAGTTTAGATTCTAAAATAAGAAAATATTGACCAGCAAGTATTTCCTACCATATTTATGAAACAGAAAGAGAAAACAGAGTAAGTACAACACTAAGACTGGCGCTTATTTTAAGATTTTAGAGATAGACTGGCCTCAAACTCACAATGTAGCTGAAGATAACTTTGAACTCTTGATGGTCTTGATCCTCCTGCCTTACCTTTTTTTTTTTAAGCACTTACAAGTTAAAGCTTATTGTAAGTTTTTATAGCCAAGCAAATCCATTGTATAATTAAAAAACTATATGTTGAAAAATTGTTTTAAATATGTAGTATTTAAAAATATTTCAAAAACTAAAAAAAAAAAAAAAAAAAAAAAAAAAAAAAAAAAAAAAAAAAAGATGTGGGCTTTCCGGTAGGAACTTTAAAAGTTTGGAATCATAAGCTGTGTAGTTTAGAAAACCCTTTTTAGGATCTAGGGTTGGCTAAATAAGCTTTTACCAAAATGTCCTAGAAGGATTTGTGTTTATAAGTAAAAATGGATAAGAAATAGCTGCAAAGGCTCATTCCTGCTTGTTGCCAACTCAAATGTGGCATACTTTTGATGGATTGCTTAAAAGTCCATTCGTTCACCAAACACCTCAAGTGCACACAGTTTATACAACACAATTTCCCTGCATCACTCTAAAAGCCTTGCACTTAAAGTGGTTCTGTGTACAAGTAAGCGATAGGACCAAAAGTCCTGCCAACAATGAGAAAGTAATGGAATTCCATGCCCACAGAGGACTGCTTTAAAGATGAAATTCTTTTCAGTTGACTTTTATTTTGGTACACCATATGGGAATTCTTCTATGTAAGCTTCTGTTTTTTGTTTGTTTGTTTTGATGTACCCCCAGTGACAGGTGGCTTTGAATGTCACAGAGTTTATCGGCTCAAATACAGACACTGCTGTTTACCAGCCATGTGCTGTTGAGTGATTTGTGTGACAATACCCTGTGTCACTTTCCTTTTCAGCAAATAGGAGTAAGCACAATACAAAGCCAGTGGCTATTTGATTGAGTTATAGGTATGTATCTTAATTAGGATTTCTATCAGTGTGAAGAGACACCATGTCCACAGCAACTCTTATAAAGGAAAACATTTAACTGGGGCTGGCTTACAGTGTCAGAGGTTTAATCCATTATTGTCATGTCAGGAAACATGGCAGAGTGCAGACAAACATGGTGCTGGAGAAGGAGCTGAGAGTTCTACATCGTGATCGACAGGCAACAGGAGACTGGGTACCACACTAGGCTTAGCTTGAGCATAGGAGACCTCAAAGCCCAACTCCACAGTGACACACTTATTCTAACAAGGCCACACCTACTTCAACAAACTCACACCTCCTAATAGTGCCACACCTCATGAGTGTGTGTGTGTGTGTGTGTGTGGTGTGTGTGTGTGTGTGATTCCTATTCAAACCACCACAGTCTCTAACACTGAAGAAGGCTGACTTAAAGCTCCCCAGGGCTGTTGACTGTGTGTTACTTCGGAAACACGTCTTTACAGAAGTGGCCAAGCTCCACATCTTCAGGTAGAGGGAAGCAATTTCCTTTGTGTTTGAGTTACCCAGATAATACAGTACAGAAACAAGTACAGAAAGCAAATTCTAGCATCTGGACCCATGCCAGAAAGCTCTTAGGTGCTTGTTTTCTTGTTTCACGAAAATGGTCAGCACCTCCCACTCTTCAGTACTGAGAACTAGAAAGGCTCATGGACTACATGGACTATTAACTGTATTTTCAGGGGGACCTAACTACCAAAACACAGGCAGGCGTCCTGCATAGACGCTAACCTGATGAGGGACATGAAGGGAACATACATGCCAATTTGATGTTCCATCTTCCATTGGTTGATTTTTTTTCATAAGATCAAACAAGGTCAAAGGACCAGTGCAGTGTTATAGGAACACAGCAACCTCCGAGTTTCTTTCCTGCTGTTTAATTAAAGTATCTGATTTATATGCTAAGAAATATAGCTCCTGGCAGGGTTATATAAGACATTCACAAAAACATTTAGAACAACATCCCAAACTGTGTCTAGAGCTAACATTAGCTTCCCAAAGTCTAGAATGCACAAGGAAGGGAAAGTAGTCTGCGACAGTAAACAACAGCCTTCGAAATCAAGTAAGATGACTCCTTCCTGAGTGTTTACAAAGTACTTCAAGTTATATAATTCCAAGTGTGCCATGGGCCATTCTTAGTTTCAATCTTTGCTCCCTCTCTCACTCCCCTCCCCAGTGTGTGCAGATGTATTTAAGATGCCATCATTGCTTCAGATTAAATTAAATAAGCCATGAAGGAATTTAGACTTGGGCCTCCTTATTGGTAAACAGTCAAGAAAGACCGTCCCAGAAGATGAATCTGAAGTGCTAAGGTAGCTAGAAGCCTAGAAGCCTAGAGTGCTTAGTAGGCAATTGATTTAAAGGCCAAAAAATGCACAGCTTTTGTGTACAATGTACTCTGTTGGGTTTTCTGTTTGCCCCAGCTCTTGTAACTGTTTGCTCTTTAAAGCTTAAAATCCAGCAGCACAGAGTTTGGGGCATTGTGTGATCAGTGTGACAGGGTTTGGGTGACTTCTTCAAAAGAAAAACGATAGAGAAGAAGGATGATCCCATCAATTCTTAATAAGCTTCAGTTTGGATATTAAAAAAAAAAAGCTTGACTATGAAAGTAGATGTTAGCATCAAAGACATAGTAACAACAAAATTTTATTTTGCCAAGTTTAAACACAGAAAGGAAATTATCAGAAATCATTTAAACTCTTCATGGCTAGGTTTTAACATTTAGTGAACACTATGGAACTAGCTACTGAGAGCACCCGCAGAGTGGGAGCATGGGCCTCCTCTACCCGTAACTACCAGGATGAACATGTGACCTGCGTCTGGCCACACATTAGGAACAGTCTGCAGAGAGGCTTACACAAGAGGTATTTTCAGTTCAGTAGTGATGACGAAAGGGTCCTTTTTTTGTGTTTCTCTGCCTGTGGACATGGAGTACAATTGTGTGATGCCTGGAGTTTCCATGGATCCTGTAGGCTCAGAGAAAGAATCAGATGAACTAGAGAGCTACTGACCTATGGGGTATGGCAGTGCTGAGCTGCTGTCCTGGGGTCACCTATCTCTCCCTCCTGTGGGCTTCTAACTACAACCAAAACACAAAATTTCTCCTACCAGAAATTCTGTTTCTTGCAAAGAATTGCATGGGTAACTGATTCAATATATAAAAATAAACTCAAATTGTCTATAATGTATGTTTACATGGCAGACGGTAAGATATAACTACATTATTTTTATAGAACTCAATGTTCTCGATGTTGTTTCAAATTACTCAGCCAAAACAATGAAAAGGTTTGAAGCTGAAAGAAAAATGAATTGACTCTACACATGAACTCATTTATTCAATGAGTATTTGTTAGGTTCCTATTGGCTAACAGGCACGGCGCCGCGGGGGATTGCTTAGATACAAGAGTTAGACAAGTTTCTGTCCTGGCCTGTGTACACAAAAGTAAGCTCATGAAAAAGTCGAATGGTGAGTGGCAAGTGCTAAGAGAAAATAACTATAATAGTTTTAAATGAAAAGAATCTACTCTAGGCAAACCTGAAGGCTGAAAAGGAGCCTCGTGTAGGAAAATCTTGGGAAATGCCTTACTGGGAGAGTAAGCGCAGGACTTTGGAATGGGGCAGTTCTTTAGGAAGCCACTGTGACTCATCTACAAGTGAAGGAAAGGAAGAGGAGGGAACGAGCAGCTGGACCTTATACCGCATTGCAGGTCAAGGTAGGGCGGCATGTTGTTTTCCGCTGTAAACAGTAGGAAGCAAAGGAGAGACTTGAAGTAGACAAGTGGGTTGCTCTCATTTATGTTTCCAACAGCTCATTCTGCTGTGTTGGGTGTGGATTAAAAGGCAGGAGTTCAAAGAGGAAACTACTTCACAGTAGTCCAGAGAGGGTGGACAAGCGTTGAGGACACTGGCCACAGTGAGTTAGAGAAAAACAACATGGAGGAAAACAGGTGGGAAAAGAGACAGACTTGGCTGATGTGTGGACTGTGAAAGGCACAAATCAAGCTTACTCAGCATTCAAGATGGATCACTCGTTGTGGGTGGTACTGCCTTCTAATGTGAGGAAGACTTGGATGATAAACAAGCACAGCGCTACTTTGAACATGGTACATCTGCAAAGTTCTAGAGAGATCCGAGAGAAGGTGAAAGGTGAAGTTGGACTTAGGAGTGTGTAGCTCACGAAGGAGGAAATGTGGTGGTCATGGCAGGTGGGTATGGTGTTACATCATGTCTCAAAAGGTTAGAGAGTGAAGAAAGCGGAAGAGACTCACACAGGTGCTGTCAATGTTGACGTTTAAGGCAGATAATGGAAGACAGGTAAAGAAGAAAAGAAAACCTGGTGGAAACAGTGGGATGCGAACTCAGAAGGCTACAGTGTGATGGAAACTGTGGCATAACCTGTTCACAACATAAGAGTGCCCAGAGATGTTCTGAAAGCATGTGAAAACCTTGGGAACCTGAGTACAGAGCTGGCAATCAGCCATGGACACAACAGCGAGATATGCAACTCAGTGGACCACAAGTTACTGACATGAGTGATGCAAGTAAACCAGGGAAGGCTGTTGTATTTGAGTGACCTTAACTACAAACAAAAAGATATGGAGTCATTTTCTGAAAGCTTTTCTGTGAGGAGCCTAGAAAAATGTTGAGACTTCGAGGAAAAGACAGGTTACCTTATCAACTACTATAATTGAGTACAAAGACTTCACTGGAAAAGACAATGCCTGATGAGAAAAATCCAGTAGAGAATGAGACATTGTGTGAAAAGATGGGGTGAGTGTAGAACAAAGGTTGCGGGGAGGTGTGGTTGGGTGATGCTCATGGGTGTTTGTGGTGATGGTGGTGGTGGGTGGTGGTGATGGTAGTGGGTGTCTGTGGTGATGATGGTGGGTCCATAGTTCAAATGGATTCTCTGACAGCACCAACTTCTCAGGAGGGGACATATAGATACTGAGTGCTGAGCTGACATCAAAGGCTCTGCTAATCTCCTGTCAAAGAGTGACAATCATAAATGACATTTGTCAAAGGTGGCACGCCCACCTACATCTGAGAAACAACACAGTGACTAAGAATTGCATGCAAGCAAATAATGATTGAGTGGTGGTGTCCCCAAGTTGCAGAAGGTGGGCAATTTTAGGATCTTAAGAAAAATTTCATAGACAACAGGATCTTTCAGGTTAGGAAAGAGTTTATAAGTTGGCTTTTTTCTCCCCTTCCCATTCCAGGAGGCCATTTATTGAAAAACGAACCAGACTCAGTGCTAGACAGAAACATCCCAATGTAATACACAGAAATGTTGAAATTCAAAACACAATAAATTATAAAACTTTCTATCCTCAAAGGATGATCACGGAGAAGTGAATGTACTAAAATAGAAATGTGTCTCTGAAAGCAAATTCTTTGAAAATAAAATATGACAGCTAGGAATAGCAGAACAGGACAGAATTATAGCTGCTTTGAACCCAGTGATGGATGACTACACTATACTGAGACATGAGGACAGGAGACATTTTAAAATAGTATATTGGTATGTGTCACAGGAAGATATTATTAACAGTCAATTAACTCTTTTATGTTCTGATTTTAAGATCAGTCACCGGCTTGTCTATTGATGCACATTATATTAGTTACTTTTCTGTTGCTGTGGCAAAATAGTACTGAGAGAAAATTTATTTGCAGACCTCCTGTGGAGGCTAGCTAACCTCCTCCCGCTGTGCTGTACCCAAAAAACACAAACACCCTGAGATTCTGGTCGGAATAGTAGGTTCCAGAACCCCATCTTATTCTAGTTTCACTGTACATGTGTCTGTGTGTCTGTCTGCTCTTCATCCCCTCTCTGCCCCTAGCCAGGGATCCAGGATCCAAAAGGAGCAGGATCCCACATGTAGAGTTTTGTCTTTTAACTGCTTTAATGACTATGAAGGAGAACACTGTACCTTCCTGACATCTACTGGTGTTAAGCACATTTTTTTGTGCATCTTCTGCACATTTATCTCCCTTTTGTCAAGTGCCCAAATGTCTCACCCAGTTTCAATTGTATTGCTTGCCTTACTGTTGAATTGCAGTAATCAGCCATATACTCTGATGTTTCTCTGGCTATCGGATGCTTCTGTAGCAGTTTCTCTTTGGGGATCATGACTGTGAAGCACAAGAAACTGCTGTGCTTTGTGCCCATTCCCATGTGTGCATTCCTATGCCTCTATCGCAGGTCTCTTTGGTTCCTTATCTGCTCTTGTGTCCACTGGCAGGTCCGACCAGTTGACTAAGCCATTTGTCAGTGGCTATAAAGGTGTACCACATCATCTCACATCAGGAACCTTTTCTTCCCACATGAACTATATGACCAGGCCACTCCCCAAAGCCTTGTATACTGGGAGGAATACCTCCCATTCCTATCTTTCAAGACTCACATAAACACACTGAGCCTATACATTTGTAAACAGGGTCACATGTTTCCCATCAACTGGTAATGATGCATCCCTTTAGGACCTCAGAGAGAGGGACTGGTGTGACAGTAGTGGATGGCACGCGTGTGTAGGTTACCTAATCATAGGCTGCATGCACATGTAGTCTATTTATTTTCCTGTGCTTGATGTCAAGTGTGCCACTTCTATTTTTTATGGTCTTCTTCAGACCTGGTCGAAGTTCATATCTTCTTGGTACATCTGGTGAAATCATCTCAGGATAGGTGGTACCTTGTGCATGGCCATTTGATGGGCTATGAACACAATATAAATACTCTGAGGATTAATGGCATGGTCTGGTTCCAAAACCAGTAGTACTGGATTGTGATTCATGCATTAGGCTTGCCATCATTTTAGTGTCGTCTTTTAGTATGGCTGACTCCCATATGATCTAGCAATACCACTCTTGGTTAAATACTGAAAAGATTGGAATCATATAGAGATGTTTGTATATTCACATTTATTGCCACACTATTCACAATAGCCAAGCTATGGAACGAATCTGAATTTTTATTTTTTTAAAAAAAGAGCTAATAAAGAAGACATGATACACACACACACACACACACACACACACACACACACACACACACCTGGGATTCTATACATCTTTAGGAAAACAAATAGACCTTTAGATCATTATATTAAGAGAAATGAACCAGGATCAAGAAGAAAATTATTACATATTTTCCTCTTTTTTTTTTTTTTTTAAAGGAAGTGTGCTTGAAAGCCAGAAGAGGGCACCAGATCTCACTATAGATGGTTGTGAACCACCATGTGGTTGCTGGGAATTGAACTCAGGACCTTTGGAAGAACAGACAGTGCTCTTAACCATCTCTCCAGCCTCCATATTTTCCTCTTATATGTGAATTCTGTAATTAAATGTATATACACATCTATGTGAATACATACATATATATGCAGGGATGAAAACAGAAAAGGAACTATGGTAGAGGGTCTAAAGGATAGTTAGAATAAAAGAGAAGAATAAAATAGAGTGAAAGAGGCAGGTCTATTTGGAAGGAAGGAGACCAGCAAGGGCGAAGAAGAAGACACAATGTGCGAGGTGAATCAGAGCAAAGTATAATGATATATGGATGAAAATATCCCAGGGAAATTCATTAGCTCAGATGCTAACTTTATAGAACAACAAAAGAAAAATGCAAAGTGGGGAAGTGGGAGCTAGAATGCAGCTCAGTTGTAGAATCCTTGCCTACCTTGTGAAACCATAGGTTCAATCCCCAGTACGGCCCAAAATAAATGTGTTTATAGTAAGAAGACTTTAATCTTTGAAGTCCTGCTATTCACTGAGTTCTGCTTTCATTCTCAGCTTCTTGTCTTTCCACTGAAGGAACTCAGACTCACAATGCTCCCAGAAAGGCCTCTGGCTTCTAATTATTAATTGTCTTTTTTTTTTTTTTTCTAGTGCATCACTCAAGCCTTGAAATTGTCACCCAGTTCCTTTATTCTTATAATTACTTGACCTGTGGTTTTAAAATGCTTGATACAGCTACCATAGCATTCATTTCTGCTAATATGATCCTGGGTCACTGTTACTAAAAGTGTAAACAATGGCAGGGGCTGTTGGTGCACCACAGGGATTGGTAGAGGTGCTCACTGTCAGCCTGTTGATGGTCCATCTCTCTCCAAAGTCCTGCTGCATAAAAAGTGGCGTGCACAGTGAGTGAGTTCACCCAGAAGCAAAAAGAGACAAACAGTATACACTCACTTATATCAAAACACTAGTCCAAGGGATACGTACCATGAAAAACTTTACTTACCAAGAAAGTGGGTCAGAGGAGAGGACATCCTATTGAGACTTTAGGCGAGAGTAGCATGGAAGAATAGTGAAATAGTAGGACCCACAGGGTCCTGGAAACCTACAAGAAGAACTTTATGACAGGCAGATCTGGGTCCTGGGGTCCTCCTCAAATTAAGGCACCAGCCAAGGAGAATATAGGCAGTAAACTTCGAACCCCTACCAAGACCTAGCCGACGATCATGATATTCTCCACCATTGAGTGGAGAGTGAGATCTGACTCTCACACGAACTCCGGTGCCCCTGTTCTGACCACGTCCCCTGGATGGGGAGACCTGGCGGCACTCAGAGGAAGGATAGCAAGTTACCAAGAAGAGACTCGATATTCTAAGAGCATATATAGGGGGGGAGGTCTCCCTCAATCACAGACATAGGGGAGGGGAGAAGGGGGGAAGTGGGAGGGAGGGAAGAATGGGAGGAAACAGGGGAAGGGCTAACAATCGAGATGTAATATTAATAAAATAATAAAATGAAAAAAAAAAGTGGCGTGCAGAGCATTTACTGGGAAGCGCTGCCTGACCTTCTGTCTGCTTCTCTCTTGTGAATTCCAAATGACACCGGGTAAATTATCTCATATTGCCTCACAAGTGACCCAAACTGCCCTTATACAGGTTACCCTCTGTTCTTTGCTTTGGGCAGTGTCTGCTAGTCTTTTACTGATCATTTTTTTCTGCAATCTATTATCTTATGTTCAGATCACCCCGGAGCAATTCATTGCAGATATTGGATACTGCCTTTAAAAATCTAGGTGGCTTTTTTCTTTAAATAATTCTCCCTTGCTGAAAGTCCCTGTCACTTTCCTCGCCATCGTCCTTTTCTCCAATCTCCTAAATTTACTGATAGCTCCTTTAATGTTCTGTTTTCTTAATTCCATCACCTGCATTTCTCGAGGTCCATTTCTGTGTACCAGAGGATTTTTGATCAGTGCTGCATGCAAACAAATGGGATGTGGTAACTGACACAAACAGGAGTGACGTCACCACTTGTGATGAGTTACAAACAGAGAAGGAATGATTGTTTGATTTGTGCAGGTAGCACTGATACAGATACAATGTCTTGGGATTCAGGGTATCAGGTCTCACTGGTAGGTTAGAGAAGGGAAAGAAACGGAAGACAACTAAGTAATAACCTATAATTATCCCCTGTCTATAAATAACAAGGGAGGCAAATGTTTAACAAGAGGTAAAAATCAAGAGTTCTGCCTGTCATGCTCAGTGTGAGATATCTACTTAGCTCCCAACTCAAGATACTCAATAGATACTTTTCCACTGTGTTGGAGTCCAACACTGGCGATATGCATGATACCAGCTTGGAGGCCAAAGGTGCATGGATGGTATTTAAAGACAGGGGTCTTAAGAAAACATGTAAACCTTTGTTCAGTTAAATGGAGCAGTGGTTCTCAACCCGTGGGTCGCGACCCCTCTGTGGCGGCCTATCAGATATTTATATTATGATTCATAACAGTAGCAAAACTACAGTTATGGAACCGTAATGATGAAATAATTTTATGGTTAGGGATCTCCACAACACAAGGGACTGCTTTAAAGGGTCACAGCACTAGGAAAATTGAAAAACACTGGGTTAGAGTTTTGAGCAGTAAGAAGAATAAAGGAATAGAGGCTAAAAGTAAGTCCAAGAGGGAAATATGAAGATTATGCTATCACCTAAGAGATGGAGTAAAGATTATGGCTCAAAAAAAAAAAAAAAAAAAAAAAAAAAAGTAATCAGGGAGTCAAGTGTTGCTGATTAATAGGAAAATGTATTAATACACTGCGGGTGTGTGTTCTGAAGCATATTAATAACATATTAATCAACGTTGTATAATCTAATCTCTTGAGTGGCTCAGGATGTGAATTTTGAAAGTGCTTAGCTTGTAATTAGCTATGTTCCTGAGAGTCCTATCTGAAACCAATGTGAGCATTTATCCGTAATAGTGGTATTGAAGTTAGGGTAATTGTATGCTGTATGTCACTTGAATGCCCATTTAGGGGGTTTCTATTCACTGGCTCCTTCCAATACCATTTATTTAAGATGATCCAATTACTACTCTAATGATAGATTATTTGAGAATAATTCATCAGTGAAGTGGGGCGTTCATGTTCTTTTTCTACTACAGTGAGGTACTGCTTGCCACAACTCTGCCTTACCGAATGTGATATGGTGTTTGCTATTGATACAAACTGGATTGCTACGTTAGGCGGCCAAAAGCTAGTCTAGCACAATGGATATGAAAATTGCTTTTCCTACCCCGCCCCTCAAAAAAAAAAAAAAAAAAAAAAGCCCTTATACATTTTATAAATGAATTTTATGTATTTTTTTTTTTTATAAATGCACTTAGCTTCCTGAGCAAACCGAACCATCGGCTCCAAATCAACAGCTTTAGCCGAAAAAAACTGTCAAACAAAAACACTATAAGACTAAGCCAACGAGCCTGTCGTCCCGAGGATCTGACGTCAAGGATCCTGCTCTAATGGCTGTGAATTGCTACATCTTGTAGTGCACCTGGAATCGCTTCACTGTGAAGGTGATGGTTTGTACCGATTCAAAAAGGAAAACCTTCAGTTTCAGGAAGTTCCGATTTTGCTCTCCAGTTCCCAATCCGAGCCGTCTCAGAAAACTAGCGCGAGACCTACGGGTCGGAAGACGGTCGTTTGCAGCCTGGTCTGGTCCTCTGCAGAGGCCTGCGACCGCCGGCCTGTCGGTAGCCGGCCACCTCAGCTGCGGTCCCCGTGCGCAGCGTGCCACAGGTGACCCTGTCTGCAGCCGGTGGCGCCGAGCCCTGCGGGGAGGCGCCGCCGGGCGGGCGGGTCTCTCGCGTCCAGGGCCCGCCCCTCGGCCTGGCGCGCGGAGGCGGGCGGGCGCGCACGCGCGGGGAACATGGCGGCGGCGGAGCCCGCGGTGGCCGCGCTGGCTGGCTGTGGTGTGGGCTCGGGGGCGCCGTCGGGCGGCGTGCCGGTGCTCTTCTGCTTCTCGGTGTTCGCGCGGCCCGCGTCGGTGCCCCACGGTGCGGGCTACGATGTGCTCATCCAGAAGTTCCTGAGCCTGTACGGCGACCAGCTGGACATGCACCGCAAATTCGTGGTGCAGCTCTTCGCCGAGGAGTGGGGCCAGTACGTGGACCTGCCCAAGGGCTTCGCGGTGAGCGAGCGCTGCAAGCTGCGCCTAGTGCCGCTGCAGATCCAGGTGGGTCCCGCCCCCGCGGAGTCGTGTCCCCGCGGCCCGCTCACGCCCCCACGTGTGTGTGGTCCCAGTGCCCCCAGGGCTTTATGTTGCGGTCTCCCTGCATAGCCCCGCGGCCGCCGCTGCTCTTATTTCCACGGTGCTGCAGATCGTGGGGAGTGTTAGCCTTAGGGGCTTGTTCCGGAGTTGTTGGTAACCAGTTGCAGACGTGCAAACTTCACCGCGCCTCTCTCTCTCTCTTCTTTCATTTTAGTGACAATCGGGTGTCTACATAGGGAGAGAACTGCCCATAGCCTCTTAAATAGACAGCTTAACGCTAGCCTGTGACTCCTAGGCTGAGGAAGTTGTACCTAAGGGTTAGAGTTTATTAATTTTTATATTGCTAAAAAGCCGTGCTGTAATACGGGACAATCTGCTGTCCTAAAATCTGAGGATTCTCTAGCAAATGTATGCTTTTGAGAGGAAAGGAGATACGGTGTAATGTAGGCACTACACCATCTGTAGTTTTTTTTCTGTACGTGTAGAATTTCTGTCTTCTCTGTGGAAGACGAACTGAAATGTGGCATTTGAGGGTAAAAGGAATTTTCATATCTAAGTACCATTTTGAGAGGCTTGTCCTGTAGTTTTTGTTTTTTATCGTCTGTAGTCAGAGACAGACTAGATGTGGTGCCCTTCCCCCCAGCATCTATGGCTCCAAAGGGAGTACTTTAACATGATTAAAGTTCGTATGTTCAGAGGACAGAGTTCATGGGGTAACTGCCAGAGAGGCTGGAGTAGGCGGAGTGATCAGCCCTCCTGCCCTGATGCAGAGCTGCCTTCATCAGTGTTTAAGATTCACCATTTTTTATCTCTTTAAGAGTTCCAGATGATGACTCTTTGCAGTCTTCCAGCCAGCTGCTTAGATTATCGCTGCCAAATATTCAATATGTTGGGTGCACCTTTGACAAACCCATTACAAGGCCAGACTTCTTTGTCTACCATTTCCTGTTATTCTCAGGAGAGAGAGGGGCTCCTACCTGTGACTGCTGTACTAAAACTAGGCTTTAGATGTTTAAGTTTGCTTTTCCTTTTCTGTGTGCTGGGGTAGGAATTTTATATTTTGAAATTACAAGACATGATTCAACTCTTAAGTCTGAAAATCAATAGTGCATGTGTGTGTGTGTGTGTGTGTGTGTGTGTGTGTGTGTGTGTGTGTGTGTGATGTAAACATACCGAGAAGGCAGTATATAAGTAAGGTCACTATGGCTTTTGAAATGTTTTGTGTGATCTATTTTTTTGTAATGATGTTTTAAAAATCACTATAACAAAAGCAGTACTCTTTTCTGTCCTAACAAACAGTATTTCATTAAACAATCCAAGAAAGCCTATTGGTTAAATATGTCTATATTTTGAAGTACTTAAAAATACTTTAATATTCTCATTTTACTAGTTGAAATACTTTCCCCAAGAAAGTAATCATTATGATAATTGCAGTCCTCTTTCTACCCACTAAATAACGCAAGAATCCTTAAGCTTATCAGCTATATATGTTTATATATAACTTTCATATTCTCACTTTAGTAATTGTAATACTTTCCTTCAACCCTGCGCCTCTCCCAGCGTAGTTGCAGATAATATGAGAGGATATTTTACATAGTATATGGGATGCTGCGTGTGTACACATGTGTTTTTATGTGTGGGGATATAGTTTCAGAACACATACTTGTTTTTATTGCTACTATATTTTCTGGAGCATGTCTGGGTAAGCCCCACTAACGTGGGTGGTTTGTGTCCAGAAGAGTTCGTTCCACATGGAAGTGGCATTTTGAATGCATTGCGTGGTTAGATGCAAGCCTGCATCCAGTCCTTGCTGGAGACAGTAATATCGTTCATTTCTCTGAGGAGCAGAGCACTGAGAGGTAGGAAGGTTAGGAAACCGCCTCGGATCACACGGCTGCAATGGCCCAGCTAGCAAAACCTTAAGGAGTCCTCAATGAATGTCTGAACATCTGCCGAGACAGGACTGTTTTCCTTTCCATGTTGGAGGAGAGCATTGAGCCTTCTCCAGACTTAACCTGCTGTTTGTTCATTTCTCTTGATGCTGCTCCCCACTGTTTTACCAGGAACACATGTCACTTGGAAAGCCTCAAGGTGCCTTCTGGGGATGTGGGACTGATGGAGGTGGTAAACCTCTATCGCTTTGACTCAGGAGCAGAGACTGTGCGCTCTGGGCGCAATCCTTTGTTTGAATAGTGTCATAGCTTCTCTCCAAATGTAGGCCCAGGAGCCTCTGTGGCCCTGGCTCACAGAGTCTCATTCTAGAATGAACTCTTGACCATGCCTTCCTATTTGCTGAGGGTAGCAAGTGACCTTGTGGAACTATGTGTGCTTGTGCCACATTGCCCCAGTGGTTGGCAGCAAATCTTTGGGACTTGATCTTGAAATACCCCCTTCACTGCCAGTTCTAATGTGCTGTAGCTTTTTCGGGCTTCCTTTAAAAAAAAAAAAATATCCTGTCAGGGTGACTAAATGTCTGCTGATAGCTCAGGTAGCTGAAGACAGAGCTCGTGTTGCATTCATGGCTTGTGTGTCTGGAGTCTGACATATTTTTTGAGGCAAAGTAGATGAGTGGAAGTTTAGGTCTTTTTATGACTCGCATGTACAGTTTCAAAAAAAAAAGTGTTTTTTCAAGTCTGCAGGACAGAGACATGCAACGCTGGACACTCGTCATGGCCTCTGTCAGGGCAGGCAGAACCCAAGCAGAAGACAGGAAGCAATGCATGCTGGGCAGACAGAAGGGAAAGCTTTGGCAGCTTTTTGAGAGCCGAGAGCCGGAGATACAAGCTTCCCTGGGCATGGTTACTTTGACCTGTTCCTGAGGTGGCTAAGCAGGAGAGAAGATTTCTATTTGGCTGCAGCTTTCGTGTTCTAGTTAGTTTTTATTTTTCTGAGGGTGGTGCACAGACATTTTACTAGGAGAGACAGTCCAGTTCTGGATCAGAACAGGGGAAAGGCAGATAGAGAAAGAAGAGTGAAAGAGACAGGGTTTGCTTGTGGCTTGTTAGCTGGAAAGTAGAGATTGGGGCTGTAGGACCTTTGCTTGTAGGGGTGCCTCAGGAAAAACTCAGGCTCAGAGCAAGTGGAGAGACTGGCAGGGTTCATCTGGGGTGTGGAGTGCTTTTTAGGGCACACTAAGATGAGATGCCTAGGTCCCGACTTTGGGGTGTTGTCTCCTGCTTGTTGTTTTGATGGACAGAGGGGGTTATGGGATATATACTTGTAGCGGTATATGGGCCACTTAAAAACGTTCAGTCTTGCAGAGTAATACCCAAAACTTTGGATCTTTTTGTCTCTTGTGTGCAAATTAGCTGCTACCCATAAATAAACTGTATTTGAGAGTGGGAGCCGGGACCTGCATTTGAGATTTCTTTTTTTTCATTACATTTAGTTAACCATGGGGAGTCTTAGTGTAGATTTAAATGTCAGTGTGCTCTTGGCTCGGCTCATCTTCACCTTCATCCCAGTCGGAGGCACAGCCTTAAGAGATCTTTCAGGTCTCAGCTCTCAGTGGGTGGCACAGCTGACCTTCCCTGGGGAGTTAGAGAGCTCAGAGTTTGTAAGATGCAGGTGGAATGTTATACCAGGGGCATCGCTGCCCAGAGTGGGTACATATGTTATGAAAGCAAAAGCGAGACAGTCTCTTGCCATCTAAACGAAAAGGCTCAGAGTCTGTTTTGCCAAAAATAAATCATACGATGATGAGCCTCTTGGTGGTGTCTGGAAATGCACTTTATGAATGAGTTTCTTACTTCTGCACACTGCATTAGCACAGTGATGTTTCTAGAAAGATCTCAGTGGTAAATCTTCATTAACCCCATTAGAGAACATCCCTGCCTGTGCTGACTCAGGTGTTTGTTTTGCAGGATATCACCACAGCCGAAGAAAAATGCTGTTTTTCTTACTGTGTTAAAGATAAGGCAATTATATTAGAAGATGGTAAAGATTTACTTAAACTTATATAACTTAACATAGTGAAACAGGTTTGGACCCAGGTTCTAATGCCCACAGGCCTGAGCTATGTCTGGAATCCCTGAAGGTTTTGTGTATGTGAGGTGAGGAAGCCCTCGTTTGAAATGAGCTGATACTGAGTCAGGGCCTACCCTCTGAGGCTGTGTGACTGGACTGGAAACATTAGGACTTAAATACTGAATGAAAATAAGAAATAAGAAGGAAAAACATGACTGTTACTAGATATAGTGGAGACTGATTACTGTAGATAAAAGAGAGAGTATGGCCAGAGGCAGAGACACATCTGGGAGAGTCCATAGTGGACTTGACCCTGAGCCATGCATGTGAAGAGAAGGGAGAGGAGAGAGAGAGAGAGAGAGAGAGAGAGAGAGAGAGGGGGGGGGGGGGGGGGGGGAGGAGAGAGCCAAGTACAACAGTCAAGAGGGCAAAAGGTAAAAGAAGGATTATATAGGGAGGAACTCTTCGACTATAGAGTTTGGAGGGTAGAGTGCAGGATATGACAGCCATACTCTGTAACAAGTACGGACTGAGGGATGCTGGGAAAAGCTGGCAGCCAGGTCCACTTTGATATGTTAATAGGCACTTCAGCCATTTGTCCTGGGTTTGAGACCTAAAATTTACCCAGATCCCCTTCAGACTCTTACTCAAGTAGGTCATGTTTATCTTGTGACTGTAACAGGCTACCGATTTTGTTGGTGGTGGTGTTGGTGTTGGTGGTGGTGGTTTTTTGAGACAGGGTTTCTCTATGTTTCTCTATCTTGGCTGTCCTGGACTCACTTTGGAGACCAGGCTGGCCTCGAACTCACAACTATCCACCTGCCTCTGTTTCCCAAGTGCTGGGATTAAAGGCGTGCGGCACCACACCTGGATCAGGCTACCAATTTTAAAGGAAAAAAAAATCACCCATCTTAAAACATTTCCCATCATAAACATGTACAGATTCCTCCCTGTGGCACTGGGGCTATCGTAAGCTCTGCTAACTGTGGGCCTGAAACAATACAGACCTTCTCGTGTTTCTGGAGGCTTGAGCCCTAGGATGTGGTTCCTTCAGAGGGCTGTGAGAAACAATCGCTTCCTGATTCTCTCTGCCTCCTGTTCTCGGCAGATAAAGGCTTGTGGATACCATCCTTCCGGTCTCTGCTTTTATGGTCAAGGCATTCTTGTTGTATGTCTGTCTGTCCATCTCTCTGTATAAGCTTCTGCTTTCCATACGGACACACCAGTCATCTTCCGTTACTTATTCACCTTACTTCAGTGGGTGATTTTAACCTTATGTCAAGCCATCTGCAGTGAGTCCAGCTTGAAGGTCATTCTCAAAGGCACTAGGGTTAGGAATTCCAAGTATGGCTTTGTAAGGGGGTGGGGACACTGTTCAATGGACACCATATATTACTCCTGTTCCGGAAACTGGTGTGTATCATTAAGGTAGGCCAGCCACTTTTTTTGTTGTTGTTGTTTTCTCTAGTGGCCAGCTAGGGGCCATTTTGTAAGATGATCACATGACTAGGGTAATAGGAATATCAAAGTTTTCCTGGGAAAAGTCTATAGGTATTCTATTCAATATGCAATCTAAGGTCAATGCCACGGTGTGGCAGGTTTAAAGGAAGGGACCAAAAGTTTCGCACTTAAATTCTGTTTCCTGAACTCTTGTTTCAGGAAGTCACTAATCACAACAATCAACCTTTTATATTTAAGCATGTATGTTTTTGTGTATGGATAAGTAATTTGTGTTTCTTGGATCTGCACTGATCTGTAAATGCTAAGTTTTTGCTTCTGAAAATATTTGGTCAGATCTGTTTTTGTCATGTCAGCATTGGTCATACTGCAGTTGTAACATGTATATGTTGGGCCATTGTAGGTACCTACAATTTATTTTAATTAAAATTTGTGAGTCAGGATTAAGAAAAAGTGACTGAATTAGAGTTAAGCTGAACTGTTATGCCATCATGTTGAATTCTATATGGATTTAGGAATAGGGAATAGACAGGTTTGGGTAGATATCATGGTTAGAATAGTTTTTGTTGTTGTTTTTCTTTTGTGGGTTTTTTTGTTTTTGTTTTTGTTTTTGTTTTTGTTTTTGTTTTGAGACAGGGTTTTTCTGTGTAGCCTTAGCTGTCCTGGACTCATTTTGTAGACCTTAAACTCACAGAGATCAGCCTGCCTCTGCCTCCCAGAGTCCTGGGATTATAGCCGTGTACCACCACGCCTGGCTTGTTTTTTCTTCTTTTAAAAATATTTTAGTATACATGTGTATCTATGTGCAGGTATATGCATGTGAGTGTAGGTGTCGGTGCAGTTTAGAGGAGGGTGTCAGATCACCTGGACCTGGAGTTACAGGCGACTGTGAGCTATCCAGTGCATGCTGGGAACTAAACCTGGGGGTCTGGAAGAGCAGTATTTGCTTTTAACCACTTAGCCATTTCTCTACCCCTGCACACTGGTTTTTTTTTTTTTTTTTTTTTTTTTTTACTAGCTTTTACTTTCTGTCTCTTCTCAGTCTTGTATTTTAGGATGACCTTATCCATGATCCAGTCTTGGGTACAGTTAAATCTACTTGCCATGCCTTAATAACTCTGGTACCTTGACATTTTCTTTGCTTTTGATTGTTTTCAGTGACCTTGACAGTATTGAAAAGTACCAGTCAATGTTTTGGTGGGGTGCCCTCAGTTTCCATGTGTGCAGCATTTTTCTTAGGAGGAGACTAAGATCATGTGACTGCGAGGACTCAGGAAGGCCGTTCTCACCTTGGGTACACACATGGTTTGTCCTGTGAGTTATTGATTGCGTGAGTGAGGACCTGATAGCTGACTTGTATGTCAGTTTTCCCTTGAGTCAGGTAGTCATGCTCCTGCCTTCACACTACCTCAGGCAGATTTTGCCAGATGCAGCCACATTCAAGGGTATGGCAAGGTATCTGAGGGACTCACACAATCAGAAACTTACATCTTTGTAAGAAAGAAAGTCTCTATTCAGTGCAGCATTGTGGGGGTGAGGTCAGCTTGAGGGCTGTTTTTCTTCTGCCCACAGAACATATATCCAGATTCTGTTTACGTAAGGATTTCTTTTTTTTTTTTTTTTTACATTTGATCACAATATTTTCATCATTTTTTATTTATCTTGTAGTCGCTCTAACATAGTATACTATTTGACACATTCTTTCTTCTCTTTTCTTCCTTCCTTCCTTCCTTTTACATGTTCTTAATGAATACCAAAATGACATTTTTCTACCTTAAAACAATGTGCTGCTACCTCCCAGATGCCGGTGGAACTGAGTTTGGGGTGCTCTTCTGGTATTTGGAGGCTTTTTGTCCATCTTCCCGGTTGGTTCCTGCCGCTGCTGATTTGTTTGCCTCTATCATTGTTGCTTGTTTTTGATGACTCTAACTTTCTGTGAATTTAGAATGCAGACTGCCAGTCTCATGTGGGACCTACAGTATTAGACCATGTAGACCGAGTTAGTATGTGAGAGCTAGGGCTGTAAGCTCGTGTCAGCTGTGAGCATGTGTGAACGGGGAGCATGTCAGGGCTTGACTGTCAGCACACTTGCATACTTGCCAGAAGTTTCCTGTTCAGTCTTGCTGCCTAGTGGAATGGTAAGTTAGGCTGAGTTGTATTACTGTAATTTCAAGCAGGCCGCTTGTAAGTAAGTTGTTCTATTTGATATACCCTAATCCCAGTAGCACTGTGATAGTTACTGTTTAAATTTATAAAAGAAAAACATAGCTTTTGAGTGTAGGGAACTACGATTTAAGGTTTACTGGGATTTTACAGTAAGTCATAAATAGTGACTGTTTTCAGAAATACCATCCTGGAGACACAAAAGTTGGTCTTTCTGGCTTCCTTGCATAGATCACAGTCATTGCTTTGAAAGTGACTGAAATGCATGCACTGGGTAGGCACTGGGCAGGCACTCTGGCTCAGCCGATTGAGGAGCTTGTTGCCAAGCCTGAAGACCTGAGATCTAATCCCACAGGCCATGAGCTAGAAGAAGAGAGCCGGCTCTCAGTTGTCTGTCCAGTGTAAATCCTGGAGCTTGCACATACACAGAGACACAGATGCTAAATAAACTTAAAAAAAAAAAAAAAAAAGGTATAACTTAAAAACAGAGTGAGGAAACAGCCGAAGCACTTGAACACTTATTTTAATCTGCTTTATCAGTAAGTTAGACTCCATTTTGTGCTACGTGATGGATGACTCTGAGCTTCCAGTGCAATCTGCTCCTGGATTGCCAAGGGTGAGTAAGTGCATGCCATAGCCTCACCTGCAGCGGGAGATGACAGCAGTAGCATCTCCAACTGGAACACAGACAGAAGCCATCATATAACAGCTGGGATAGCCACAGCACTGGGCTACAAGATTGATTTCAGTGGCTCCACTGGTCCATGGAGGAGTTGTCTCCTCCAGAGTCTACCACACACAGAGCCAGTAAGGCTGAGTCTAGAGCTGAGCTGCTCCGGAGGCTACACCCATGTAATTGGGACACAGACTTGATATCTAAACAAGATAACTGAGAGGGGAGGCAGGTGGGGGGGCCTGGGGGGGGGGGTTAGTGGGTGACTAGGAAGAGTAATGACCAGGCCAAGCACTTTCTTTGGAGAGCTTTCTTTAATTTGCAAGGTGGAAAGTAAAGCACCCTGGGCTTTTAAGCATCCAGGGAAGTTAAATTCCTAGCATTCAATGTGAAATTTTACACGTTTAGTAGATCTCCACTGTGCCCAGACTGTTGGTATAGGCTACCTGCAGCTGATGTGAAGCTTGGAAATTTAATGCCTTACTTTCCTCCCAGTTCACCAATTTTCCCACTCCTGATAATGTTTAAGAATTTACTCTTCGGTGTGTTCCTTCCCAAGCACAGAGCAGTTCCCATGTGTCATTTGCTGCACTCTAGAAGTCACACTTGGAAGTGACATCTTTGCATTTTAACATGATAGCAGTGATTTTGTACTTACTATGAATTATCTTCTTTTCTGTTTCATAGTCTCTACTACAGGTTAAATTTTAAATTGTTACTTTCTTTACATGAATTAGATTAAAACTTAATTTCCGTGCATGATACCACTATCATATTTGTATTTAACAAATATAATTTTTTTTCTGATTTGAAGGTAACATATTTTCAATAGTATTCAGCAAATGCTTTTAAATACACTAAAAAAGGAGATAAAATACCCAAATTATATAACTACCTGCTAAATTTTTATATATTTTCTTTTTCTTTATATTTTTACACTGAGTTGCTATTCAAGTGTACTGTTGCAAAAATTAATATTATATAAGTATTCCTCCTTAGAGGGAAGAAATTCTTTGACACATACGTACATATTTTTAATTGGCTCAAATGTTTCTTATTTCCAAAAGTATTAAAATTCGTTTAAACATTTATGTAATGCTGGTCTTTGCTTTATTTCCCCGTTCCTTACCTAATGTAGTTTGGAGAATGTTTTTGTGGGTACTACCCGTTGCAGGGAGCGTAATCCAGATTTTTTTTTTTCTTGTAGCATTAGTCATGTGAGTTTACTTACTGAGGCAAAATATAGGAACATTCTTCTTTTTTGCATTGACATCCACTGGAAATAAATGTCATCGTAATACGGATGCCAGATCAGTCTTGTCTTCTTTTCTCCTCAGCTTACGACCCTGGGAAACCTCACACCTCAGAGCACTGTGTTTTTCTGCTGTGACATGCAGGAAAGGTTCCGACCAGCCATCAAGTATTTTGGAGACATCATTAGTGTGGGGCAGAGATTGGTATGTTGCCATGTTTGTTTGTTCCACTTTGCTGAGGCACAGTATGCGTTCACATCTCTACTCAGCACACACACACACACACACACACACACACACACACACACACACACACATATTTTTTTTTTTACACTTTTGTTTGGTGCTTCTTTTCAGTTGCAAGGAGCTCGGATCTTAGGAATTCCAGTTATCATAACAGAACAGTACCCCAAAGGCCTTGGCAGCACCGTTCAAGAAATTGACTTAACGGGGGTGAAGCTGGTTCTTCCGAAGACAAAGTTTTCTATGGTGTTACCAGAAGTCGAAGCCGCATTAGCGGAGATTCCTGGCGTCCGGAGTGTGGTGTTGTTTGGGGTAGAAGTAAGTACCCTCTTGGAGCGCGCCATCCCAGATCGCAGCCTTGTTTGTAGGACGCTGGTAGGTGAGTGGCACTGAGGGAAAATGGCCAGCACTTGTTATGTGTTCTCTACCTTCAGAGAACTGATGAAATGCCCTGAACCCTCTCATCAACCCTGTGAGCGATGGATGCACCTTGGGTCTCCCAGCGCCACAGATGAGAAACAAAGGTATAAAGGTGTTGGTACCCTGCCCAAGGGCACACAGCCAGTGAGCCAGCCGGGCTGCATTTGAATCTCCGCCAGTGAGAACCACCTGCTTCCTGCTTTGAAAGACATTTCTCCCAAATGCATTGTTTTTGTTTATATGTTACTGGACTTGATCAGGGACACATTTTGTGCTGTACCCCACCTCACAGCATCGCCAGGCCTATACACTTCATTGTCCTTCAAATAGGTTTCAGTGCATATCCTTATGAAGGACAAATGAACTCTTGGATTGCTAGTGCCAATTTTAGTTGATTTATTACATTTTATTTTATATATTTTTCTGAGGTACAGTCTTGTTACGTAGCATGGAATTCATAATGTAACCTAGATTGACATCAAATTTATAACAATACTCCTGTATAGCTGCCTCCTGAGTGTAGAAATTGCAAGGTTGTGCAACCATACGCAGCTTATTTCTAATTTTTAAACCACTGTTATATTGAAATTTAAAAATTATGAATAAAATACCATTAACTTAATTATGGTTGTAGTTTGGTAATAAGGTTTTTTTCATAATAGAAAGATGTAATCTTAACTTTAAATGTCCATTAATTAATCTTTATGTTTTTAGTTCAGTTACGACAGAGAGGATGCTTGTTTGTATAAATGTGTCGTACAAATGCGGTGGCTTTTGCACATCTTTTTATTTATCGTAGTTAATTCTTTGAGGGTGTTTTTTCTTTGTGTCCTCCTCAGAGGCAATGCTATAAGACAGTGTCTGCAAAGACAGGGTCTGTACAGTGCAGTTGTTGGCAATGGACACGGAGTAATCCCTGATTTTCATATGAATAAGCCGAAGCCAGAGTGATTTATGCTTAAGACGTACCTGGCTAACTAGAGCCTACACTAAATATGAAAAGGAGTCTTCAGCTTCAATCCTTTCTGGCTATCCTGCAAATCTGTAAAATGTGTCTGTGGTTTGGGTCCTGCATAAAGTATTTACCCTTGCCTGTCTTACTGCTGCATGACTCAGTTGCCCCAGTACTTCCTCAGTCCTGGGCCTTATTCTTTTGAGGTACACATTGGATACGGATGCAGACATAAACCCGAAGGCAAGTGGCCCTACACCTGAGTGGTGATACTGAGCTTTCTCAGTCCCAGAGGACATCGAGGGGAAAAGTCATTAGCTATTTCACACTATTCTGACAGTAAATTCAATGTGACCATAAGAAACATTGATAAAAGACAGTTCTTTTTGTTTTGTTTTTTGAGACAGGGTTTCTTTGTGTAGCCTTGGCTGTTCTGGACTCACTCTGTAGACCAGGCTGGCCTCAGACTCACAGTGATCCGCCTGCCTCTGCCTCCCGAGTGCTGGGATTAAAGGCGTGCGGCAGCATGCCTCTGGCTATAAAAGACTGTTCTTGGTCTCTGGAGATGCTGACGTTGCTGGAGCTCACCTACATCTTGAGAGCCGGACCAAAGCTTTGCAGCGGCCCCTTTCACCCTTTTTAGACACATAGTGCCATGGCAGTTTCCCATGTTCTTACATGTGGTATTCCTCTTTCCTACAAGACACATGTATGTATCCAGCAAACTGCCCTGGAGCTGGTCGGCCGAGGCGTTGAAGTACACATCGTTGCTGACGCCACCTCTTCAAGGAGCATGATGGACAGGATGTTTGCTCTCGAGGTATTCTTCTGTATAAAAATACGCTCTTCCTCAAGTTCTCTGAAAAGTTAGGAGTCTTGAATATTTAACAGTACTGGATGATTTGCCTTTTAAACTTAATCTTGCCTCAGCATATCACATGAACTCGCACACATTAATAATAAATAGGGTAGGAATTTAAAACAACTGTAAAGAAGTGCCGGAAGGCTTGTTGTTGTTGTGAGATCATCCAGTGCTCCGGGTGCAGACTGCCCTGGGCATTGTCCTTTGTTGGGACTGTATCAGCTCTGCAGCCTAAAGTGCCCTCCAGAGTGCAAAAAGGAAAGGATGGAGGACGAACAGGCCACCTTTCTCCCAGTAGCAATAACTGATACAAAACCTTGCCGGCTTCACTTCTTGGTTTTTCTCAAAAGATTATAACCTCTATTGGGATTATAGGTAGAAGTTTGCTATTTGTGTGTTTATTGTGATATTTCTATTCATTCATTGAGAATTTCATGCAATGCATTTTGAGCATGTTCAGCTCCCCTCTAACTCCTCCCCTTTACCACCGTCGTCACCATCTCTTCCCCTCTAAGTTTGAGAGTACTTTTTAAATTTTTATTTTTAAGTCCCTTCCCCATCAAGCCCAGTTTGGGTTGCCCATCTGGTCTTGGATTTGGGCCCCAGCCCTGCAGTGTGCATAGGCTGTCAGGCCTCATCAAACCAACACAACTTCCTCCAGTAGCTAGTAAATGCCAGTAGCTCCTCAACTAGATGTGGGATTATGTGTCCACCTGCCTTTCTATGCTGCAATTTTTGTCTGGAGCTTATAGAGGTCTTATATAGCGTTAACATTGGTCTGAGTTCACATACGCATTTGCCCTTTTGTGTCTAGAAAATACTGCTTGCTTGATGCTATCTGCCACTTCTCACTCTTAGAATCTTTCCATCTCTTTTTCCTCAAAGACCCTAGGAGCTTGGGGCGAGAAGCATAAATGATAGGTAGAAATTTTTGATTTTTGTTTTGTTTTTTAATGCCCTCATCCCCATTGGAATGTTGGTTTTTTTGTTTTTGTTTTGTTTTTTTGCACAGGTCCACTGTCAGGTCAGTTTTCTCTCAACAAGCAGCAGTCTTCATGTACTTTCTTTCACACTGAAGCTTTATTGTCATGGTAGTGCTAAGACTTTAAAGTATTTCAAAGGAACCAAATGGTCGAAAACCTTGTTCTCTATGAAGATATTTCCAGAACTTTTCTTTTACATTCATATGAGTTTTATTTTATTCTTCTCTTAGTCATTACATTTTGACCAGAGTATCCCCTCCCTCCACTCCGCTCAGTCTCACCACCCCACCCGGCTTTCCCTCAGATCCACTGCTCCTGTTTTCCTTCAGAAAAGAGCAGGTCTCCCAAGTTATCAACCAAACACAGAATAACAACCTACAGTAAGATTAGGCACAAACCCTTATATGAAGGGTGGACAAGGCAACACAATATGAGGGAAAGGGTCCCAAGAGCAGGCAAAAGAGTCTGAGACACCCCATACTACCACTGTTAGGGGTCCCACAAGAACAGCCAATCACACAACTATAATATATATGCAGAGGGCCTAGCTCTGACCCATCCAGGCTCTCCAATTGTCACTTCAGTCTCTGTGAGCCCCCATGATCCCTGGTTGGGCTCTGAGACATTCTAAGAAGGGGCAGAAAGAGCCTGCCTAGATTAAAGCATCAAGGTTGAAAGTGAGAAAGTAACCATACCAGGTCAGGTGAGGGTGTGCAGTGCCTGCAGGTGAGGTGAGGTGAGAGTGTGCAGTGCCTGCTGGTGAGGTGAGGTGAGGGTGTGCAGTGCCAGCAGGTGAGGTGAGGTGAGGTGAGGGTGTGCACTGCCTACAGGTGAGGTGAGGTGAGGGTGTGCAGTGCCTGCAGGTGAGGTGAGGTGAGGGTGTGCAGTGCCTGCAGGTGAGGTGAGGTGAGGGTGTGCAGTGCCTGCAGGTGAGGTGAGGTGAGGATGTGCAGTGCCTGCAGGTGAGGTGAGGTAAGGGTGTGCAGTGCCTGCAGGTGAGGTGAGGTGAGGGTGTGCAGTGCCTGCAGGTGAGGTGAGGTGAGGATGTGCAGTGCCTCCCAGGCTGTAGGCTGCTCCTCTGTCATATCTCCCTGTGGAAATCATACAGTAAAGTTTTTGCAGAAATACTTCTTTATGTATGAAATGAAAGTTAACAGCAATATGCCTGTCTCCCGTTCTTTCCTCCCTCAGAGCAGAACTATATCAGAATATCCTTTTCTACATTGCCTGTTTAAATTTATTTTACTTGCAAGAAGTAAAGTTAGCAAGCATCAGGCCTGTGGCATGGACTTTATTCACTGGTTGTGTCCTTGCTGTCTATTGGTAGTGTCACCTTGAATTAATAATTGTCCAAAATTGCATTATGGATTGCTGTAGCATCCTGCCCCTGCCTGATTTTGTCTGTTCTCAGAAGAAGAATTGCAGAAGAGATGGAGTAAGTCCTCTCTTGACCTTGATGCCCCATAAGGATGGATAGGTTTTCATGTTGTCCGTGTAACAAGTGGGTTAGGAATGCCATCACTGACTTGTAGTTTTAGGTTTGTACATCAAGCGTTGTTTTCATTGGCCCAGATGGAGTGACTGTGCAAGTGTAAGGAGTCCCATTGTAACTCTGGAGAGAAAATAGGCTGAAGATTACAGGATCAGGAAGTGCACAGAACACCAGAAGCTGTTGCTGTTGTCTGCCCCGCTCACTCCCATGTTGGGGAGGGCAGGCTATGCAAACACATACAAGTCTGATTCTAAAAGCTTTGCATTTTCTGTACCACACCTTCCTTCTTGCATGGGTTCTTTGCTCAGTTATTTTTAAACCCTCCATCTTGAGCTAAGGGGCACTCTACACCCCAATGTGACCCAGCTTCTAGCATCACCACAAATTATTAGGGTAGATGGACAAAACTCTGGCCCATACAGCACTAGAAAAAGTTCCTGCGTCAGGTGCTTCTTAGGATAGGTATTTGCACTTTACCCTAGAGTTTGGGACAACTAATTATGAAGGTGCTATGCCCAGATTGATCCCAAAAAAGAACCAGAAAACACATGAAACCACTGTAAAATACAAGAGGAATCTTTAATTCAGCTCTGAGCTGGGTTGCACCAGATCCACCAAATGCTAGGTCTCAGGAGCGCCAGAGGCTGTGATCTGAGGTCCTTTTATCCTCTCAGTGTCCTTTAAGCAGAAAAGGGCACCAAGACCACCCATGCCTTAACTTCTTTTGTTCTCCCCATGGGATGGGTAGGTTGTTAGGTACCATTGTCTCTGGTGGGTAGGAAGGAATGTGGCCATAAAACTGGGTCTCTTATCAACTCTATCTCCAGTGGGACCCTTTGGGTCAGTCACTAGGCAATGTTACCTCGAGTGGGGGCTGCTCTTTTCAGCTGACCAGATTATCTCCTGTAGGTCTATTTCTTAACCTTTGTCCCACTTACCCTGAAATCCAATGTTAGTTCTTCTGATATCTCAAAGGGAGTGGACGCTGCTGCTGGATTCTCTTTTGCCCACGCCCTCCTGACTTCCTCTGCTTTGCTTTTCTCTTTCCCTCCGCCCCCCCCCCCCAACCTCCTTGAGATATCTATTGATATTGCTATGGTTCTGCAGGAGCAGCTTGGCAAAGTCTTTCTGTTAGGAGAAGTCCTATTGGGGAGCTTCACACAGCTCTTGGTTTTATAACCTTATTTAGTCATTCTAAAAGAATTGGTAATGGCAGAAGAGGTAGTGGTTCCAGTATTCCCTGGGGCAGATTCCCAGACTTCATTTTAGGCCACTTTCTCTGCTGCCAATCATTCCTTGACCAGAGAACTGAGATAATGAGAAAGTCCTCTGGTGCTGGTTTTGGAGTCAGAAAAAACAAAACAAAACAAAACAAAACAATTTAAGAACCCATATTTTCTGAATGCAATTAAACTTCTATTTTATATAGTTGAATAGCAAACTAGTAATAAAACAGTCTGGATAGCTTTAATTATATCACCAGTAGAGATAAATTTTTTTAAAAAATAGATACCAAGTGGCAGTTATGCCAGGCAAAAGTGTTAATATTCTCCATGATATCCTGTTTTGATTACAGTGCACAGGGTAAATATGTTAGGAAAAAAAACACAAGTGTTTATCAAAACTTGAAGCCAACGCCTTTAATCTCAGCACTCAGGAGGCAGAGGCAGGCAGATCTCTGAGAGTTTGAGGCCAGCCTGGTCTACAAAGGGAGTCCAGGACAGCCAGGACTATTTAAGAGAAATGCTTTCTTGAAAAACAAAAACAATCCCAAAAGCAAAAAAACAAAACAAAAACAAAAACAAAAAACCCACAAAAACAAAACAAAAAAAAAACCCAAACAGAATACAGTAACAACAAAAACCTGGAAGCCAAAAGAAGTCCCTATTTGGTAGAGTGGAATGAGAGGTGGAGTTTTACAGCTCTGAGAACTCTGCACATGCGGAGCACTACTCTTCTCGTTTGGTTTCTGTTGCTATGACAAAACACCATGACCAAAAGCAAGGAGGACAGGGTTCAGTTCATCTTAACTCTCATGTCACAGTTGATCACTGAATGAAGTCAGGGCAGGAACTCAAAGACAGGAACTCAAGGACAGGAACGGAAGCAGAGGCCACCAAGGAATACTGCTCAGTGCCTTGCCCAGCTTGTTTTTTACATAACCTAGGACCACCTGATCAGGGTGGCACTGCCAACAGTGGCGTGTGCTCTCCCACATCACTCATTAATTAAAAAAAAAAATGCCCATGCAGACTTGCCTAGAGGCCAGTCTGATGAAGGCAGTTTCTTATCCTTTTTTAAATTTTATTTTATTAATTTATTCATATTATGTCTCAATGGTTATCCCATCCCTTGTATCCTCCCATTCCTCCCTCCTTCCCATTTTCCCCTTACTCCCCTCCCCTATGATTGTGACTGAGGGGTACTTCCTCCCCCTGTATACGCTCATAGGGTATCAAGTCTCTTCTTGGTAGCCTGCTATCCTTCTTCTGAGTGCCACCAGGTCTCCCCATCCAGGGGACGTGGTCAAATATGGGGCACCAGAGTTCGTGTGAAAGTCAGTCCCCACTCTCCACTCAATTGTGGAGAATGTCCTGTTCATTGGCTAGAAGTTTACTTCACGTATTGTCCTTGGCTGGTGCCATAGTTTGAGCGGGACCCCTGGGCCCAAATCGAAGGCAGTTTCTTAATTAAGTTTCCCTCCTCCCAGAAGACCCCAGCTTGAGTGTCAAGATGACAAAACTGACACACACACTTGGGGATCTGATTTTTATCTTCTCTCCTCTCTTTGCTCATGTTTTACCATGATTAGTCTGGTCATCTAAAGATGGTGACACTGGCTTCCTGTTTTCCCTTTACATGTTTCTAGCCCTTTATTGATATTGAGAAATACCCATGATGGGTTTGTGATACAGATGGTTTTGAAACCTTTCTCTATCACTGAGTTTATTGCTGTGGCCGAGAACCATTGTTGTAGATGAAGACCCTGGCTATTGTCCTGGCTGCTTCTGCTGTTTTAAAATAAGTCTCCACCTTCTGGCTCACCTGTTGTCTTGGTTTCTCTTCCATAGCGTCTTGCTCGAACCGGGATCATTGTGACCACCAGTGAGGCCGTTCTCCTCCAGCTGGTGGCTGACAAGGACCATCCGAAATTTAAGGAAATTCAGAACCTAATTAAGGCCAGCGCTCCAGAGTCTGGTCTGCTTTCCAAAGTATAGGCTACTTGAAGGATCGGGATCCGCCCCCCTCCAGGTGATGGGACTGCAAGCCAGACAAGCTCACATCTCTACTAGAAGTAACAGCAGCTCCCCCATTGCAGCTCTTAGTAACACTTAACCAGCTAGACCACTGGGTACAAACAAGTGTTTTAGTAACAGCGTCAAGGCCTCAGGTGCTGCTTCTCTTCTTTGTTTCCTAATGGGCTTTTATTTACTAAGACGAATTACCATGGAGGTGCCTGTTTTGTCTACACTGTACACTCTGACCATGTCTTTCCAAAGTGCACTCCCTCTGGTGAAGTTTTCTTAAATTGTGCACTTTAAATAATAATAATAATAATAATAAAATTAAACCTACCATAATGATTTGACTTTTCTATCGTTGTGAAACATCTGTTGTGATGTCTGTGTAGACCCAGTGTTTTCACTTCGTAGGCTGACCGGCACATAGTTCTGGATGAGGACTGGCAAATAGGAGTCTGGATGTGTATCTCCTTCTCTCACAGCGTTGCAGTTGCTGACTGAGTGAGGGGCCTTGATTTAACCAGAGAAAGTTATCTCAAATGTTGTGTGTCTGTCTCAGTTGCACTAATTTTCTCATTTCTGTTACCACCTTTGTGGAGTTCTTCCTCTGCTTAATGGTTTATGTTAATGTTCTTCCACCTAATGTCTTAGATCCTCATTGGTTATTTTAATTTTGTAAACATGGCACTGATTTGCAGTGCTGAGTAATTGACCGAGGTATGCCCTAGCATCATGCCTTTACAGTCTTTTTGGGTGCATCTTTTGGGATACACAAGTGTTGGTGGAGAAGTAAACATTAGGTTAAAGGTAGTTTTAAAATACTCCTATTTCCCTTTGTATTTTTTTTTTCTTTGCCTTTCAAACATTGTTACTGCTGATGTCATCATCAACAGGACTCATAAGGATAATACTGTGGTCACCAATGAGTTTATTTTCACTTAATACCTACTAGTGCTTTAAGAACTTTTTAAAGTATCTTGTTGTGTGGAACGTACTCTTTGTATTAAATTAAAGAAAATGTATTATGTGGGTGAAACTGTTTTGTTTCCCATGGCTCCATAAGTACTAGTCAACAAATTCTAATGATTTTTCAAAGGTAACAGATTTGATATATATAGTCTTACAATTCATGGGAACTTTAAAAGCAGGAGAATCCTTTGCATGGCCAGACTGGTGGAATTCCTGCAGAGCTTTTCTGTTAGTATTATAGAAATGCGTTTTGTTTTTGAGCCTGGGTAAAACACCCTAGCCTACTGTTCTTGGTGTGGTCAGTTGTTCTCAACATGCTGTCTGTGACCCCTTGGGGGTGGTCAAATGACCCTTTCACAGGGGTCACATATCAGATATCATGTATATCACAAATTTACATTAGTATTAATAACACTAGCAAAATTATAGTTATGAAGTAGCAATGAAAATAATTTTATGGTTGGAGGTCACCACAACATGAGGAGCTGTGTTAAAGGGTCACAGCATGGGGAAGTTGGAGAAACACTGGCCTCGAAGATGAGTCCAAGCAGAAGCATCACACATAGTTTTCTACATTTTCAAGTAATTCTAATAAATGTAATCTAGTGTTTTTCAAATTTTTATTATCTGGAAAGCTTGTTAAAATACAGGTTCTAGCTGTTTTTTGTTTTTCCCTTCATTAAAAAAAAAAAAAAAAGGCATTGCCACTTGGGTGAAGTAAAGATTTAATTTAGAATGGTTTCCCTCCTTTTATATTCATGCCTCTTCCATCTCAGTGAGACACCAAGAGAACGAAACCTTCTCATAGCTGAAGCCAGCTCTGTGACCTTGGATTAGTGTCCTGTGGCTGCCCTAACGAAACTTCGTAGACACCATGTCTCAAAACAACACTGCTTCATCTCAATTCTGTAGAGGTCTGGGGCTCACTGCTGAGATGAAAGCTTGGGTTGTAAGGCTGTGATCTCTTGTGGAGCCTGTAAGGGATGATCTGTATCCAACAGTTCCACACTTCTAGAATCCACTCATGGCGGGGGTGGGGATTGGAGCTGCTTCATTTGTTTGTTTTGTCCCATTATTGCCATCTTCTCAGGCAGATGTGGGTCTAGTCCGTCGTAGGTCCTGTCTGACTTCTCTCTCTTCTGCCTGGCCTAAGATCTCATGTGATTTAAGGTCCCTAATTAGCAACTGTTTTCCACCTGCAGCCTTAACGCCCTTTGGCCATGTAGCTGGGTTCCAGGCTCCAGGGATTAAGACATGGGTATCTTCAGAGACTGTTCTCTTCACACAGGCATCAGTTAGTAAATATGCGTTGAATTAAATTCTATCCGGCCTAGGAATGTAAATACATGGAAGCTCAGAATAATTGTGAACTCTGCCTTCTCTCTTCTGTTTTGTGAATCATGCCAAGAAGGTGGCAAGGCTTTTACTTTATGATTATAATAAAACTGAATTGATTGTAATACATTAAGCTTTGAAATGGAAGTGTCCATGACTTTGTAGGATGATGAAGTTCTTTTCATTGACATCAATAAAGAACATAATAATGTAAGCAAGAGAGGTCCAGCGTATTGAATCTCAAGGGACCTGGGAGCAGCAAGAGGATCCTTATAGAAATGTTCAACATCTGTGAAAACTTAATCTAAAATTATACTAGTAACTTATCCCTCCAGGAAACTGGATATTCTGTTATGGCCATTTAAATAGCACATTTCTCTACTTTGGTGGATTAATTCCACCCTTTCTAAATGATTTGGGCAAGTATGGCATTATAGCTGGGGAGAGAGAAAGGCCCCACTCAAAGGATCATTTTGGTTCTGCGACTGCAGGTTTTACAGCACAGAGGTGGCTTTTCTAAACTCCTGCAGTAAGAGAAGAACCATGTCCTGTACTTGTGACTTCATCGGTGATACTACAGGCTGTTACTAGACAACGCCAGGGCTTATCAGAGGGTGGCACAGAAAAGGCCTGGGCTCATCCTTGTAACCTCATTCTGCTTTGATGAGCAAAGCTCCTGGGATATGCTTGCCCTCTGATAGTTTGGGGGTGCTCTCTATTTAGTGCTGTGCACTATGTATTCAACAGTGTCTGGTCTTTTGTTTTTGTTTGTTTGTTTTTTGTTTTGTTTTCAGACAGGGTTTCTCTATGTAGCCCTGACTGTCCTGGACTGGCTTTGTAGACCAGGCTGGCCTTGAACTCACAAAGATCTGCCTGCCTCTGCCTCCTAGAGTGCTGGCATTATAGGCATGCTGCCTCTAATCTTCTCGATAGCTTTCTCTAAAGCATATTTTTCTAACTGATTTGCGGGAAAGAATAACAGTATGAAAATGTGATTATTTTCATTATCAAATAATTTTAAATAGATCTCTCAAGTAAAAAATATGACTGGTGCCTTAGCCCTCACAGAATACTTCTGTTGCAGTTAAACTCTTGATTTAAAAATATCAACACACTAATTATCACAGTATATATCAGTTACTTGGGTAGAATTGAGATGAATTTTTAAATATTTGGAATTGACACATAAAATTCTTACATATGTGTTGTTTATATTTTACATTAGTTTTATTTACTGTTTATGGCTTAATAAGAGGCCATCTTATCAAACATACTTAGTTTTAGAAGACAGATGTTTGAACTTCACTGAGAATAGATCTTAAATGAACTTATCATATATACATATGTGAGAAATAGTGAGTATTTATTTTTCTTGCATGTATATTGTGTCTCATAGGATAAAGACCATAAGGACCACTTGTTGAAATTATTTATATAAAACTGAGGTTGTTTCTTTTAGCTTATTTCTTTACCCGACTATCACACAAATAATTGAGACTTTTTCATAATACAAGGCTTCACAACACAATCTGAGCAGTTTTAGCCCGTTATTAACCCTCTATGCTATTTTCTCTTACTTTCAGCAAACATCCCAGCAATGCTTACTCTTTGTAGCTCTTCTCAGCTCCAGCTCCTTCCTCCTGATCTTCCTTGGACCTCTCCTGGTGGCCTACTCCTCTTATTTCCGCCCCCTGACTCCTCCTCCCTTGGCTGGCAGGAAGTCCAGACCTATTCTCTCCCCTGCTCATTGACTCTGTTAAGACCCACCTTGACTTCCCTGACAACAGGCCCTTCACATAACAAAGTTCTACCTCTATACTCCAGGCTTGGAGCAGGATGAATATCCTCCTCAGTAGCCTAGTCCTCTCTGTCCACTTGACTTGACATCATTCAGCCTAAGCTGTGTCTAGTCCCTAGACCTAACCCCACACAATGTCTCTTCCACCTCAAGCTCCTCTGTCCATTCCATACACATAACTGAGAAGTTCACACGCTCAGATCTTGTCACAAACAAACAATATGAAAGAGCAACCCAACATCCCCGCCCACCCCCCAAACCTACCAGTCCCGTAGAATGGTTTGCTAACAAGAATTGCCTAGATGAAGCCCAGGGCACAGAACTTAACAACCACAGCCTTCATCCAAGAATTTAAGAAGTTTAGAGAAAACACAAAGAGCTCCAGGAAATTAAGGAATATAAGTGTCTGAATGATGCCAAGAAAACACAAACAATGCTGGTGAAAATAGTGAAGACATTGAAGGACTTGAAAATAAAATTCAAGAAAGAGATAGAAACATTGAAGAACTCAAGCTAAAATGAAGATGAAATTGAAAAATCCAGCAACCCCAAAACAAACAAAACAAACAAAACACCACCACCAACAACAAAAATCAAAGCTTTACAATAAGAATGAATGAATCACAAGATAGAATATCAAGACTTATTAAAGAATCTAGACAAATTAGCAAGGGATGTGAAAATTTTAAGAAAACAGAGGAAAGGAACATACAAGGGAGGTGAGATACCATGGAAAGACCAAACTTTTGAATTACAATCATAGGGAGAAGAATCCCAAGTGGCATAGACCAGATCTTCAACAAGATCATGAGGAGAAAATAAAATGTAAGAAATACGGGGCTGGAGAGATGGCTCAGCGGTTAAGAGTACTGGCTGCTCTTCTAGGGGTCCTGAGTTCAATTCCCAGCAACCACATGGTGGCTCACAACCATCTGTAATGGAATCTGATTCCCTCTCTGGTGTATACAAAAACAGAGCCTTCATATGCATAAAACAAATAAACAAATCTTTAAACAAACAAAAAAATACACAGAAAATAAAATAGACAAGACCCAAAGGCATCTAATAGTCAAAACAAGTCCACATAATAAAGTGTATTGAAAGCTGAAAAAAAAAACCAAAAAAACCCATGTCACATATAAAGGAAAACCCATCAGAATAACAGCCAATTTCTCAAAGGAAATTTGGAAAACTCGAAGAGCCTGGGTCAGTACATTCAAAGTGTTAAAAGACAGTGAATACCAACCTACACTAATGTGTGTGGTGAAACAATTTACCATAGTTGAAGGAGAAAGAAAACCTCATGTTATAAAAAAACCTAAAAAAATTTATACTCAACCAACCTCACCTAAAAAAAAAAAAAATACAGGAAGCAATATATCAGGCTGCAGAGAGGAATGAGCATAGCCAAGAGACCATGGAATGAAATATGGAAACGTAATTACTAAAACACAAAAGACCCCTGGGAACATACACAACAACAAAAGTCAACAATACAGTGACCACAGATAATGCACACTTTTCAGTAATAACTTGAAATGCTAATGGCTTCGATTCTATAGTCAAAAGATTGAATAGATCAAGAAACAAAATCCGTCTATATGTTGTCTTAGCTTTAAAGATAGGGCACTGTCCCAAAATATAAAAATACTCAAATCAAACAGCATCAGGAAGCGAGCAGGCATTGATCTTAATATCTAACAAAATAGACTTCAAACTGAAACTAACCAGAAGAGAGAAAAAGGAACATTTCATTCTAGTCAAGAGAACAGTTAACAAGATGTTATTAACCTAAACATATCTGCATCAGATCAGTGTGTACCCAGTTTCATAAAAAGTGTGCTACTGGGTTTAAAAACAGGTGGCTTCAACACTTCACTCTGCAATACACAGGTCATTTGTATAAAAATTAATACAAGAGAAACATCAGGATTATATCATATATCAAATATACTTAACAGATATTTATAGCATATTCCCCACAGACACCAAGTAACTCTCCTCAGCAGCTTCTCTAAAATAAACCACATCCTAAGACACAAAACAAATCTTTATAAATTCAAAGATTGAAATGTTCATAATCAATGCAATAAAACTTAAAATCAACAGCAAACAACTCTCTAATAAGTTTATAAACTCATGGAAATTAAACAATTCATTACTGTATGATGAATGGGTAAAAAAGGAAATCAAGAAAGAAATAAGATGTTGCCTGGAACTGAATAGAAAGGAAAACAACAACAAAACCTCTGAGGCATATTAAAAGGACATATGCCTCTAAGTGTTTACATTAAAAATTAGAAAGAGTACAAAGAAATGAGTTAATGATGCAACTCAAAAATTTGGAAACTAATCCAAATCCAAGCCCAATTAGCAATAGGAAGTAATAAAATCAGAACAGAAATTAATAAATTAGGGGGAAAAAATTAAATAGTCTAAGTGCTTGTTCTATGCGAGGGTAAAGATCATTGACAGACCTGTGGCTCAGCTAAGCAAAAGAGAGGACCCAAATGAACAGAATCAGAAATCAACAGACACCAGAACATTTTAAGGGAATACTTTATAAACCATACTCCATTAAGTTGGAAAATCTAAAAGAAACTGGCGAATTTTTAGATTCAGCCAAACCACCGAAATTAAACTAAGAGATCAACAACCTAAGCAGTTCAATAGGTGGGGAGATTGAAGAGTAATAAAATGTTTACAATTAAACAAAGCCCAGATCAGAAGGACTCACCACAAAATAGCACAAGAAGATCCACAGCCAATCTTTATTAAACTATTCAAAAGCAAAAGGAGAAAAACACAACTCCTTCTATGAAGCCGTTATTACTCTAGTACTAAAACCAGGTAGTGACACACATAAAAGAAAGCTACAGCTCAATATTCCTAATGAACATAGATTCAAAATTTCTCAACAAAACATGTTTAAAAAATACAAACATACATCAAAAAAATTATACACTGAGACCAAGTTGGCCTTATACATGAAATGTAAGGATAAATAAATATATACAAGTCAATAAATTTAATAAACAGAATTGAATTTAAAGACATAAGTAGACTTAAAGTTAAAAGTCTTGCAATCATCTCAATAGATATAAAAAAGGCCTTTGACAAAATCCAACATGTATTTATGGAAAAAGTCCTAGAGAATGTAGAACTAGCATATATTAATAAAAATTTAGATTTGAGAAACCCACCCCCAACATCACCCTAATTGGAAAATTTATGAAAGCAATCTCACTGAAATTAAGAATGAACACTATCCATTATTTTCACTGTTTCTCTATATTGTGCTTGAAACACTAGCTAGAGCAATAAGGTAGGAGAATGAAAATAAAGAGATACATATAGAAAGAGATGTAAAACTATTCCTATTTATGGATGACATATTAAACACTAGAGATCCTTAAATTTTACCAGAAAATGTCTAGAAATGATAAACAGATTCTTCAGTGTAGCAGGATACAGAATCAATGTGCACAAATCAATCTTTTCTACAAACCACCAAAAAACATACAGGGAAAGAGATTGTGGACATATTTCTATTCACAATAGCCTTAAAGAAAATACATAACAATACCAAGAAAATGAAAGATCTGTACAATAAAAATTTTTAACCTCTGAAGAATGAAATACAGAAAGATGTGAGAAAATAGTAAGCTATTTCATGCTCATGGATTGGTAGAATATTGTGAAAAACACCATTTTACCAAAAGCTATTTATAGATCCAGTACAATCTCAATGAAAAATCCCCATCTTATTCTTAACAGAAAAAAAAAAAAAAAAAAAAAAAACTACCCTAAAATTCATATAAAACTATAAGAGACCCAGCATAGCTAAAACAATCCTGAGCAAAAAGAATAATGGCTTGCCATTACCATTCCAGATCTTAATATATAAAACAAAAGCATGATCATAATAACAATACAATGCTGGCACAGCCCTATACATCAATTAAACATAATTTCAGACTTAACCATATATACACATAACTTCAGTCATTTAATATTTGACAAAAAATGCCAAAATCAGATCTTGGAGAAAAGAACATCTTTAATAAATGATGCTGGGATAACTGTGAAACCAGAAACACTGAAACTTCTAGAAGAAAACATAGGTAATGCCCTACATGTAGGGGGGGGTGTCATCTGTTGAAACTCACAACATGTTTATTTTCCTGAAGGGACTCAGATGGAAGTTTGTCTTGGGAGACCAGAAAGAGGAGGCTGGGTCTGCTTGGTACCTTGGTTCTCCTTTTTGAGACCTAAGGATATCATCCAGCCTTTCTGAGTCAGATTCAGTTTGGGAGTTTGGGAAGATTTGGAATTATCCTGGAGCCTAGCTTTATATTCCAGCCCCTCTCAGGCCCTGTACAATCAAGGCAGCCAACAGGCAATAGGAAGAGGGTAGAGAGTAAGGAAAAACTAAAGGGGCCAAACACTGTTAGGGTTAACAGTTAAGGTATAACAGTGTTAGCAAAAGGATTTCCAGGTGTAGCCTGTTGCGGGGAAGGCCTGTCCACACCACTGTAAATAAACCCTCACCTGTGCTCTATAAGAAGGCCCAATGAAGTCACTGGCTCCCAAAGTGAACTTTGGGTAAAATTGTGCCTTCTTGTGATGGGGACTTCATGAAGAGCAGTAGACATTGCTTCCCTCTAGGATGGAATTTCAGCAACAGTGGGTATGTGCACATTGTGTCAGGGGAGTTCAAAAGGGGGTATAGATCCCTCAAGTTGGTTCTAGGTAGGAAAAGCTGCTCCATAACGGAACCAAACCCAGGTCCTCTGTAAGAACAGTTTATGCTCTTAGCCACTGCACCATCTCTGCAGCCCCCTGAAAGGAAAGTTTTGCATTTTTAGTTTTTCTTCAAGTATCTTGTATACGTTGATTTGGATTTTCCTCTTAGCGTCATTATGTTTTTTTTAATACCAGTCAGGCTTATTCAGTAATAAATAAACACTTGCATTCTTCATTTATTTTGTGTTGTCAATGTCTGCAATTATTCTAAGACCATCTTCCCTGTTAGTCATGGAATCATTAACACAAAGAAAAGCCTGGAAGACAGTGCGGTGACAGTGTTAGGCTGATGTTTTTATTATGATGATCCTGTAATCATGAAGGAAAAAGAGGAAGGAAACGAAAAGCGCCGTGTTGGCAGAATAAGCCCGTCTCTTCTCCATTAACTACCAGTTTGTTTCCAGGAGCCCCACAGCCCATTCTGTTAATAATACAGCCCGTCTCCCTGTTATGCTAGCATCGAGCAGTCAACTTGGAGCACACCTGCCGTAGATGAAGCTCCATGTCTTGATGTAATTGTTGGTTGCACTGTATATTTTACTGGCTTCAGATCTCTTCATTGTTCTTGCAGCTGTTTCCTTGCTGAAGTGTCCCTCCCACCTCAGACAGTACGTGGAAGAAACGAAGTGGTGTGTTGTAGACCCTATAGTTAACACATGGGCTTCCATTGCTAATATACATTGGCTGCATGGTGCTTTGAATTGAGCTTTGGCAAAATGCAAATGCTGTTCTTGAAATACAACTTTTTTTTTTTTTTTTTTGGCAATCCCAACTAAAATTATGGATTGTTTATACATTGAAATATTGGAAATCTGGAGGTCTTGTCCCTAAAAATGAAGATTTAGACACATGAGATAGATGATGAAAGATGAAAACATGTTCGCTACTATTCAAATTTTATTATCTGTTGCATCATATGTATATGTATTCTTTCAAGTAATCTCATAATACACAAGTACTCTTTGCCCTGTGAAGTAAGCAATTTATTCCTCCAGCTAGTCAGGGGCATTTAAAATAGAATACTGAATAACGAACAAGAGTGCATTTCAAAGGCTAGCAACAGCCTTTGTCTCCAAAATAAAAAATTCTGTCACTGAAGGACTTGATAGGGAAGACAAGCAAGAGAGATTTTCCTTCCCAACCTGGAGAAAATTCCAGTGGCCATTTCAAGCAATTTTAATTGAAAGCATTAAAATTGCTGATCATTTTTGATAGCATCAAATACTTGGGAATTTCAACTTCTATGGAAAACAGATCTTTTTTCGTACAATATATTCTGATTGCAGCTTCCCCTCCCCCAATGTCTACCAACTCTATCTTGATTCAACTCCCCTCCCCAATCCATACTCTTTCACCCTCTCATTAGAATGAAAACATCCTCCAAAAAAATGATAATAAAGTCAGATAAAATAAAAATAAACAAACTGGAATATGGTGAAGCAAACAACCTACCAGGAGACAAAGATCCAAAGGAAACACACACACACACACACACACACACACACACACACACACACACACACACACATCTCACATAGACACAGAGACACTCACATTCGCGCAGACTGAAATCACAACACTGGAAACCATACTGTATACACAAAAGACGTATGAGGACAAAATAAGTAAAATTATGCCCAGACAAAGCATTACGAGACAAGGGACATTCAAAAATAACACTGAGTTCATTTTGTGTTGGCCATCCTCTGCTGGAAGTGGAAAGGTTAAAATATTAAATCTAGATTTTCAGCTGTTACTGCAAGGTTTTTTCCCTGACCCTGCCTGCCTGGGAGCCACACAGCCTGTCAGATGTTAAAGAAACTTTTTGAGCTAGTCTTTCTTAATGGTGCTAGAAGCAGGGGCAACGTGGGAGCTCATTACCTCCAATATTTTTCTTGTTATACTTGACAACACTCAAAGTAATTTCAGATAAATTATAGTTTGGTTGCTTTCTCAAGACTTACAGTTTTACATTAATTTCTTTAGAGAATTCATTGAGAATTTTTCACAAATGCCATACAAACATTCTGAATGTCAAGTATGTCACTCATTTAAAACTTCCTAATTTTTTTTTTATTTTTTATTTTTTATTTTTTAGAATTGCATTCAAACATGTAATTTTCTTAGCAAGAAACAGTGCCTTCAATTTATCCAGCCTCTGACTTCAAACCTTTCAGTGGTGGAAGCTCATTTTATCTCTTTTTAATAGTCACTGGCTTTGACAAATTACTTTATACATATTTTATCTTTTAATAGCTCCATGCTTATCTAAAATTGAAAGCCTTTAGTTCTTGGAAATATCTCAATATGTTATATATTATGTTTAAGGTCAGTGAGATTATTTAGTGACATACATAACTCTGACCAAAATAATAATGGGTTTATTGACTTAACAGCAGTGGGGGTGTGCACTATGCCCCTGTAAAATACACTTTTACTCTCCTGTTTTAAATGTCATCTTGGAGGCTTATTGCATCCCTCTCCTAATCTAGCCTCCATACCATCTAATCTAAGCCTTGAATGTTCCCAGCCTCTGAGGCTTACTGCTGAATAAACTTACCCTTTCTAGTTCTTTCAGAACTCTGGCTGCTGTTGTACCTTGCTTAAATTCTATAGCCCTTCTGTTGAGAACTACTTTAGTTCCTAGCATAACTGTGGCTCCTCTGTTAACACCAGTGATTGCTGTTAGCATATGAGAAGCCATTTTACTCCTGATTCTCCATTTTTGATTATAAGGTGAAATTAAGTTCAACTTCTCAGGCCCTATGTGCCTGAAACCAGGGAGGTTCAATGCTTGCTGCTTAGAATAAAACAATAGATGATAAATGCATGTTATTCTTGGGTTAAAGATAAATGTATGTTCTATGAGACATCCTGCTATGTTGCTTACTCCCAGAGAGCTGGAAAGCCCCACAAGAGCTCCCTTACCCTAAATCCCAGCCATTGAGTTCATTTTGTGTTGGCCATCCTCTGCTGAGTCAGTGAGACTCAGTTAGAAAAAAGTTTCTCACTGAGAGTGCTTATCCATTGGAAATAGCGTCTGGGTTATGGATGGGGCCTTGTGTCCATTTCCGCTCTCAGCACTGTGGCCTCCATCTGGCTTACAATGCTTTGTCTAGCCACCTGGAGACATTGTTCTCAGAATAAAATAAATTTTTCTTGTGTTTAGCTAGTCAAAATAATGTAATGTTGCATTGCCGCTTGCTTCCCACTTGGTTATTTGGTTGTTACGTGGTTACAGTTTTTCATATAAAAAGCCTGCCTTAGAAACAGACCAGTGTCATAGTCTGGCTCCTGAACCCAGATTATGTCTCTGACCGGTCAGTTTATGTTCGGTTTATGCTCAGTTTATGGTCAGTTTACGTTCCGTTTATGTGCGGTTTATATTCAGTTTTTGTTCAGTGTTAACACTCTCATCAATCTGAGTCTCGTGTTGGGGTGGTCAGTGTAAGGATATTCTTGAACCCATAATAGCTGGTACAACTCAAGTTATTCTGGCTGAAACTCCTCTTCAAGCAGACAGATTCAAGCTGGGTTCTCTCTCAGTCTCTGATTGAGTTGCTCTGACTGGCCTCCAACTAACTTTAGCAATCTCTTCTAGCCTTCTGCCTCCTTCTCATTCTCTGCCTCCTTCTGTCTTTACCAGTGTCTAGCTTGCTCTCTCTTCAATCTGTCTCTGTAAAACTCTCCCAGTAACACTGCTTCCGAATTCCACGAACTGAACTGCCACAAACTCAATTCCACTGCACTGCCTCTCGACTCTGCCTCAAGCTAACCACCTGGACAGCATTGACTAGAACTCAGAGATCTGCATGCCTCTGTCTCCTTAGTGCTGGGATCAAAAGTGTGTCCCACCATGCCTGGACCTAAGCTCTTCTTTATCTGAAACTTGCTCTGTACCAGGCTTGTCAGAGATCTGCTTGTCTCTGTCTCCTGGGATTAAAGGCATGTCTGTGTTCCAGACAGAACACACAGACCTAGAAGGTCCTTGGATGTGGTCTCTTGCCTGAGCAGCCATGTTCTCAATTAAAATTCCTCTACATGCCCTTTCCGTGTTTTCTTCTCACACAAAGCAGTGTGCTTTGTTTTGAGTGATTAAAATAAAATCAGTTTCTAATAATGATAAACTCTGTATTTTCAAGCTAACATGAGACAGCCCTACCCGGGATTTGACTTTTCTTCTTATGAACTCATCACGCCGTCTGCCATTGTTTCGTGGAAGTTGACAGTACACATGGCATTTCTGAATCAGAAACAAAGAACCTGGTTACGCATGTTTCTGTGGGCAGAGTGGGCAGCTCTCTGCTGATTGCTTTGCTCCCACATCCACTGGGGTGAAGTTGTGTGCCAGACAGATACCCTCTGGGGAGTAGGTTAACATTGAGGTTTATTTTTACCAAGCAATAAACAAAGAAGCTGTCACCTCCACAATCAAAGCGACCAGATCAGCCCTGAGAAAAGACTTGGGTAGAAAGTGTTCAGAGCCTTGATGTCTTGGTATTCCTATCAAGAGCCACAGAACCACAAGGATTACAGAGAAGTGACTTCCAGCAGACACGCAGTGCCAGGCAGGGTTCTGATTCCAGTATATACTGCAGTGACCTTCCTGAGGTAGCACCGGGCTACTGCACGAGTTGACAACTTCCTTCCCTTCACTTAAAAACTGCTAGTGGCATGGTCTTTGGAAAACCTTGCTTAAGGCTGAAGATTTGACCCCAGAACGTTCATATAACTAAGCAATACATAACCGCAGGGCTGATTACTGTCGGGGTTGATGGAATCTTGGGAGAGAAGCTGGGTCACTGTAATTGTTCAGTGAACCCTTCACACTGTTGACAGAATCGTCTTCGCAAAACACAGTCACAATGGCAGATGCACTGCTGGCTGATGGCACTTTTTGTTCTGCTTAGAAAAAATATCACACACAAAGGGGTGGCTAGTTTAAAAGTTATATTTTTGGAGTATTTTGTCTAGTTTAGGGCCATTTTAGATGGGCTACATGTTCTGAGATCATTTCCTTTGCATTAACTGAAGAACATGTGATCATTACTTCTTAAAGCATATTTTACAGATTTTAAAAAAAGAAATTATAATCTCTGTGAACATATAAATTTTCCAAATTATACTATATGTAGGTCAGCCTAATATCTTTCAAAGTAGTTTATCATTTTCTGTTCAACCCTGAAAAAGCAGCTTTTTTGGAAAACTTAATACAGATAGAAGTAAAGAAGGCTTGGGTAGGAAAAACATTATGTAGCTAAGATGCAAGCCACAGTTCTGAAAAACAGAAAAATGAAAAAACGTGCCAACAAGCCTATTGTCAACATTTGATAACATTTTGGTTCAACAAAATATAATTTATTATGACTAACTGGAATGTGGAAATAAGTAATTCATTTAAAGATACTTATATCTCCATTATCCGGTGACACAAGATGCTTTGTCATGAACAGTGCACAGTATAGTAGGTTTCAAAGGATTTTAGAGGTTGGAGAGATGGCTCAGCAGCTAAGATCCCATCTTACTTTTCCAGAAGCCCCAAGTTTGCTTCAATTTCTGTGGGTCCTGAGCTCACTCATGAACCCCCTCCCAACACTCTTCTACAGATACGTAAATAATGATAAGGAATTTTAGGATAAGGGGTTAAATTCAGACAACATCGACTGAGGGTTCTTTAGAATCAATGTCGACAGTACGTGGGTTTGCTTGTTCATTTCCACAGTACTGATTTGCTGGTGGCCTATATAATGACACTCCCTCTGCTGGGGATGGTGAAAGAAGAACTGCTGTTTCTGAAGCAATCCAGTCTAGAGGTAGACAGCAAACAGAGAGTGGTCTGGGCCGAGATGAGGCACTGTGCTCAGGGATGCCAAGAATCGAGTACTCAGGCTATGTGTTTGTACTTGTTGGTGTTTTGCTACTATAACAAAATACCTGGTGTTGTTACCTTAAAATAGAGAAGAATTTTTGGTGGTGATAGTGGTGGTGGTGGTGGTGGTGGTGGTGGTGGTATTTTCCTCCTTCCTTCCTTTCTTTCTTTTTTCCTTTCTTGGCTCATAGTTCTGAAAGTTTCAGTCTGTGGTTAATTGGCTCCTTTGCTGTTAGTCCCTTGGTGAGCTGCACACCATCACAGGAGTTGTTGTAAAGGGAAGTACTCGCCTCGTAGCCATGATGTAAACAAGGCTGATATCCTGACACCCTTTGTGTGATTATGCCCTGAATGACCTCTGACTTCTTTCAAGGTCCCAGTAGTGAAATTCTGATGAACAAGATTTCAATACATGAGCTTTTTTTGTTCTGTTTTGTTTTGTTTTGTTGTTTTTTCGAGACCGGGTCCCTCTGTGTAGCCTTGGCTGTCCTGGACTCGCTTTGTAGACCAGGCTGGCCTCAAACTCACAATGATCTGCCTGTCTCTACATCCCGAGTGCTGGGATTAAAGCTGTGTGCCACCACACCCAGCCAATACATGAGCTTTTGAAGGCCACACTACATCACAAGTGTAGAAGGTCTTCTTAGTCCAGCACATCTTTACTGTATTTGTTTGAACTTATTAGCTTTAATATATCAAACATTTCTTATTATTTTCTTTAATAGGATAGAAATACTCCAAGTTCTTAGTTATTTATCATATTTATTTATTATTTCTGTGCCTGTGTGCATGTACACACGTGTGTGCTCATGTGTGGGAACACATGCAGTCGAGAACATGAGGAGGTCAGAAGACAACTTGCCTGAGTTGGCTCTCACTTTCCACCATGTAGGCTCTGGGGCTCGAACTCAGATCATCGGGCTAGGTGGCAAATGCCTTTATGTACTGAGATGCCGTTTTGATGCCCCCACATTCAAAGTTTTGAAAGAGTCTATAATATAGTGACATGAAGAGCTGCTACATCTGCACTGAGAATGTGAAGCTTCTGTGCAGGTGAAAGGCATGGATATAAAATGTTTATACCTGGTGTGAATTAGACACCTGACTGGAAACTGGAAACTTCTGACAAGTGTTCTCTTTTGTTGTTTTAATGAAAAAATAATAATCCCAAATGTTTGATTTTTACCAAGGAAGATTCAGGAGCCAGAGGCTGGAGTGAAAACCTGCTAGCGGAGAGAGGCAGAGAAAGCACAGAGCTCACCTTCCTACTCACTTTATGTGTCAAAGGAAAAAGCCAAACTTTAAAAAACAAAACCTTGCTAGCTCAGCTACAGCCCAAGGGAAAAAAAAAAAAAAAAAAAAAAAAAAAAAAAAAGGCCAAAAGCCTAAAAGCCAAAGAGATAAAAATCTCCTTCTTCTCCAGGCTGTCTTAAATACCCTTTTCCCAAAGTCTCTCCTTCTACTTAGTCCCTGTCAGCTGGCTTCTTGCTCTGCCTCTTGACCTAGGGTTAACTTCATTAAATCCTGTGCACAGAGCGCTCTTGGATTAAAGGTGTGTGCTAGGGCTGAACCACATCAAGCAGAAAACAGGTTTTTACAGTTCACAATCTCAGAGTTCACAATGGCATTAAATATCCTGCAACATTTCTCCCTTTTTATCTAAGTAAAAAGTCTTTTCTCTAACACCAATAAACTATATACTATCTGGTACAAATACATTCATAATGTCCAGCCCATTAGTGTTTGGCAAACTTGGAGAAGGTACTTTATTTATCCTATCATGATGAGTCCAAAGTTCTGTACCTAACTCACCTGCATTACCAATCAAAAAACATCTTTTTAGACATAAAATATCTTCTTAAATCCTAAACTACATAAGTTTAATTGTAAGACTGTACCTATTTATTCTTCAACCTTATTAGAGACCTGAGAAGGATAAATATTATCTGAATAAACAAGTTGTATAGAGCAAACAGTTTCCAAAACTATAGAAGTGACAGATACTGCTAGCCACCTGGACCATCACCCAAGATTTCTCTATACATCGGAGCCTCCTGGGACAGAATATCTGACAGACTTTTCTGTGAAGCATTATGAAGGACTTTCCTACCTTGTCCTTGCAAAGCTCGGCAGTTGACTTTTCCTGCATCCAGTTTGTCCAGGATTCCGTGCTGCTGGCGCTCATAGCTGTCTTACACATGTGACTGTACAGCACTTGGGTGGGTGTCTGTAGAGGTCAGGAGAGAGCACTGGACCCCTGTGCTGGAGTTATAGGCAGTTGAAAGCTGCCTGATACGGGTGCTGAGGACCCACTCCAGGTTTCCTGAAAGAGCAACAAGTGCTCTGAACCACCAAGCAATCTTTCCAGTCCCGGATAGTGGCTCTTAACCACCGATACACATTAGGGTCATCAGAGTCCTTAAAAATGCTCCATACCTGGGTCTACCCAGAAGACCCTGCTTTTATTGTGGCTTATCCTTGACATGCATGTTTCAAAGAACTACCCTAAGGGAAGTCTAGTACACAGCCAGGATTAAAGTCAATGATTGCTATTGGCTCAGTTTTCCTCAGTCTGTGTTCTATGAACTTCTCTTCACCCAGTGAACCTTTCCCTGTGGAGTCATCCGGTCATTGTTCCGAATTGAAAAAACTCACAGAAGGTTTTCTGCCTGCCAGAAAACATGTTAGATCTTATATGTTCCCTGGTCTATTTCCATCATACTAGACCCCGTAACAAAATCTATATCATACCCATTTATTATCTTATGCCAATGAGGAATGATCATAACTAGTTCAATCTGCTTACAACAAACAGACTTGAAATCCCTAATCGCTTACTCCTCAGTCAGCCACATAGCACTAGTTATCGCATCAATTATAATTCAAACACCATGAAGCTTCATAGGAGCAATAACTCTAATAATCGCCCACGGATTAACCTCATCACTCATATTCTGCCTAGCAAACTCAAACTACGAACGAACTCATAGTCGAACCATAATCCTAGCCCGAAGCCTCCAAGCAATCTTTCCACTCATAGCAGTCTGATGAATCCTAGCAAGCCTAGCAAATCTAGCCCTACCCCCCTCAATCAATCTCATCGGAGAGCTACTAATTACCATATCACTATTTTCCTGATCCAACCTATCAATAATCCTTGTAGGAATTAATATCATTATTACAGTCCTATACTCACTTTATATAATTATCATAACCCAACGAGGAAAACTTAATTACCACATCAACAACCTCCAAGCCTCACACACTCGAGAACTTACCCTAATATCACTACATATTACACCACTAATCCTTCTAACCATAAAACCCCAACTAATTTTAGGAAACATATGTAGATATAGTTTAGAAAAACCTTAGACTGTGAGTCTAACAATAGAAGACCTAAACCCTTCTTATCTACCAAGAAAGAAGACAAGAACTGCTAATTCATGTAACCATATCTAAACATACGGCTTTCTTACTTTTATAGGATAGTAGAAATCCATTGGTTTTAGGAACCAAAAACTTGGTGCAACTCCAAATAAAAGTAATAAATTTTATTGCACCCTTAATTCTTTTAACCCTACTAACCCTTATACTACCCACCTTATTATCCCTAACACACTTAACAAAACATATCAGCTTCCCTGACTACATGACCTCATGCATTAAAAATGCATTCTTAATCAGCCTAGTACCTTTAATCATCCTACTTCACTGTAATATTGAATCAATAATCTCTAACTGACACTGAATAACTATTAATACAATTAACCTGTCAGTTAACTTTAAAATTGACTTCTTCTCTACCCTATTTTTATCAGTAGCCCTCTTTGTAACATGGTCTATTATAGAATTCTCCTCCTGATATATACACTCAGACCCCCATTTAAACCGATTCATCAAATATCTATTCTTTCAGGTGTACTTACAAGTTAGTGGGTGCTTATCTTTAAGCAGCTGGTTTTCAAGCTCGCTACACTACAATCGGTGGTCCTCTTTTTAAAATGAGGTTAGGCTAGATCTGGGTAGGGATTTGAAGTTTACTGCACATATTGTCCTTAGCTGGTGCCATAGTGTGAGCAGGACCCCTGGGCCCAGATCCGCCTATCATAATGTTCTTCTTGTAGGTTTCTAGGACCCTCTGGATCCTTCTATTTCTCTGTTTCCCCATGCTTCTCTCACCTAGAGTCCCAGTAGGATGTCCTCCCCTCTGTCCCACTTTCCTGCTAAGTGAAGACTTTCATGGGACATGCCCCTTGGGCTAGTGTCTAGATATAAGTGAGTATATACCATTTGACTCTTTCTGCTTCTGGGTTAACTCACTCATTATGATCATTTCTAGTTCAATCCATTTGTCCACAAATTTTGGGAATTCCTTGGTTTTAATAGCTGAATAGTATTCCATAGTGTAAATGTACCACAGTTTCTTTATCCGTTCTTCTACTGAGGGACACTTAGGCTGTTTCCATATTCTGGCTATTATGAATAAGGCTACTATGAACATAGTGTATTTGAACGTCTCATTTTTTTCCATTCTTTACAAACTTTTCTTTTAATATGAATCATTTCAAGCTGCAATTCTCTGAAAGGGAGTCCCAACTTTCCTCTTCCTCTGGACATACCTTGAGCTATGCCAACAGCTTAGGCCAATGGACAGGACATTCTGCACAGTTGAGTAGAGAGTGGGGTCTGACTTTTACACGAACTCTAGTGCCCCATATTTGACCACGTTCCCTGGATGGGGAACCCTGGTGGTACTCAGAGGAAGGATAGCAGGCTGCCAAGAAGAGACTTGATATCCTATGAGCATATATAGGGGGAGGGGCAGTCACAGTCATAGGGGAGGGGAGTAAGGGGAAAATGGGAGAGAAGGAGGAATGGGAGGATACAAGGGATGGGATAACAATTGAGATGTAATATGAATAAATTAATAAAATACATTAAAAATAAAATGAAGTCAAGATGCAGACACCTACTCTGGTTGAATTTTCAGAAGTCAAGAGACAATTAAGATGCCATGAAGGGATCATTCTTTCTCCCAGAGGGCTACAGTAATGCTTCTGTCAGCTAAGGACCTTAGAAAAGGGCGGAATAAATCACACTTCATAAATCAGCTCTATAAATTCCAGTTTCTTCTGTCTCCTGTCCTATTCTTTGTAAGATGAATCCACAGAATATTTATAAAATATTGAGAACTGTACCCTTCACTATCATCACCCTAATCTTGAAAGGTAAATATTTCCCCAAGCGAAGATGGTAATTTCATATGGGTGTATTCCAAAGGTCTCAGCTCTATCTCTTTGAATCTAGGCAATTGCAAAGATTTGGTCTTGCTTTGTTTTAAAAACCAGTGCATGATTTTCAGTCACATATATTAAGGAGAAAGAAAGGAATGAAGGAAGGAAGGGAGAGAGAGTGAGAGAGAGAGAGTGCACCACTGAGAAGTTAGCCTGACCTATAATAAGAACAAGAAGGACCTCTTCCCATATATACCCAGTGATCCCTTCCAGTATGAGAGCACAGGTTTGCTTGTTTCTCTCCCCACCAGTTGCACACTTGTTACTCTGTCCGGTAATACATGCCAGAACGCTAGCTCATATGCTCTAAGGAACATAGTAGAGTCATGTGAAGGTTTTTTGGTCAAAGAAGCCAACAAATCACAACTTTCACTCTACTCTTACAGGTATATTTACCTCTGTCTTATGCTACTTGTAGTTTCTAAGCATTTTGCCAGGTCAGAGGTGAGAAAGTAAAGCTAGCCATTCTCCTTGGGATAAACATAAGCATGCCCAGGAGAGTTCCAATGTCTGGTGCCCAGAAAGACCAGTGTCTCACTACTTCCACATCTGTCCAGATGCCCTTACAGCCTATTTACACACCACTGTCAATGCTGCAAGCTCTCTGGCGCCCCCTCTGGGCATGTGTGAGAATAAGACTCTTACACCTCCATCATACATTGCACCTCCTGTTTGTCTTTAAACAACCCTATAGAAGACTTATCTATAATTATATAGTGCACTATGATAATTTGATACTGGATTTATGTTTTATTATCTTTTATATCAATCTTTATTTGCAAAGACGTTTCTTCCCATATGACACTTACATTTTGGTAGGATCTCAGTTTTTGTCTTATAAAAATGGATTGAATGTCTTTAGAATCATTTGAAAAGAAAATACTCCATCTCCCATGACTAAGGTGCGTCTACCATCTGGAGCCTATTTAGTGATAGATCCTTTGAAGTGTTTATTCGATGTTTTCTACTAGTCTACTATTTCAAGTTTTTTTTTTACAATAAACATTAGATACTGAGATATATTGACCTGTTGTACATGCTTAATTAGAAATCTATACGATATTTCCCTGCTGAATGCAGCCTTCTAAGTTACAATCTCATTTGTTTGAATGAGGTTCAGAGTTACAGAATTAACCCTCTTATCTAGTGGTCATTCATCTGGCTTTAGTGTCTAGCTGACGAGAGCCAAAGCTTTGCAGATTCTCTTCAGGCTTTGATATAATAACATTTGGTAACAGAGTATGCAAGTTCTCACCACCTGTAGTGAAAAGAGCTAGAATAGTGCAAGAAATGAAGATTCATTATTGTTATTAATAAAAATGAGAATTTTAGTAGCATTATTGACTTATTTTTAATAGAAAAATTACTTTTACAGGATATTCTGATCCCACTTGCCCCTCTTTCAACTCTTCATAAATTTTCTCACCTCTCCACCCATTCAACTCCATGCCCTTTCTCAAACACAAAACCTCCAGAGAAACAAAAAATGCAACACACACACACACAAACATTCACACACACACATGCATACACATGCACACACACACATCACAAAACCCACAAAATCCAAAACTATAATGTACAAATAAACGATGAATAAGACAAAAAATGCCCAAACAATGCAATATGAGATTAAAAATCTACAAAAATGCCTTTAAGCTCATTATGTATTGATCCTTTGCCACTGGGCATGTGTTCTGCTCTTAGGTGTGGTTAATATACAGTGAGACTCCATTGGAGAAGACTAACGTTTTCTTTGCAGGCAGCTGTCACTTGCAGATAGCGTCTTTGCTGGTGGTGAGAGAACTTGTCCACTTCCCCTCTCAGCACTGGAACTCTGTTGGCTTAAACCTGCGCAGGTCCTGTGTGTCCTGCCACAGTCTCTGTGAGTTTAATATGTATAATGGTTATGTTATATCTGGAAGACACTGTTTCCCTGAAGTCGCCCATCACCTCTGGCTCTTACAGTTTTTTAGCCTTCTCTTCCACATAGCTCCATAAACCCTTAGGGGAGGGGTTTGGTGACATTCCATTTAGGGCTGAGTGTTCCAAAATTTGTCAGTCTCTGTATATTTTCCAGTTGTGGGTCTCTGTGTTGGTTCACAAGAGGAAATTTCTCTGATCAAAGCTGAGCAAAGCACTGATCTGTGGGTATAGCAGAATGTCATTAGAAGTCTTTTCATTGCTGCATTTCTTTAGCAGAACAATAGTATTTGTTTTCTCCTGGGCCTATGGCTTACACAGTCTCAGGCTTTTGTCCACCTGAACAATACCAGACATGAGTTCCATTTCATGGAAGACTTTAAATCAAATCAGAGTGGTTGGTTACTCCCATAATATTTGGGCCACTGTTATACCAGCATATTTTGAAGGCAGGTCACTGTTATAGATCACAGGGTTTGTATCTGAGTTGGTGGTTACCTCTCTTCTCTGGTAGGATGGGGGAATGGCTTCCAGTATTATGCCTACTAGTTAGTAAAGGTGAAGGCTCCAGCCAGGCACTAGTTCTGCTTCTCAATGATCAATGGGATATGTAAGTGCTCTCTTCAGCAACAGAGCCTTACCATCAGTTTGTGGAGAGCGACCAATAGCCGTGGCATTAGATGAGATATTTGAGGATTTCCATGGGGCCATTTTGGCCAATGATTCCACTAGATGTAACTTGTTCCTGGCACTGGAGGTTTACTTTGTGACAAAAGATAGCTATAGTTGAAACATTGTCTTCCCTATTTTTTGGTAACTCTATTTAGATTTTTCCTATATGTATATATTCCAACAAGCTTCTACAGCAGGTTTCTACATGACCCTTCAAGTAACCTTTCGGGTTAATTGTCTCGTCCCCAGATTCCCTCCTTTACCCTTCTCTTTCATTCTCCTCCCATTTTAATCCTCTCGCTCCCTTATCCCCTTCTGTTCCCATGATTATATATTCTATTTTTCCTTTCTTGGGAGAACTTTCCTCCCTCCTAGTCCTTTACTAGGTATATAATCTCTGTGGCTCTATGGATACTGATATGGGTATTGTACATACCAAAGGCTTAAAAACTAACTCTGGTAGGCATACCCTTTTCAAGATTGGGAGTGTTTTCTTCTATGATTTCATTGAAAAGATTTTCTGTGCCTTTGACCTGTTTCTTCTCTTTCCTCTATACTTATCATTATACTTATAATAATGAGACTTATAATAATTATTACTATATTTGGTGTGTTTATATCCTCAGGTTTCCTTGATTTTGTGCATGGAGTCTTTTGGACATAACATTTTCTTTGACCAAGCTACTCATCTCTTCTACTTTGTCTTCAAGACCAGAACTTCTTTCTCCCATGCCTTTTGTCTGCTGCTGAGGATTGCCACTGTGGGCTTTGTTTGACTTCCTGAGTTTTTAACTTGTAGTTTTACTTATGTTTGGGTTTTCTTAATGATTTTGTTCCTTTTTAAAAAATTCTAGTTTTATGTCTTCATTTCCATTGTTTCATTCAACTATTTGTGTTTTCTTGATCTTCATGAAGGTGTTTTTTTTTTCATATTTTTTTTAAGATCTTTGAACATATTCATAATTCTTATTTCAATGTCCTTCTCTTGTTCTTCATTCAGCTAAATTACATTCCTCTCAGTCTGTTACAATAGGGTTGTTTACTTCTGGAGGAGGTATATCGTTTTTGTTTTCCAGGTTTGTGTTTTTCCCGCTGGGATCCAAGCATCTAGAGTTACAACATTTCAAGTGTTTCTTGGTCTAGATATCTGGTCCTGTCTTTGCTGGGAGGGTGTTCCCTTCTTTGATTACCATTTCCTACTCTAGATTCCAGACAAATGTGGTGGCTGTGAGGTCCCTGATTCCCACCCAAGTGTGGTAACACATGGGATCTCTGGTAGAGAGCAGTTCTTAGACCCAGCCAGGTGTTAGAGGAGTGAGGTCCCTGTTAAGAGCTGTTCTGCAGGTTTGAAGGGAGCCACAAAGGAAAGGAGATGGGCTAAAAAGATTTGCTGGGAGATGAATTTAAAAGAACGAGGTAGTCTTTGAATCTGATCAAGAGGCTAGTCCCTAGAGGGCAGTTGTGGACTATGGGAAGGGGCTTCTGCAGTGGCCCACAGCATGACTCAGGGTAAATCTGGAGATGCCAGAATACAGAACAGGAAGGAGGATGAAGGTCCCCTACTTGAGTCCCAACCTCATGTGGCAGCAATGGGTCCTTGATACAGAGAGGTTGTTTTGGTCTGTGGAGTTACAGAGAGTTGGAGACAGGCTAGAAGGAAATGCTGCAATGCCACAGGGAAGAACTAGTGGCTCTGCATCCTCACTAAGAGGCTGAGTACCTAAGGGATGCGGAAAGCTTGGGAGCAGGGGAGCAGGCAGGCGAGCTGAAGCAGGTCTAAGAATAAGTCTACCAGATGATTCTTATGTGCACAGGCTTATAGATTATTGACTTGTGGTATTGGTTGATTCGAATATACTATTATAGTGTATATTTAGAAATTAGTAAAATGTTTTCTCAGATATAGACAGTTTGGAAGGTAAGCAAAGTTCTCAAGAGGGGACATAAATGTTTAGACACTTAACTTTGCAAGATTCATACGGTGATTTCAAAAGTCTTTGTAATCAGATAACACACACACACACAAGAATAATTCAAAAATGTGGATGATGAATATAGATGCAATAATGAATTTTATTAAATAGTGTTTTGGTATTTTAGGCTGTTATAATGTGAATTATTGGAAAACTTACCAGCAGGTGGTAGCACCAGTTAACAAATACGCAATCAGTTCACAAAGAAAGCAGCTCTGAGTGGATTCCTGGCTGCAAGGTCAGTAACATTCTACTATGTCAGAATTTTGACGTGGGACTCGACAGGCCAGAGCCCTGACCCCCAGCTGTGTTACATATAGTCATCGTTTTTTAAAAAGAAAAACGTACTTAATCATGTGGTGCTTAGATATAAGCCAGCTTTACACAGGACAGAACAGGAAGAACAGATTGTTGGAAGACGGTACGAAAAGGGGTGCTGTCTAGAGCAAGCCATCTCCTCTCTCTCCTCACCCTTTCCCTAGCCTACTTACTTCTTTCTATTTACACACATGTTCTCATCAATAGTTCCATTAGGGACAACGTGATCACCATGTTGCCTTCTAAAGAGGATACTTAGAAATGTCAAACGATTTCCTATTGCTTACATATTAACATCTTTGAGTACCATTCAAGCCTGTCCCTTTTCCATATGCTGCAAGATGTTAAGCACTCTGGTTTCATTTGGTCTGAGGAAAAGTCATCCCGTGCTCTGAAGACTTTATGTTGTAAACTAACTTGTACATATTTGCGCACTAAAGGGGAAAACTTTAGTATACAGAAGGAGAACTCAAATACTATTCTTAAGGTATTTTGCAGAAGAAAACATCATCTCTACATGACTGTATCTGCAGTACACAAATACAGTGAGCTTTACACCTATAGTTACTGAATATTTACTCAGTGAGAAGAAGCAGGTGGCTGGTTAGAGAATTGAAAAAAAATTAATGCCAGCGGCTGCTAAAAAATGAGGGACTTTTTCTTTGTTCAACAGGCTTTATTGATCATAATAGACTGGGCACTGCGCTAGGGGTGTAAGGTAGGCAACACACACACACACACACACACACACACACACACACACTAGTTTTAAAGCAGTGCTTTTCTCAGTAATGTATAAGCACAAGCAAATGTGCATAAAATGTCAGGCCAGAAAAGGGAGCCTTGAGAGGGAACGTACAAAGAGATGGCTATTTGGAGTATACCCCAGCTGGAAGCGATCATCTGTGAGGTGCAAGTAGCAGAGAGCAGAGGAGGGTCTCTGGTGGAGGAGAGTGTGCAGACAGCTGACATTTGAAGCTGAGGTGGGAGGACAGAGTACTGAAGCGTCTAGGTTGTTTCATAACAATGCACGAGTTACTTTGATTTGTCTTGTTTCACGGTTGCCTTATCCAGACAGTGAAAACAGTGGCACTCTAGTTGTTAAGGTTATACCGAGAACTCAATGTGAAATTTAGTGCACAGCAAAACTCCTAGAAAAGCAACAGCAAGCTGATTTTCCTGACATATGTAAGAAACATAGAAGAGAAGATTTAGGACAGCGAAGTTTGGATGTTGAATATTGGATTTATTCTCAGTGAAATGGGAAGCACAGGTTCTCACAGAGAGGTGTCAGGAAAAGAAAAGATGCACCAATGGTGTCTTAACAGCTGTTCCCAGGCTGTTTCAACACAGCGTGAACGGAGGCATGAGAGGAAGCAATCTCAAGAGGACAGAGATGAGGTAATCTGAGCTTGGGCTAGGGTAGGGGATTTGGAAAGACAATTATAAATTGGATGAGAACAAGAGGAAGGAAAGATTAAAGTTCTAGCAAAATGAGCCTAGGGAACTAGGAGGGTGGTTGTACCTCTGGCAAAAGGTTTTTGTTTTGTTGTTGTTGTTGTTGCTGCTGCTGCTGCTGTTGATTTTAATATGTCTGAGGAGAGCAAATGCATATATTTTATGGGAAAGAGCCAGTAAGAAGACACAAAGCACAAGCAGAAAGGGCCAAGATCAAGGCTGAGCATTTCTGTTGGGGATAATCTGTTGACTTTGAAAATGCTCATTGAAACCATCTGCTTCCACTAAAGGTATTAGGGGAAAGTGGAATAAAGGGAAGAAAACCATATAAAAAGATTCCAAGAAAAAAAAATATCCTGAGGGCTGATAGGAACATTTGGACAGTGAAACACTTCCAAGTGTCACAGTAAGCCAAACTCTGTGTATATGAACTTGGAAGACCAACTTCCTCTTCCTATACAGAGATTTTTCCCACGTCCTTAAAGCTCCATCCTTACTTAACAATGTCATGGTGGAACCAAAAGAAAATTCCTCTTGCCAGCATGTAATAAATTAATATCTGGCTGAGAACATGTGGAGTAATAATGACAAAAGCAGGCACTTCGCTTTCTGTTAAATGAGATTTGCAATGTAAAATGTGTGGATTTTCTCTCCAGAACAAGTTGACCACCCATATAACATGGGGGGGGGAAAGGATTAGAAATACTTCCCAGGGGCTCGGGGAAGACTTCCGGAGATCTGTGAGGTACAACGTTGGAGCAATATGTCACAATTATTTCTACCACACGGTTGCAACATCATTTTATCATATTTTCACGTTGGGCTGTGATCCTTGAAGACTTTAAAGACAATAATTTCAAAGGCAGCATTACTAGCCTCTAAATAACAAACAAAAAGTACCAATTTACCCAGATAGCAGCAGCAAGCTGATTTTCCTGAGATATGTGAGAAATACAGGAGAGTAGTCTTAGGGCAGCAAAGTTTGGATGTTAAAATTAGATTTATTATAGTAGAAATGGGAAGCACTGGTCCTCACAGAAAGGTGTCAGGAAAAAAGATCCATCAGTGGTGTCATAGCAGCTGTTCCCCGGCTGTTGTCATGCTATAGAACATTTCTGTGCCTTTAAAAGTTGCCTGTACTGCCTTTTTGTACCCCAAGCATCTCTCCCTTTTCTGGTCACTGGCAGTCACCATCAACTTCTCATTCAACTAAATTAAATTTTTCTAGGACTTCATATTGATAGAGTCATACAGTCTTGTGCCTGCTTTATTTTTCCTACAATATGCCTTTAAATTTCATCTGTGTGGTCCAGTGTGGTGATGCATGTTTACCATCCTAGCATTCAGTAGGCTGAGGCAGGCAGACCATGATTTTGAAGACAGGCTGCTTGGTCTGCATAGGAGATCCTTATCTAAAAATTAACTTGAATTTACCTGCAATGCATATTTAAGCAATCTTATTGCCACCTCTGCTTTTATTGGTCACCACACTTTATTCAGAATTTTAGTATTTCCCTGACATCTTCCAGGATTCATGGAAGATAAGAACAGAGAGATAGAAGAGAGATAGAGTTCTCTGAATCTAATTTCTTTCTACTTGTTTCTTCTTTGAGTTGTGACTATTAACAAATCACAACCAACCTCCGACCACACCCAATGGCCAACAACCAACAACCTCACCTAGAAGGGCTCTTACATTTATAAACCCTCTGAAATGTTCCCAGAATCCCAAACATCACACAATCAGAGAAACTATCTGCAGCTGGCAAAACCATGCCTTTGCTAGAGCACGAGGAAAATCATAGTCATCTGCTCTGAAGCAGCTCTATATCCCCACACCTGGGACTAAAACAAGAACACATTTTTATAATATTTCAGTGTTTTTAAAAAAAGAACCCAAAAATTCCAGAATTGTCACTACAGTTATGTTTATTGGAGATAAGTGTTTTCCAGGGTCCTGTCTATAAATATTGGACCTGAGTTAACTAGCCCTCTATCACTAGACCCAAAACACTCAAGGCTGCTGAGGTTCAAGTATGAGGTCTTGTTTTGGCTTAGGGCTTCAGAGGAGTCAGCCTTTCTTTTCCTCACCCTATGCACTTGGGTAGAGCATCATGGCTGTGGCCCTCTGTAGTCAAAATTCTCACATCATGGCAGACAGGAAATAATGAAAGACATAGGAGGCAGGAGGGCTGGGAACAAGATACCTCCAGGTAACCTCCTAAAGTTTTCAGAGCTTGTAAAAGTAGTGCCCTCAGTAGGGGCCACAGCACTGTATACAGAGGCCTGTGGAAGGCATTTCGTATTCAAGGGACATCTTTAAGCCCTCAGTCCACAGTGGCTCATGGCTCTCTAATCCTGAAAATAGCATGTAGTCCAAGAGTTCCCAAAGTCAGCATTTCCAACGTTTTCCCAAAGCACATATTCAAAGTCCCTTCTGAGGCTTAAGGCACTCTTGCTTGTGAGTCCCTGTAAAAATCACCAAGAGTCACACTTCCAAGATAGAAGGGAACCGTGTAAACAAACTTTATAATCTGTCTAGATTACTTTCCTGTGTGGTCTTGAAAACACTATGTCTTCTGTGGCTGTTTGAGGGGACGTTCTGTCATGGCTTTTAAGTCCAAGGAGTCTGCCGTACAGTTTAACTCTGCTAGTGACTCTGGGTGATTTTTACCACTGCTGAAAGTAGGGTGTCAAAGATCCCAACTATGACTGTATGGAGGCTTATATCCCACTTCATGTTTATCGGTACTTCGTATATTTGAGCAGTCTAATAGTGAGGTGTACAAACTTAGAATTGTTATTTATTCTTCACCAAGTAGTCATCTTTTCCCATGATGCCACTGTATAGCTCTTTCCCATTTCCATTATATAATGCTCCTTTGTAGCTCATTTTATGCTTTGTTTCATAGTCTTCCTTTGGGGTTATTTGTATCCTTGTGTTTAGATCCCTTGTCTTTTGGTTTTTAATTTTTTTTTTAATGTGTATGGTGCTTGGTCTGCATGTATGTCTGTGCACCATGTGTATGGTTGGTGCCCTTGGAAGCAAGAAGATGGTGTCAAAGTGCCTGGAATTGGAGCAACAAACAATTGTGAGCTGCCATGCAGTGTGGGACATCAAACCTGAGTCCTCTGAAGAGCAGACAGTACTGTCAACTACTGAGCCAGCTCTTCTGTTGCTTTAGAGTTTGGATATATGTCTTTTGAATGTTCGTAGATACCACTGAGTTTGTGAAAGCAGTATTCTGATTATGAGAAGCAATTTTGAAATGATAGCAACTTCTCACTTACTATAAAGGAAGGGTAGGAAGCCTGCAGGAAGTACTGATTAAAAACACTCCATTCCTCTCATATTTTGCGTAGAAGGGCAGGTGGGGAGAAACTGGGAGAAGTAGACGAAGAGGAAACTGGATTTGGTATATTATGCAAGAAACAGATCTATTTTCATAAAAGCTAAAAGAAACTGTGTCTGAATTCTTCTTTTATTTTATTTTTGTTTTATGTGTATAGGTGTTTTGTCTGCATGTATGTTGTGCTCCACATTTGTGAAATGCTTGCAAAAGCCAGAAGAGGATGTAATATCCCCTAGGTCTGGAGTTTTAGATGGCTATAAGATGCCATGAGGATGCTAGGAATCAAACCTGTGTCCTCTGGACGAGCAGCTGCTGCTCTAATATATTGAGCCACTTCTCCAGCCCAATGTGAATTCTTATTCTTCTGTATTGTTAAGTACCTGAAAACCTTGAAAATACCCGTGACTTAGTTTCCTAACATGTAAATAGAGAATAATTGGATCTGCCTACACACTCTGCAATTTTATACTTACTCAACAGCATTTTTAGTTATTTTCTTTTATATTTTCAATAAAGTATGATGCATTTAAAGCAACTGATTATCTGTTTTGGAAATATGCATGGCATATGGGTGTGTTCTTATGAGCGTATTATATATTACACGTATGCATTTTGTTTATGTTGTATGAAAATGCTCACAGGAGTATGAATGTATAGGTGTTCCACAAGCACGCTTGTGGTGGTCAGTGGATAACTTGTGGACGTCAGTTCTCTGTCTAACACGGGGCCCAGGGATTAAACTCAGATCACTTGTCTTGACAACAAATGCCTTTACCTGTTGAGCCATCTCCCTGGCCCTAATTTTTTTTTGAACATTCTTGTTATTCTATAATCTATATAATAAACAGTTCACCTGTGTAAGCGCACAACTTAGTCTACTTATAGTTGTGCATCTAGCCTCATTATCTAATTTTAGAACATTAGTATCACTCCTAAAGAAGCCTTTTATTCAAGAGGAGTGGCTCTGCATTTCCCCCTCCTCCCTACTCTGTCCTGATGTGTACTACTTTCTCCTTCTATAAAAAAGATACTTCATCCATAGAAGGAGGAAATTCCTATTCTGGAAAGTTCTTACAAATGGGTGCCTGTAGTATGTGATTGTTTTGTGACTGGGCATTTTTTATTTAACATATTTAGAAACCTGATCCATGTAGCATATGTCACCACTTCATTCTGTGTTGAGCACAGTAATATTCCACTGCATGCGGATATCACAGTTCATTTACTCACTATTCACATGGTAGATATGTGGGCTCTTTATATCTTTGGCTATTATACAAAACACTGTTAATTGATATTTGTGTGCAAGTCTTTGTGTGGACAGGCTTTTAATTCTTTTTGATGATATACATGGCAATGAAATTATTTATGTTTACCTTTTAAAAGGGCTTTCTACTGTTTTCCAACTTATTTGTAACACTTCACAGTCTGAGCAGCAGTGGATACAGAGTCCAGTTTTTCCAGGTTCACCAACGCATTGCCATTCTGGTGGGTGTGGTGACTCATTGTTTTGATTTTTATTTCCTAGTAACCTATCATGTAAAACATTTTGTGGGCTTATTGGCCACTTGTATATTCTCCTTATCCTCATAATCCTTTGCGTATCTTTAAACTGGATGTTTGCCATTTTATGATTGAGTTCTATGTTTCATATGCTTGAGATACAAGTTCCTTCAGGCATACATCTTGTCAATATCTTCTATCATTTCCTCCCTCTCCTGATGACATCCATTTAGGCACAAAAGCTTTTCAACTGGACTGAGTCCATTTTATTCAAGTTCTCTCTTTCATTTGTCATCTTGGTGTCATACCTAAGAAATCATGGCTCGACCCAAGGCCATTATGACTTATCATTATGTTTCTTCTAAATATAGTTTAATAGATTCAGTTGATCAGTAAATATAATGTCTTAATCCCTTAGAGTCATTGCTGAGTATATTTTAAGGCGGACTCTCAGCTTCCTTTTCTTGTTATTTGTCCATGCTCTTTCTTTTGAGAGAACTGTTTCCACATTGGATTTCTCTGCAATACTCACCTGGATTCTCTGCCTGAATTCTTTAACTTGAGGGACACAAGAAACTCATCTAAGTGTTCTAAAAATGAGTATATAAGCCAAATGCTCTTGTTCAGAAGTCTCTGAGTACATTCAGTCTCGCAGAACCATGACCACTTTTGCCCAAGGCCCTAAAGATAAATTGAGGAGGCCTAGTTAAGTAAGCCTAGCCAACTCCATGACAGGTTTTAGTTTTTTGTTAGTTTAGAACAGTCCTAAGCCTCCATTCCTCAGAAATGAGTTCAGCAGTCACTGAAAATAAGGGCTAGCCAGAGAAAGATAAGATTGCTTAAGGTTGGCTTACTGCTGGTCTAATTGCTTAAGAATGATTTACTGCTGGTCTGGAAATCTCTTATGAGTAACTCATGACCCTGACTAAGTTTCAGTTTGAATTCTCCAATCATGTTAAAGATTACCTAATACCCCCTCCCTTGGAATTCCACACAATGGCTTTAAAGAGAGCCTGCAAGCTTACCTTGGGATCTCCATTTTGTCTAAGTGGTGACCCCAGCATGCTAGATTGCTGCAGAATAAATGTTCGTTGTTGCCTTCATACTAATTGAGTCTTGGGTCTTTTCTTCAGTACATTCAGGACCCTAACAAAACAAAAAATGTTGCTCAATGAGCCGGCAAAGACATTCTCAGTGTAGGAGGAAGACCTTTCACATAGCAAACTGCTGTATAGCCCTCTTGTTGTTTGCTTTTCCAGCTCGGAGGCTTGTCATTTTATCTCCAGTTGCTCTGGTTTCATGTCCTTCCCTGCGAGAAAATTCTTCCAGGGCATATGCTGAGCTTGCAGTATTTGCTGGAGGCCTTTCTTTGGTGACAGGACCTACGTGTTCCCTTCACCTTTGTGAGCCAGCTGATCTCTAAAAATCTCTGGAGAGTACCCAGAAAAGAACTTTGAGCTTATGTTCCACCTAGCCAATGGCAGCCCTGTCAGCCAAGTGTCTGGTTTCTCTTTCAGACACTGCTCAGCAAGGCAGGATCAGACACAATTAAAAACTTCCTTCTGTGGTTTTGAAGGTGACCACAGGAAATTTGTGTAGCCACTGTGGAAATCCATGATGGAGATCTCTTACAACTAAAAATAGAACCTCATATGATTCAGCTATGCTACTCCTGAGAATAGATCAGACAGAATACAAGTCATCCAACCACAGGGGCACTTGCATATCCATGTTTATTGTAGCATTATTTACAAGAGCCAAGATGTAGAACCAGCCTAGATGCCCATGAAATGATGAATAAAGAAAAGGTGGTATATGTACACAAGGTGCTTATTCAGCCAATAAGAATGAGATTATATCATTTTCACAAAATGTAAGCAACTGGAGATCATGTTAAGTGAAATAAGGAAGACTGTGAGACAATTATCATATTTTCTATGAGATGGAAATGAATAAATCCCTTAAAGAAACAGGAAAATGCAATCAAACTGGTGAAAGAAATGAAAAACAATGTTCAAGACCTGACAAGGGAAATGGAAGCAATAAAGTGAACAAACAAACTTAGGAGATCCTGGAGGTGGAAAACCTAGGGAAGAGAACAGAAACTACAGACACAAGGATCAACAACAGAATATAAGAGATGAAACAAAGGAAGCACATAGGACCACTTTCAGGTAACCTGTAGATATTCGTACAGCATGGGTCCATTTCTAAGTCTGTTCAATTAAGGAGTCCATCCATGAGTATGTTCAGTTTACCACAATTTCCAAAAAGAACATGGTAGCTATGTGTTGGAGTGTGTTTAGCTATACTGTACGTGTATAAAGAGCTAAAAGAGAGAGAGAGAAAAAAACCACAACTCATATATAAAGGAAAATCTGTTGGAATTACATTCCATTTCTCAGTGGAAATGTTAAAAACTAGAATATCCCAGAGAAATTTGTTCAAAGCCTTAAAAGACCAAGAGGGCCAACCTATATATAGTATATGTAATAATCTATATAGAGTAATATACCTAGCAAATTATTCCACCATATTTGAAGGTAAAGGAAAAACTTTTGGTGATATAATCAGACTAAACATTTATATCCAACAAACCAAACCTAAGGAAAAACAGGGAGCGATATTTAAAGCTGAAGAGGGGAATGAGCATAGCCAAGGGACTGAGAAAAGAAATAAAAAGCTATAGCTGCTGAATCACAAAATACCACTGAGACAACAAACAACAAAACAAAAAACCCAACACTACAACTACTGTATTCAACACACATAATTCAATAATAAAGCTTTAAGTATCAGTGGCCTCAATCCTCCAGTCAAAAGACACAAGCTAACTGAATGGTTTACAAAACAAATTTCATTTATTTGCTGTCTACAGGAAACACCTCTTCTCTTTAAAGGCAGACAGCACTTTTGAGTGAAAGGATGATCGAAGTATTCCAGCCTAATGGGACCAGGAGACAAGCAGGCTTTGCTACTCTAATACCTGACAAATAGACTTCAAACTAAAAAGAATCAAAAGATTAAGATGACACTTCATTCTAATCAAGAAGACAGTTAACCAAGATGACATTATGACCCTAAAACATACATGCACTAAACTCTAGGGTGCTGACTGTCTAAAAATATGTGCTACTGGATTTAAAGACAGATTAACCTCTGAAGGCCTTATCTAACTATCCTACCTTATCTTTCTATAGAATCATATCTATCTGCCGCACCTAAGATGTATATTCACATGATAAAAATAGACTAGTTATTGACATGACCATGATTTGATCTGCTAACAATTAACTTGTATAACTTACTTATTCTAAACAGCCTGGAATAGGACTTTCAGAGTATTGGAAGTAAACCTTTTATTATAATTGAGTTATATGGGTACAATACCTCATATTAGAGTAGAAATATATATAAATATACATATATATATATAATGTGTGAAGAATAAAGTTACATTTGACTTCTATTCCACTGTATCTAGAATTAAACTTATTTTGCAGCTACATACAAATTCTATACCAATGAATTTAAAATAACGTTGTGAGTGACAGTTGACACATTAAGTTGAGGAGTAGATTTACTAATCTACTGTATGTTCTATCTTCCCTATATATTTCTATTTTCCCCCTTCTTTCTTTTCAACCCCTTTCTCCAAACCTAAGAATGTAAGATAAGGGAAAAGAGAGAGTTCACTAAGTCTAACCTTGTTTTCTCTCTAAATAAGACCTATAATAACTTGTAACCAACTCCCATTGATAATAACCCTCTATTGGCCAAGAAAGCAACCAAAAACTTACCCAACCCCCCCTTAAAGAAAATGTGACATCATTCTCTTAAGATTTCTTCTGTCTGACTTGGGACAAATAATACCTAGTAGGGGCCCAGATAAAATTGGGAAAATGGTTAAACAAACTAGGAATCACATTTGTGGTCCAGTGTCTAAATGTTGAGAAATTCCAGGCTTAATTAGAGTACTGTGTGGAACAATCTGAAATGCTGGACCAATTGGGATTGGAAACTTTCTTTGAAAGTGTCCTGGAAGCTGTCTTGTTCTGAGAGGAATAGAAATTGAAACACTTTGTCCTGGGACATGGAGGATATAGGATGTCAGTGTCTAGCATGCTGAGAGGAATACATCCTGTCAGGTCTGATCCAATGTCAGTTTCTGTTTCTTTTGTTCTGAAAACATAATTTCTCACAAGCATTATACAGTCATAAAATTATAAGTGTATAAGGTGTGAGTGATGCACAGAACAATTAAGGCTGGCTATCTGCTCTTTGTATGAGCAGAAAAAAAAGACATCTGTAAATCTTCATTCATGCCGTATGAAGAATGGCATCTGATAGTAATTCATAGGGGTTCTGTAGCCAACAAGAAGCATTGTCTATGCCTAGACATTCATGTCTCAGCCAGTCTCAGAGCTATTCCCATATAGTGGGACTAGCAATATAAGTTACTTGCTTGTTCTGCAGGTACTCCCTTAGTATTCAGGAAGAGGAGCCTTTTCTCTGACATCTGACCTCAGCCTATCAAGTCTCATCTGTACTGCTTGTAACCTTTTCCTCTGTAGCATGGCAAGACTGTCTTGCCAAGGGGAAGTGATCTAAGTTTGGTGGCCAGAGTGCATGTTCGAAGTAATCCTTACTCTCCACATGTGGGATCCACAAGGAGACTGTGCTACTACATTCAAGCAGTGGATCTAGGTCCACAACATACATGGTCCTTGGCTGATGTTTTAGTCTCTGTGTTGTAGTGTAGTTATCATGTATTATGTGGCTAATATCCACTTATGAGTGGGTATATACCATGTGTGTCTTTCTGGGTCTGGGTTACCTCACTCAGCATGATCTTTTCCAGTTCCATTTGCCTACAAATTACAAGATTTCCTTGTTTTTAATAGCTGAATAGTATTCCATTGTGTAAATGTACCACAGTTTCTTTATCCATTCTTCATTGGGGGACCTCTATGTTGTTTCCAGATTCTGGCTATTGAGTCCTTGTTGTACGATGGAGCATCTTTTGGGTATATTCTCAGGAGTGGTATGGCTGGGTCCTGAGGTAGAGTTATTCCAAATTTCCTGAGAAAGCACCAGATTGATTTCCAAAGTGGTTGTAATATCAATGAATTTTATTGTTCAATTACAAAACTAATTCAAAAAGAATTGAAAATTTGGTCATGCGATACTAGCACATTTAGGACAGCAGTCCTAGGCTGCTCTTATCATGTGCACATAATATCTCATATCTGTAGGGATAACTTAACATCTAGCAACTTGCCTCAGACTTGTTTAACTACGACTGGGTTTGGTAAAATGACATCAGGTAAAGATAGTCCACATCCTCCCAATTCCTGTCTATTCTACCAAAGTTGGCTGTAAAATTCAGGGCTCATGGAGTTTTTAAGTACTTCAGGGATATCTCTCTCTGTCTCTCTGTCTCTCTCTGTCTCTCTATCTCTCCCTCTGTGTGTCTCTCTGTCTCTGTCTTGCTCTCTCTGTCTCTCTCTCCTTCCCTTTCTCCCTCTCATCCATAGCCATGCCACTCTTCAGAGATGTGCCGTGGGGTTCTACCCACTCAGGTGAGTATTTCTGTTTTTTCTCATGTCTTTCCTAGCAAGCTGCTGTTATTGGAATTACACTTTAACACACCTCCTTTTTATACACTGATTGTTAAAGCAAGCACTGGTTTTGCTGCTCTTGACTAGGTTGGATGGTTTATGAGTGAAATCTTTAAATTTTGGAGAACTGGGCATTTTGACCTATCATCCATCAACCCTTTGGAATGGGTTGTTTTGGTAGATTGAAATATGGCATTGCTCCTCAGCGAGTAGTTTTAGTCCCCTCTCCTCACAGGAAGCGTTGCCCTGCACTTACCCATGAGAGTCATCTGCAAGGGAAGCAGATGTTTTTTAGAAACACTGATCAACACGCAAGCTGGAGAATTTGAAGAGGAAAATACTCCTCTTTAAGTGCTAGCATTTTCATTTTATTTTTATAAAATAACCTCTGTTTACCTCCATATTTTACTGTTTGTCTTGATGGTAGCTTTAATTCAAAAATGTTTAAGTATCTTTCTGAGGAAACAAAGTTGTATTTTCAAGAACTATTACATATATCATCCTGATGAGCAGCCCTTAATGTAAGTGGCTCCATCAGACAATGACAAGTTTTCTTGTTCTCCTCCAGTTCTCCAGTCACTAACCTAAAAGCACCTCAAAACAACTTCTTACAATGGGAAGAAAATCATCTTGACCTAGCAATTTAGAATAGATTATTTTTACTGCAACAATTTTTATAATGTAAATTAGTTGAATGTTGGTGATACTTAAAACTTTGAAATGTTGTATCAATACTTAAGAATAAGTGATCTTATGTTACCATATATATTAATATTTTATTAGTTTAAATAAATTTATTTTAAATTAAACAAATAGAATAACAAGTCATGATTATGCAGTAGGCAAATAATAGACCATAGTCTTTTGTGTTTACAGTTTTTTTTTACTAAAGACCTGAGGACCAATTGGACCTGTGATTTGACATGTGGAAATATATTTACATTTTGTATGTCATCATAGTATTTCCAGCATTGTAATGTGGCCATGAGACTTAGCTCTGGAAGGCATGACATAGCACAAGGGCTCAATTTCACTGTGAGCTGACACTGGACTAGAAACATCTGTTCTCTGTGGTCTGAGTAAACCAGAGGTCTGGCTCTGTCATGGGCTTATCAGGAGCTGGGCTCAGTGGTGACCCAAAACAGACCTTAAGTTATCTCCCAAGCCAAACTCAGGGAAATAGTCAGAAACAAATCAGAATTTACCATGATCATGAGTTTCTAGAATTAAAAAATGAAATTGCTACCAAAACATCAAGAAAGATCTCCTTTCTTGTGTAATTTGTAACTGTCCGTGTTGGTCATATGATGGTTCAGTTACTGGGTTCCCTTTACCTCTGTATGTCTTGCTAGGATAAGAAAAATCTTTTACATTTCATGACACTAAGTCAAATTGTATCTTCCAAATGTGATAGACCCCCTAGAATTTTTCACTTTTGGAAGAATATACCTAGTTATGCTTTTAAAAGGCCATGTGCTCTAAGATTCTGACCAGTTCAGCAGTCACCAAATGTAGGCAATGAACTTAGTGTTTACTGTTACCCTTCTGTGAATTCCTTACCCAGCAGTAAGTGAGACCACAGCTCTGCCTTAGAGAATCTTTCAGTCTAGAACAAGTAACGGCAGCTTCCCCAAGCACAGACACTGGGACCCAATTCCAGCTGAGATCCTTAGGTTATGATAATCTATCAGCTGATCACAATTTCTTCAAAGGCTCATATTTGATAATATTCTATCGTTATTTATCGTTACATTTTACATTTAGTTTTTAAAATGCCCCCAACCAACCAGTATCATCTATTCTAGAGAACTGATAGTTGGTGGCTTTGAAAAATGGAGTCTTAAACTTGCACTAAGGCTTGGCACATCTGCCTGGGCTTGTGTACTCCCTGAGGTTTTACCAATAATGTTGATGCTGCCTTCTGATAGACCACCCACCCAGACTGTGTGGTCAGGTTCTACACAGCAGCAGAGGGTGTGTGTAGTCAGTGTTCTCAGCTCTTTAAGCTTGATGGTTAACTGCCCTCCTCACAGAGAAGATCTTGATCCTTTTTGCTTGCGTTGTATCAACAAGTTTTCTTGCACGTGCTTCAGCAAGATTGGTCTAGATTCTTTTCTTTTCTTTTTCTTTTTGTTGTAATCGTGTCTTCACCTGGCTTAGCCAGTGTTGATTTTGAAAAAAAAAGAAGAAAAATAAAAGTGTTTGGAAGTGTCCCTTCGTCTTTAAAGGTCTAGTGGAATTTTTTTGGTTAATCTATTTGGACCTTTTTTCAGTTAGGAGGATTTTTTAAAAAAAAATACTGCTTCAATCATGTTGAATGTTAGGAATCTATTTACATTTTTATTTCTTCTTGGTTTAATCTTGGTAGGTTATATGTATTTAAATACTCACACATTTCTTTTTGGTTTTTCAATTTGGTAGAATATAGGTTTTTAAGATATGTCCCTAGGGTCTTCAGGATTTCATAGTTGTCTGTTATACTAGCTCCCATTTTATCCCTCAGGTTATTAATTCAAGTTTTTCTCTCTTTGCTTTGGTTATATTGGCCAACAGTTTATATCAGTCTTACTTTTTTAAAGAACTGACTCTTAATCAGCCCTTTCATTGTTGTTTATCTGTTTGTTGTTTTTCCTTTTTTATTGTTTTCTGCCCAGCTCTTAATTATTTCCTTCTGTCCACTGGTTTTGGGATTTCTTTGCCTTGTTTTCCAAGTGACTTGAAATGCATCATTTGTTTATTTGAGATTGCTCAAATTTTGTTATATGGGCAATTAGAGCTATAACTTGTCTCTTGGATTTGCCTTTGCTATATCCATATGTTTCTAATTTTGTGTTCTTATTTTCATTTTATTCTAGGAGCTTTTAAATTTGTTTATTAATTTCCTCAATTACCTAATCATTATTCAATAGTGTGTTGTTTTTTGTCTCATAAATTTAAATGTTTTCTGTCCTTTCTACTGCTGTTGATTTCTAGGTTTATTTCATCAAGGTCCAATAGAATAGATAAAAGAAGTCTTTTTTATAGTTTTTATTTGTCTAAGTATGGGATCAACATTAGAGGATGCCCAGGGATGCTGTAAACAACATGTAGTCTGTAGTGTTTTGGTGAGGATGACTGTTATGCCCATTTGCTCTATGGTGTCATGTGACTCTGTTATTTCTTTCTTCATTTTTGCCTTAATGACCAGTCTATTGATGAGGATGAGATACTGAAGTCACATACAATTACTGTATTGGGATTAATCTGTAATATGAAATCTAGCTGTATTTTTCTTGTGAAATCGGGTACACCTGTGTTTAGTGCATATATTTGCATTCTTGAAGAATTATTACCTAAGTCAGTATGAAGTGGCCTTTACATCTTCTGGCCTGTGTTAATTTAAAGTTATTTTTACAGATATCACAATAGTGATTTATATATATATATATTTGGTTCTATGTGCTTGGGAAACAAGAAGATGCTTCGTATTTTCTGATCTAGTCTCCTAGTATATATCTCTTTATTCAAGAATTGAGTCCAATGATATGCACAGTGTTTACTGAAAAGGATATATTAATTTCTGACACTTTGCTGTTTTCACAGTGTTTGGTGTTTTCTTGGGCTTCATTTGTTTAATATATATCTTAGCATCTTTTTTTCTCTGTAGGTTCTTGGCTGTGTTTCTCATTCTCTTCTGGTTGGAGTATTTCCTTCATTGTATTCTGTAGAGCAAATTGGACATAAATTGCTTTCTGCCACACAATGTGTGTGTGTGTGTGTGTGTGTGTGTGTGTGTGTGTGTGTGTGTGTGTTTATATTACGGCAAGTAGCTTTGCCAGATACAATAGGCTGGGTAGGCAGTTGTGATCTTTCAGAACTTGCAATACATCCTTCCATACTTTTCTGGGTTTTAGACTTTCCATTGAAAATCTCATGTTCTTCTGATATTCCTACCTTTATAAATGCCTCAGTACTTTCTCTGGAAATTTTGATACATCTTGTTTTTCCTGATTATTTAGTATTTTGACCTTTATATGATGTGGGAGTTGCTTTTCTGTTCCTGTAAGTTTATTGTTCTGTGTGTTTCTTATACCTGGATAGACTTCTTTTTCTCCAGATTTGGGAAATTTTTTCCCATGATTTTATTGAAAATATTTTCTATGCCTATGCTTTTGGTGATAATGTGGAATTCTTTTCTTTCTTTGATGCTTATAGTTAAGAAATTTTATCTTTTTGTAATGTGACACAGATCTCATTGTTCGTCATTATTTTTAAATTCATCACACAAGTTTAATTGGATTATCCAATTTATCTAGTTTATCTTCAAGCCTTGATAGTCTTCCCTCCATAAGATCCATTACACTGATGCAGATTTCCAATGACGTTATGTTTAGATAAATTTGAAAGGGGCTAAATGTAATTACATAATTTCCCCTTCCCACTCTCTTATGTATCCTCCCTTTATTTCATTAAAAGTCATAGTTTTTTCTTTAATTATTTATACACACACACACACACACACACACACACACACACACACAGACGGAGAGAGAGAGAGAGACAGAGACAGAGAGATTCTTTTTTTGTTTTTTGTTTTTGTGGTTTTTGGTGGTGCACACCTTTATTTATTTATTTATTGATACTATTGATATTACATCTCAATGGTTATCCCAGCCCTTGTATCCTCCCATTCCTCCCTCCCTCCCGCTTTCACCCTATTCCCCTCCCCTATGGCTGTGACTGAGGGGGACCTCCTCCCCCTGTGTATGATCCTAGGGTGTCAAGTTTCTTCTTGGTAGCCTGCTATCCTTCCAACAAAGAGATTCTTAAACATAAAAAAATACAACTGGCTCGGTTACTTCTACATATTTTTTAGGACTGAACATTTGCTATTGCACAACCTATTCTAGTCCTCACTGGGGGAAGACTATTGCTCCTGCTTTCTGTGTTCCTTCATTGCCTGTAGTTATTTGTGTAAGGTTAAAACCCCTAAACTTCCCTTCTTCCATATTAGCACATCTGTTGACATTGTCCTTCAAGTCATAGGTAGGCAGCCATGTTGGTAAGATTTCATGGGTGTTGTTTCTCTGACATTTACAGAAAGCACTACATACTTGTTCCCACTGCTTTTATAATCTTTTCACTCACTTTTCTGCAACGATCCTTTAGGCGTGTAACTGTGTTGCAGATATATCAATCAGTTAGGACACAATTCTGCATTTTGATCAGTTGTGGTTTTCTGAAATAGTCTCTATCTATTATAAAGACAAATTTCCTTGAGAACTACACTTGTCTGTAGATATAAGGATAAATATTGAAAATGTAGTTAAAGGTTATAGTGGTTTAGTTAAAATGGTGGTTATAGGTTTTTTGTTTGTTTGTTTGTTTTTTGTTTTTTGTCCAAGATCCACAGCTTCACTAGCAGCATTGGATGTGTGTCTAGCACTTGAAATGTTCCTCCTTGTTAAGTTGGTATTAAGTCCAGTTAGAGAGCTGTTGTATGGGTGCCATTAATGCATCCCAAAGATTATTGGGCTATGATGGTGGTTGTTGTAGTTCATAGCCATCGTATCTCCCCCAACAGTTAGCATTATGTGATCTCTACCATACAGAAAGTTGTCTCCATTGCTGTCTTCACATGCATCTCAAAGAAAACATTCATGCAAAGCAGCCCAGGGAGTTGGGGATTTTCTTTCCTTAGAATGTAGACTATATTGAAAACCATGGTTGTTCTCTTCATTACTTCCTATGACCTCCAAAGAATGTGCTGAGGGAATATAGAGGCTATAGGATCATGGGGACCATTGTGTTTATGACTGTATTCCACATTTCAGTGTCCTCTGAATACTGGGACAGGGATACAGTCATAGCATAGCCAATTTCCTGGATATGGTTCTTAAGCAGAATTCTAACTCACACTCTGCTGCTACGCACTGAATAAGGAACTCACAAGGAATAATCAAACATCTCTCTCTCTCTCTTTTAAAAGTTACTTAGAGGAAAGAACTGCCATTCAGGGTATTATTTCTTCATATTTTGTCATCATTTAAGAAAGTATTTTTTATTTAGTTGGTAGAGGCTCAGGAGGTATCAGAGGACAACTTTGGGAAGTTGGTCTCTCCTTCTGCCCTGGATTCTGAGTATTGAACTCACATTGCTAGGCTTGTGGACAGGTGCCCTTACTGGCTGAGCCCTCTCACTGGCTCTTTGCCTTTGCTTAAGAATTTACTGATGCATGCTTATAGTTCCAGCACTCAGGAGGCAGAGGCAGGAGGATCAATGTGAGTTCAAGGCCAGCCTGGTCTACAAAGTGAGTCCAGGACAGCCAAGGCTACACAGAGAAACCATGTCTAAAAAAAAAGAAAGAAAGAAAGAAAGAAAGAAGAAAAAGAAAAAGAAAAAAAGAATTTACTGACAATTTCTATCTATTGCTGGTTTTAGAGTTTGGGACCTGTTCTTGGCTCCAACCCAGTCCTGTAATGTCTAGGTTCTCAAGGTGAACTGTGTCACAGGTAATAATCATTTTGTAGGTGACACTCAGATATGCAACCACAGCTTTGACTTATCTTTTCAACTTCTGAGCCACACTTCGCAACTCTTATAGACAATCTATACCCTGTTCCGTGTCAAATCTCTTTCTTACCCACAATAGGCTATGTCAACAGCCATGCTGTTCATGGAATCACTGTCACCAAGGGTCTGCCTTCATTTCACTTCCAAACACTGTTGTTTGTATTTCAGGTTGCACTTTGGCCATTTCCAAATTACCCAAAACAGGGTTAACTAAAACAAACTCTCATCATCATGGTCTAGGAGAAACGCTGTACATGAGTGACCACAGAAATGGGAAGGAATGGCGAAGAAAGCAAAAGCTTGTGTTATACTTTTACTTTTGTATGTGATTATTTTTATACTTATACTTTCATATGTAATTATTTTTGGCATTTCTGAATTTAAACACCAAGCATTGGCCATCTCTTTTCAGTGAACCTCTCCAGGCTCTCCCTTCCTGTTCCTGGAAAGTGTCCCCAGATGTAGAGTGAAGTTACCACAGCCCCGTCTGTAATTTGCACTTAGCAATCAGGCAATATGTTCATCAGATTCGTGTCATCGGATACACATTATCTTCTCACTTGCCAGGTAACCTTAAACTCTTTCACCAGATTTTAGAAAGGAGTCAGGTTTTACCCCACATTAACCTCTCTAGTCCAAAGACCTTAGTAGAGTGAAATATTATCAACATTTGTGCCTTATCAGACTATGTTCCTGTCTGAGTTAGGCTGCCCACTCTGTAACTGAACACAAATGCTCTGTTGTCTAAACTCTAAATACTATCATGGCTTTTGCTTTCATTTTCAAGGAAAGATAAATTAAATTTTACTAACTTCTCCCTGGGTTTACTTTGTTCTTATTCCAATCCTTAAGCAACTGCCAAAGTATAATTTCTAACCCCCTGATTAGCCCCCACTCCCTTAAGGAGAACCTGTATTTCTTGGTTTCCCCTCTTCGTTCCTTTGCACACTGAGTTAGTTATTAAACCTGTTTATTCTCCTACAATCTTGTACATATGGTTGACATCAGTACAGGAACTCAAACGAGGTAGGAACCTAGAGGCAGTAGCTGATGTGGAGATGATGGAGGGGTGCTGCTTATTGCCTTGCTTCTCATGGCTTGCTCATCCTGCTTTCTTTTCTTTTTTTTAATTTAAATAATTTATTCAGATTACATCTCAGTTGTTATCCCCTCACTTGTATCTTCCCATCCCTCACCCCCCCCCCGTCGTCCCTCCCTCTTTCACCCTATTCCCCTCCCCTAGGTCTGTGACAGAAGGGAGCCTCCTCCCCCACCCTATGATCACAGCCTATCAGGTCTCATCCTGGTAGCCTGCTTACCCTTCTGAGTGTCACCAGGTCTCCCCACCTAGGGGAAGTGGTCAAACATGGGGCACCAAAGTTCATGTCAGAGCCAGTTCCCACTCTCCACACAACTGTGGAGAATGTACTGTCCATTGGCTAGATCTGAATAGGGGCTCTAAGTTTACTGCATGCATTGTCCTTAGTTGGTACAGTAGTTTGAGCAGATCCCACCTGAGTCCAGATCCTCCTGTCTTGATGGTCTTCTTGTAGGTTTCTAGAACCCTCTAGTTCCTTCTATTTCCCCATTCTCCCATACCTCTCTCACCTGAAGTCCCAATAGAAAGTCCCAGCGTCTATCCCAGTCTCCTGCTAAGTGAAGACTTTCAGGGAACATCCATGTTGTGCTAGTGTCCAATTATAAGTGAGTATATACTATGTGTCTCTTTCTGGGTCTGGGTTAACTCACTCAGGATGATCATTTCTGGTTCCATCCATTTGCCTGCAAATTTCAAGATTTCCTTGGTTTCTTATAGAACCCAAGACTCCCCATCCCATGGGTGTCACCACACACAATGGGCTGAGCCTTCCACCATCAGTCTCTAATTAAGAAAATGCCCTACAGGCTTGCCTACAGCCTGATCTTACCGGAGCATGTTCTCAGTCAAGGTTCCCTCCCTTGAGTGACTTTTAGCTCTTGTCAAGTTGCCCGTTACCAAGATTGGACAACTTTCCATGTGTAGAAATAGGCCTGTCTAAACAATGTGGCGGGGAATTCTGACTTTGACAATTCTGACTGAAATCAAGAATTGGCCTGTTTAAATTTACTTTCACCTGTTGGATTTCTGTTACTCTAGAACTGAAGTTAGGTATCTTTATCAAAGTAAAAAAAAGTTTATTTAGTTCATGCTTCTGGAGCCTCCAAGTTCTGTATACTCAGAGCTGCATGGCATGGCTGTCTTTGCTGTGTCGTACAGTGGTGAAAGAAGAAGGGTGGGTGGCTCTGTGTGAAAGAGACAAGGTTTGAAGAGAAGCTCTACTTTATAAGACCTAACTCTGGTGGCAACTAATTCAACTCTTCAAAAATTTATTCAGTGGTGGCTTCTTAAACCTCTCTCCATCCAGCTCTGTTAGAACTATAACCACCAACTTCAACATGAGATTCAAAGGAGACAAACCATACTGAATCGTAGCACTGGTCCATCTATCTCAGTAGTTAGGATCATTCAAAGAACTGTCTGCCTCTTTCCCAGCTGCAAATCTGCTAGCTAAGGTGTTGACCATGAATCTGTGAGGTGTGATAGAGTAGACATGAACTCTCACACATACACTCAACAGTGAAGCAGTGCAAAATCTCAGTTGTAAGGAATAGAGTTGGAACCTGTCTTGTATCCTCATATATGTGGAGGAAAACTAAAGACTGACTTTGCTGCATATTACAGGAGCATGCGGATGTTTCCCTTGTTATATATTACATGGGGCTAAAAGAAACAAAATGGAAATATTGGACCATTGTTGTGTTCCAGAATCTAAGCTCTTTGGAACTGAGTAGATTCTGGAGATTAACTTCTAAATCATGCCTGCTATTTCTTTCTTTCTTTTTTTTTTTTTAAATGATTTTTAGGCTTATGTTTTCATTTTATATGTATGGGCGTTTAGCCTAAATTGGTCTGTGCATCATGTGTGTGTAGTTCCTGCAGAGGTCAGAAGAGTGTCAGATCCCCTGAGACTGTATTTAAAGACAGTTGTGATCTGTCATGTGGGTGCTGGGAATTGAACCCAGGCCCTGGGGAAGAGCAGCCAGAATTAAACACTTAACAATCTCTACAACCCCCATGCCAGCTATTTCTATTCACATATTAACAGCAGCAAAATAAAGGCTTTGTGAAAGACTTTGAAACACTTTCTAGCTAAATTTTACAGATCACCAAGCTCATTCAAAAATCTGAATTTAAAGTAGTAATTATAAATTTGAAGCCAGTAACAGGCAGCTGGGTCCATGTCAGTGACAACCCCCCACTCCACTTGCTAAGGGACACATATGAACACCTAGCTGTCCAGTATAGGTGGCCTAAGTCCAGTGCATGAATGCACTTAGGTTGGTGGTTCAGTCTCTGTGAGCCACTGTTGGATCACTTTCCCCTAGCTGCGCAGCCTTGTCTGGCCTCAGTGGAAGAGGATGTGTTTGGTTCTGATGAGACATGAACTAGAATGGCAGGGGAGAGGGGGCTCCCTTCTCCTGGAAGAATGGGAGTATAGAATAGAGGGTGGGAAAGTGGGACTGGGAGGAGAAGAGAGAGGGGCCTTCAATCGGTATGTAAAGTGATAAATGAATTAATTAAAGAGAAAAATAGGTTTGAGGCCAATATTTTAATGATTTCTAAACATTTTTATTGTTTTTTTTTTTTTTTTACTTTTGCTTGTGGCCCACTTTAAGCAGCCCCTTAAGACCATCTGGCACCTCACAAGGTAACTTTTAAAGTGGTGAGTGTCTGTGAATGAGGCTTTTTATAAGTTCTTGAATTACACTTTGCCTTTGAAGGTCAGTAGGTCCTGCAGACAAGGAGAGAGGAGCTGCCTGTGTAAACAGCGGGAGATCTCTTGATGACCGAAGCCATATGGAATAGAAATAGTAGAAACTAACTTGACAGATGAATTTTAGTTGTTGATAATTTTGAAGGTAGCCAGAATACAGACAGCTAAAAATAAATCCAAACTAAAATTTGGAACTATGCTTGCTTCATATTAAAACTAAATGGCATGGTTAATATTGACTGGTGGTTTATTTTCAAGGGAGGTGGTAAAACCAACCTATTAAATGATGCATATGTACACTAAAAATGCATTTCAAACAGCTCTCTTTCATTTGTGTTTCAAATTTATTTCCTAATGAATTAAATGGCTGTATTTATGTTATTATACCAACTTTTGTAAGACACAAATGCTTAACCAGCACAGAGATAAAATAATATCTGCAAAATTCAATTTCTTTTATATATATATATATATATATATTCTACTACAAGAATGGTTTGTTTTTACAACGTGACTCTGTCTACCTATAAAAATTCATATAGAGTTAGTACTGACATCTATTATATAGAATGCCCTGAGTTTGACTCTCAGCATTGAAAAAGAGTAAAACTAATTATATCCATTTTAAAAGTCATACACATATATTTATAGTGTATTTAGCCCACATGTATGTCTGTACATCATCTCTGTGTGTAGTGCCAGGGTATTTGTGTATGTATCCATAAATGTAGTGAAGAGACCAAAACAATACACACATTGTTGGCTAAAGGAAAACTACACTTTTTGCATTTTGTCTAGGAAGAACTGTGAGGGAAACACATTGACCAGATAATTGATAGTTATGATAGAAAAAAACTTTGAAAATGGTCAACATTTGTGGTATGCCTGAAGAAAATCTAATAGAAGTAGATAATTCTACAGAAGTGTGTGTGTGTGTGTGTGTGTGTGTGTGTGTGTGTGTGTGTGTGTGTATGTGTGTGTTACATCAAATATGCATGTGTGTTCAGGTCAGAGATACATGTCAGTTGTCTTCATTACTGCAGACCTTACTTTTTCCCACCTTCAGTCTCTAGATGTATATCTAGTGAGATGTGTTTCTTTTTAAGTTTTTGTTGATATTTTAACATAACTACATTTCCCTTTTCTTTTCCTTTCTCCAAGCCCTCCCTGTATCTCATCTTTGCTCTCTTTTAAATTTGTAGTCTATCTTTAATTGTTGTTACATATATATTTACACAATATGTATTTTTAAATACATCTATAAAACACATGTAAGTCATTGTGTAAGTGTACATATGTAGTTTAAATAAAATATTCTCATCTGGGCTCGTAATGCTCACCCCAAGAGCTGTAGACCATTTAACAAAAATCCCAACACCATACATGAGAAGCCCTCTTTCAAGTTGTTGACAAAGTTGTCCATGAGACTCTCAAACATGATAGACTACTGTCATTGCCTTTGGTTGCCCACCAGAAGTGTAAGGCAAGTTCCCATTGATGAATACTTCATGCAATTCAGACACAAGGCACAGGGGCCCTGAGCTATAACTCTCCCAGCTGTTATTCTCACTGCCCAGCTCTTCACAGTTTGCTTTGGGCTATATTTTTTACCCATTCTGACCTGAACACTTCCTCCATGAAGACTAGCTTTTATGGTACCAGAACGCATCATGCAAGTTTCCAAAGGAGGGAAGCAAACAACAGTTGTATGCACTATGACATCTGTGAACCACAACAGTGACGACTAGCATCGCACAATAACCATGAAGGTGCAGGAGTGGCATGTATACCTTGGAGGTAACCAATATCTCTTTAATTGGCCATAAGACCCACTCAATAAGAGGAAAATAATGCCTGGTACTGGATACATAGACTACTACCTAAGGCTAGTAAAATCATGGCTCTTGGAGGAGAACCTACAACTTCCATTTTACTAGGCCAGCATAATCCCTCACTACATTCTAAAAGTTTATCCTCATACCCACAGATAAGTGTGGTCCTCATCCCTCACCAAGGAAGTTCTTTGCAACAGACAGAGACCATGACAGAAAACTACAACCAATCAAACTGCTGAGTTGTGGGGCCTGGTCCCAACTGATTCGTCTGCAATACATTATTTTTTGAGACAAGGTCTCTCACTGAACCTGAATCTCATTGGTTCAGCTAGGCTGGGTAGCCAAGAAGGCCCAGAATTTGCTTGTTGCTACCCCTAGCATGAGAGTTCTAGAAATGTGCTCTGTGGTGTCAGGCTTCTCTGTAGATGCTGGTGATTAAAACTCAGGTCCTAGAGCCTGGGCAAAAATCACTTCCTCGGCAAACATATCTCCCCAGGCCTGGCTTTAGGACCTCTTTACATCATTAAAAATATATCAAAACTCCAAAGAGCATTCTTTTAGAACATTTTAGAAGGCCCAATAACACATAGTGTATACTCTTCAGAATGGTGTAATAAATGTCATGTAGCCACTGGAACTTTCTACAGGACACTTGTAAAAGAGAATAGGAAAAGCTGATAGCATCAATGTTTATTATTATTATTATTATTTATTATTATTATTATTATTATTATTATTATTATTATTACTAATGTATGTGCTTTATCTGTTTATTTGTATTCTAGACTGTTACCCTCAGTATGCTCTGTCAAATGCTTATCACACACACCTTCCTGTGAAGGACTGTAAGGCATCACTACTCTGTATTCAGAACTATGGCTTGGGGGTATGAACAAACTACAGGACCCTGAGGGGAACAGGACCTTCTGATGGTTAGTGTCTCAGCTAGCGTTTTATTGCTGTGAAGAGACACCATGACTAGGTTAACTCTTACAAAGAAAATCATTTCATTGGGCCAGCTTACAGTTCAGAGGTTTAGTCCATTATCATCATGGCAGGAAGTATGGTGGCATGCAGGCAGACATGGTGCTGGAGAAGGAGCTGAGAGTTTTACATTTGGATCTGCAGGCAGTAGGAAGAGAGTGAGCCGCTGGGCCTGGCTTGAGCTTCTGAGACCTCAAAGCCTGCATACATCTTCCAACAAGACCACACCTACTCCAACAAGGCCACACCTACTCCAACAAGGCCACACCTACTCCAACAAGGCCACACCTACTCCAACAAGGCCACACCTCATAATAGTACCCCTTTCTAGGATTCTGTGGTGGCCATTAAAAAAAAAAAAAAACACTACAGTTGAGAACTAGGAACTACTAACAGGTGTAGAGATCTGCATCAAGTCCTTAGGAGTAGAATCTGCCTGGACCCCTGGAGAAAAATTTATAAAGCCAGACAAGGAGACTTTCCCATTAGATATTCCTTTAAAGAAGTTAATTTCAAATGTTTGAGACTTACAAAGCATGATGCTTTGTATTAGGCTTTGAAGTTCACCTCTCCTACACACTCCAGCACTATTTTTTTAATTGTTACCAATCATTTGGGAATGTGAAGATTTCAAAATATGGGGAGTAAAGTTTCATGACTATGACAGAGATTGTCCCATTTTCACATTTTCCACTGGCCATGAGAGAGAATCGCCTCTCTATGGCTCTGTGAGAAGCGTTCGGGAGGAGTGCTTCATAAGAGCTCTGTCAGAGGGATGACAGAGAGTGTGGAGGCAAGCCCTCCTTTCACTTTGCTTAAAGGGTTGAAAAGGGTAACAAGGCAAACAACAGGGAGACAGCTACTCCCCTCCAGGAATTGAATCTCCCATTTGCCTCTTTGTTAAAATGTGACTTCCTGTGACAAATCTGTACAGTTGCCTCGTTCATCCTTTTATTTCCTGAAGACAAGTGATGAAAGAATAGACACATAACATGCTAGTTTTAAGTGATGTCTGCTGTGTTTAATTTTGAATTGCTTTTCCTTATTCACTTGTCAAATTCTCTCATTTATCAGTAAATGGCTTATATTGAATGGCAGATTAGTTGTTTGGCTAGGGGAACAAAGGGTACAGTAAGTCTTCCAGATAAACTACTTTATTATTCTCTAAAAAATTGAGCTATTTTTCTTTTCTAGTTGCTGCCTCCTTCTCCTCTCCTCCTGTTCTCAATTTCCCCCTTCACCTGAGACCTCTTCTTCTGCCCTTTCTTCCTCTTTCTTTCTTTCTCTCTCCATCCTGAATTTCCTTCCTGTTCTCTCTCCCTTCTTCCCTCCCTCCTCTTCCTCACTCTTTCCTCTATAAAATATATGTCCTGGGATTTAATATTAATTTATTGAAATGTATTTAATATACACATATTAAACCAATATAAGGACACATATCTCATTTATATACGTGAAATGTGTAGTCTAATTAATTAAAGGATAACAAAACCCTGACCAATGGCATTATGAGAAATAATACATGCTATTACCAATGAAGATATTTAGATTTTTAATTGCTCAAAAAAATGTAATTATAAATCCAGCTGGCATCTCCAGAGGCTCCATATTCACATCTGCCTGATGCATTTAGCACATCAATCTTTTATACAGGGTATTCAAAACATTCTAAAAACAAAGCTTTCTCTACATCTAATTAGAGTACCATTCATGTGTGTTTATATTTCAAGGGTATAAATTTAACAATTTTCCTGTTCGGAGATTTGCAATTTTAACTAAATTTCCCTGCATATTCTTGTCAAGGCTCTTTTTCACGGCCTCAACTCTTGCTGCAGTCTTTGGCTTTGCTATGAGATGCTTTGGGCATAAGTTACAAAATGCCCCTTTTACTCTTCCTAGTGTTGCTCATCAGGAGTTAATTACAATGTAGTATATTCTTCAAGTTGTAAGATGTTTAAAGGACTCCGAGTCATGCAAGATTTCAAATCCTCCTTGAATTGCAGTATAGCGTCAATCAAAAATAACCATGAATATAGAGTTATCAGTAACATGAAATAAAGCACAGAAGCCGTTATTCCATGGTGGTGTCACATTCATCGCCATCACTAATGCTCTCCATCCATTTAGGGTACTTGGTGATGACATTCTGTATTTCCCCTGATCATGTACTAAGCTTTTGCTGTAGAGAGTTTACTAAATGGATAGGAAAACAAGCCCAATTCCTACAAGAAAAGGAAATACAATTTTTAATAAAGTCATAGATGTGACAAAAGTGAGAAGCTGTTACCTCTGATACAGTTAGTGCATGGCTTCGTTCTGTAAACACTAAAGCATCACAATCTGTTTAAAGCTCCTTTCTTGTCCTATGAAGGGCAACTATGGTAAACAGAAGAAAGAGCAGAGCAGCTCGAATTCATGCTCATACCGGAATGCTGGTGTTTTATCAAGGCAGTATTCTTTAAATTGCCACCAGTCTGATTTGTTTTTGTTCTAAAAGAAACACTTCACACACACACACATGTTTCTTCTCCGCAGAAGAAAATGGCCTTTGTACTGTAATGCCATGTGACATTGATTTGGTGAGGGACCATGCAGGTAACTACATCGTTTCTCACATTCTTCCGACCAGCACTGCTTCACGCACTTAACTAGTTTCTAACCCTCTCATTATATTCTCATATTGTTGGCTCTTGGATTTAATGAGCCCAGCCCTTCACCATTGCCTGTATTCAGTACCATATGAATTCCTCAGTCCTCTCCATAATGAAGAGCTGTCTGGTTCATAAACATCTAAGCCTGTGTTCTATAGCTTGATTTTGGGCAATGGTAAGAGGCATGCCCATAATGGCTCCCTAATTACCACCTAATAGTGTACATTTTAGGGTGTGTCTTTGTAGTACAAAAGTCATAATATGAAAGTCTTATATAGTATAAAAATCTATAGTATAGATCTTACAGTGAATGTGTGCTGGAAACTTAAGTATCTTATTAATAATTTTAGCTGGTTTTGTTTAAAGTTAAAATACTCAAGGATTTAAAAGTAAAAGGTGTAGCACGTGTCTGTAATGTGTATCAATATATAGTCTCTTTAAATGATTTTTTTTTTTTTTTTTTTTTTTTTTTAGTTTTCAAAAAGACAAATAGAAGCACACAAGCATTCTGGGAAATACCCACAAAAACAGGGAAATGGTAAGTTACTAAGTACAGTGTCAACAGCCACACGGAGATGATTGCAAACATAAGAGACCAATACACTTTGAGGGAAATATGCAGTGGCCAAGCTGACAGAAGAAGAAAGTCCTGTATGCTTGCATTGGTCCAAGACTGAATCTAGTTTCAACTTCAGTTTTAGCAAATGTCATATGTACAAGTAACTCTTTTAAAGGTCTTTCTGTATATAGACTATTTAAAGAAGATAGATATATTAATGAATATTTTAAAACAAGAGAATTCCAAGAAATAAATCATAATTGGTTAAATAATAACCAGTTGTAAAAATTTCATGCAAACTCAGGTGTGTTTCTGATGACTAACACAGGACAGTCAAAGCTTGATCCCAAGAATGGAAGGATATTGCAAAAAAAAAAAAAAAAGCTTACTGTGGTGGTTTGAATAGGAATGGCCCCATAGACTCAAGAGCTTGAGTGCTTGGCCCATAGATGTGGTCTTGTTGGAGTGGGTGTGGTCTTGTTGGAGGAAGTCTGTCACTGTTGGGGGCGGGCCTTGAGGTCTATGCTTAAGCTCTGCCCACTGTGGAAAGCATCCTCTTCCTGGCTGCCTTTGGATGGTGATATAGAACATACTGCCATGACTGTATGGACTAAACCTCAGAAACTGTAAGCCAGCCCCAATTAAATGTTGTCTTTTATAAGAATTGCTGTGTTTATGTTGTGTCTTTACATCAGGAAAACCCTAAGGCAGCACACTATGGACTTCCTAGTCCCTGCTCCCTTGCCCCCGCCCCCAATCACCCTCTGCTCCCTTTCTCCTAGGGACCAATGGTCACTATCTCTGGGAGAGGGGGGTGGCAACAGAGAGAGACACAGTACCCTACATTACACAGGGGAGCTCTCATAAGGAAAGTTCCAGCCTCAAGATGACAGTAATGCCAAGGTTGATAAATCCTGTTCCCGAGTCTGCTCACTTCTTACCATCTATATCTGGAATATTCTTCCAATGGTGTTGGAACTAGTTCATCCAACCTAGCATCCCAGCTTCTTTTCTACTATTCTTTCCCTAAAAACCTATTTATCATATAGTAAGTGGCCCATAAAATTATCTATACATTATTTCCTATTTTTAAAGTGGCATATCTTTTAAATATCTTGGGTAATTACTCTGAATGAGAAAATAAAATAAAGGGAGCCATAGAATTATACATATCAAGTTCTGTATCACAAATGTATTTCCTAACAAGATTAAAGTATACTTTATTAAAGATGTAATGGATATTTCAAGTTGTAACAGCTGTATGCAATATATGGAAATGGATAAAATACCAAGTCATTCACATTTTAATTATATGCTAGAATCATACGCTTCTAAAGCAATCTTAAAAACAGAGAAAAATAACATTCCCCAACTGTTTACAAATTCAGTTTAATACCTATGTGATTTTCTCCCTGCCACCCTCAAGAAAACTTGGAGGGAAGCAAGTTTGGAGACGCATAAAGTTATCCTCTCTCATCCATTTAAAATTCTTGCAGTAATCTCTCGTGTCATTTGGAGGAAAAGTTCAAGACCTCAGAGGAGGGTTCAGATTTTTATCTTTTGGGCCCCACCCTTTTGCATCCCTGCTTTTCTCCATTCCAACCACAGTGACCTCCTGTGCTTCAAATAAGCCCATCACAAATGGGGGGGGGGAGGAATGGGAGGATACAAGGGATGGGATAAACATTGAGATGTAACAAGAATAAATTAATAAAAAAAAAAAAAAAAAAAAAAAAAGCTGTAATTCAGAAATAAAAGATATAAAAAATTTTAACAGACAAAAAAAAAAAAAAAAAAAAAAAAAAAAAAAAAAAAAAAAAAAAAAAAAAAACCAAATAAGCCCATCACATTGCTGTAATAGGATGTTGTCTTGGTGCACTTCCTGTCTCTTCCTTCCCGCTCAAAGCAGTCTGTCTAACTTGTAGGTCTGTGAAGCATTCCTGGTTCTTCTCTTTCATTTGTGTTGTACTCATTTCTTACTTTCCTCATCCCTTTGAACTCATTCTTTCCCTTCCAACTTCTACCATCACCTGACACCTCATATGTTTTACTATTTCCATCAACTGTTCAACTTGCCTCCATTTACGAGTTACCTCCTGAAGACAATGCATTCATTGTTTCAGAGAATATCCTGACATATCCTCCAGGCACACACGAGTAGTGAGTACACAGTAGGGACTTAGTAAATGCGTATTTATGAAAAGATGGATAATCTAATGAATAATATCCCCTTAGGTGTTTCTGTCATACATTAAATAGTGCAGCATATGTTCTAGAATCTTCATTTCATCACCTCAGTTCTTAGTTATACACAATTTGCACTCTGCTCTTTAGATTTTTTTTCTATATCACAGATTTTTTTTTTTTAATTTGGTTTTAATAGTAGTACTTTTCCAAACAAATTTGAGGACAGGCTTTTCCTTCCATTTTATTATAGGCTTAAGTTTGTTCAGTGATGTAGCTCTTTAATTCCTGTCATCTCATTTAAGGACCATAAAGTCCCTCTCCATCCAGGACCATCCAGATCCTTTTGTTGTGTTTCTGTCTTGTCGTGTTTACCAGGAGCATAACAATTTTACTCATTGATGCTTAGGCCGTTCACTAAATGAGGGAATGGTATTCAAGAACATGTGTTCACAAACATTTAGGCATTTACACCCTTTTGGTCTTCCTACACTCCCTTCATTTACTTGGTAGGCCTTTGCTTGATTTACTTAGGTTGGCCTTCTATGGTTATTTTACCTATAGATAACTTTACAGGCTCAATTAGAACCAATTTATAGATAAATAGTTTAAGTTTTAGGTTTGAGATTTTTTTTTTCTCCTAAAAATGTGTGTAGTAGCCTGTGGTAACCAATATACCCAAAGATCTAGATTGCTTCTAGTACAACTCATCTAAAAGCTGGCAAATGTGGAAAGTTGTGCTACACTGTCCTAACCCACCCCATCCAGGAATTCTGACATACTTTGTTATGTCATATTTGAGTGAAATACTTCATACTAAGCATACTGGGCCCTTTGTCTTGTCACAAGCATGTCTGCTGTAGATGAACCTTCAAACAAACTGATGGAAGAATACCCTGTTTAAAAATAGAGATTTTAGGTGCTGTAGTCTAGGTCAGAGCAGATTATCAATGAAACCTTAGGTTTACTGAAATAAATATTTCATGTTTGGTGTGCATATTTTATATAAGATTTATTTTATAAATGTAAATTGGAATTGGTATATATAATTTGAAAATAATTTGACCTAAATAACTTGGAAACAACCCAATGCAGTAGCTTTTATTCTGGACTATGCATTTTTGTGTCTAAGTATGTTGGTATAGTTTTTGATGTATTAGAGAAATAAAGATTTTTCTCTTAACTCTCATGATTAAAGGGGTGCTGTGTTCCCAGCACTTGGAAGGCAGAGGCAGGGGAAGCAGAGTGAATTCACTTGGTGAGTTTGAGGCCAGCCTGGTCTATAGAATGAGTCCAGGACAGTCAAGGCTACACAGAGAAACCCTGTCTGAAAACAAAACAAACAAAAAAAAAAGTGTGTGTGCTGTGTTGACTAGCCATCAGTGAATGACTGCTGGCCCTTTGTTTTGTACTTTATAAGAAACATACTTTTTCTATTGCATGTTTGCTTTGGGGTAAAATTCAAATTCTATTAGGTTCTAAGTATATGAAGCAGAAACAAAATTTCAAAATGTCTTTTCATGATTACGAAGCATCTGGAAGATGGTCTTCTCTGGTTTTGACAGTTCTTGCCTCTTTGGAGCATGGTTGTCTAGGGACAGGAAAAACAAAAGCTTCATTTACCAAAGAGAATGGGAATACATGAACCACATTGTTTTTAATGGATAGCTCTCTGGAGTTCATAAGACATATTTGCTTAGTGAAACCCTAAATTATTTAGGACTTCATAATTTCCATTCAAGTAATTAAGATTTTGCCTCCTCCCGCTGCAAGTGGATAAAAGAATAGTCTCTGGAATTTTTCTCAGTGTTATTAATATTGGTTTCTTAATTAATAATTAAGGCTTTCAATTTTGCAACTACAGTTTCAGCTTTCAAAACTTACATTCTCCATCAAAACCAATATTCTTACAAAGATCAGGACTTTCTAAATCTTGGGGGAATCATGAGTGTCATTTGTCCTTACAAGTTTCTTTGGCAGGTCTGCATCTTTGGAATGAGTTGCTCTTAGCAATGGGTTGCATTCCTAGTTCAGTGATGAACTGTTCCAACATGCTTCATGGCCTATGAGAAAACTTGCTGTCTCAGTTGTGGTCCAGAAGAACAGGACTTCTTCATAGTACCTTGTCTGACAAGGAAACAGAGGGTTGAAACAACAGAAACATGTGCAACAGCATTACTTCGTACCAAAGTGACAAGTCCTGCAAATCCAGGTGGCACTGGTGGATGGGAACCTTTGTGATTTGTTGTTAAGATAATACAGGCAATGGTTTTGAAATACAGTAATGTTCTTTATTTTCACTTCTTTCTTGAATGTGACCTTTCTCTTTTCAGTCACAGACATTCATGGCTTTAAATATACTTTTGTTTTTATTGTAATAAAACAGAGTTCATGCTCAAATTTTGCTTTCCTCAATGACTTTTGATTCATAGCTGCAACGTTTCCTTGAAAGCCAACCTTTGTTGAGAAAAAAAGAGAGTATTTAAAAATCAACTATATTTATGTCAAAAATAACCTTGAGGAATACAAGAGTTTAAAGATAAATCACTAGGTAGTGTAAGCAGACCCTATTTCATTACAAGTCTGCTTCCAAGAAGAAAAATATAAAGAGATTGAAAAAATGAGAGGGGCAGAAAGCAGGAAGCATGGGTTAAAGCCTGGACTATCTGAGGAAGACATTGGAGCATCCCATTGAAGCCACAGTTCAGAGAGCATCTAGAAAGATCTGCAGTTTGCAGGTGGCTTCGCTCTGCTCATGGAAAAGCAATCCAAGTCCACACTCCATCCCCACATCTTAAAGGTACTACTCCAGACACAGGAGATCTCCTGTGTCCAGTATGAAGACAGAAGAGCTAAAGTCTCCATAGGGCAACTGGGGATTGAATCATAATAGGATATCGCTGGTTATAATGTAGGCTCCGCCATCTTCATCACATTGCTCAGACAGCCAGTCCAGAAGATGAGCTCTGTGAACCATGTGTTGGTAGATACCGGATCCCGATGCCCTAGAGTCATATAACAGAGGTTACCAAGGACACACACATTTCTTCAGGAGAAAAATGACACAGAGGCCAGAGGGCATAACACCTGTTCTAAAATTCTTTCTCTGATTCTCTTGCCACATAAAAGAATTCCAGTATTCTTTTTGTTTGCTAGTTTGTTTTGTTTTTAAGACAGGGTTTCTCAGTGTAGTCCTGGCTATCCTGCTTGACACTCACTCTGTTGAACAGGCTGGCTTTGAACTCAGAGATCCACCTGCCCCTGCCTTCAAAGTGCTGGAATTAAAGGTGTGTGCCACCACATCTGTCTCCAATAATCATTTTTAAGCGTAAGGAAGGGAAAGGTAAGCCTTTTGGAAGGAGGAGAAAAAGATCCAGGTAAGGAGTTCTAATTCAAAGAGATAATTTAAATCCATCCAGTGAGGACATAGTGGACAGTGGAGAGACGGTTGAGCAGTTAAGAACATTTGCTGCTCTTCCAGAGGACCTGAGTTTTGTTTCTGGTGCCCATGTCTAACAGCTTACAACTGCCTATGACAACAGCTCCAGGAGGCTCTTTTGCTTTTGTCAGGCACATATAATAAAAATGAATCTTTGAAAGGTAAAGTGGTGAGCTTTTAATGCAGTTATTTGGGGGATATGTGGGTAGGCATGCCTTTGTATATGGGGTCACTGCTAACGCTGCTGCAGATTGCTCTTTCAATGCTGCCCTTGGGGGTGACAAATTGGTTCTATTTACATCACTGAATCATTTATGAAATAGCATCCCCTTCCCTCAAGGCCAACTAACTTCTGAAGATTAGCATTTAAGACATGGCAGTTCTTCGCTGTGAGTTAAATCTGACCCAGCAGCCTTTTGTGAGGCTCAGCTAGGCCAGTTACAGCCACATCCCTTCATACAGACAGCATTTTGGCACCTTGTATGCGAGTGACTACTTTGCCACGGCTCTGTGTCTGAATGTACTTTCATCAGCTGCTTTCTGTCCCTCACAGACACAAATTTTACTAATAAAAGCACTGAAGACAGTTTGATGGCCACTGGGTCGTCAAGACTTCAACATTCTAGCTGAACTGTTTATCTAGTTTAGATGCTGCTAAGGAGTACCTAGTGTGGTCTCCAAGTCTCATTCTCACATTAGAAAGCAAAATAACAACGCTCTTCAAAGGACATAGTGTGTGTGTGTGCATGTGTGTGTTTGTGTGTGTGTGTGTGTGTCTGTCTGTCTGTCTGTCTGTCTGTCGTCTATCTGTCTGTCTGTGTGTGTGTGCATGCACACATGTGTAATTGTGTGCATGTGTGTGTTTGTGTGTGTGTGTGTGCACACGTGTGCTGTGGGTTCCTTTGTGTGGGTTTCTTGTGTTCTTGGTCTTTTTTCTTTTTTTCTGGAGAGAAAGAAAAACAAACAAACAAAGTTAAGTGGGTAGGGAGGTAGGGAAGTTCTGGGAGGAATTGGGGAGAGGAAAAATATCCTCAAAATAGATTGTATGAATATTTTTTTCAATAAAATTTTATTCCTTCTCAAGTCCTTGATGGAATTGAAGACCAGATAGTTTAGTTTTACAATTAAGGGAAGTTGTTTAGGGGTTAAGATGATTTTAGGTCTAGATAGATGTTTTAAGTTGACAATGATGAGTGTGACAGATGTTGATTTACATTCAGAATTTTAGATGAACCAAGATAGGAAAGACGTTGTCTTCAAGCCTGCCAAATACAAATAGCCAAAACACTAAGAATGTAACATTTATGTAATTCCTGATTGTGTCATGGTTCTTCTAGCTGTAGGTAATTTATTGTATGTATGTGTAATGATATAAATGTATATGTAAAAATTTTTTTAAATTTAAAATAAAAATGTGTATTTAACACATAAAATAAAGTTAAGCAGGTGACTTATGCAAATATACACATGTACAAGCAGGTATGCTGCCTATAAACAGATAAAATAGCCTCTGCTACCTCATACAATGCATACATTCTAAACATACCAACAGCCATATATATGTTTAACTTACATATAAGCACATAACATGAGGACATGAATATTAGCATATTATGTGTGGGTTGCAACCAAGAGAATAGTAAGTGTAAAAAAACTACTACCTTGTATTACACTCTCCAGTTAGGAAACATACTCCTTCCTGCGGAAATACTTTCTGTCTCATGTTCACACATTCTTGAATCTGACTCCACACAGTGGAGAAGATCACCAAACTTACTTGGGATGTGAACTATGGGAGACTGGAGTCATACTGAAGGGGACGATAATCAGTCTCCCTAAGGCAAGTGGGTCCAGGAGCAGTCTGCTGCATCCTGGCTGTGGCTGCAGGGAGCTCACCAGCTTCCGCCTTAATTAGGGAACTTTTTTTTTCTGGAAAAGGAGAAGTGATTTCTAGGGTTTGTCATATGTCCCCTCACTCATATTGAGTAACTTTGTCCTGTGAATGTCAGCCAGGGACTCTGCCAGTAAAATCTCAGTGAAAGCTACTGACAAAGTTGAGGCTGTGTATATGTCCAGAAGTCGTATTTTATGTTAAACTAGTAGAGAGTAGAAGGCTGTAGCAGAGAAAATAGATTAAAAGTAATGCAAAATTATTGAATGATTTAAATTAACAGTAAGAAAATCCACATGGACTGTGGAAGCATATCACATGACAAAGAGAAATATTGTTAAGGGAGAAATTGGGTAAGACCTCTTGTCTATATTTAAGACATGCAACGCAATGAAGCTATATTAGCACTTGTGCACTGTGGATACAGGGTGGAAGCTAAGAAAGCATGCAAAGGAGAAAGATGGGGACAGAGGCTTTTGCATAGCCAGGTTGTCTGTGAGATCAATTTTGAGTCTAGTAGAGATTGAGAATAGTGAATTATTTTGAAATGTATTTTAAGAGTAAGATAAAGTTTAATGAGAAAAGTAAAGAACACAAATTTGCAACTTGTCAGGGGAAAAAAATGGACATAGGGTTTCATTAGGTGAGAAAGATAGGAAAGAGAAAAGGGTTTAGAGAAAACATGTAGAAATTAGGGTTGGAAAACAAATGTAAAATACTACCAAACGTCTGAGAAAATGTGAGGCAGGAAGACAAAGCAGTGCATTGGGAATGTGGCTGGACAAGGTGGGAGCCAGAAAGTCATCTACAGATTTCATACACTACTATTGATTCTCCGATACACTGTTTTATCAAGAGAAAAAGAATTATAAGGTGCAGAACATCAAATATAAGAGAAAAACCTACATTTGTGTGTGTTTTATATTTATCAGGAAGAAAGCCTGCTGTGTTAAAATAGTTCCCCAAATTCAACAGCTAAAACATTTCCACTGCTTTGTAAGGTAAGTGTCATCTCTTATTCTAAAGTTTTTATTTGAGGCAAAATATACTGTAGGGAAATTGTGTATAGGTTCATAGTAGGTTGTACAGTCACATGGTATTTTTGAGTAATTGAGTCAAATCTTTTGTTCTTCAGGATTTATCCTGTTATGCAAAACTACTCTCTGTGCTCCCATCATCCAATAGCGGCTGGCTTACAGATGCCTGGAACTGACAGACTGGGTGAGAAAAGGTACAACCAGGAACCGTAAACTATTGAGTCTGAGAAAACAGTGCTGAACAAACATTATGATACTAACACCTAGAAATAGAGACCTGAAAGCTGTGGAGCAGAGACAACAGCAGGCCAACACTATGGTGGTGACACCTGGCAGGGCTGTCTGGGCAGAAACTGTCTTTCACGTATTAGCCTGGTGAAAGGTGAAGAAGGTCTGATGTCTTTTACTGTAACATTGTGATAGCTTGTCAGTCATCACCTCTTATCTCTTACTAATTATAGCCCATCACCCCTAGGAAGGTCCAAGTTATGTCTTACTCAAAGCAAATACCCACTCCCAAAGCCTAGAAAGGTTCGTTTTAAGCCCCATTGCATACCTCCACTTCACACACACAAACACACAAAGCAGCTGCTACCCACTTTTCTCCACAGTACCCACTTGGCTCCCATTCCTTCTTTGTGAACCTAGGCCACTTTCAGCATGCTCCACCATAAAGAAGAATGGACTCAGGGCACTTCTCTGTACAGAGAAAATATATGGACTACTGATGGTAGAGTATCTTCTGAACCAATTTTCCCTTTGGTGTTGACTTTAGTTGATGTCTGCACTTAAGATGGCTCTCCCAACCAATTGCTGTATCTATCTTTGAGCAATGTATTCCAGACTGCACAGCTTTTGTTTGCTGGTTCAAAATATTGTGCATGTGTTTTAAAAACATGTTGATCTGTGGACAGTGTTCTTTGCCTCACAGAAGCTTTTCAGTTTCATGAGGTCTCATTTATTAATTGTTGCTCTGAGAATCTGAGTTGTTGGTGTTCTGTTCAGGAAGTTGTCTCCTGTGCCAATGAGTTCAAGGCTCTTTCACTTTCTCTTTCTCTTCAGACAGATGTAGTGTGACTGGGTTTATGTGCATGTCTTTGATCCACTCAGATTTGAGTGTTGTGCAGGGTGATAAATACGTACCTATTAGCATTTTCTACATGTAGACATCCAGTTAGACCACGACCATTTGCTGAAGATGCTTTCTTTTCTTCATTATGTGGTTTCAGCTTCTTTGTCAAAAATCAGGTGTCTGTAGGTGTGTGGGTTTATGGGTCTTCTATTTGATTCTATTGATCAACAAGTCTATTTCGATGCCAGTATCATGCAGTTTTTATTACCATTGCTCTGTAGTAAAGCTTGAAATCAGAGATGGAGTTACATTGTACAGAATTGTCTTAGCTATTTTGGTTCTCTGTTGATGGCTTTTGGTAAGATGGCCATTTTTGCTGTTAATTCTACTGATCCATGAACATGGGGCATCTTTCCATCTTCTGATATCTTCTTCCATTTTCCTTCTTCAGAAACTTGAAGTTCTTGGCAAACAGGTATTTCACATGCTTGCTTAGAATTACATTAAGATACTTTATATTATTTGTGTTTGTTGTGAAGGGTGTCGTTTCCCTAACTTCTTTCAAAGCCTGTCTGTCATTTATATAAAGGATGGATACTACTTTTTAAAAGTTAATTTTGTATCCAAACACTTTGCTATAGGTGTTTATCAGTTGTGGGAGTTCTCTGGTAGAAATACTATCATATCATCTGTGAATAGCAATACTTTGACTTCTTTAGATTGGGAATTGCTCTTTACCAACCCTACATCCAGCAAAGAGCTAAAATCCAAAATCCAAAATATATATAAAGAATTCAAGGAAATAAATACCATCAAACTAAATAATCAAATAAAAATTGGGGTACAGTGCTAAACAGAGAATTCTCAACAGGAATCTCTAATGTCTGAAATGCTCAATGTCCTTAGTCATTAAGGAAATGCAAATAAAAATGACTCTGAGATTCCATCAAAAACTCAAGTGGCAGCACATGCTGGCAAGGATGTGGAGAAAAGGGAACACTTCTCTATTGCTGGTGGGAATGCAGACTTGGACAACTACTTTGGAAATCAATCTGGCAGTTTCTCAGAAAAATGAGAACAGGGATACCTCAAGACCCAGCTATACCACTCCTGGGCATATACCCAAAAGATGCTACAACATACAAGGACATTTACTCAACCATGTTCATAGCAGCTTTATTCATAATGGCTAGAAAGTGGATACAACCCAGGTGTCCCTCAACTGAATAATGGATAAAGAAACTATGGTACATTTACACAATGGATACTACTCAGTTATTTAAAACAAGGAAATCAAGCCAGGCATGGTGGCACATGCCTTTAATCCTAGCACTCAGGAGGCAGAGGCAGATGGATCGCTGTGAGTTCAAGATCAGCCTAGTCTACAAAGTGAGTGCAGGACAGCAAAGGCTACACAGAGGGATCCTGTCTCTAAAAACAAAAATAAATAAATAAAAAGGAAATTGCTAGGTGTGGTGGCACATACCTTTAATCCCAGCACTCAGGAGGAAGAGGCAGGCAGATTGCTGTGGGTTCAAGGCCAACCTGCTCTACAAAGTGAGCCTAGAACAGCCAACGCTACACAGAGAAACCCTGTCTTGAAGGAAAAAACAAACAAACAAGGAGATCATGCCATTTGCAGCCAAATGGATGGAACTAGAAAAGATCATCATCCTGAGTGAAGTAACCCAGACCCAGAAAGACACAGATAGTAAGTACTCACTTACAAGCACATTTTAGCCATATGGTATAGGATGGCCACACTACAATGCACAGACACAAAGAGGCTAAGGAACAAAGAGGCCCAAAGGAAGATGCTTGAGTCTCACTCCGAAGGGGAAATAGAACAGAGAGCAGAAGTGAATGAAGAGAGGGAACAGAGTAGGAGAGGGAGTAGGGATGGAAATGAGGGCGCAGAACATATGTGGGGAGAACAGGGGTGGGAGGCCAGAGGGCTTGGAGACAGAAGAAAAACAAAGGGCAGGGCATCTCTGAGTCAAGCTGGAGACCCAAGAGAGGATAGGCTCCTGGGAGGATATGCAGGTGACTCTAGCTAAGACTCCTAGTAGCAACCATCATGGAGACTGAAGAGGCTGCCTTCTAGCCAGACACGTCTTCTAGTGGAGGGAGGGAAGCATTAATGATACTCTGCTGTGCTTGCAGATAAGACCTAGCATAGCTGTCCCCTGAGAGGCTCCACCCACAAGCAAGTGGAAACAGATGCTGACACTCACAGCCAAACATTAGGTGGAGCACTGGGACCTTTATGGAGGAGTGTGGGGAAGGATAGAAGGACCCAGAGAGGACAAGCATTCCACAAGAAGACCAACAGTCAACTCACCTAGTGGTTTACGGAGACTGAGGCACCAATCAAGGACCATTCATGGACTGGATCTAGGCTCCCTACACATATATGTACCTGATTGGCAACCTTGTCTTCATGTGAATCCTCTAGTAAGGGGAGAGAGGGATGTCTGTGTTGTGTATTCTGTTTAGTGCTTTTCAATCACTTCCCTATGGCAGTACTTCCTTACCAGGCCTCAGTGGAAAAGGATGTGCTCAGTCCTGATATGACTTGATATGCTGGGGTAGTTTGGTAGTGGGGGGTGCTCCCCTTTTCTGAGGAGTAGGGGAGGTGGTATGGGCAAAGATGTATGGTGGGTGGGACTAGGCAGAGAGGTGGGACGGGGCTATAATAGTGATGCAAAGTAAATAAATAAAATAAATAAAAAGTAAAAACATGTTGAAAGTTATCTTATTAACTTTAAATGGGTGGCCACAAGTATTATATGCATCAATAATAGGAAAGTGCATTTGATAAATCCCTAGCATAAAATCTGTTCCAGAATTGATTTGTTTTAAATGTTTACAGAAAAGAGTACAACACAAAAATAAAAACTAGCAAGTAAACCTTTATCCTCTTGAAAAAGACTCATTAGTCCATCAATGGAGTTCAATGCTTTGAATGTAATTGGGCAGTGAGCAAAGCACAAAGCTCAAGATATCAAACTAGCACATACACTTGTGTGCACATATGTATGGACATTGTCTATATACCCTTACATGTGAATGTGATATCCACATACACTCAGTTGTAGAAAGTCAAATTACTGTTTCTATATTAATCAATACAGTAAATTATTAAGGCAGTAGTTTCCTTTAGCCAACTGGTTCCTCAGTGACTCACACAGAGAGACTATGATTTATTTTTAAGCTGTAAGCACTATGCTGGGCAGATTATGAGCTACTTTAATCCTAGTACCTTTAAAAACCCACATGAAAACCAATCACTTGCCAATCTGATGACTCCCGAAGTGGCTTCTGCTCCATCAGTCTCTTCCTACAGGCACTGCTCACTGCCATCTTGTCTCATCCCTCTCTCACTTCCTCCCCTCAGCTGCTCTCTCAAACCCTAGCTTGGGAACCTAAAACTCTGCCTCCCTCTCTTCTACCTAGTCATGGGTTTCAACATCTTTATTTAGCCAATCAGGGATAAGTGGGTACAGGAGATAGTTCAATATTCATAATAATGCCCATGGCAAAGCAGTAACAAGGTCTCAAGGCGCTGAAATCAGCATTTGTAAACACAGTCTGACCTTCCTCCAACACACACAAACATGGATGTACATATGTACATAGTATATACAAAGACATAAACACATGTGCACACCAAAATATGTATACTGTCTATACACCCTTACATTATGTACACAATATCCACATACACACAGCCAAACATGTATGCAGTATACACATACAAACACATGTGTGTACATATGTATATGTACTGTCTATATACACTTTACATATGTATATAATATATATGTGTATGCACATATGTATGAATACCCTCTATACACTTACTTTATATGGGTATACAATACACACATACACTTTACATGCATATATGACATGTGCGAATATAATACATATATTATGTATAATGTATCCATGGAAAAAGTCCAGTAAACAAATAGAAAAAAAGTACTGCCAACATTTGATTTAGTGTTTTTTCAAATTTCATTGTCATTAGACTTACAAAACTCACTGCAGAGCTTTGCCTTCTCTTTGAAGCCATGTCTGAGAGAGCTGCTGATAATCACCACAGAACTTGCTCACACTCAGGACTCACAGACCCCCTGCATCCCCCGGACATTTAAACTATCAATGTGAATATGTATGATTTTAAAAATTCCTTACTTTGTTTTGTTGGCTTAATTGCATAGTGCCTCCTAGTGACCTGTTTAACTTACAATTCAAACATGAGAGTTCACTGGTGGTGTTTTAATTAACAGAGGTAATGTTTAACTCAGATTAAAATCAAAGAGCCCCTAAGACAGAAGACTCCAAAGCTTACCCCTTCAAGGCTGCAGCTCCGTAACCAGAGCAGAGTCCTGGAAGGAGGAAGACATTACAGGCATTGATGCTTTTCATCTCATCCTAGTGGCCTGTGGGTTTGGCTCCTGTGTGTCTGTTAAGTGCTAATTCTAATCTTTGAAAGTCCATTTTCTCCCTATCTAGAGAAGCCTTCTGTGATCTGTAGCCAAGAGAGCTGGAAGGAACTCAAGGTTGTTAGCGTATTTAGTATTGGCACCTAGAGCTGGAGGGAAGATAATGGACTGATTGGAGTTTTACAGGGAGGGAAATGAGTGCAGAAGAGAGACAGAGACAGAGAGAGAGAGACAGAGAGACAGAGACAGAGAGACAGAGACAGAGAGACAGAGACAGAGAGAGAGAGAAACAGAGAGAGACAGAGACACACAGAGACAGACAGAGAAAGACAGAGAGAGACACACACAGAGATAGAGACAGAGACAGAGACACAGAGAAAGACAGAGACACACACACACAGACACAGAGAGAGACACACAGAGAGTCACAGAGTTAGTTCATGGAAACTGCTTTCTGTTTATGAAATAAGAAAGCCCCTTTATTTATATAATATATAATCACAAAATACCTAAGCTCAAATGAATTACCACTCAGCCATTTTGTATCCCTGTATCATCTAACCCTAATGAATTCTGAGCTAAGTCTCAACTTTGTTCCTTGGCAGGGGCTCACCTCAGACCTGGACATAGCCAAGAGGGAGGGACTGGAAATGAGTCAGCAGTCCCTTTAAATGTGTGTGTTTATCCACCTGGTTAGATGCATGTAGATGGATAGCTAGAATCTTGTATCAAAGACAAGGATTTAATGTCTTATGATTCAAGCAAGAGATGTAACAACTAGCATCAGAGTTGGCTGCTTCCAGGCTTGCAGTTCTACTTAGGGTTTATTCAGAAGCTTGGGTCTTATGCAGTTAGTGCTTTGGAAATGTTAAAATCAAGACTACTGTGGGAACGGGCACAGCAGTCATGCTGCCAGTGGCACTCCATGAAAACATTTATCTACTAGTAAATTAATAAAATAAGCCGGGCATGGTGGCACATGCCTTTAAGCCCAGCACTTGGGAGGCAGAGGCAGGCGGATCACTGTGATTCAAGGCCAGCCTGGTCTACAAAATGAGTCCAGGACAGCCAAGGCTACACAGAGAGACTCTGTCTCAAAAAAACATAATAATAATAAGATAAAAAGCTCAACAAAATAAATTTATAAAACTAAGTTAACCAATAAACTTTCTAATTAACTTTGTTCATAATTTTAAAATTAGAAATAGAAAACAAAGTGTCTGGGAACAGGGACCTCTTAAGCCATTCTGGGAGTCAAGTTCAACACAGTGCATAGGAAGCCAAAGTTCATCTATGTTTGCTGCCACAAGACAGAAGGTACGTAATGATAGATTTTTCTGTTATTACACAGAAAAAGCCAGATTTAGCTTCTTACCAGAATAAAGAGCCTTTTTAAATTGCCTGCTGTGGATAAAATGGGCAGCCATATTATTATTATTATTACTATGATTATTATCATTATTAATTTATTCATTTTACATCCTGGTCTTAGCCCCTCCCTTCTCTCTGCCCCGTCTTACATTCCCTTTTTTTTCCATCCTCCTTTATTCCTCAGGGAAGGGGAGCCTCCTCACACCTACCCACCCACCCCAGCTCATAAAGTTGTGTCAGGACTGAGTGCATCCTCTTCCACTGAGGCCTGTCAAGGCAGACCTGCTGGGGGAAGTAATTGAAAAGCAGGCAGCAGAGTCCGTGTCAGAGACAGCCCCACTCCTTTTACCAGAGGACACACATGAAGCCTGAGCTGCCCATCAGCTACATTTGTTTCGAGGGCCTAACTCCAGTCCATGCATGGTCCCTGCATGATGCTTCAGGGTCCACAATCCCCTCTGATCCCTGATTAATTGGCTCTGTTGGTCTTCTTGTGGAGCTCCTGTCACTGACAGGTCCTTTTCTCCTTCCCCGCACCTTTCCACAAGACTCCCTATGCTTTGCCCAATGTTTGTCTCTGAGTGTCAGCATCTGCTTCAAACTGCTTCAGGCTGCTGAGTGGAGCCTCTCAAAGGACAATTCTGGTGGGCTCCAGTCTGCAGGAATAGCAGAGTATCATTAATAGTATCAGGGGTTGGCTTTCAGTAGGACGTCCTCTAATTAGACAAGGCTCCTAATGGAGTAAGGGAAACATCAACCCACCCAAAAAATTTTGACCCAAAAATTACCCTGCCTATAAGATATGTAGGGATAAAGATAGAACAGAGATTGAGGGAATGTCCAACCAATGCCTGGCCCAACCTGTACTGCTGATTTCTGAAGGCACTAACCCTTAGGTGATACATTGGTATCACCTGACAGCTGGCCTCTTTCCACCTCTGTATCCCCTGCACCCACAGCTCAGTGTTATGTACAGCTGTGTCTGGGCACTTGCAGGCTTTTGACAGCTAGGTGAGCTATATGATAAGCAAATCAGCAGTAAGCTTAACAAACAGCTCTCAGACATGTCAGTAAAATCTTAGGAGTCTTTCTGGTCAGATTGGCTTAGGTTAAAAGCTTAGTGACCAGTGACATGTGTAAATTTTTTATTGATTCAGAGAAGATTAGGAGTGGGAGGGAGAAGTGTCAGCTTCCCCCAGAATGTGAGTCCCCAATAAGGAGGTTGAACTTTCTGAGAGGGAAGACATGAAGGAGGGGAAAAAATGCCAGGGTAGGAACAACACAGTAATTCTGACAAGTACTGACCTTTACAGGTTTTATTTTTAGCAGTACATTGGTCAAACATTTTATCCTCAAGGACTGACTTATAATTTGAAAGGGGGAGGAAGTCTAAAGGACTTGCAAAGATGTCTGAGACATTTTTTATCACAGTGAATAGATGCTAAATATAATAAAAGTGCTGCTGTGAAGATGAGTGTTTAGTGAAAAGTAGGGAAATATTCATATAACTATAGCTGAATGTATAACAATAAAAAGTAAATTTTACCAGCTGTTATGAAAAGGATCATGCCTTACTGTGAGATTTTTAAAATTTTTATTTGGTTTGCTTTAATTGTTTCCATACTTTAATGAAAGAATGAATTAAATATGATAACCACTGTGGTCATTTGATGTCACCAAGGCCCAGCAGCAGCTCTTCCTCTACTTTCTTTGTTCCTTTATCTTTTCTTCCTCCCACCCCCCCCTCTCTCTCCTTTATATTGTGAAAGTTTTTAAGCACATAGAAAATTGAAAATATGATACAGGAAATGTCCTTACTGCTTCAGCACTTTTTTTTTTTTTTTCGAGACAGGGTTTCTCTGTGTACCCTTGGCTGTCCTCGATTTGCTTTGTAGACCAGGCTGGCGTCGAACTTACAGTGATCCACCTGCCTCCCAAGTGCTGGGATTAAAGGTGTGCACCACCATGCCCCACATCACTTTCTAACTGTGGCTTTATTTTCATGTCCACAGTGACAGCACCAAGCCTAGAAAAGTGTTAGTTCCCTAATAGGACTGCTATTCTGTTCATACTTAAGCGCTTCCTCTTTTGTCTTAAGGAAGAGTTTTACATCAGATCGGTTAAAACTGTGATCCCAAAGTAATGAACACCAGGCACTTGGATGCACAGAACAACATGCAATAAAACACTGAACAGACTCATCTTGAAGCTTGTCAGAAACCTAGCATGTCTGAGTGCAGACTTCTGTTGGCAAGTAACAGACATGGTCACTAATCACAGCCTAAGCGTTTGGGTCTATTGTTTATTCTTGAAATATTTTACTTATTTTTTTCATGTCTTCAACAGGAATTATAAGAGTAGCTAACTCCTTTGGTGGCTTTGCTATTTAAAGGTGATAAGATGGACTTTGTGTTTAGGAAAATGGTACAAGATGTATGGATACAGAACATCAACTGAAAAAGTCCTAGTGTGAGACCGGAAACTTTGAAGGAACCATTTGTTAAACATAGTCACCACAGACTCACATAAGACAGCAGAGAAGAGTCACATCAGATATAGGAAATCAGGAGGAAATGGGTCTTTAAATTCACAATACATGAGCCAGAGAAAGACCTGTGAAGGATGGAAAGCCATTCCCCAAGCAGTCACCCTGGGCTCGTATTTGAAGTACACGTGAATTCAAAAGCAAAAGAATTGTGTGTGTGTGTGTGTGTGTGTGTGTGTGTGTGTGTGTGTGTGTAATAATACAAATGTATATGTTTTTTTTAAAAAACAATAAAATACTCCTGGTGAGTAAGAAAGTAGCCAGGTCTTTGGATTAGACTAAACTGAAGATGGTTCCTGGCATTTCCTGGACAATCATGTTTTCTCTTCATTGAAGTGACAGCTGAAAGAGAAAGCATTCTTTTTAAACATGCAGAGAGACCTCGGATCACAGCAGCATGAGACAGACAATGGCGTTGGGATCCTCTGCTAGGTGGTCCAGCGGATGGTGGGTGGGATGTCTCTTCTTGTGCTATTATTTACAGCAGTGATGTTCATGCTGCCTTTTGACTACATTGCACAAGAAATTGAACAGCAGCCATGGGTATCTTGCACATGTTTTAAAATATTTTTACAGAATTATTTGTAAGTGAAAAGAAAATGTGTGTTTCTTGGGAGGCAGAGGACAGGTGAGAAGCAAGGGTTTAGGCAAGCTTGAGAATCTCAAGCAGGTTTTATAAGCATATGCCAGGTTTATTATGGCATTTTCATACATGTATACAATATACTTTGATCATATTTAGTCCTCACTAACCTTTATTTTCATCCCTTCACCTACTATAAAGAGTTCACTTTGTATTTCTTATCATTTTGTTTTAAATATATAAATTCTGAACATTAGAGGACAGGAAATTTAATTTGTCTTCTTAATTCTGGCTTATTTGGCATCATGTGACACATTTTTTGTAAGCTCTCTGGCTTCACACACATGCTGTTTGAGTGCCGTGGCTGAATCTTGGTGGAGACCCCACCATATCATCAGCATTGCTACATCTGCTCTTGTCATGGACATCGTCAAGCTGTTCCACAAACTGTTGGCCAGGACTCCAAAGCGCCTGTTCTCCCACTGGCTCTTCCTGCCAAGTCAGGAGGAGATTTCACAATCAAGGCAGTACAAGATACCCTTTTCTGCGTTGTGAAAAAGAAAGTAGTTGTGACTGTCACAGTAACATAGTTGACATGCTCCAGGAGGCAGAGGGGACTGAATGGGCATGGCTGTGTGGCTGACTCCTAGCACTTCCTGGTGTGCAAATGCTAAAAGCCGTGCTTTACTTATTCTTGAAAAGGCTGCACACTATTAGACAATAAAGATTGTGCTTTTGAGTACTTTTTGGAGTTTATCAATTAGGTAAATGGTGTTCAGGACATTTGGTCAGCTTTTCCTAATTTGCAGCTATAAATTGAAATGTTTTTACATATTTACTGATGATAAAGCACCAAGAGAGTTTATAAACAGTTAGCAGTGGGCTTGCACTCAACAAAATGTAAAAGAGGAAGACACATGAATATATCTTTATATTTTAAAGGGAAGAGTAATAATTATAAAACCAGATAAATAAACAGGGAAAATAGAATAGTAGAAAATAGGCATTAAAACTCATCAGAAAAAATTTAATGTAGCATTTCTGTCTAATTCTGTATTCCTTCATCTCTTCAGAGATTTTTAGTGTGTTCTCTGAGAATTCTTAAGTGCTGACTTCAAATGGTCATAATCTTTATGGTGAGTGTTTTCTTTCATAATCAATATATGTATATAATTATATGCAGATATACACATATAACGTTTATGATAAGTCCCTGCATGGTATATCTCTATGTCCGGTAGTGCAGCCCCTCCATCTTTTGGTTGGAAATTGCTTTGGTTCTTCAGTGGCTCCTGTGTCACCATATATTTACCTGTATTGGTGCATGAAGTATGTTGACAAGAACTCATAAGACTGAGCATTGCTTTCCTGCCTTGGATCGTAAAGGAGATTCTTCTCTTATACTTTGCTATGATGAGACACAGGAAAGGATTTGTAAGTCATGACAGCTTGTAGATGCACATCCTCTTCCTTCTTTCATCTTCCATACCTAAGAAGCCCTGACACAGTACTCCCTACTTGTGACTGGGGCAGGGCACACATTTGCATCACACAGCTGGCCTTGCCTGTGCACATTCACTCCCACCTTTTATTAACATTACTCTCCATTGTTTATTTTAATTCTCTGCCAGGCCATTGTTTTAAGAAAGTGGAGGAGGAGAAAGCATATGATCCGACTATATTGTATAAAAATTTTTAATGAAACACACACACAGAGAAAATGGGATCTACGTGATAAAGTACTTTTTAATAAAACATATAGTTTTATCAAATGAAATGGAGCCTGACAGAATTAGTTGATGTATATTTTCTATATGCTCATGCGCAGTATTTGGTATAATGTATTGTTTTTGTCCACTGATGGCACACACCTATCCTAGCACTTGGGAGGCAGAAGCAGATGAATCTCTGAGTATGAGGCCAGCCTTGTCTCTGTAGTGAGCTCCAGGCTGGCCTGAGCCACATAGGAAACTTAACTTTGAAAAGAAAAATATCAGGGGCCAGGAGGGGATGGCTCAACACTTAAGAACACTGGCGATTCTTCCAGATTTCTTGAGTTCACGTCCCAGCAGCCACATGGCAGCTCACAACTATCTGTAACTATCGTTCCATGCTATTTGATTCCCTTTACTGGTATGCAAACATAAATGCCGACAAAACATTCACTTATACATAAAATAGATAAATAAAAAATTTTAAAGGAAAACATATATCTTTCCATCATTTAGACTTTTTAATGACAATAAACCACTGTAACAATTATTTTGAATATCACGAGCAACAGGTCCAGACTTCTAAAGACAGACAAAAACATTTTCAGAACATGAAAATTGAGCGTAAAAATATTGTCTTTTGAAAATGAGTGATGGAGTAAAATTTAAAAATTTGTAACGATCTTCCAAAAGTTCTGTTTAGAGAGATTGTCATACTATTGAGAAGCACGGCAGGCTGAGAAGGAGGCCACTTAAGAGTGTCTGTGTTCTGACTACATATTTTGGAGAGCCTCCACACTTCACATTTAAGGCTTCAGGAATTTCTGAATGTGAATAAAAGAAAAAACAGTCAGCTGGGAAAGATCAGCATCGGCCCAACAAAGAGAAAGACACAGAAACTAGGCCACTTGACCAGTAGCTTGAGGAACAAGTTCCATTCTCTTCCTTTAAACAAAGAAGGAAGGAGAAATCCCAGTGAGAGCAGTGCTTAATAGATAAAACAAATGATGCTTATTTTTCTCTCTCTTGAAGTCATTTGACTTTTGTCACATGGTAAACAGATCCTGAATAATGCTGTTGCCATTCTTTTTCTGTTTTGAGCTAAGTACACATGGTGTACAATCAAAGGGGGGAAGCAGCATTCAACTAAATTAGCTGGACTTCATGACTCGCTTCAGGCAGATCATCTTACACTAGTAACTGGTCATTGATCTAGCCTTTTGTGGTTGTAAAATGTAATATACATTTTATATATGGAGAGATGGGTCAGCAGTTAAGAGCACTGGCTGCTCTTCCAGAGGACCCAGGTTCAATTCCCAGCACCCACATAGTAGATCACAGCTGTTTGTTACTCCTGTTCCAAGGGATCCGACACCCTCACACAGACATACGCACAGGCAGAGCACCAATGCACAGGATATAAAAATAAAATGTGATATATAAATCTGTAAATGTCAAAGAATTTGTACTTTAATCTGGTAGCAATTACACTTGGTGCAGGAGCTACTTGACTAAAGCTATTCTATTTAGTGGGCTCTTAGGAAAAAGTTAGATAGTTAGTTTCAAGATAACATAGTTAGAAATTGGTATAATTTTATGCAAGTGAATTTAATTTAAAACATCCACCAGATGATAGATTGATCCTCTAAGAATGAGACTCAGAATTCAGTGTGACTTTGAGAGAAAAGTAATTATGTCCGACTATAATTGCTGAAATCAGTCTCCTCTATTCTCCTTTTTATTTTTATTGAATTTTAAAACTTAGTCCAGTTCAGGGGGATTTTCTATCATATGTTGGCAAAATGTTAGCTTTTGGAGGTATTTATACTGATGAACTGATTTTTAAGCAGCCACACCTGCTGATTTAATTTAAATTTGGGTGTTTATCACTACAGATGGCTTTTACAACTTAATGAGCTTCTTAACTCAATGAAAATCAAATAGCAGGTAGGTTGAAAATGGAATAATGCTTGCCAAATGTATTTCTCAATTAAAATTGTTATGTTGTATTATTATTGTCATATTATAACCATCATAGGCATCAGCATCATCAGCATCCAGCATGAAGTTATTTATTCTTAGCCATAGCAATAAAAGATTCAATGTCCCCTGGAGGAGGAGACCTGGTGGCACTCAGAGGAAGGATAGCAGGTTACCAAGAAGAGACTTGATACCCTATGAGCATATACAGGGGGAGGTAATCCCCCTCAGGAACAGTCATAGGGGAGGGGAATAAGGGGAAAATGGGAGGGAGGGAGGAATGGGAGGATACAAGGGATGGGATAACCATTGAGATGTAACAAGAATAAATTATAAAAAAATTTTTAAAAAGATTCAAATAATAAAAAATTTAAAGCAGTATTTATGTACTATTATGTGATATGCACAGAATCTTTAGAATGAAGGCATAATTCACAGGCACAGATAGTTTATATAGAAATGAGTTCCTGAAACATAATTTTATAGAATTTAGTTACACAAGGAAGATCAAGATTGAATTCATGTTAATTGACACATTTTAGGAAATTTTTCATTAAAATCAAACTTGTTCATATTGTATGAACTTTCTCCTAAGTATCAATGTTTTGCACATTTTTGAGTTTAGAAAATTTGCTATCATAGATTTGTGACAATTTATAAAATATTTACATTAATGTATATATGAATGAGGTTTGGCATGATATCCCACACGCAACTTGCACCAACCAAATCCAATTTCCTCTGCCTAATCTTCTCCTATACATAGTTCTCAACCTCATAGCTCACTCTTTTATACCCAGCTCCCCTTTTCAGGTCTCCATGCTTGTTTGTCTGGCTAGTTTAGGTAGTGCAACAGCCTTCACAGTGCTACAAGTGACAGGGTCTTCCTCTTCTCTGTGCCTGGAGGTAATATTCTGATTATCCGTCAGTTCACAGGCTTCTAAACAGATCTCATAACTGAGGTGACATTAATTTTATTACTTTAGATACCCAAAAGTGGGACAGCGGAGTCATATGAGAACCTCAGTTCACTTCTGTGAAGAATGTCCATCCCAAGCTCTGCAGCGGAGATGTACTCACTTAGCTCACGTTCTCACCAACTGCACTGAATCTATATCCCCACCAGCATTCGTTTTCAGAGAAATTTTTCAATCAACTTATAAAGAATTTCTTAAAATTTTTTTACCAGCCTTCTTTGCAACACTCACAGACGAAGCATTCGTCTTTTATATGGTGGACTAAATCATAACTAGAAATCTCTTAAAACATCTGGAACTAGTGGTCACCATTATAATTGCATCTCCATTTGTCAATCAAGATCTTGAACAAAATTTTGGCTTGGAGCGGCATCACCATGATGCTAAGACAGGGGCACAGCTCCAGCACTCTTCCTTTTATGTAAGTTCTTACAAGTTTCTCCCTATTTGACACAGGTCTTCCCTGAATTTTTGGTAGTCTTGTTGCCTTCAGTGAAGCATAATATTTAACTGTTTGTTTCACTTTGTTCTTCAAAGTCATATCTATGCTGACCTGGGCATGCTTGACCAGTGAGCAAAGCAACTGATTGTCAACATTTGTAGCCCCCAGTCCCTCTAACTTCCATTTACATGTTATCATTCCATTTGTTCTTTGACTGGCTGCATTACTAGAGTATTTCCTCCTTAAAGAATATCATGACAAAATGTAGACTGGATGTAACACAAAAGACATGGTGAACAGGAACTGTCTAAGGTTCCTGGTGAGGAGATTCAGCATAAACCTTTCCCCCTTTTTTCCTTTTATTTATTTGTTTGTTTGTTTGGTTATTTATTCACTTTATGGCCTAATTGCAGTCCCTCCCTATCTCCTCCCAGTTCCTCTCACATCCCCTACCATATGACTCAGCCCTTCCACCAGCAAGTATGTATTCAAAGGCTAAGAAATCATTCTATGCAGAAGACATGAACCAAACCCAATAGTTAAAATGTGGAACCAGACTAGATGTCCCTCTGTGACTTAACAGTTAAAGAAAATGTGATATTTATACACCATGGCATATTGTCCAACCATAAAAGGTTAGAATTCCATAGTACCATGTGTGGAACGCATGGTCCTTATGTTAAAGAAAAAAGACACAGAAAGACAAGTACAAAATATTTTCCTCATTCAATTGTGAAAAACAGTAAGTTGGTGTCATAGAGTAAAACGAAAGAGTGCTCACTAGCATGAGGGAATGTCAGGAAGAAAAGTGTAGAAGCAAGTTTGGTAGTGAACAGCCAAGCAAGGTTGAGTGGACAAACACTTAGCACTATGGGGTAATTATTGCTTAAAACCAACTTATTTAAAAATGTCTAGAACAGTAAACATGACCATACCTAACAATGATTACTGTTTAAAGATATAGTAATGCTCGTTTCAATGATATGACCATTCGACATCATGCACATTCATTAAAGGGTCATGACACACCCATAAAGATATATGGATGTTTCAATAAGTAATTCAACTTTAGTTAGTTCAACCAAAGGACAAGGACCTCCCTTCTCTTGCCTATTTCAATGCCTGCAGCAGTCAAGTTTACCCCTGTAGTTGTTCTAACTCTCACACAGGTATCACACTGGACACACATCAAGGAAAGCAAGAAGAACTTGTTCACACGGTGTCCTGGATAGAGAATGATATATGGCTGGCTTAATTTCTGAAGCTCTAGTTTGTTTTGCTTCTATGATTTTCCTTGGGAAACTCGGGGACAGACAATTTATATTGCTTGATGCTGCTATATATTTTTTTTTCTGTTTATGGAACCTAAAATTGAATTATTCTCCTTTGTGTAAATTTTAAGTGTTTATATAATTTTCCCACTTTTCTCCCCAAATGAGGCTTTGGTGTGTGGGTACAATGGGTTCCCTTGGCCCTAGATAGTTATTGGTTTCTTGGACCATTTCCTGCATTGTTATTAGATTTCCTAATGTCACCTGCTGACTTGGCCCTGGAACACACTAAGCTGGCTCATAGGATTGGCTGACTTCTGGTTGGTTTATTATTATTATTGTTGTTGTTATATTAGTTTACACCCTACTCCTAGCCCCCTCCCTCCTTTCCTCCCATCCCCATCTCCCTCCCGCTTCCTTTTTCCCCTCTTCCCCCTCCCCTAGTTCTCAGAAAAGGGGAGTCCCCCTACCCATCAACCCCAGCTCATAAAGTCGCATCAGAACTGAGCAGTGTCCTTTTCCCCTGTGGCCTGGCAAGGAAGTACCTCCAGGGGGAAGTGATCAAAAAAACAGGTAACAGAGTCCATGTCAGAGACAGTCCTGCTCCCTTTACTAGAGGACCTACATGAAGCCTGATCTGCCCAGCAGCTACATCTGTGTAGGGGGCCTAGGTCCAACCTGTACATGGTCCTTGGTAGGTGCTACAGTATCCACAGGCTCCTCTGGGCCCTGGTTAGTTGGTTCTATTGGTCTTCTTGTGGAGCATCTGTCATCTCCAGGTCCTTTTCTCCTTCCCCCCACCTTTTCCACAAGACTCCCTACACTTTGCCCAATGTTTGGCTGTGAGTCTCAGCATCTGTTTCTAATTTCTGCTGAGTAGAACCTCTCAGTGGACAACTCTGCTACAGTCCTCTGGTTTTTCTTTTTTTTTAATTAATTATTAAATTTATTAAAGCATAGCAGAATATTATTAATATTGTCAGGGGTTGGCTATCTTCCATGCATGTAGGTCTTGGGTTGGAACAGGCATTGGTTGGACATTTCCTCAATCTCTGCTCTAGCTGCTCAATCTTTATCCCTGCACACCTTGTAGGCAAGGTAATTTTTGGGTCAAAGTTTTTGTGGGTGGGTTGGTGTTCCTCTCCCTTTAGTAGGAGTCTTGTCTAGTTAGAGTGTGTTGTCTTCAGTCTCAATGGTCCCCTGCTACTAGTAGTCTCAGCTAGAGTCCCCCACATATCCTCGCAGAATCCTACCCTGACGTAGGTCTCCAGCTTGTCACAGAGATGCCCCTGCCCACGCTTTCTCTTTTCTCTGCATGCCTTCTGTCCTTGTGCCTCTTCTCTCTGGGTCGGATCTCCATCCTCATTTTTCTCTGCTCTCCTCCTACCTTGTTCCTGCTCTTCATCCACTCTTCCTGTCCATACAATAGGGGCATTTGTTCAACTATGTTCATAGCAGCTTTATTTGTAATAGCCAGAATTTGGAAACAACCTGGATGGCCATCAACTGTGTTTACAGAGCTATTAAAAGCAAAGAAATCATTACATTTGCAGGCAAATAGATGGAACTAGAAAAAAAATCATCCTGAGTGAGGCAACCCAGACTTAGAAAGCCACTTGTGGTATGTACTTACTTATAAACAGATTTTAGCCATATAGTACAGGATTAACATGCTACAGTGCATAGACCCAAAGAAGATAAATAACAAAGGAGGATGCTTAAATCTCACTCTAGTTGTTCTTTATTTAGTGTGGATTCTTTACTTTGGTACAAAACACAACTCTAGCAAAAGCAAAAATTCAGCTTAAGTGACAAAATAAGATCCACTCCCAGCACCATAAACTCAACTAGGGAATAGCCATAGGAAAGCTCTTAATGAGGTTTGGAGTTGTTGGATGTAAATCTGAAACATCTGAGCAAGGCCAGGCTTTAAGGCTGAGAACAACCACTCTCTTAGGCCACACCATCTCTCTCCCAAACTGGCATACTGCCACCATACACAGAGTTTTATCCTGGAATCACAACTTCTACAGTGGGAAAAGTGAGGTAGACACCCGTGTTTTCCAGCATTCTGGATGATTCATAAGGGCCATATGCCTGAAACCTCGCACAGGAAATATCAGAAGTAGCAGCCTTGGCTGGTCAATCTGGGATTCAATTAAAAGCGAGAGTGGAAATGGAGCTTCCAATGATTGTTAGCAGATGGAGCTTTTGGGTTTTCATTCTGGTCCATGGAAGCACCATGTTAGAAACTGTCAGCACAGGGCCCTTCTGCACAGGACACACAGTCCATACATCTGTAAGGACTGAGTCCCTAGCTGACTTTCCCACACAATATCTCAGATATCTGAATGTTCTCCAGGCCAGGAGGCAACTCAGGTCACCAATTCCATAACAGAGAAGGAACATCTGGCCCTGTGTGACTATAGCTGCTGAGGAATGACCCTGCCATGCCTCAGAGCTCTGCTAAAGGCTACCTCTGGCTGAAAGACAGAGACTAGTCACCACATCTCTACTGAACATAGCTCACACAGCCCTGCCCATTCTGTGTACAACAATCCCCAAGATGTCACTCAACTCTGGAGGGCAAAACACGGCTTTCTACAGCTCCAGATTCCTATTAGAAGCATTTTATGTATTTTATCTAAGCCCCTTGATAACTATAAAGCAAAACCCTGTAGCAATTGCACAATATAAATTTATTCACATAAAACACCAAGACAACTATCAAATAACAAAAGAAGGCAGAAGAGACAAAGAAACTAAGGGCCTACAAAACAGTCTCAAAATATAGTTTTGGTAGGATGGAATGTATTCTGAAGAAGGACCCAACTTGTCTTTGGAAGAGATATAAATTATCACAGCTACTATGGAAAACAACATGGAAGTTCCTCAGGAAACCACAGTAGAGCGGGTAACCACATGACTGAGCAATTCTACCTTATGGAATATATTCAATAAAAATGAAATTAATGTGTCACAGAGCTAGCTATCTCCTATTTATATGGCAGCCTCATGCACAATAAACAAGACGTGGAGTTAACATGCATGCCCAACACTGGATGAGATAGGGCAATGCATACACACACAATGGAGTGCAGCTCAACATGGAAAGCAGGGGCGAAGTCCTGTTGTTTGGAACATCATGAATGAACCTAGCAGACATTGTACTGTGCAAAATAAGCCAGATTCAAGTGGCACTTATAACTTAGGAGTCATCAACAGCTCCCTAATCACACTGAAAGGTCATTCAATAGAAGAAAATGAATTCATGCTTGGTTCTGTAAACTTGGCCAACCACCTTTAGCTGGTAAGGTCATGGATCCTATAGGAGAACGTACCACTGTCACTTTCCCAAAGCAACTTAATCCCCAACTGTGTTCTAAATAACTGTCTTTATGCCCACATGTAAATGAAAGTCTCAGCCTTCATCAGAAAGGCTTCTTTTTGCAGCTACAGAGACCCTCACAGAAATCTACCATTTGTCAAATGTAAAGAACAACTGACTGTGGAGTGTTCAGCCGCAGTTGGTACATTAAGAACACAATCCCTACACCTGAGGGTCCGGGGGACACTGAGGAAGAGAAAGCAGGAAGACTTAAGCACCAGATGACTAGAATGACTGTAACAAGACAGTGTTTTCTATGTATGATGGGGAGCTGCACAGTTGAAATTTTAACAACAGGGTTGCCTATGCCAGGCCTGCACAGTGACAGTACCAGTTGATATGGCAACAGGGATGGTAGAAATCTCCGAAGACCTCACCACTAAACTAAGAGCCACAGGAAATTACTGGCTGGTAAGAGAGAGAGAGAATGAGACTTTTCCTCCCTCAGGAATCAGCCCTCTGATAGGTTCTCTAGGGATAAGTGGCCAGTCCTGGATACATAAACAGAAGCAACACTAAAGGGGCCAGTAGGTTGCATTTATAACATATAATTAAAGAACAAGAGGTCATGAAGTTGAGATGGTGGAGGAGGGGAAGATAGTAGAAGAGTTGGCATGGGATATTTTTGGAGGGGGCTGCTGGGAATCAAACCAGATCCTCACCTATGCTAAGCATTTCCCTTGTACCCTGATCATCATTTTAGCCCTTTCATTGGTTTTAGCTGTGTTAGTTTGATTTTTCATTTATTCACATATATATTAAAATAATATCGGCAGTATTCTGATAAGAATATCTACAATTGGACTATTTTGGTATCTCTCCACTGAACATGCACTGGCAAGCCTCCACTTTCCTACACTTTAAACTTTTTGTACATTTTCACATAAAAGCCTTCTAAGTCCTTGGAGGAAAATGGCAGGTCTGTTTCACATGACCTGAAAGGCACCAGAGTCTTTTTAAGCCATACTATTACTGCTTAGACCCATTGTTTGGGTTTTTTAAGTTGAATGACTATGAACAAAATAGTGATTTTTCTGGAGAATTCACTTTTTAAAACTTAAAGTGGCAGAGTTTCTCATTTTCCTTCCAGTTTGGGTTTAATTAAGACAGACCCGTCATAAAAAGAAAGCCAGAGGACACAGCCAAAAGACCATGCGCATCAGCATTATCATGACGAAGCTCCCGACAGTGGTGGTGTTCTGGAACATTTGGGCTAGCAGCGACCAGCGCTTCTCAGTCATTCTTCTCTCATTGTTTTGACACATCCAGCCTCAGTCTTCACAGAAGGGCTTCTCTTTGCATTTAAGGTGAATTCACTCCAAACATTGAAAAAAAAAACCAAACCTATCTTAGTTGTAATTCGCACCCATGAATGTTTTCATAATGTAAAACTCAAGAGGTAGACCTATGGATATCAGCAATTATATATATATATATAATGTTCCTTTTTGAGAATATAATTAGATTTCTCCCTCCTCTCTCCTCTGTCCAAACCCTCTCCGATAACCTTCCTTGCTCTCTTTTAAATCCATTCTCTCATTTTTGCTAATTATTATTGTATGCATATGTGTATATGTGTTTACACTTGTATTCCTAAATAGAACCTGCTTGGTCTACCCAGTGCTACTCGTACGTATGTTTTTAGGGCTGACTGTTGGTATTGGAGGATTTGTTGCTGTCCTGTGTTCTGATTTGGTGAAAGAGAAGGGTATTTTGGGGAGTGCCAGCACTTGTGCCAAGCTGTTTATGCACTTTGGATGTTGGAGTATTTTGCATCAGTTTGATTTCAAATGATTTTCTTTTTCCTCATCCAGTATGAGCCCTGATGACACTCAGAATCATCAAATGCAATATCTGTATCATTTCGCTTTACCATCCTTATAAGTCTATAAGATGTTTATTAGTCACAGGAAGCAGCAGCCTGGTGAGATGACTCAATGGATAAAGGTCCTTGCTGCCAACCCTTAAAGACCAGAGCTCTATCCCAACCCAAGAACCCACTTATTAGGAGAGAACTGATTCCTGCAAATCATCCTTTGACTTCCTTCCACCCATTTGCTCTGCATGGCTCATGCATAAGTGTTTTTATATTATGTCGTACAATTAACATTTATTTCTTTTTAAATGAGAAAATCAAATTTTTGAAGAAAAATGTGTTGATTAAAAATGGTATATTGGTGCTTTCAGGTTCATAATTCTGATTGTAATAACTACACCCTGTTTTTTATCCTCAGTGTACAAACAATTATTATATAATGCAGTCCTTCATATCAACTATGGGACACTTAAAACTATATCCACAGACTATCCCACACTCCTTTCAAATGATGCTACCTAGTGCCCTGCATTTCAGCATGGGCCACAACTTGCTGATCTGCCTTTTTAACAAATAGAGGATACTGACATTAGGAATGTGATTAAAAGAAAGGAGTGTTTTCCACTGCCCCCCCCCTTCCTCACAGGTCCCTGCTCTTCCTCACTCACTACAGGACAACCTGCCAATTTCCAGAAAATAAACACTATAAACACCAGCAAAAAAAAAAAAAAAAAAAAAATACATAAAGAGAATCAGTAGTCTGTGTCAGTCCAGAATATTTCAATGGCAGAGTTCAGAAGTAAATCTCAAAGAACTTCTGGTCTTCGGTCCTCTGATCCTGGTAGGGATAGAAAAGACATATATGTGTGTGTGTGTGTGTGTGTGTGTGTGTGTGTGTGTGTGTGTGTGTGCAATGACAGTTGAAAAAAGAGGGGCATGCATTCGAAAGAGATCAAGGAGGAGTATATATGAGGCTTTATAGGGAGGAAAGGGAGGGGAAATGTAATTACATTCTCAAAAAAAAAAAAAAAAGCAAACCAACAACAGAATTTTATCACAACCACCACACTACACTGAAGTGGGTGAGAACAGAGCTCTTTGCTTAAGACACATGGCTTATGTCTGTATTTGAATGCATACGGCATGTCGTGTTGTCTGTTCTCTATTTTTGGTCTTTCAATTATACTCTTTTTCACTTCTCTCCATCTCTCTTCTCTTTGGAAAAGTACTAAAAAGACTGCTATTCATTATTTTCCCACTGTTTCATTAATAATTTCTATGAGCATGATTTACTTTGAAGTCCACAGCTGACAATATCTAACCCCCTCCCTGTTCCATTCTTGGGCCAATGATTCTCAGTTTAATGCCCTGGTGAAATCCTTAAGGACCTTGTTAGACCGAACATTTGGATTCAGTAGTTCAGGACAGGCAGGAGAGGCGGCCTTTTAATCAGCTCCCAGGTGAACTGACCTCTCCTGCTCCAGGGAGCACACTTAAAACATCAAGGCCATGGGCCCCAGGCCTCCCAATGTCTACTTTCTAACACAGAGCTCCAGTTTACTGTTGCGTTCTAGGAACCTCACATTCAAGCCACAGCTTTTGCTTAATTTCTATATGTATTGTAAAAATAGTTTTCTATATATCAGGAATATTGCCTAACATGTTTCTTAATGTGTGTTTTGTGACTTTTCGTAGGGAGATGTGAAATTTTTTCTATGCACCCCATATAGAGAACTAAGAACAGACTCAATAAATGAGTCCACTCAAGTCTGCCAGAGTGATCCAGTGAGTTTAATGGGGTTACCTACAGTAGGATGGGGGATGGCTTATTTATCAGAGCATGGCCAACTCAAAGACTGCTGTACCATCAAAAGGCCTACTCCATCCTGGGGGAGAATTCATAAAAGCTGCATTTCTGGAGCTGCACATGCAACTTTCAGGCAGCTCAACCATCACAGAGTTCACTCTCCATGGCAAATGTCTATTGCTTTTATGGTAGAGGCCTTAGAAGTCTTGTGGCTTTAAGGACTATCTATGTTTTTGGAATTCTCAAACAGTCTGAAGGCTTATAAGCCTCCCTTCTCACTCCGGGAAGGGATGCTTCAATTCGGACTAAATAGCTTTGCCATACTTTACTATTTTCACTCTTGTTCAAACTATTTAGTTGCACAAAATGTCCAGCACGAAAAAGATCTGTAGAAGGTGTATATAAGCTAGTATCATGCCATCCAAAATTAATACAATTCTCTTGGCTTCCCTGAAGACTAGAATAAAGACTTTGAGTTCCTGGGTCATGAAATTTTATTTTTGTCATTAAAATTTCATTCTTTTGAAAATATTTTTAATTATTTGAGAATTTTATGAATGCACTTATTGTATTTTGATCATAACCCCTACTCCCCCTAACTCCTTTCTGTTGGAACCCATTAGTCATTCATTTCTTCATGCTAGAATGATTACTGGCTTGATGTCGTGCATATCTTGTATAGACAACAGCTTTTGTGACTTCATGAATGTATTGATACTATCATGTCCAGAAGACACTGCTTAACCAGAGTTTCCCCATCTCTGGGTCGTACAGTCTTTCTTCTATCTCTTCATCACCGAGCCTTGGGGAGAGGAAGTATGATACTGATGTCCATTTATGGCCATGAGCACTCCACAAAAATTTATATTCTACATTTGAGCAGTTGTGAGCTTCTTCATTAACCACTATCTGTTGCACAAAGAAACTTCTCTGGTGATGTCTGAGAATTACATTCATCTACTGGCATAGCAACATCAATGTAAGGAGTGGTTTGATAATTGTTCAAGTAGTAAATTGTCAGTAAGTTTACCTCTGGAGCTTAAGAGGTCACATGCCATGGGTTCTTAGCCAGATTCACAGTACCGGACATAAGCTTTCTGCTGTGGGTTTGGTCTAGAGTCAGGAAGCAGTTGGTTACCCCCATAACATTCATTCCACTGGTGCCCCAATGGGTATCATGTGATCATATGACATCATTATTGTAGCTCAAAAGTTCCATAGATATAAGACAGTTGATGATTTTTTTTTTCCTCTTCAACAGATTTCACATAACTTTCTAGTCATAGAAGCTCAGGAAAGAAACGTCTTAGTCGGAATTAGCTTGGTCTACTATGTCTCATGACCAATACATCTTCAACAACAGGGTCTTATTTGGGGGGGATTTCAAGACACTCCTGACCAACAAGTAGAGAGAAAGTATCTTCTACCTAAAACTGGAAATGTTTTTCTTTTTCTTTTTTCTTTTTCCTACATTTTTGTTTGTTTTATTCTGGCAGCTTCTGGGACCAGTATTATCTTATCCAGTATCTTGAATTAAATTCTTTTATATGAATATATAAATTAGTAGGTTTCTGTACATGTTTCTAATAGCCTTAGTTTTAATTCTCCTTCTTCTCATTTCCTCCTCCTCTTAGGGGCCTATCCATCTTTCTCCTTGCTTAAACCTCCCTCCTCATGATTCCTCTTTTCCCTTTCTACCTCTAATAAAAAGTGAGATGAGTGCGAGACTTGCATTTTTATTCCACCCAGGCTTACCATTCCTTGTTATGGTTTTGTTTACCCCAAGTCTTTTGTAACTCAAGGTAAAAGTGAGTTTTGTTTTCAAGAAGTACATTCTGGGTGAACAAATGTAACTTTTACAGTTAGGGAATTTGATCTGCTCTCTCAAAGCTTCGTTAGCTTTCAGGAGAAAGCACTCTAATGAAGAGCGGGAACAGAAAGACTTGCAAACCTCCAGGCCTCCTCAGAAAGGCTTCCTTGGCATAGACTCATTCATCAGTTTCCACAGTAACAGAACGTAATGGGAACGTGAGCCGAAGGGGTAGCTGGAAATTGAGTAGTAACTTAAAATTCTGTAGGAGCTGTTCGTTAGATACTGGGCGGGGCGGGGCCTTCCTACTATAAATACGTAGATTTTTGCTGAAACCAAAGCTCGTCTTCTCAATATGGCTGTGGTGATATAGTGTGAGTCACATGTTAAAACACTTAACCTTGGTAGCTAGAATATTTATGACATGAGTTTTTATACTGAAGTTAAGAAAGACCTAGTGTGGTCACGAAAACACAAAACTTCCTTCAGAACTTTCCCTATAGTTTACTCCCTCCATAGGGAAAACCATGTCATCTAAAAGTGAATTTTTCTTAAACATTGGTTTTCAAGGGAAAAAAATGACTTTAAAGTAATCAGATTATGGAAGACAGAATTTTGTAAGTCATCTCCAACTGGGTATTATTTGTCCTTGGTGTTAGTAAATTGTGCTTGTCAATTTTCTTAATTTTTTTCACATCTGTGTTATTTACCTATACTTTATATACCCCCATTCTATTTATAGCTAAAAGTCAAGCTTTTGGCTCGTACTTATCAAAGTTACAGAAATGAAAATGCATATGGCTTAGAATTTAATTTTTATTCACAAGTAAACACTGGGAATCAATCCATGATCCTAAGTAAAAATCCTATATATTTCTCAAATTAGTTCCTCTCCAAATACATGAATGTTATCTAATGTGGACCTTTTCAGTGGTTACACTGACATGCACTAACTTTGCCGTTATTCAAAGAAAATGTGATTTCATAAAAAAAAAAAAAAAACATGTTTATCCATAGTACTGGAAGAGACAAGGGAGGTAAAAGTGAAACAGGAACATTGCTATAATGTCTTAAATATAGATGAGGTTTTCAGATAAAAATTATGCTCTTGATATTCTATAAAATATAACAAAGACCAAAAGAAGAGTAGATACCCTGCATGCTAATCTCTGAGACACTTCTTTTTAAACTACTTTTTAGTACAGAACAAATTTGAGCCTATTATCTTTAACACATTTTAAAGCCTCTTTCTAATACATATATGATCCTGCTTTTCGTATAGCACTTTACACATATGATATTAAAACTCCAATTAATCATATACATGAAACTAATATAAAAACTTCTAGTTATTAATAAATTTTTCTTCCAGATGTTTTATATTTATGCCAGCCTTTAAATCAACTCACTTAAAGTACTTGAGGTGTGAATGTATGCATGCATATGTAGACGTGCGTTAATTCTGATGTGTGTGAATGTGAGTCTACATGGCTCCAAATGTACTAATAATACCGATGAAAAGAAAGAGATGGAGCTTCATGACTTTTATGTGATTTGTTTAGTAATATCTTCTTCAACTACTGAGAAGGCTACCCTCTTTTCAAAAGCCAACAACTTTCCTTTGTCCTCATTAAAAGTAAATGAAAAAAAAATCACGCTAATCTATTTCTAAATAGTAAATTCATTTTCTACTAAAGTTGTTTTTCTTCAATATAAATGAATCCCAGAAGGCAGAGAAAAAAATGTAATAAAAAAAACAAAGATTTTTATATGTTACAGGAAATATCTCCCAACAGATCTTTCTCCATGCTTGAATTGACTTATTAAAGTAGGAAGAGCATATGTACCGCATGGAAAGTCACCATGGCCCTCAGTAGTGTCTCCAGCCCATTGCTATGACATCACCAATGGAATGCCCCAATTTTCACATGGGCACATGGGCACATATTTTTATATTCAAGGTGCTGCACAGTATTATTTGAGTCAACTCACAAACAGTTTTTTAATATTTCCCACTCATAGCCTGAGAAGAGTAATTTTCATAAACACCGTTGCATCATAATTGTAACAAATCTTTTCCTTTTCTGACATGCCTGAAGTATAAGTGATTTCTCCCTTGGGCTTGAGGCTGGTTTTACTCTCACAAAACTAGTGTGTGTGTGTGTGTGTGTGTGTGTGTGTGTGTGTGTGTGTGTGTGTATACATACACATGTATATATACATACATATATATGTATGTATAATTTCATCACTTCATCAACACACAGACCTTTCTCCAGAAGGGTCAAGTGCAGGAGTAGACACTTCTTTAGTGCACTCAGACCTATTGTATTCCACTTTTTCAAATACTCTCCATCTGTAGTCACTGGATTAGAACTCACCAAGCTCTTACCCATAAGACTGGTGATTTTCTCAGTCTATCAGGAGGATTTAAATGACCCAACCAGAACCACCTTTGTGCATGGAAATAATTGTCTGAACTGTCATCCAGAGATGATACCAACTAAGATGGCATCATGCCGCCTTTACAGGAAATAAAATAGTATGGTCGTAAATGCTCAGGTCAGAATCCTCAATTTTCCAAGGAAAAGAATGTAACCCTTCACCCTTTTTTTCTTTTTCTTTTTCTTTTCTTTCTTTTTCTTTTTCTTTTTCTTTTTCTTTTTCTTTCCTTTCTTTCTCTCTTTCTTTCTTTCTTTCTTTCTTTCTTTCTTTCTTTCTTTCTTTCTTTCTTTCTTTCCCAAGAAAGTAGACACAGAAAGATGGTTCCTTTCTGGGGATATCTGCATTAAGTAGTAAGCTACTTTTGGAAGTGTAAGAACAGATAGGAATTTATTTCTTCCTATTAGAAATATCAGACACTCACAGGTGGTGAGGAAACAGCAGGAATCAGGCACTGGACTGCCCAGCTTGTTGATCTGCCTTTGCAATAAAACACTATTCTTTGAACACTGAGAGTGAACAAGAAAGCTAAAAACATGAGATGAGATTACAAAACCACAGTAGTGTGTCTTGATTTGATTGAGTGTTAGGAATAGCCACAGCAGCACTGGTGACAACAGTGGTAAGGCATCGTGGACAACTTACCCAGAGAGAGTATGAAGGTCCCTCTGCTCCAACCACAGGGACTCGGCTTTCCTTCCTGGTGGAGTTGTGCATCTCTGTGATGATTGCCTGTTGACATTTGACAAGGTCAATTATCATGTTGGGACCACGTGCTCCCCTATTATACCACCAGAGTCCTCACCAGGGCCAACTGTAAGAGGAGACAAGTTTCACTTACTTGTCTTTTCTTCATGTGTCATGATGCCTTTGCCATAACCAAATAATATACTTTCCAATATTGGAATTTTAAGGGCGGTAGAGAAAACAGCATATTTGGGCTACTGTGTGCCTTATTACAAGTCTGTAACCAGTTTTACAGGACACCAAGCATCATGGAGGACATGCCATCTGTCTGCTGAGTTCAAGTATAGTGTCGACATTTGCTGAGTAATAATAGCATGCTCACCTGAAATATACTATTGTGATTGGTGTTAATGTTGCCTTGCCTCTACTTGGAATCACCTGAGTAAGGAATCTAACCTGACAAAGCAGCTTCATTGCCTTGATTGATGAAGAGAGACCCATCCTGTGTGGGCAGCACCTTCTGGTAGCAACCCAGATAACAATCTATGGTAGATGGAAGATTATCTTGTCTTTTGTTTGCTTGCTTGGCTTTCCCTCTTCCCATCAATTGAATTGGTTTTATTTAACCTGTCGCTGCAACTGAATCCCTTTGCTGATAGCAGAAGCAGTGTTTCCATGCTTTCACTATGAACCTGCTGGACAGTCGTTCTCCAGGGACCTTCTGTTTTCCGATTTGGACTACGGAAGCACCCTGCCTTCACATGCACTGAATAACTACCAGTTGTTGCTCCCCTCCTCCCACCGAGGGACAGCTATTGTGGGGCGACTCTAACTTTTAAAGGCGCCCACCTCAAGGACCAAGTAATTACTAGAGTCTCCAGTTCTTAGGTGTGATTTAGCTCTTCTTGCTATTTTAATGCTGACTTAATGAACTGAGTTCATATTTATTAAGAGAATGCTAACACAGATCCTAAGCATTTTACAAGGCAACTTTTCATATGATGTTTGGACTCTTTCTCAAGCACCCTAGAAGGAGGATGTGCACTTTACTTACAAATCAATCCGTGGCTTATTAATTCATATGAGGTTAACACAGAAGCTGGGCTCTTTGATATTCTGCTCCCTGTTCAGAGCTTCATTAAAGCTTTCCTTTCAGGAGGCATGACTAAAGCATTTTGGCTTGCGTGTACAGATCTTGCCATGTAACTTGCAAATACTCAAAAAAAAAAAATTGGGAAGTTTTGATACTTAATTACAAAGATTAACAACTGCTCTAATATCACGGATGTTCAAATTCTCATTAGATACTTTTGATGTTGGGCATATTGTGTGCATCAGTGGGCACAGAAGGTCCATTTGGCTTAGCTTGTCACTGCACCCCCAACATGCACCCAATTACCTGGGTGCAGTAGGAGTAGAGGTCACAGCGCTCCCAAACAGCTCTTTCATCTGAGAGTGAAGATGAAAAACAAGCAGCAACTCGCCCTGTATTGTGCACTGGCTCTTTGTTTTATCTTTTAAAGGTTTGATGTTTGATAATGAATAAATTAGAATAAAATATGAATGCACCCTCTGTAAGGACCCAGCAGGAAACTTTAGCTGTTGAGCCAGATCTCAATCAGCAAATAAAGGGGGTGCTTCTGGCACTAAGGCTAAGCCTGGGAAGCCTGCTTGTTTATAAGAGAATTGAAGATGAAAGAGGAAGTGCTCGTGCGGGCTGTGTGTGTGTGTGTGTGTGTGTGTGTGTGTGTGTAGGAGAGTCAGTAAATGGAAGGGGAAAGTCTCCACTTCTCTGAAGCACCACAGCTTCTATAGCCAGTGCTAAGTAATGCCTTCACCACCTAAGCTACTGTAAAAACACTGATGATTCATTGATCCCTTACTCTTGATTAAATTGGCATGCATGCGTTATTAATAATGCACATGGTGTGTTGCCATTTGAGGACTGAACATATTTGAAAGCTCATAAATGCTGTAACATATTTACATTGCTGTATAAACTTACTCTCATAGAAGAAACTTGAGCTGTTTACAAAAATGCAGATCGTACGGCAAGAGGCTTTGATGGAATGATCCGCCCTGAGTCGTGGACACTGTGTTAGCACTTACTTTCCAATGTTGCCACATTTGTATGGTTCTCTCTTCCCACATCCTCCAGGGGCATTATGTCCTTGAAAAGTTGCCCAGATCCCTACTCTGAGGACAGTTCCATCTAAAGCCAGCAGCTGAGCCTAATAGCTTTGCGTACCTGATAACACAAGTCTCTTGCCATTACCAGTGCCCACATCTCACTCCCCAAGGGAACTGTCACATTAAGTTAGCAACTCCCAACTGCTCCTGAGACATTCAGCTTTAAATGAAAACTCTCTTTGTACTTATAGCCCTCCCTCCCTCCAGGCATACCTGAAAAGAAGAGGTAAAGCTATGCTGCAGGCTTATGTTCAAAGCTTTTTAGAGTTCTTTGGGGGAGTGGGCAGTGAGAATGTCACGCAAAGATCTTCTCTTGGTATTTTCTCCATTTTTACTGTGTCCTTTTTTCCATTACGTTTTAGACTGTAAAATACTGATGCAGTAAGTTTGAGGAAAGACTGTGACACAAGTGGTGTGTGTGTGTGTGTGTGTGTGTGTGTGTGTGTGTGTGTTAGTTCTTTATCATTTCGCTAGATAGCATGTGACATTCTTAAACAAAAGTAAAACCACAGAAGACGCAGGAAATTTATCTGTGTACATCTCATTCATCTCCTGTCTCTATACCTAGAGCCTTTTAAATGCTAGACTCTACTTCAAGTAGTACAAAAGGTAACTGTTAAGTGAAAGAAGTCTGAATTTCCATTTACCAATGGAGAGAATTTTGAGTGAAGTTGCTTCCCTGAGTAACACCTTGTGAGTAGCATTCAGGCATTGCCTGCATGGAGCAGGAAGCACCTTCTGGCTACCCTGCGGCCTGAGCATACCATACAGCCAGTTTTCATCCCTGTGCACATCCCAATTTTACCTGAAGAGTCACCTCTGCCAATGCAGGCTCAATTATTTTAAGTACAGTCTATAAAGGACATAGCAAAATATATGTAGCAAGCTCATTACTGTAGTGCATGCACAGTGTAATTTAGCATTTGGTTTGCAACTTATGATAAGGATGTTTTCTTTAGTAAGAAATGGGAAGATAATAACCTCTGAAACAGTGGGACCTAATGACATTAAGAAAATAAAGGAGGATTTTCCCCCTATTCCTTTGTGAGAATTTTTAGACAGTTTATATTTTTAGATAGTTTAATAATTAGGGTTTCTTAGAGGTATAGACTATAAACAAGGCAACATAAAAATATAATAAATTGAAAATAGTATTTTTCTCTCTCTAATATAAATCCCATACATTGAGTTTCATTTTCTCTTGACTGTATTGTACACCATCATTATCTGTCACGTAGTAGCACTCGTGTCTGAAGGTATGGTTGCCTAGAGCAAGTAAGTATACGCGGGGAAGCCCTTTATTCTCCTCAAGGAATTTTCTGAATTCCAATAGTGAAGGATGTGTGTGGCTGGGTGACTGGCAAACTGTTAGAAAAAGCAACAGGCTAGGAAATGTGTCATAGTAAACAAGCAACAGGTTGTAGTTCTTTATAATTTCACTAGGTGGCATGTGACTTGCTTTGAGCAGAAGTAAAACTACAGGACAGCCAAGACATGATGGTTAAAGGAAAAAAGAGCGGTGACCCAGTCATCTGCATTCATTCAATTGCCTGTCTGTCTGGGCAGCTCACAGCTCAGATAGCTAATATGTGTACTAGGCATCACATGATATAGCTTACGAACAAGTGATGTACTCAGTTAAAACATGGCCCGCCCTGAAAACACATACATAAAAGTAACACTATAAGGAATGAACAGGTTGTATTTATATATTTAGGAATATATGTACACACACACACACACACACACACACACACACACACACACACACACATCAACTAAGGAGCATCTTCCCATATGATTCTAGCTTGTATTAAATTGACATAAAACAAAAACAAACAAAATAATAATTAGTGTATATCACAGGTTTTGCAGCACAAACAGGACCCAGGAAGTTAGTCCAACCACCTCAGAGGAAATGGAGAAGGCTTCCCTCGCTTCTGTTTAGATGTGGGGGAACCCATGCCAGGGTCTGAGTAAATCTACAATGGTCCTTCCAGAGACCATAAATGCAAAACCCCCACCCCCATCCCGACTGAAGCAACCCCTCCATTCTAGTGCCGCAAATAGTTGGAAGCAAATCAAATCCTCAGAACAAGCAGGTGTGTCTGCTTGAAATCATTTCTACAAAGAGCTTTTGGAGTTAGACACCCCAAAAGTTCAAATAGCTAGGGTAGCCCTCCAGAGGCCACAAGTATCACCAGCAAGGCATGATGGAACTGTACTAGCTATGCCCGAAGTGAAAACCAGGGTGAAGTTTTTGAAGGAAAATTGAAAACTTTTAAAACTGAAAAATATCAGGGAAAACACTAATGGAGACTCATTCGATACTTTATTCATGGACTTCAAATTAAAAACTTTAAAGCTTTGTTCACTAAAGCTAAGGGAAGATGCATTACATGTTATATAAAAAGGCAAAAATTAATAACAGTAAAATAAAAATGTGAGAAACCTAGATGCGATAAACACAGAGAGCTGGATGAGAGTGTTTGATGTGAGTTCAGTTGTGACTCTAAAGAACAGGGAACCAAAGCTGGGTGTGGTGGCGCACACCTTTAATCCCAGCACTTGGGAGGCAGAGGCAGGTGGATCACTGTGATTTCAAGGCCAGCCTGGTCTACAAAATGAGACCAAGACAGCCAAGGCTAACACAGAGAGACCCTGTCTCGGAACAACAACAACAACACAACAAAAAAAAAAAAAAAAAAAAAAAAAAAAAAAGGAACAGGGAACCAAACTGAAGGAGAATGACATCTGAAGAGATGCTAGATACAATCTTGGCAACACTGAAGGGGATTATACAATATTTCCCTCAACCAAGGAAAATAGAAGAGAGAAGATTTTAAAGTGACAGGAGTATTCAAAGTACTTTATAGATTTTATTTTAATATTTCGCACTTAAGTTGAAATATCATCTCTATAGTTATGAAAGAAAGTGATTTGGAGGATGGGGTCTTGAAATGACACAGGCTAGAGGTCTGGACCACTTTGTTTTCTCCTCCAGTTAAAGAATTTAAAGGCAGGAAATAATCTGAATCACAACAGACAGCAGCTGAGAAATCTCAAGTCTCTCAGACACCACAGGCTGCAGAGTGTATTTAATGAGTATTTCAAACGGGTGAGCAGAATCTTTGGTCATGCTCCTAGATCTGAAATGACCTAATTTATGAGGGAAAAAATGGTTTACAAGTAAATTTATCATTTTCTCCACATGAAAGCCCTTCTTAAATCACATAGTTGCACCACACACAGCACAAGAAACAAGTTTAGGCTGAATCATAACCTAAGCTCTGTGTCTGGATTGGACCCTCATCCTAGAAGTGCTGGCCTTCCTAACCTTCTCCGCTAAAGGAGAGCTGTGCAGTTACCACGATTTCATTAAACTGGTTGATTGTGGCTCAGAGTTCACTTTCAACTGTGAGTCTGCACTGACTCAGCCTTCAGGACACAGGTGGCCCACTGTAATGTGGTTCCTCCTGATGACACTCCAGCCCTTCTCCCTCTGGCATACAACCCCTTGCCAAGAAGACCCTGGGAAGGCACACCAGTTCATGCTTTCTGCAGACTTTGAGAACAAAGCAATGTTTATCTATCCTCAAATTCTGTTCTGTAAATCTAACGGATTTATGTCCTTTTCTTTTCCAAAACTTTTTTTCCTGAAAAGAAGAAGAAGAAGAAGAAGAAGAAGAAGAAGAAGAAGAAGAAGAAGAAGAGAAGAAGAAGAAGAAGAAGAAGAAGAAGAAGTTCTCTTTCTAAATAATTATCTGCCTTATTTTTACTGGTTCCCTAAATGGGAAGATTAAATTTAATGACTATACGTGCATTTCAAACCAAGTGTCATGCTTGTTATTTAAGACTTACTGAGGGAATGAGCAAATATCCATTTTGTGAGCACAGCCAGATAGAAAGTACAACAGAGCTGCGTTTAAAAACGTAGAGTGGAGAATGTCCTAGATGCAGTAGGGTGTGTTGGGCAGTATTTTAGTTCCTAGCCTGGCCTTCACCACACACTCCCCACTTCATGCCCATACATAGGAGACTTAGGAATGTCATTCAAAACAAACAAACAAAAACATCAAAAAAAAAATCTCCACTCCTTTGAAGTCTGAGACAGTAGGCATCTTGTAAACTCCCATCTCAAATCACCAATCTCTTCTCTGTACCAGAGAACCCACGTGTAACTACTGAATTAATAATGGGCTAAGGGGAAAAGAAAATAAATCAGTAGTTGACCTTAACAACGTAGAATAAGATGAAATAGACACTGGAATAAAAGCACAGGGTTTTAAGAGAATTAAAGGGAAGTAATGCTCTCCTTACCTAGAGAGTTGTATTAAAACTGGTGAGAATAAAGGTTGCCCAAGGGCACTGGAAGATGAACTGAGCTACCCAACATACTGGCTCCTGTTCTGGAAAGGAGCCACAGATGTGTTACATGATGAAAGAGAGGCAGCATGGTTGGACAACAGCGGGGTTTTGAGTGTTGAAACACGTTGGAAGCTTAGCTGTCAAAGGACATGATCAAAGACGAGCTACCAAAGCAAATGGCATGAATTCACTGGCGTGTGTGTGTGTGTGTGTGTGTGTGTGTGTGTGTGTGTGTGTGTGTGCGTGCGCGCGCACGCCATCCAAATATCCACAGTGAAATTTTCTGCTTTCAAAATGGTTTAAAGTGGAAGGATAGTAAAATATACAGTATGATTCAAACAATATGCCTCATATATCTGAGAAGTGGTATTCTGTTTCTTCAAGGGGTGTCATCTTTGTATTATGAAAAATAAACCAAAAAATTTTTTTCTGGCCATTTAAGTCAGTTAATGGTAGACCAAACTTTCTAGGTATACAATTTATAAATTTGTTATACACTACACAATCTTACTGCTTAACAACAGAAGAAATTAAAGTTGGAATATATGGTTTTTATACTTCCCTACAACTACCAAAAAAAAAAAAAAAAAAAAAATCAAACTCCTCCTAATTACCAGAAGACATCTTAAATTATTTCAAGGGACCCAAATCAACTGGGTGATCAATTGGGTTTATAAACAAATCTGGCCTCTAACTTCAGGGCCAGGAGATTTTTCTGGAGTTTGTTCTTGGGGAACCTCTGAAGCCAGCACCTCCCCCGATGCTGACACACTGTCACAGCTGAAGGAAATCCTTCATTCATGATTAGGTGCCTTACCTCTCAGCAGGAGCTTGAGCAGAAACACAGAGCACACCCGGAGTGCCTCAGCTGACCTGAATATAGATGAAGTGACAACTCCAAAGATGTCACTGGTTCCTCAAAGTAAGCAGTGAGCTGAAGGGCAAGGAACACTAGAGTTATGTCCTCCGCAATTCCTTTTCTTTTTGACTTTGGGACAGACTAATCCCTCAATTTCTCAGTTAGGCCCTTCTTTCTCTAGGTACCGTTATGAATAGGGAGATTTCAAAGATGCCTAAGAAATGATGGCATCGTATTTCACAATGCAATCTGTTCATAGGACCTTGTTGACATTTTGAGACTTGAAATTTCAAGACTTGTCACTTTGCCTTTGATGTTATTTTCTTTTTAAATCAAGTTACATACATAAATCAGTCATCCTTGCAAAGTCTTAGAGAAAGATATCCAGTCACCGATCTTGGCAAGACTCACTAAAGGCCCCTGGGCTGGAACAAATAGGAAAACTGTTTTCCCAAGGACTTTCTCTCTCTCCTCTTTGCTTTGCTTGCTCCTCTGTGCCATCCCTCCTGACGAATAAGAATCCCAAAGACTGTCTAGTGTGCTAATAGATAAACACACATGTTTTTCTATTACTCTTCTAAAACATGCTTAGGTATCAAAACAATTGTAAATGGGTTTTACTAATTTAGTGAGAATCTAATCCAAGGCCAATGACATAACACTGTCTACTGCATAGCAGCCACAAAAAGACAATGTATAAAACAAAATATTCTATTTATAAAAGCTACATATAACTCAAAGTAAACGTCCTACAGAAATGAGTTCAGAGAAAAGCTACAAGCAGAAAAGGAATGCCTTTTGCTAATTCTCTGAAGTCCTCCTACACACGGTTGAAACATATATTATATATAACTTTAATATGCTTTAAGCACATTCATAAAAATTTAGTGAATGTCCAAACTGCTCTTAAACATACTCAACAGCATTGTATTTCTAGATTTGTGAAAATTCCACTTGTGTACTTGCAATAAGCCCAATTTGTCAAATGTCTTCAAAGGATATTAATAGTTAACTAGAATTAGCATTTCTCTTTTAAATAGATATTCCTATATCCTATATCTTTTAAAAGGTCAAAATATACAGGCTAAAATAACCCAAACATTCTTTTTTTAAAAAAAGGTTTATTTATTTATGATGTATAGAGTGTTCTTGCCAAAAGAGAGCATCAGATCTCATTATAGATGCTTATTAGCCACCATGTCATTGCTGGGAATTGAACTCAGGACCTCTAGAAGATAAGCCAATGCCCTTAACTGCTGAGCCATTTTTCTAGCCACCCACTCTAAATATTCTTATAGTGCTAAATCTGTGAATTCAGTAGAGTTAGTGTTATTTACTATGGTAAAAATATTGGGCTCAAGGCTGAATTAATGCTGCCATCTAACTGCAGTCATACCATCTTGATGCTACAATATATTTGCATAGAGTCTCCTTATAATCAAACTAAAATCAAAAAGGAGATTTTCGCTCGTGTTCCTATTACATAAACTAGACTCAATTGTGTATTTTTTCCTTGACTTACTCCCCTTGGGATAAATGTTTAAACTCAATTCTCATATCAATAAGAGTATATTACGTACCAGGCATCGAGCTACACAATTTCACATATGTTATATGGATTAATTTTTAAATGCTAAAAAAAAACCCTTAGTTTCATACAAGTAAAAAAGACATTTGCTGTGAGGTTTAAATCTACTAAATGCTCATTTTAGGTTACATTGAATGTGAATTAATGTATTTACAGAGACAGTGTTCTCAGAAAGGTTTCGGCTCCACTGTCTGATTAGATATAGTTGCCATGCTCCTGGAAACAAAGTGAGTGTGTTTCACATCTGTCATGTGTTCACTGGAGTTACCACTGTCCTGATATAATGGGCATTTGTTTTACTTATCTTCATCCTGTAGCCCTGGAGTCTGTGGTTTCTTTAGGGTAGAGAAGAAGGCACATTGTTAACAGCGCTGTTTCCACTTTGATCTTTATCACCACACTTCTGCTGGATCTTACATGCTTTTCCATCACACAGCTCCAGTCTGCATGCTATCTGTACTGTACACACTGGAGGAAATGCCAATTTACTAGGACAAGCCATGAGTGCCCACAAGTGCCTGCAGTTGAAACCTCTGTCATTCTGTATTTTTTCCATGGCATGTTGTTTAGGGATGTTAAGCACAGCTTGACTACAGCCCTGCTCCTTGGTGCCTCTAGCACTTACTCACTTTGTGCCAGTGCTCACTCCCAATTCATATCTTTCCCCTACAAACTGTTGTTACTGCTGTAGAACAGTTCGCTAATGGTGCACAGCTTAGAAAAACAAAGGTTCTCCTTTCAGGGGACCTTGTTCCTCTTCCCCCGACTTCAGAATTTTTTTTTTTTCTGCTCTGCTTTGTAGGCAAACTTCACTTCACAGAAGCCGAATTTCTATGCCCAGCATGTATTTCTCCAGCGCTCACCCATGCTTCAGTTCCCTCTAAACTGACTTCTGCCTTCAACATATCCTGTCAAAATAGAAACCACTATCGTCAGCCTCCACTTCCCCAGTCCAGTTAGAGAATTTACCATGTTGTTCCAACACTCAATGTAGTCCCCCTTGACACACTGTTCTCATATAGCGTGCTCTAACTTTGACAAACCTCCACACTCCTGCTGAGGATTCTTTTCTTCAAGTCTGGCTCCCCCTGTCAGAGGTCTAGGGGAGGGGAATACCACAGAAGAGGGAGGGAGGGCAGGAAGGGGAAGAGTGAGGGGATTACAACCAGGATGTAATGTGAATAAATGAAGAAGAAGAAGAAGAAGAAGAAGAAGAAGAAGAAGAAGAAGAAGAAGAAGAAGAAGAAGAACAAGAACAAGAACAAGAAGAACAAGAAGAACAAGAAGAAGAACAAGAACAAGAAGAACAAGAAGAAGAAGAGCAAGAAGAACAAGAACAAGAACAAGAAGAACAAGAACAAGAACAAGAAGAACAAGAACAAGAAGAACAAGAACAAGAAGAACAAGAAAAAAACTAGATCTTAGACCTTTTTCCTCTGTGTTCTGTCTTTGGATTTCTTGGTTTCATATTTTGCCTGTATCACAAATATCATAAAACACTACTTGTCAAGCTGGAGGCTCTAACTGGAAAAGTAACATTCAGGGCATTTCACTCAGTAGAGAAACATTTTACTTTTTAAAAAAAGTGACATGGCAAAGGCAAAAAAAAAAAAAAAAAAAAAAAAAAAATAGTGACATGGCATCTATGGCTCTGATTTAGGAAACATGAGCACATGCAGGAAGTCAATATGGGGGAAGGTAGCACCCCATATACTTCTTTGTAGACATGCTACAACTCGTACCACCTTCAGAAACAGGAAATGAGACTATCAGCTGAAGTAATCTAGGACTGGACCCAGGCCCCTATCACATCCCAAGACAGCTCTTTCAATAATTCAAAGGAATGCTGGGGTAGTTCTGTTATATAGTATCAAATTTCAAACAGGATCAACTCTAGTCCCCTCAATTCCATTTAATACAAATTTACTACAAATATAATCAAAATTACACAGATAATATCTGTGAGGATATTTATTATAATTAAGCACTGTGGGCATGGGAGCACTACTAAATATTGAGAAGTATGTGTGTATGTGTTCCAATTAAGTGAAAAAAAAAGTTATGCATATAAAAATGAAACCAGGAAATAGAAACGACATACAGCAAAATATCAATAACAATAGTGTCTGTATAGTCAATTTTCTGTAGCATTCTTCTGTGTTTCTATACACTAAAATAACTCAATAATTATGCATTATATTATCACTGTAAATTTTAATGGGATGTATAACAGACTTGTCTAAATTGTCCAAAAGCATTTTTTTCACTGAGGGACATGGCAGCAGACGTTCTTGCTGTTTGGACACTGCTGCTGAGAGCCACTTTACTCTAATATTAGACGTTTGTCTCACTATAAATTAAATCTTAGACATTGAAGTAATGTATTCCTTCAATACATGCAATGGCTTGTCATATAAATTCCAAGGAAGTTAAGGATATCTTTGAAGTATACCTCCTCCATATGCAAGCATGTAACTGTTTTTTAATTAGAAATGAACAAAATACCCAATTAGTGGTATTAGTATATTAACATGTTAATGTCACCAGCATATTAATATTACCACATAAATATCACTGCCAACCTTACATTAACACTACCCTGATATTAACTTAGTCAAGTTACTCTTGTTGTTGTAAATAATCGCATGTCATTAACATGGTATTTCATTTGAATTGGCTCTTAGTAAAAGGTCACTTGCGTTTTAGCTTTGATGATGATAGACAACAATAAAAAAAATATCTGGGCGTGAACTATGTGTTAAGCTCAGCACTAGGCTGCTTAAATGAAAAACACCCTCTAATAGTGTTGCCGACATTAGTCCAAGAATAACTCCAGTGTTAGTTATAAATTCTGCTAGGGCTCCCTTTTAAAAAAAAGGGGGGGGTGATATTACTAGAGATCAAATATAACTCTGTATAACCTCATAGTCCATCACCACTACTATTCTCCTCCATGCCTTGTATAATTAATACATGTGATTAAAAGTTTGAAATAAAATATTTAGAGTCAAATCAATGAAAGGCCCCTCCATCTCATGCCCGCTTCCTTAAATCTGTCGTTGTTAGTCTTTGTTTCTTTTGTTTGTTCCACTAAAGCCTTAGGAAGTCAGCTGTCTGTCGTTCATCACACCAGGCAGAGCAGAATCAACATCTTCCAACTAATGACATTTGAGATAAGCTGAGAAAGTAGCTCTCTAATCCTAAACTTACCCAAGTCTGAACTTCAAAGAAGTGAGGCATGTCAGCTGGTAGCGGTTACCTGAAGATCAGTTCATCTTGCCTTTAATTAAATGATTAGATGCACTGCCACTGAATACACTTAGCGTGGAAAGTGAGAAGCCTTGGAGTAAAAGGAGGATGTGCGTTGGATGGGAAAAGATACGCTTGGAGATTAAATGTTAACCTCTTTAATGTGGACAGTGAGACTTTCCTGAGACGTGTAAAAGAAGTTTACTCTTTAAGCTACAGAAAGACTCAGTTGTTCTGAGGCATTGTTCCTTTTGTTAGAATCTTACAAGTCATTGCCTGGTACAATTTCAGCTGGAAGTGCACTGCTAAAATAGTAGCATTCTTCCCTTAACAACTGAAAATGATTAAAAGCACATTCCAAAATAGTTCAGTTACTACCTCGTATGTTCACCCCGAGCTACACTGGCTTTATCCAGAGGGTAGTGTCACAGCATTTTCTCCAACACTCAGGACTATGCATTTAAACTCTCTATTTCGCTGAGCTAATATGCAACCTGAAAAAGTAGTTGTCAGATGGCTATGATTATGGGTAATTACAATAAATAATAAACAAATGTTAGTTTCTTTAAAAAACAACGGTGAGTTGTTGCGCGATGTATAACCAATGATTGTTAATACAGTTATTTAGTTGTTCTAGGAAAAAAAAAATTAAAAGCATAAGCTCAAGATTTCCAAAGCCAACAATGCACTATAATTAATTCTTTTACAGTTTTACTAGAGATAAATCACTATAATTATGCTTCACAGATGTTACATGAGTCCTCATTTGTTTGAGGTTGTGCTTTATGCAGTAAGTACGCAGAGAGGTCTTTTACACTGTACATTTCATTTTTAGGTTGTAATAAAATTAGTTAATTCTACTAAATGATTTAATATTAAAATTGGCCCATGTGCATATATTTTTAAGCAAAAAGGGGGGATTAATCAGTATCTTGGATTATTAACCCATGAAAAATGATGCAAAGATTTATCAATCTGTCGTTAGAAAATCAAGTTGGGTCTAATTTAGGAGTTTCCCCCTTACTGAAGAGCTTTCACAGTATTGGGAGGTGCTGTGCAAGCTATTTTGTGAGAAAAGTCTCCACTTACCTTACCCAGAGGTGGACCTAATGAGCAGCAGCCATGGCTTCCCCGGCAAGCTATGCCCTCTGATGCAGTAGTGTGAAATGACTCTTATGGAGTCATTATTATGACTTATTGTGGATTGTTATGCCCTTATAATTGGATCTGAGGCCCACTCCAGAGAGGATACTTGCACCCGGTACTATGGTTAAAAAAAACTTATGGCTGAGTAAGTCACAGATCTTAGGGGAAGAGCCTACATTACCTGTTTTGCTAAATGGAACTTGATGGTGGTGTCAAGTTCCTTTCTAAATTCTTCTGTTTTCACCAACAGATTAACTCTATTCTCTGCATCCATCAGAGAAGCCCATTTTTGATGTGGGTGGTGATTAATATGGAGACCGATAATTGATGCAAACACAGGGAATGAATATATGGCTCTGAGTGCTTGAACCCAAAAGACACTGGTCTATTACTCCTTCCAAGGCTCAGAGGATTCGGCAGAAGTAAGAGCAGAAAGATTCTAAGAGCTAGAGTGTCGGCAGGAATACTGTGAGACGGCGTCTTCTGGACCTGACAGGCCATTTCACGCCATGGCAGTTATTCATTTTGCACAAGATCTGCACAAGATTGGAACATCACTGTTTCAAAATGCATGGGTGAAAAACTTACAAAACCTTACCCCTCACAGAGGGATTATGTTCCCTTCCTGAGTCTAGGAACTGGGGAGTCATTTTTTTCAATGGTTCAACCACTAATAAATTGCCCATGTTTTTGTAGATCTCTCTCTTCTCGTGTAAGCAATCATAACTAAACTCAGTGAGCCAAAAAGCTAAATGAATAAATAAATATATAAAATAAGAGGGTTTTCATGAAATAAGAGAGTTTTCAGCAGTGGGGTTAAGTGGATGAAATCTTAACACACACATATATATATACATATGAGTACATGTGTGAACCTGCCGAAGAATTTTTTTACATATTTTTAATTAATTTATTCTTGTTACATTTCAATGGTTATCCCATCCCTTGTATCCTCCCATTCTCCCGTCCCTCCCATTTTCCCCTTATTCCCCTCCCCTATGACTGTTCCTGAGGGGGATTACCTCCCCCTGTATGTGCTCATAGGGTATCAAGTCTCTTCTTGGTAACCTGCTGTCCTTCCTCTGAGTGCCACCAGGTCTCCCCCTCCAGGGGACATGGTCAAATGTGAGGCACCAGAGTATGTGAGAAAGTCATACCCCACTCTCCACTCAACTGTGGAGAATGTTCTGACCATTGGCTAGATCTGGGTAGGGGCTTAAAGTTTACCACCTATATTGTCCTCGGCTGGTGCCTTAGTTTGAGTGGGACCCCTGGCCCCAAATCTGCCTATCATAATGTTCTACTTGTAGGTTTCTAGGACCCTCTGGATCCTTCTACTTTGCTATTCTCCCATGCTTCTCTCATTTAGAGTCCCAATAGGATGTTCTCCCCTCTGTCCCAGTTTCCTGGTAAGTTCTCTCCAGAATTGAGCTCCACTGGCCAAAATAAAAGGCCTAAATATAACTATTTAAAGAAAACAATAAGCAAAAATAATTTTTATGCATATGTGTTCATGATCAACAAGAAGAGTCATCTACTCGAACAAGGACATGTGACATGTCTCAGGGGTGTAACATGGCTAATATATATATATTTCCTGAAAGGTTGCCTTGCAACTTTTTCCCATTAATAGTGTTTCTCTGTTTGCTAAGGTATGATTCCAGTAGAGTCAAACAGCCCATTATTAATAAGAGCAAGACCAGTTTCCTCACTTCCTGTTACTTGACACCTCAAAGCTGCAAGTGATCTAAAGATGTCTGAGTTCTGAAACAAATAAATAGAAAGAGACAGTTAGAAGGTCCTACTGAGACTAGTGGGTGGGAAAGAGTCAAGTTAACACAGACATTGGTCTGCCTTATGCCCATTGTTCCAACATCCCTTTCCCAAATCCTGACCTCAATCCTGCTACCTTGTTATTGTCATTGTCATTATCCTCAGCCTCTGAAATCAGCATTTGGATGAGATACTTTCCCTCTGTGTAAATGGCACTGTAGAGAATCATACTAATCTCAGAGCTGATTGGAATAAAGTAAGATACCAAACGAAAGATACGGGAGAAATAGTCTACAAAGACGGAAAACATCAGTGTCTCCTTTGTCTGAGCCTGAAGAAGTGGCATCCAGGTCCCCATTCTTTGAATCTAGGCTGATCTTATGATTGATTTTGATCAGTATCATGGCAGGTATACATAGATACATATATTTCTATGTTACACATATATACAATAGATCATCTATAGCAAGAAGAACCATGACACAATCAGGAATTATATAAATGTTACATTCTTAGTGTTTTGACTATTTGTATTGAGAGCCTTGAAGAAAACATCTTTCCTATCTCGGTGCATCTGAAATTCTGAATGTAAATCAATCTCCATCACATCTTGTCATTATCAACTTAGAACATCTATCTAGACCTAAAAATATCTTAACCCCTAAACAACTAGGCTTCATTGTAAAACTAAGCTACCTGGTCTTTAATTCCACCTTGAGAAGGAATAAACTTGATTACTTGAGTAAGTCAGGAGTGCAGGTTAGTAGCTTTCCAAATGAAGAGATGACAGAGACAGTTTGCTACCTGAATAGTCACCCAAAAGTCTCTATAATATTGGAGCATCTTCTTCAGTCTTCTGGCCCAGTATATCTGACAGACATATTTGTGAGGCAGGAACTATTGAGGACTTGCTTACCCCGTCTTGACAGAGTTTGGCCGTCAACTCTGCTTGCATCCAAGCTTGCCACTTTTTAGGCAGAATTCTGCCTGTGATAAAAATAAGCACATTTTGCCCAGTGGTTTGTGTGCCACATTTGAAGCCATCTCCATAAGGAGGTTCTTTGATACTCATCATCCTCTTTGAGGTAGGCTGGGTGTTGCCAGGAATTAACCTGTCTTGTTGTCAGTGAATCTTTAAAATAATAAAAATATTTTAAATGCTATATTCTGCATGTCTGTGAGGTTTTTGAAGACCTAATCTAACTATCCTAACTTATCTTTCTAGAGTCATATCTATCTGCTGCACCTAAGATGTATATTCATGTGATAAAAGTAGACTAGTGATTGACATGACCATGATTTGACCAGCTAACAATTAACTTGTATAACTTATTTATCCAAAACAGCTTATAATAGCACGTTTAAAGCATTGGATGTAAACATTGCATTATAATTGAGTTATATGGGTACAATACCTCATATTAAGGTAGAAAAAAATATATGTATTTATACATATGTACATGTATATATATACATACACATACATATATACATATATACACATATATACATATATGCATATATAATGGGTGTGAAGAATATTCTTACATTTGAATTCTATACCACTGTATCTAGAATTGAACTTATTTTGCATCTATATACAAAATTCTATACCAGTGAATTAAAAATAACCCTTTGAGTGTCAATTGAGGCATTAAGTTGAGGATAGATTCACTAATCTACTTTTTGTTCTATCTTCCCTATATATTTTTATATTTCCCCTTCTTTCTTTTCAACCCCTTTCTCCAAACGTAAGAATGTAAGATAAAGGAAAAAAGAGAGATCACTGAGTCTAACCTTGTTTTCTTTCTAAATAAGACCTGTAATAACTGGTAACCAACTACCATTGATAATAACCCTCTATAGCCCAAGAAAGCAACCAAAAACCTCCCCAAACCCCCTTAAAGGAAATGGAGTGTCATTCTCTTAAGGTTTCATCCAGCTGACTTGGGATGAATAATACCTTTGTAGGGGCCCAAATAAAATTGGGAAAATGGTTAGGAATGGCATTTGGGTTCCAGTTTCTGAATGTTGAGAAATTCCAGGCTTAATTAGAGTCCTGTGTGGGACAGTCTGAAATGCTGGACCAAATGGAGTTTTAAGCTTTCTTTGAAAGTGTCCTGGGAGCTGTCTTGTTCTGATGAGGAACAACAATTGAAACACTTGGTGCTGGAACATGAAGGATACAGGATGTCAGTGTCCAGCATGCTGAGAGGAATGCATCCTGTCAGGTCTGATCCAATGTCAGTGTCCGGTTGTTTGAGTCCAGACATTAAGGCACCTTATGGATTATCAGTTCGCTCTCGAATCTCACCTGCCACTTGAATTCTGATTGTCCCGGAGAAACAGAAGACTCAAAAGGGAAGGGCAGAACCAGGTGACCCCAGCCATCCCAGCCTTCTCAAATGATGCCATGAACATTTGAATGAGGCTATCTTCAACTTTCCAGAAGATTCTGCATACAGTCAAACAACTTCATGGGGGAAATCTAATCAGCCTCAGAACCGGGAGAAGAAATGTTGGTAGCTAAAGGACCTCTAATTTCTGGGAAAGTTTCTACGTGGCAGTTGGTAACCGACACTGATTCCTACTCCACATGACACAGCACAAAGTCTCACTTCATCTCTACTCCTTCAGTGAATCTGCTTTTATCACAATGCCTCGGCTATACTCCATACCTTCTGAGAGTGTCTTCCAATGCTATTTCCAAGGCACCATCCTTCTGATTCCTTCTAGTGTTATTCCCTTTATGTTTCCAGTGTTAATGTCTTAACTCATCAGGAAATAGGAATGCCTTATGGATTTGTTTTCATTTTTATGGTAGGTGTAGTTATCTTTGCTGCTACCATTTGCATGCTGTGCTTCTTTGTCCACCTATTTATAACTCTCCAAAATGTCTGATTCAGGGCACTCCCATTATGCCATTCACAATCTCATCTTCAACCATGTGTTGGAAATTTTTATTGTGATCAATCAACTCTCTTTACTCTGTCAGATGGCTGTGGCACTCAAGCTAGTGTGCCTAGAACCTGCAGGGCCTGGAGGAACCCAGGCCTCTTTGATCACTGATCTGTTGGCCACTGTCGTCATGTGGAAGACTTCTGCTTGTTTTGTACGTTGTGAATCAAACCTCCATAAAACTGCCCTTCACCTAGACGCCCCATCCTTCCTCCTTCTGCCTCCTCCTCTCATCAGAATTATTGCCACCTGTCACTTCCCTTGCCTATTTACACTTTGTGTCTTAAGGGTTTGCAGCAAAAACTAACCTGTGACAGCCACTAAACTTTTTGAATGTAGGAATAAATATGTATGGAAAAGAAATGACCGTTGAGGCTGATGGAGGACAGAAATTGAAAACTGCTACTATTCTATGTGGGGCTCTTTTTCATCCTGGGAAAACTGACTTTTGTTCACATCTAACAGGGGGGAAAAGCAAAACAAAACAGAGTCCCTTTCATTGAAGTTAAGGAGGTATCACTGGAGAGCACCGGAGCGATCTGTCAGCACTCTCCATAGTTAAGGATCGGCAAGTGTCTGTAAGATCAAAAGTACTTCAAAGTGTCCCTCTTTCAGAGTCTCTGGCAAGATATTTCACTATAAACTCCCTAGAAATTTTAACAAAACAGGAGAAACCAGCAATAGTAAACTCTGCATAAATCTTAGTGCTATAGGCGTCTCGTAATGCGGGAAGATATCAGGTGTTTCTGCTTAGCGTTTCCTTAACACGTGCAGCTCGCATGGATCAACTAGTCACAGCATCACTGTTTGTGTCGAAACAGGAAAAATCAAAGGGAAAGCAAATGCAGAACATTTGTGAACTTCGAAACGTTTGGTTTTAAGATCGTGCCAATAAAAAAATTAGCTCTCCATGGGCACGGGAGCTCATGCCTTTAATCCCAGTACTCAGGAGGCAGGAGCAGGCAGATTTCTGTGAGTTTGAGGCCAACCTGGTTTACAAAGCAAATCCCAAGGCAGCCAGGGCTACACAGAGAAACCCTGTCTCAACATCCCCCACCCCAAGAAAATAGTTTTCTCCATTCTCCACTCTCAATAAGCCACGTGGCTTATCTTGCACTTGCCCTATGTGCTATGGAACTTATTACACCCCTCACAGATGGTGTCTATGGCAAAACACAAAAGCAAGTGGGGCTGATATCAAATGTACTCTAATAAATCTGACATAGGCTATTAAAGAACCATAGTGGCCAACAGGACCCCACATGACCATGATGACAAATGTACCTCATAAAGGCAAAGATCTGTATCTGTCCATGCTGAAAGCATATAACCACAGACAACCAGTTTAGCAGGACCACTTGTCTCTGTGTGGAATAAATTGCTGTGGGTGTCGGAGCTCAACAATAAAATGCATATCTTCATTGAACCACCCATCTCTGGTCAATGCAATTATTTCTTATTTTGTAATACCAACAAATTCAATGGCTTCTGGCCAATAAAAATTACTAACAGGTTCAATATTGTACATTATATCTTATTCTTTAGAGAAATTTTAGTATAGATATCCATATTTGTACATAAATCCAGAGATTCATTGAGGTTGGAAAAGTAGAGCCAAGTAGCATCCATGACCCTGTTTCATATTATTAATCCTACAGCATTAAAGACATGTTTCATGCATTGAACATCAGCTCCTACAATCCATATTAATAAAGCTGATAAGAAGGCAGGAGTATTCACTTCAGGGACAAAGGGTTGCTATGGCGTTGCAAGCTTCCTCAGTAGTGTATGGAAATATTTGCCATCAGTGTTCATGTGTGCAAATGCAGGTATTCAATGAATGGCTAAAAACAGTGCAGTTTATCACTTCTATTCATTGGGGGGGGGGCGTCGAGACAAGGTTTCTCGGTGTAGCCTTGGCTGTCCTAGGCTTGCTTTGTAGACCAGGCTGGCCTCAAACTCACAGATATCCACCTGCCTCTGCCTCCTGAGTGCTGGGATTAAAAGTGTGCACCACCACACCTGGCTCTATTCATTCTTCTTATGGTATGATATTGTCTTGTTAATTCAGCAAATACTTGACTTCAGACCAGCTCTTCTTGAATAAAACAGAGTCCTTCTACAGAATGAATCCATGTTTTAGTTGGAAAAGACAGAACACATATATATGTAAATATGTAAGTAACTACAACTGCTGTAGACTATGGAATCAAGACAAAGAGTAGTAGTTAAGATGGTTTCTGACAATTGAATGACTTCATGCTGGCATTTTCTTCCTTAGTAGTAGCTTGAAGAACAAACCTTGAGCTTCCTGGGAAAGGAAAAACTCTTGCAAATTATGCACTAATACTGCAAGCAATCTGATAAAAAACTGAGGGCTTGAACACGTACTAACTTTTCCAGGCAACCCTGCTATTTGTCAGCAACCCTTGGTTTATTTAAGCAATACTCTGTATTGGTTTGTTTATTGTAAAGTGGGAATTTGGGGAGTTAGAGGAGGTACATATTTTGAACTATAAAAAATGAAAAAATAAATTTTGTTTTTAATTAGTTTTATTTTCCAAAATGCCATCCCAAAGTCATGAGGTTTGTGACACAGGAAATAAACTTGCAAGTTTAAGTTTTTCTTTAGGTTGTCCATGTTTTTGAAAGTTGTGTTTACCTTATTGTGTGTGTGTGTGTGTGTGTGTGTGTGTGAGAGAGAGAGAGAGAGAGAGACAGACAGACAGAGAGAGAGAGAGAGAGGGAGGGGGAGGGAGGGAGGGAGGGAAGGAGGGAGAGATTGAGATTGTATGTATGTACACATGTGGGTACAAGTATCTGTGGAGCCCACTAAAAGGCAGCAGAGCCCTTGTAACTGGAATTACAAACGGTTGTGATCCACCTGACATGGGTGCTGGGTATGAACCTGGGTCCTCTGCAAGAGCAGCAAGTACTGCTAAACACTGAGCCATCTCTCTATTTTCATACAGGAATTTCCAATGATGATGGCTTATTCAGACATATAGTCACTAATATATGTATGACTTAATTATGGACTTAGGAGATAGAAAACAGAATGTGAAGAATCAAGAAAAAGGAAATGGCAAAGAAATATAGTGACGCTCTACTCAGAAGTATTGGGAAGGTGGAAAGACTGTGAGATCTCGATATACAGCCATCTTTCTATGGCGAAGCAGATAGAAAATGCTATCTGAAAGGGAATGTGATGTTTCACAGCCTGAAAACCATTTATGTAGCTAGGCTTTAAAACACCAATGTAATTTAAAATGTAAACTGAAAGGTGTTTAAACAGCATCTTTCCTATGTGGGAATAAAAGGGATGTGAGCAAAATATAGACTTTGACATCTGACCACAGTTACAGTCACACCAGATTTGGCAAATATTTTCATGTTTGATTCCTACTTTAAGCAAATGCAATGATCTGTTCAAAACATGGCTTCTGAAGCTATCTCTACATCTGATCAATTGCATCCTTAACATTTCCTCGTGTGCCAGAAAGAGACTGCCCGTTCTATTGACCCAAGAGTCAACAGTGAGTCCAGGATAGCCAAGGCTACACAGAGAAAGCCTGTCTCAAAAAACCAAAACCAAACCAAAATCTGAGGCAGGACTCCAGAGCTATAAAGTAAGCAAAAGGAACTGAAGCCAGAATGTTCCACCAGGTGACTTGTGTTTCTTTTGTTTCCTCCTGCCTGAGAAATTTCATAAGTTCTACTAACCTCCTTTTAAAAGATGAAACTGTAAGCAACCAAAACACTTCCCATATACTAAAGCCTGCATTAGGAACATATGAAAATAATATGAAATATGTGGAAATAATAGTAGCATTTAGGTAGGCATGAGAATTAAGACATCTTTGGTTAGATACCCATGTCATCGGAAAATACACACAACAACTGACACATTGAAATCATCAAAAATTAATAATGGAGGCACCTGGAGGACCTATGAAAAAATCTGGGACGGTGAGGTAAGTATTGTTTTGCAGAATCATGCTAGAGTTTGGGAGACAACAGAAAAGCTGATGCTCAGTGGACTGTAAGGTTGGGGAAGTAGCCATGTCAATTAAGAAGTGCATACTCTTTACACAGGAAGAAATAGCTTAACGAGGACTGGGAGAGGGGACTCTGAAAGCAACAAAAATGGTTGGTAGGGGGATATTTATTCTTCCATAATTAAATTTCTCTCATTTTTGGGTCTCATAATTCAACAAACCAAATGAATCGTCTAAAAATAATGTTTATCTGTACTGATAGATAGTTCTTAGCATCACCACCACATGCTAGGTTTATTGAGAAAGTACCTCAATCATCCCAATATCCAAATCAATTCCAAAGTTATAACAATCTGTGATTGAACTTCCAACTCTATTACAAAGCTACAATAATTAAAACAGAATCGTGCTGAAATAAAAATGGACACACTGACCAATGCAGCAACCTAGAAAGCACAAAGCAAATATACACACTTATCAGTTGATTTTTGGCAAAGATAAACAACAATAACATAAAAAAAACAACAGGAAAATAAATTTATTCCATGTAGATTAGAGAGGTTAATATCCAAATTGCAACAAAGAACTCAACTTACTAGTAAAAAAACAATTTAAGAGGGCAAATATTCCAGAAAACAGTTATCAAAAGAAGGCAGACCCATGATCAGTAGGTAAGAAAAATGTTCATCTTTACTAACTAGGAAAATACATATTAAAATCCTGACAAGAGATTGCCTCAGAAACTGTTACAATGACTATTAGTCAAAGACAAAGCAATTGGACCTAGTGGTTCATTTCTGTACTGGGAACACTCAAGTCTGGAGACTGAGGCAGAAGAACTGCCAGGAGTTCAAGGTCATTCTAGGCTACATGGCATGTACTAGACCAGCAGGGCTTACATAGTGAGATTGTCTCAAAGAACAGTATCAAAACAACAACAACAACAACAACAACCACAAAAACTTAAAACAAACACGATACGATATAGTTCCAATCAAAATGTGGAAAACAGAGAAGGGGTGCTCAGTGTAAATGAGAATAAACCTTACAGCATGTGGGAGACAGTAGGGTGGTTCCTTAAAAACTGAAAAACAGTGGGGGGAGAACAATCAGGATGCAATATGAATAAGTTAGAGTAAAGAAAGAAAGCTCAAAAACAAACAAACAAACAGACCCTAAAAACAGAATTTGGAATGGAGCCAGCAATTATGTGCCAATGTTTATCAGAAGTAATGAAATCCACATAGATATCAAACCTCAGTGTTACATATTTTGTATCACAACAATTAAGATATTTCAAGATAGGTGCTCAAGCAGATAGATTAAGGCAATGTGTCTAGATGCACGTTCCGGACTACTCTATCTTGAAGAGGAGGAAAATTCTATTGTTTGCTACATGAGTAAACACCACAGTATGTGAAATAGATTAGGAACAACAAAAGATAAATATCCAATGTTCTCACTCACATAGTGGATAAGAAAACGTCCAAATGCTAGAATGGGAGTCACCAAAAGCTATGTGAGAAGGGAGTGTGCCTTGTTAACTAAATAACACAATCATTCGGTCAATAGAGAGAATTCTCTCTCGTGGCCCACTGCACAGTGAGTAACTAAAAACAGTATACCACTTGCTTCAAATTTGCTAAAAGAACATATGATTTTAATTGCTTTCACTACAAAAGAATGCATATAAAGTGGCCGAGGCTTTGCTAACCAGATTGATTTCATCATCCTGTGGTATAAAATGTATCAAGATTCATTTTGTAACCTGTGAATACACATAACAATTTGTTAACTAAACATAAACTTATAATTAAAAGTAGAACATAAGTATTTAAGAACTGATGTTTTGTGGCCCTCGAGCAGTCATCATGGCTGTCTACTTACAATCCAACACCGTCCTGGCCACACAGCCCTGTTGCACTCTCTCCTCACATTCTCGGAGTGCAGGTTTCAAGTCGTGGGTGGTTATGATCTTCTCCAGCCGGGACGTGGTGGCCATGTGGTACTGAGACACGTGCCACCTACAGGGTCCAGCTATTGGACATCTGTTTAACATGTCAAGCCTCAAATAAGAGAGTGGTGTTGTGGTCATGGGAGGGGATGCAAGCATCCCTTCCCCAACTGTTGAGCATCCCCGTGAGTAAAACAGAACCATTGCTGTTTCTGTCAGCAGGCTTGGGAAGTCCGAACTGACAAATTTGATGGCAGGTGTGGTTCATCTTGCTCTCGAGCCAAAAGGCTAGAACATTTCATGGAACTGAGTCAAAAAGACAGTGATGGTTCTGTGGTCTTTCAAGACTCAGAGGCATGGCTTAGAATAGGGGCGGCATAATTTCTTGCAAACCAGATAGACAGGCTGTGGTCAGACGGTGAGCGAAGCTCTTCCCCCACCTGGTCTGAGGTCTAGAGGAGGTGAATGGTGTGGAAGAAGGAGAGAGGGTGGGAATGGAAGGACACCAGTTGCAGCGGGGGGGGGGGGGTTAACAATTGGAATGTGCTGTGAATAAATTACAATAAAAGTTTTAAACGAAAAGAATCGGTTAAAATGCTTTTTCCTATCTCTTTGGTGGCACATGCGTGGCTTAGAAGTAAAACGCTATTTAAAAGGAGGGAACACCAGCAAAGTAGATGATCATATCATTTATTAACCAGAACACATGCAGCTGTGAGAGTAGTTGCAATCACAGGAGAACATCTGTGTGCTTATGCATGGCTTTTTTTTTTTTTTTAAGAATGTTACAGTAACAAATAAAATACAGTTTAACCCCATTCCCAAAGGAAAAAAAAAGAATTGATATTTTGAGTTATTTTGTGAAGAGGCTTTTAAAAAGCAAAGCTGATGAATGATAAGCAAAACCGATCAGTGTGAAAGGAATTCTACGTATCTGAATTCTTTAAACTATAACTACAGATAAACCCAAAGATTTAGGTATAATGCTTGCATAAGAATGACTTTTAAATCAAAATATGGAACTGTAATTAGTTATTTTATTTTTGTTTTATTTGAGATAGGCTCTTACTGCATAGCTTGCATTAGCTTAGAGCTCACGATGTAGACCAGGCTAGTCTCAAACTCAAAAATCAGCCTGCCTCTGCCTCTCCAATGCTGGCACTAACACTATGCCCCACTATGCCTGGATTATATGGAACATAAAAAAAAAATAGCTTCCCAATATTAAACTAAGATTGGAAATCCTGGTTGTGTTTATTCATAACACCACTGAATGTATGTAAGATCTATTTTAAATAATTACCACAGTAATCTAACCAAACTAAAACAGTCAGCTAATACTTAGTTTATTTAAAAAAAAATCTCTGAAAGTGAAAAGAACTCTCTCACTACACTGTACATGTCAAACATGACTGTGACCTGCAAACCACAGAACACCACAAGGTCACAGGGAAGTAGGCAGATCTACTCGAAAACACAGATGGAGAAGGGGAGTATGAATCACTAGCAAAGGAATACTGGCATCTGTAACATCATGCCTATGTCTGTCAAGATTCAAATTCAATTCTGCAGACACATAAAGTAGTGATAACTGATAAGAGAATGAAATTCAAACAAGACATAATTTACCACCCTTCGTTTTGTAAAAAATGTTATCTTGTCATTAGAAATAAAATGTTAACAACAAGGGAATAAAAACTGTTATTCATCTTAGGTTAAAAGTGAATTACCGAAACAATTTGCAAGTAGTTTGACAGTGCCTAATTCCCAGTTAATACGTTTTTAACATCTGTCCACAAGTTCTACTTCTAAGAAGGTGCCTAAGAATTTGTCATACATAATTGAACAAAGAATGTTTCATGAATGTTTGCACAATGTTTGTTGTATGGATAAATAATTATTGCTATCATTAAAAGATTAACTTAAATATGAACAATTCATTGCATAAAAATTAAAATTATGATTTATTTATTCAAATCTTAGAGGAATATATCATTATTTAAAATAATATCTCATTAACATACCACATTATAGAAACAATATTGAGTAAAAATGAAAGCTCTTATAAATACACAGTCAAAAAGTCATACATACATACCTTTGTTATAGACCATTACACAGTTGCTGGAGGGCTCTGGGTTTACCTCGTATTGCTTTAAAAAAAACGGCTAAAATACCTGAAATAATAGCAATATATTTCTACACAACAGGTAAAAACCAGACTGTGCTCTATAAGAATAAGGAAACATAGGAGTTGAGTACTATACTCAGATTGGTCTTCTACAAGGGACCATTTCCAAACCATGATTAAAAAGAGTAAGAGGGCCTCTATTATTCTCGGTGAGCTTATTAAGCAAAACCCTGATTTTGGTGCCCACAGCCAACATGAAATGGTACTTTGACTTGACTGTGTATCCCCCAAAACTCATGTTCAAGTTGAGGTGTCATCCTAACAGTATGAAATGAGACCCTTGAAAAATGGTTAGGTCATAAGAACTCACTCTCACGTTATGCCTGCCTTCTTTGGCTCTCCAGAGCAGTCGATGTCTAATTTATCATGTGGGGAGTGGGAATCAGACTCTTACTAGACAGGAAACTTGGTGCTTTGGACTCCCAATTCTCTAGAAATATGAGGATAAATATCTGTTCTATAAATAGATGAGACTATATCTCAGGTAGTTTATGATAGTAGCACACAAAAAATAACACACATGGGAAACCCATGAAAATGAACGGTATCGACACCACTGGCAAGCTCAATAGTGGCTGCCCTCTGCAGACAAGGGCCAGCATGAAGATCATCTTAGTATCTTTTTTTTTTAAAGATTTATTTATTATTATGTATACAGTGCTCTGCCTGCATGTACATCTGCAGGCCAGAAGAGGGCATAAGATCACGTTATAGATGGTTGTGAGCCACCATGTGGTTTCTGGGAATTGAACTCATGACCTGTGGAAGAACAGTCAGTGTTCTTAACCTCTGCAGCCATCTCTGCAGCCCCTTATCTTAGTATCTTAATTCACTGACATCCCTGAAAATATCACCATGAAACAAGGGTCAGTTAGTGATGCACAGCCATAAAAACAAAAAGTACAGTAATGACCAACAAGGCAGAAGTGGGATCCAGTGGGACCTAGTGAAGAATAACAGAGATAGATAATAGAACACAGACGCCCTACTGCAAAGGAGACAACCAGGCAATAAAGGAGATGTGGGTCCATTCCAACAAAAGAAATCAGAGACGAAAAACTTAGAGCAGTTTCAATAAAAGTCACAATTTCTCTTTTAGTTTCCAGGAACGGTCTAGTTTGCACATTCCATAGTCATTAAGAGGTGATTTAGTCTCCAAGAAGGAGGACCTTGTTTAGACTACAGCAACTATGTGCAGTAATGTATCCTCAGCCCTTTTCCAAGGGAACATCTGTCTATTTACTCAGACAGCTGGGCAGTAGGGGAAGGATGGAGGGGCATTTGGGCACTATTGTAGACAGAGTCCGAATTGAGAGTGAAATCATCAAGAAGACGTAAGACAATATGGCTTATTTGTTTGTAAGGTGGTATGGCACCCAGGAAGAGAGTAACTCACTTGTGAATTATAGTATGCTCACCAAATGCAAAGATATATCTGGCCATTATTTCTGTGACTCCCCAATGCATCGTGGTCATTAGCATGTTCGACAAATTATACAACACTTTGTGCAAGCAAGAGGCATTGTATTAGGGAATCCAAATGTAAGAAACACAACTATATTAGCACACAATACTGTAAAGAAAACATCATATTTTTTAATTAATTTATTCTTGTTACATCTCAATGGTTATCCTATCCCTAGTATCCTCCCATTCTTCCCTCCCTCCCATTTTCCCCTTACTCCCCTCCCCTATGACTGTTCCTGAGGAGGATTACCTCCCCCTGTATATGCTCATAGGGTATCAAGTCTCTTCTTGGTAACCTGCTGTCCTTCCTCTGAGTGCCACCAGGTCTCCCCCTCCAGGGGACATGGTCAAATGTGAGGCACCAGAGTACGTGAGAAAGTCATATCCCACTCTCTACTCAACTGTGGAGAATGTTCTGACCATTGGCTAGATATTTTTGGTTTGTGGTATGAATTACTTCTGCCCTTAACAAACTACGAATACAGATAGAACAATCACCATCATATCTCCATTTTATTCTGCCAATCTGGTCCCTGGAAACGGCGAACAGAGCCTGGAATGAGGATACAGGCACTCAATAGTATCTCTGCTAAATCAGGTTAGCATCATATGTTAGAAACATGGCATGTGCTACTGATTTACACCCTTTTTTTTTAATTAAAAAAAAAAAAGGATGGATATACCTCACATTTACAGGAAGTGATATGCATTTAAAATTAATTCCACAACTATATTAACCCCCACCTCTCTCTGACAAAATATCATACAATGAAATTTTGATTGTTCTGTATTCTACTGAGCATCAATCTGAGGTATCAGAGTGATGATATTATGATGAAGACAAGAGAAGGAAAAAGTATGATCATCATTCTTGTATCTCATAAAATGTGGGAAGCATAAAGGAGGATAGAGAAGGAGGGAGATAGGCAGGGAAAGGTGGAGACAGAGAGAAGGGTGGGGTTAAGGGCACAATATTTCTTAATGGACATGTGCTAGGACATTCTTTCAATAAAGCAAAAGATAAACAGAATCATCTTGCAGCATCTAGCACAAAGCAGGAAACGCATCACTGTACGGGAAGAGCTGTTTCTCCTGTATATCCCATCTAATAGGAGTGGCAGTTGTAAATGCTGATCATGAACAGGCTGAGGAAATGAAGCGGATTCCTTAGCAAGTGTAAACTTAGGCTGGATGATCCATCAACCCCAGCAGGTTGCAGGCATTTGTGGTGAGAAAAGAAGCCATGTAGTGCCTGTGCAGCAAGCTTCCCTGTGGGAACTCCAACAAAGCCTCCTCGGGAGATTCTGCAGGAGAAGCTGCACCATTTGTAATGAGATCTTCACATCTTTCGAGGACCATCTACAGACGTGTTAGGCAGTGCTGGTGGGGGACCTGATTATAGAAGATTAAGTCTGTGGCCAAAACTACTCATCTCAAAGTTGAACTTTGACTGATATGCTAATGTATACGTTGAGTAGACCAAGCAAAAACTCATCATAACTTGAAAGTGGTGTATCTGGGATCACCCACAAGCAATAGCAAGGAGCACAACTTTATTTCAGTCCGTGCTTTCCAGAGACACAGGACCGAGAGGATGCACAGAGGTGTGGGGTGGTAGTTATTTTGGAAACTGGCTCACTTCTTTATGGAGAAGTGCCATGATAGGCCACCTCAGAGCTGAAAAACCAGCAATACTGGTAGTCTAGGTCAGCCTAAGTCTAAAGAAGGTGTCAAAGCCAACGAAGCTGTTGGTATAATTCTTAATTCTTGGCTGACACCTCTAGAAGGATGGGCCTGCTCACTTGTATGAGTTCTGGAGTCTAAAGGTAAAGAAACGAGTTATTATGAGTCAGAAGGACTGGAAAAGGCAGCCAGGCTTTGGGAGAGAAAACATGAGACTTCTCTTCCTCCTCTCGTTTGTTCTACCTGGCCTCCCATCTGACTGGATGGAAGAATCATTCAAAATGAGTTCACCAGCTCACCCACCAGTCATTTCTGCAAATACATAATAAACAACCCAGGGGCATCCCCATTATTCTAACCTAAAGCAAAAATGCACAGGTTACAGCAAAAGAAGTGTATTCAGTGCTTACTTAATTAAGTCAAAATAATGTCCAAACTGCATGAAATGTACCATAATCCCATATGGCATCCGCAATTGAAGAAACAACGCAGTGCCGCTGTTTTTCGTAGCACCTTGCTACCTACACAAACATTCGGGCTGGCCAACTCTATCAAGTGTTATAATTTTACTGTTTCTCTTCATTCAAGTGGCAAAGTGAATAAAATAGATAGATCTAATGGAAAGTTATTTTGCAGACTAACCTGTGCACCTGAATCTCACAACTGAGAAACCTTTTAGCAAAAACACCTCCCTTTTTTTTTTTAACTTAAATTTATTTTTTTAAAGTTTACTCACTTTATATCCCAATTATAGCCCCCTCCCTCATTTCCTTTCCATACCATCTTCCTTCCCTCCTCCCCACTATCCCCCACCCCTGGTCCTCAGAGAGGAGGAGCCCTTCTCCCGTACCAACTGACCACAGCCTATCAAGTCTCATAAGGACTGCCTGCATCCTCTTCCTCTGTGGCCTGGGAAGGCACCCTTCCAGGGGGAGGTGATCAAAGTGCAGGCAACAGAGTCCATGGCAGGGACAGTACCTGCTTCTTTCTCTCTTTTTTAATTTTAATTTGTTTTTTTTTATTTTATTATAGTTTGTTCAGATTACATCCCGAATGTAATCCCTTCACTTGTATCTTTCCTCACCCACCCTCCGTCTCTCTTCTGCCCTATTTCCCTCCCCTAGACCTCTGAGAAAGGGACCTCCTCCCTCACCATATGACCACAGCCTATCTGGCCTCATCCAGATAGCCTGCTTCTCCTTCCTCTGTGTGCTGCCAGCCCTCCCCACCAGGTCATCTGAACAGGGGACCCATATGGAAACTGAGCTGCTCATAGGCTACATCTGAGTGAAGGACCAAGGTCCTTTCCATGCACAGTCCTTGCTTGGTGCATCAGTCTCTGCAGCTTTCCCATCCCTTTGGGCCAGATTTGTTGACTCTGTTGGTCTTCTTGTGGAGCTTCTATCCCTTCCAGGTCCTTCTATCACCTATTCATCCATAGGACTCCCTGTGCTCTGCCCAAAGTTTGGCCATGAAACATAGCTTCTGCTTTGATGCCCTGCGGAGTGGAGTCTCTCAGAGGACAACTATGAATTTTTATAATTTTCAGGAGTAGAGTTGGGGTGCAAAAGAAAAAATTAATGAGAAAAGATACCCTGCTTGAAACTGACAATGCCATTTACTCTGGGAATTTCTACATATCAAGCAAACACTCAGCCTTTCAAGCCATGGGGATTTTCTATTTCAGTTTAAGATGACTTCCCAAGCAGTGCTTTTAATCCAACAGTCCAATGACACCACAGCTCTCTATGGGGCACAAAACAACTCTCAGTGATTTACCAAACTGTTTTCTCATTGAGTTGTAATTTCAAAAGTAAAAATGATCAGCCGAGGGGTTTCACTTAGCACAAGACACATACGACAAAGCCTGGGGGGGGGGGGGGAGAGAACCAAAACCACAAACCTGAAATGACAATCCAATTAGTATTCTGTTTCATAGTGCTATTAAAAAGTCATGCAAATTCTACACCTTGCTCTTGCTGTTAATAACACTCCTCATTATTTGTTGAGTGCTGACAGTGAGCAAGAACAGCCCCTGTGCTTGGAGTTATATAGAATCTAGGAAGCCAAGGAAAGCTGAATTCACTACACCAGTTAGGGAGAGACTTGGGGGCTTGTGTTCAGCTATAAATGTTTCCTCTCTTGATTTTCATTTCCTCCCTTTTATTCTTGTACAATGCCCTGTGTAATGCAAGAACATTACTGTGATTTTTATTTCCAGAGCTATCACAACTAATATACATTTAAAAATTTGGCTGCAAATTTAGAACAGAGAAAGACTTTTTAATATAAGTTACCGATGTCACCCAAAGTCCACAATGGCTTTTCACAGCGAGAATTTGAAATTAAATTGATAAACATTTGTACTATTGTAAAGTATGTTGTTGCTAATTTATTGTTTAATTTTCTCCAAGGGAAGCCCATTTTAGCTGTATAACAGAAAGAAGTAAAGAAAGAAAAAATATATCTGTTAATTACACACCATTTATTTATAACAGTTTGATATCTTTGATTTACCTAAGAAAGTCATTACACTGTATTTAAGAATTCATAAATAGTTATTGTTAAGAAACAAATTTACTGTTAAGAGTCTTAAAATTATGTCTGAAAGTAAACCCAAGTACACTTACATTTATGCTTCTTTTTTAAATGAATTTTGTGTGTAGGCACATAAATGTTGCCCAGAATTATGCACTGAACATTTGGAAATCATGAGTCTAATGAGATATAAGTGACTCTTTAGGTCAACAGAAATACATCATCGTTTCCATAGAAGGGAGCATCATCTCAAAAACATTATAAACGAAATCAGTACTTAGCACATCTAAACATGCTTCTGAGATTTTTTTTTTAACTGGTTTATAATCTAGCTTCAATTTTTATGAGTTTGTTTATCCTGAGATAACATTTATAAGGCTTTCCAGAAACAGGAAAGCAGAAATTTCTGTTTCTAATTTACATAGTCATATGATATGTGACCTTAGTGTAGTAAAAGGTGTGCCGGCCAGGGCAGTTTCTTCTATGGATCAAGAGTATTTTTGTTAAATTGTAAAAATTTAAAACAAATGTCTCCTCAAGCAAAAAAATAATAAAAATCCCCTCAAGGGCATCATCAGTCATAACGTTAAAACACATGCCCAAACAATTAACATCCAAATCACAGAAGGAAAACGAGAGGTTTTCCTGAGCAATTTGTGGTAGTATTTAGAATCTTCTCTTCCAAGGAATTGTTCTAGAATGACCAGTTTTCTTCTCTTTTCTTTTCTTCTTTAACTTTCACTCAATAAACATTAATGAGTCAATTATTTAAAAGTAGAAACAAGTAAAAGAAAACAACAGTAAGCTATTTTAAAAGAGTAAATGACAGAAGAGAAAAGAATTGTCAAAGTTCCGTTTCCTAAGTCTTCCTATTTATTGTGTCTAGTAAACAGTGACATTCCTTTGATGTAGTCCAAGACTTGGCTGACTGCTATGTCATTCCTTTCTGCACACTCATAAAAACACACACAGATGCACGGGGGAGATGGGAGGCATGCTGAATTATGACTTCTTTAAATATTTATAACACAGGAGATACCCCTCTGCACAAATATCCCTCTGTAGGAAAATATCCCTGTGATGTAAAAGCCACAGAGAACATGCCTGGTAGTGAGGAGAGACTCGGTGGACCTTCCCTGTGTTCCCTCCTCTTTGATGCTACAGGAACAATGGAGCAATAAACACCCTGCACAACATCTCTACATGCCAGAGCCCCTCCAGCCCCGAGATGGCGTCTTTAGATGTAATTGCAGAGTCAACAACAGGGGTCATTTTAAATTGTGTTTTAAAAAAAAAACACACACACACACCCAGGGCTACTTATAAAGAGGATTTAGCATATACATTCAAAAGCAGAATGTGGCTGTTCTCATGGGCACCACCACTGATTCCACTGCTTCTGTTTCTTTCTTAACTGTGGTGGGTGAGAAAACGGAAAACAGGATCTGTTTGCAATAATGCACATTATACTCCCAGTGGTGAAGTTGTGTGACGTTTCATACTCACGTATGATCCTCTTCCGTTTATACTTCCTGTCCCCTAGATTACTTTAACATCCTTGTGGCTTTTCTTTTAGAAACTGGTCTACGTAATACAAAGATCATTTTGAATTAGTAAAACTGACATTTATTTTGTCCTACGTGAATTTTTTTTTCTTGCTTTCAAAATATGTCTTCTATTGGGTGCATTTTTTTGTCTTCTTTTTTTATAATTAAAAAAAAAAAACCTTCTGTTCACACAATATAATTTAGTCAGGTTTATCCCTCCCCCAAGTCCTCCCAACCACCCTACCAATCTGTCTTTATCTTCTTTTTCTTTATCCCTCTCTGGAAAAAAAAAATGCAAAATGAACCAGGTGTGGTGGCACTCACCTTTAATCCCAGCACTCGGGAGGCAGAGGCAGGTCAATCACTGTGAGTTCGAGGCCAGCCTGGTCTACAAAGTGAGTCCAGGACAGCCAAGGCTACACAGAGAAAACCTGTCTCGAAACCAAAAACAAACAGACAAACAAACAAACAAAAAACCCTGCAAAAACAAAAACAAACAAAAAAAAACAAAAAACAAACAAGCACCATAAAACCACAAAAATGAAAATCTACAAACAGGCAAAAGACAACCAAAAACTAAGGAAAATGAAACAAAAAATAATCCATAAAGTGCCATTTAGTCTTTTTTTGTGTGTGTTAGTTATTTACTCCTAGGCATGGGTCTCCCAGGAATGTGGTTGATATAGCTAGTGACACTCCACTGGAGAAAATTTTCCATTTGCCAGTGAGTATCAATTGCAGATAGCTTCTTGATTAGGTCTGGGAGCGCTTGTCCACTGCTTCCTCTCTGTGGTGGGAGCTCCGTCTGGCTTGAACCCGAACAAGTCTTATGTGTGCTTCCACAGTCTCTGTGAGTTTGTGTGCATATCAGTTCTGTTGTGTCTGGAAGACACAGTTTCTTCATATGTCTTCTTAAGACTGTATTAAAGTGTAAGGTGAGGCTTTTTTTTTTTTAAATGAGTATTCTGGTTTACTTTCTGTTGCTGTGATAAAATACTCTGGCCAAAACCAGCTTGGGGGAGGGAAAGGGTTATTTTTACCTGCTTACTGGCTTGCTTCCTCTGACTTGTTAGGCTATTTTTCTCAACTACCTACCTGCCAGGGATACACAGTGGGATATGATATCCTGCCTCAAATAGCAATGAAGAAAACACCCACAGGCCAATTCCACAGGTCAAGCTGCCAAAACCCAGTCTCACTTAGTAGATCAGGTCAGCCCCAAATTCAAGGAGATCTACTTGCCTCTACCTTCTCTGAAAGGATTAGAGGTGTGTGCCACCAATGCCAGCTACTGATCCATATGTTTGTATTTTTTTCATTTATATCTATTGTCTTTTGTATGGTGTATCCGAACAATTTCCCGACTAAACATCATTCGAATAGTCCCTCATGATGGAATGCTGGGTTCTGCTCTGACATATCAGGGAGTTGGCCATGGTGGAGGTTGCACAAACTTTCCCGGGAGACGCAGATGTTCGGAAGTTTATGAATCTCATCCATCTATGCCACAGTTCATTTGGTCAGACCTGCCTAGATCAAGGACGCGTTTATAGAAGAGGAGGCTGGCTGACACAGTTAAAAAGGGATAGTTTGTATTACAGAGGAATGAGCACTTCTCGGGGTACACAAATGTCTTCCACTCTGGATTCACTTCAAGAAGTTTGTATACATAATTCATATGCAGGTTTCTTTTCTTCTCACCAGCCCTTTAATCAGGTTCCTTCCCAACTTCTTACAAGTGTGACAAACCATTAATCACTGTTATTAGCCAAGATGGAAACTTACTTTATGCTTTTCCCCGTTTCCACTCGAATAGATAAAAATGCATCCTTACCATTCTGCCAATTGCTTCCAGAGCAGTACGGCATTGCAAGGGCCCACTGTGGTTGTTGGATGAGGTCTGAGATGACCTATGAGCAGAATTCTATTCCTCAACTTGTCTTGGAGAATTTCTGATAAAACAGTAGATAAACTTTGAGAGGGAAACTTCAGTGAGACAAGAGAAAGCACAGTTAATAAAGAGTAAAGACAGCTAAGAAAAGAGAGTTTCTGGACATGCTTGAGTGGATTCCTTTCTCCTTTTTCTTCCTCCTCCCCACTCACTTATAACAATCTTCCTTTTTTCTACAGCTTGTTTACATGCCTTGAAATATCAGCAAACTCTTAGAAGCAGCTATTTTAAATCTTTTTTTTAATTATGTATTTTTTAATATGTAGGGGTGTTCTTTCTGCATGTACACCTACATGCCAGGAGAGGGCATCAGATCCCCCCATAGATGGTCATGAGCCACCATGAAGTTACCAGAAATTGAATTCAGGATCTCCTGAAAAACAGCCAGTATTCTTAACTGCTGAACCATCTCACCAGTTCTGGAAGGAGCTCTTCAAATCCCAGCCTCTGAGGGATGATGGTAAACTATTCTTTCATAATGATCATGTGTTTAGTTCCCCTGGTCCCCTGCTGTCCCATGTTTTGGTGTTCAGTTTCAAGGAATAGTCAGAAGAACCACTCCAGAACTGTCCAGAAATCTTGGGGTTAAAACTCCCATTATCTGCCTTTCCACTGCTTAGGTGCAGAGTTGAGGAAACAATCCAAATCTGTTTCTTTCCTCTTAATAAGATGTTCGGCTGTGAAGTTACATCTCCCACCCAAACCTGCATAAAGAGATGGTCCAATACTTGGATTTTGTTAAATGACCATGATCGAGCATGACACATACAACTTGAAGGTGTTTTTGGAAAAGCCTATGTCCTCCAGACATTCTTCCCACAGACTGGGTACAGATGACAGAGAGATCACTAGAGATGGAGGACTCCTGCCAAGGAATGACCCTGGGTCGTAAAGCATGAGGGATACTTGCCTCAGCACTATAGATTGTGAAAACATACCATTGTGTTTAATACATTTTGCATCATTTGTTACCGTAATGAAGCCAATGATTATGTAAAGCAGCTTTGTCTGCTTCAGCCCCTTCCTAGCTGATATTTTTTTAGTGTGCTACCATGAGCAGAGTGGATCCAGGATTTTGCTGGAGCTGAAGATTCAGATCAACATTTATTTACGATCTTCATAAGCCATCAAGCCAACAACATATCAGTTGCCATGGATTTGGTTCTTGGGAATTGATCTTGGCCCAGAGCTAGTGTCCAAAAATAACTCCCCAAATATCTGAGTATGTTATATTCTATTTGCAAGAACATTACAATAGTAAAAAATAGTCCAGTCTCTCTTCTGAGAGGTAAGGAGCTCTTCAAGTTTAGCTCCTTCCAGGGACAGTGAGCTCTGTGATGAGCTCTGTCTGGGAATTCGGCAACAAAGCAATGACCCTCTATTAAAACAAGGGGGATATTTTGCTTGTTTTCTTTGCATTCATATTTCTTAGAGAGAGATAAAGTAGGATGCAGTAAAATTGCTTATTTATTCCACTCCTGTAATCTTATGCTATGTTAGCCATCATGAAAATGCCTGAGTATAATATAGACATCTTTGTAGTAACCAGAATCAGTTCGAGTAAGGCTAAGTGCTCCCCCATCCAGGATGCTACTTACTGGTAGATAAAAAGGGCTTTAACAGCATCCCATGTGAGCACTTGAGGCTTGAGGATAACAATGCTACTCTCTGCAACTTCCTCTGGGCCTGGAATGAAAGAGCCAATTTTAGGCCTTTGAGGGGACATATAGGAATTCCTTCCAGCCATCCAGTAGGCTAATCTTTGCATTTCTTTTCTTTCCGATACTATAAAAGCTTACAGGAGGCTCAAAATTATTTTACTTTGTAAATGTTATTTTTCTTTTCCTTTTTTTCTTTTTTAATTTAAAAGTTTTAAATTATTTTTAAGAATATTACATATGAGCACCATACTGTTTTCATTTCCACCGCTCATTCTTCTGCCCCCAACTCCTCTCATATCACCCCATTCCCTCTGGATTCATGACCTCTTCTTTGAATACTGTTGCGCACATATGCATATGAACATAGAGTTAGTGTTACCTTTAATGTGTCTAGGGTTCACCATTTAGGATTGGATAATCTATTAGGAGGCTTATTACTAGAAAAGATGGATTTTTCCTCCTTTGTCAGCCTTTAATTGCCTTCAACTCTTCATCACAGGGGAGCATCTCGTGGGATTTTCTCTATGCACAATGGCTTGCCAACTAGAGGTGTCATTGTATGGCTCCTGGTAAGCCAGCCATATTGTTGAAATGTCAAGGCTCAAAATACATGAAGAGCTCAAGAAATTAAACACTACCAAACCAAACCACCCAATTAATAAATGAGGCTCAAAATTAAACAGAGAATTCTCAACAGAGGAATGTTGAATAGTTGAGAAACACTTAAAGAAATGTTCAATGTCCTTAGTCAACAGAGAAATGCAGAGCAAAACAACTCTGAGATTCCATCTTACACCCATCAGAATGGCCAAGATCAAAAACTCAAGTGACAGCACATGCTGGCAAGGATGTGTAGAAAGGGGAACCCTCCTTCATTGCTGGTGGGAGTGCAAATTTGTACAACCACTTTGGAAATCAATCTGTCGCTTTCTCAGAAAACTGGGAATAAGGCTACCTCAAGACCCAGCTATCCCACTCCTTGGAATATACCCAGAAGATGCTCCACACACAACAAGGATATATGCTCAACCATGTTCATAGCAGCCTTATTCATAATAGCTAGAACCTGGAAACAACCTAAATGTCCCTCAATTGAAGAATAGACAAAGAAACTGTGGTTCATTTACACTATGGAATACTACTCAGCTATTAAAAACAAGGAAATCCTGAAATTTGCAGGCAAATGTATGGAACTAGAAATGATCATACTGTGTGAGTTATCCCAGACTCAGAAAGACTCACATGGTATATACTCACTTATAATTGAACACTAGCGCAAAATGGATGTCCCTTGAAAGTCTTTACTTACCAGGAGATTTGGGATAAATGCAGGGACCTCCTATTGGGACTCTAGGTGAGAGAAGTATGGGAGAATGGGGAAATAGAAGGATCCAAAGGGTCCTAGAAACCTACAAGAAGAACATCATGAGGGGCAGATCTGGACCCAGGGGGTTCTGCTCAAACTACTGCACCAATCAAGCACAATATATGCAGTAAAAATTGAACCTTTATTCAGGTCTAGCCAATGGACAGGACATTATCCACAGTTGTGTGGAGAGTGGGTACTGACTCTGACATGAACTCTGGTGCCCCATATTTGACCACTTCCCCTTGGTGAGGAGGCCTGGTGGCACTCAGAAAAAGAATAAGCAGGCTACCAAGACTTGATAGGCTGTGACCATATATTGAGGGAGGATGTCCCCTTCTGTCACAGATGTAGGGGAGGGGAATAGGTTGAAAGAGGGAGGGGGGAGGGAGGAATGGAAGGAGACAAGCAAGGGGATAACAATTGAAATGTAATCTGAAAGAATTAATTTTAAAGATGTCAAGGCTTCAAGTCCCTATCAGAAATAGAGGACATTATTTCATGGCTAAGATCTTGGTCTCCTGCCATTTACAATCCTTCCATACCCTTTCCTGAAATGTTCCTTGAGCCTTAAGTGTAGGAATTGTGTTGTAGATGCTTCAACTAGGGCTGGTAATTCCACAGTCAGATGTGCATTTTGACTATTTGTGGATCTCTGTAATGGTTTCTATCTGCTGCAAAAAGGAGTTTCCTTGGTGAGGGGGTGAGTGCTATTATTATTAGCGAATACAAGAATGAAATTATAGAAAAGTTGTGCTAGTAGTTTCTCCTCTGTGTTCCATGACCTCACCAGTCATGGGTAGTTGGCTAGGTTTACAGTAGCAGGCATGAATTGTCTCCTATTGAGTGGGCCTTGAGTCCAATTATATAGTTGTTGAGTACCTTATCTAAGGTACAAGATGCACAATTGCACCCTTCATAGTGTCTTGCCATGCTGGTCCTTGCTGTGGTTCATAGGCATCACAGTCTGGGTAGGACTATGGTTGCATTTATTCCTTCCATAGTTTAGCAGCTTGAGCAGACAGCACCTTCTGGTCCTCCGTTTTCAGGAAGGAGGCTTCCAGGTTAGTTTCTGCTCAGTTCCTCCAAGTCCCATGTTTGAAGTGTGTGGTGTCTTCAGCAGCAGGGGCTTGCCTCCAAGGTCTGTGAGACAATAACAGGCAAGGGCAGACAATAGCCTATATATTTTTTCTTTCAAATCTCTTTGACTCACTTGATAAGCAACTCCCCCTCCCTACCTCCCTCACCCTCTGTATTGACCTCCATTCTTCCTCAGTCAAACTCTCCCACCCTCATTCTTTATCCATTTAATATTTGACAATTCCATGAACCTATATAATATATTCTGTCCATGTTTGTCCTTTTTTTTTTACCCTCTCCTTAAAGCCTTCTCACCTTCATGAGCCCCTCAGACCAACAAGTGTCCCTCCTGCTATCATGTCTTTTTATTGGTTCCGTGGTCCAATGAATTTAACAAGGCTGGTTTGGCCATGGGTCAAGAGCTAGATGATGGAACAAGAGCAACTTGCAGGTAGTTACACCACTGAAGACGGTAACCCCTTCTTGCCCAGCAACCATTGACTGCTAAAGCTCTCCCAAGGCCTGTCTCCAACCACGGGTGATTTGATAGACTCAGTCCTGTGCTGTTCTTGTGCACAGAGATGTACTTGTGAATGTGCAAGGGCAACAGCCATGACAAACCCAGAAGATGGCTTTTTATGGCCTTCCTCCACATTGTCCGGCATTAATTCTCTCTTTTCTCCACTTAGAGCACCTTCCGGGATTTCCACTATAATCTTGCTTGTGCTGGGAGGTTTTGAACTTGGCTTTATGATTCTTTTTGTGTAGGATCATTAGGAACAAGCATGTCATCCCATGAACCTTAGATTGCACACAAGTATATGGAAAGAAAAGTTCTGTTTTCTGTGAATCTGCCATTCGAGGAGACCATAGGCAATAATTTAAAGGCATTTTGTTGCTATGTGTCACAAACCAGCAGATTCCTACTGATGGAAAGGGACAGGATGTTCATCCCCCTCAGCTCAGACTATGCACAGCAAGCACTTTGGATTTTTGGAGGTTCCTTTGACCTCAGACTAGTTTAAGTTAGGGCTCTTGCCTGTATCTGCAGAAATGAATTCTGGCTTTACTTAACAGAAAAAAAATCAGTGAAATGATGTCATTGTATAGCCTGAAAATCAGTGAAAAGGCTGGAATACTAAGCTCTGAACACAGGCACAGACCACAGGAAGCTGCTGCTTGGAGAAGCTGGTTTGGATGCTGGGGCAACTGACTTGGGAAACTAAACAAATTACTGATGCCTTTGCTGCTGAGACCCCTGGACTCCCTCAGGAAGGAAGTCTGCAGTTCAATCATTGGCTCGATCATTTTGTTCTGTACTTGTCAGGTATGAACATTTTTATGACCTGTTATGACCAGGACACATGGAGACTGAAAACCTGGATTGTTGTGATACTGTAGGAAGTAAGAACAGCCTCTAGCCTAACCCAGCATAATTTTTAATACTAATAATAACCATAGGCACATGGGTCTGAATCATTCTCCCATCTATGGTAAGATGTGTAACATAGGTATAGATGATGTCATCTGTGGTTTCATTTGATCAGTTACATAATAAATATTTTGAATACTTAGCAATCTAGGGCATCCAGCACCTGCCACTGCAAATAGTGTTAAAATCAAGCATTCTCCTACAAGAAGGAAATGTTTCCAAATTATAGAATGTAAGAAGCTTAAACATTATGTCAGAACACATGTGTTGGTCTTCAGGTCATAGTCACTACAGGTAGTGATAACCAGTTGTACTCAGTGGGATTTGCTAAAGGAAGGCAACAGAAAGCGTGTGCAGAAAGCTCTTGGTTTATTGTGTCAGTGATAGGTAAATGTTCAGGAGCAAAGACATTCCTATGTAAAAGATATAAATGGCATGTGAAAACAAACAAACAAACAAACAAACAAACAAACAAAACCTTACGTGAAGGCCATGGTTGTTACATACTTCACCATTCAGAAGGTTAGCAAGTCAGATTTAAAATTTTTTAAATTATTTTTCTCTCATATATTACATGCTGTCCACAGTTTCCCCTTCCTCATCCCCTTCCAGTCACTGCCCCTCCTCATCTACTTTTCCTCCAGTTCCCTTCAGAAAAGGACAGGCCTCCAGGGATATCAACCAAACATGGCATATCACCTTGCAATAAACTAGGCACCTCCCCTCATATTAAGGCTAGACGAGGCAACCCAGTGGGAAGAAAAGGGTCGTAAAGAGTCAGGGACAGCCCTGCTCCCGCTGTGAGGATTCCCAGAGGAGGACCAAGCTACACAACCATAGCATATATGCAGAGGACCTAGGTCAGGGACAGTCACATTTTCAAAGTTTACTTTTGGTGTCTATTACTAACAAGAGAATCTTGGCATATACACATAGCTGGAACTGAATCTTGTAGCAAGTTTTATATCTAAGCCAAACAAACAACTGAGATATTTCATGTCCTAATGTCCTATGCCACATTAAGAAATAAAAGTCTCACAAGATCCCTCTTTCCCCTCCCCTGGCCAAAAAAAAAAAAAAAAAAAAAAAAAAAAAAAAAAAGTTTTCTTATGGTTAAAATGATGAAATGATGAAATCACATTATGAAACTTTTCATTTATCAATATTTCCAAAGTCCGATCATTGCAACATGAAATTGCTCCTGAAATAGCTTTGTCTCACCCTCTCAAAAAATCAAGTGTAACTAAAGAATCAATTTATGTAGACTATTCTATTTCCCTTTCCTTCTTCCTTCCTAAGCATGTGATTTTCCTTTACAAATAATTTTCTGTATAATAAGAATGTAAAAGGCCATCTCCCATCCTATTAAACAACTACTTGTCCCATGTGCTGAGTGAGGCTATTTACCATGAAAGGCGGGAGGCGGCGTCTGTGTGTATTTAAGCTCTGTCATATCATATGGTGGTGTTTGTCAGTATGTTTTTGTTTTACAGTTGTGGAAAAGGCACAAGGGTTAGCTGTGATTATTCCTAGGGAGTCGAACTGTGGGATAGTAGAAGGAGTTTGCGACAATTAGATGTAGCACATCTTCATTTAAGCACTAGAACTATGAAGGATGCAGGTGCTCTGATGGCATAGATCAGTAGGTATTTATGACACTTGGTGAAGCAAAGAGACCAGCACGAGAGGAATGTCAGAGTCGTTTAAGTTAGCAGAGGTGCTAGGTGACATGTTCCAGGCAAAAGGAATCGCGTATGGAACCTCGAAGCAGGAAAGATCATGCTATAAAGCAAAAATTAAAGACGCCCCAAGGGAGGAATATAATGTGATTTGTCTGAAGAAATGAAAGAGCTTGGACCACACAGGTCTTTAGGTTTGTTAAGGAGTTTAAAGTTGGTCCTAAGAGTACAAAAAAAGCCATTGAAGGTTTTTAATGGCAAGGTATTATTTTCATTTTAAATGATAGTTCTGGCTATAGAATACAAATCGGATCGTAGAGACCACAAGACAGGAGGAGGCAGGCTATTGAGGGATCAGTAGTTACACTAAGAGAATAGCAATGGTGCTTGAAGCTAGGAGCTGAGGAACACAATCTCAGGGCTTGATGTGAACAGCACAAGAGTAGCCTGCATGTTCTGGGTATATGAGTTGGTGATAAACTCTGTTACTGAATGTGGAATCTTGAAAAATAGTGTCAACTTCTGAAAAGTACACTCTCCAGTTGCTGAAATTTAAATATTGAGATGTCACATATTTATTTTTTAATAAAAAATAATTAAAATATAATCACATCACATTTGCCCCACCACCACCTTTTTTCTCCATCTATATCTTCTCCCTTCACCTACCCTCCACTCTTTCCCATGTCCTATTTAATCCTTGGCTTCATTTTCTTCATTAGTGTTGTGTGTGTGCGCGCACATACACATATAAACACAACTTGTTGAGTCTGTCTAGTGTTGCTTATGTGTGCATATTTTCATGACTGGCCACTTGGAATTGGATAACCAGTTAGGGGGCTCATCTCTGGGAAGGATTGATTCTCCCTCTTTCTGAAGTCTAATGTTGCCTGTAGTTTTTGGCCTAGAGGTGGGGCCCCATAAGGTCTCCTCCTCTCATGTTGGCATGTCTACTGGCACTGCCCTTGTTCAGGTTTGGGGAGTCATATCATTAACTTCCTGTGAGTGTGGCTTCCCTGTCATTTCTAGGAGACACAATCTTACAACAGATTTCCTGGTCCTCTGACTCTCAATCTTTCTTTCCCTTCTCCATGCTTTTGGCATTATTCTCTCATGTTGACCAGTCATAGTTTTCTGTAGTGGTCTCTGCTGGAAACAGATGCTTCTTTGATGAGGGCTGAGAGCTACCCTTACCTGTGGGTGTAAGAATAAGTTTAGACTGCAGTTAAGAATTATGCTGGTCTTGAAAAATGACAGTAGTAATGTCTCCTCTAAGGGTAATGATCTCATTAGACAAAGGTATAACACACACACATATATATATATATATGGCAAAATATTATTGATGCTGCTCTTGGTTGCCTCCTAAAGGTTGAAGGTAAATCCCTTTTGCTGAAGACATGGCATTCTTCGGACACAGGACATGGAATATTGAAGTTCTATTCAACCCAGAAACCTCTCTCTGAGGTGTAGCTTACCTAGAACCAGAAGATGCTATCCAAGTTGCTAGCGGAGGGAAGAAATCAATAGTCTTTCCCAGCTGTGATGTCTATGAACCACAAAAATGGCCAGCATGACAAAATATCTCTAACGGTGCAATAATGGCACTTGTATCTTGGTGGCAATCATCAGTCGTCTAATTGTATTTAAGGCTCATTGAACAGAAGGAAAATCATGCCTGGTACTGAAAACTTAGCTGGCATTTAAAATGATGATGATGATGATGATGATGATGATGATGATTATTATTATTATTTTGTTTTTCAAGACTGGCTTTCTTTGTGTAGTCTTGGCAGGCCTGGACTTGCTTTGTAGACCAGGCTGGCCTCAAATTTACAAAGATCCACCTGCCTCTTCCTCTCCATGTGCTGAGATTAAAGATGTGTGTCATTATGCCCAGCTTTTTATTTTAAAAATATACATTATGAAAGGCAGATTTGGGCCCAGGGGTCCCACTCAAACTAAGGCACCAGCCAAGGACAATACTGGCGGTAAACTTTAAATCCCTACCCAGATCTAGCCGATGGACAGAACATTCTCCACAGTTGAGTGGAGAGTGGGGTATGACTTTCACACGAACTCTGGTGCCTCATATTTGACCATGTCCCCTGGAGGGGGAGGCCTGGTGGCACTCAGAGGAAGAATAGCAGGTTACCAAGAAGAGACTTGATACCCTATGAGCATCTACAGGGGGAGGAAATCCCCCTCAGGAACAGTCATAGGGGAGGGGAGTAAGGGGAAAATGGGCAGGAGGGAAGAATGAGAGGATACAAGGGATGGGATAACCATTGAGATGTAACAAGAATAAATTAATAAAAAATTAAAAAAAGAATATAAACATAAAAATCATGGAAAAAATAAAGTAAAAAATATATATTTAGTGAGATATAATTTAAGTATAATATTATTTTAACATTAAGTATATAATTTTATTAAGTCCTAAATATCGCCTATAATCATTTAACCAGTATCATAACTATGACATAAAACAATCACATCACCCAATCCCTCATCCCCCTTTGCCACCATGTCCCTTGATGCCATCACCAGCCCAATTTAAAGATTTTTTTTTTTGTCTTCTGTAAATTTTCATATAGCCAAAAGCTTCATTCACTTTGAATCCTGCTCTTGAGAGCCACCTATGTTGTTGTATGGACAGCAGCTTATATTCTTGCATGCTGAATAACTTTCCACTGCAAGGATGTGCAGCAGTCTACTTATTAGCCAGTTGATGCATGGTGTCATTTCTGGCTTTATCTACACACATAAAAGTGGCATGATTACTCAAAGACACATTTCCCCCCATGTATCCCTGTTAGCTTTTCTCAGATAAAAGTCTAGAAACATAGTTGTTGAATTGTATATTTATATTTCTTAATACATTAAGAAATATTTTTTAAAAATCCGTTAAATAATGTTTTCAAAGTAGTTCTATCATCTTGTTTCACATGACATGTGTGGGAGTGTAAGTTTTTTCATACCCTAGCAAACACTTGGTATTGTAGTAAAATTAAAAATTTCACCAGTTCTAACGGGTCTAGAGAAGTTGTTGCTTTTCTGTAGTTTTAACCAATATGGGACACCATGATACTGCTTTATTCCTGCTATAAGACTTACATCAGAGTGGATGAGGAATCTAAACTGAGAAATCGTTAGACTTTCTAAACAAAATGCATGAGGAAATTACTTAATATTGGGAATTGAAAAATCAAAAAGACAAACTATAAAGACAGATTAATAAACCAGAAGGCATCAACATTATTGTATCTAAAGTATTACATATTTCATGCCCAGAGTTTCAAATTGGGTCATTTTACCTTCATTTTACCTTGGGCTTCTTCTATCCTCCTTCTTATGCATTTAAAGCACATATATTATTTTATTATTCATGTTATTTCTATTGTGTCTGAGTCTGGTTTGTTTTGTTTTGTTTTACTAATTGGCTTTTCTTTGTTATTAGGCATAGTTTTCTTTTTTCTTTTTCTTTCTTTCTTTTTTTTTTTTTTTTTTCCCCCTTGCACAGAACCTTTTATTGGCTGCCAGAGAATGAAATTTTGTATTGTTGCTATTTCAATAAAAATCATTATTTCTTTAAATACAACAAACTTGTTGCAGTAGGCAGTTAAGTTACTTGGAAACAGATGGATCACGCTGAGAACTACTTGCAAGCATTGCTAAGATGGCCATATGTCAACCGTAATGACAAGGCTAACTTAGTCTAACTATTAAAGAGTTGATTTTCTAAGAACACTGTCTAATACCCTGTGCGCTTTGATGCCTCTCAACTCTAACTGAGGTCCACACACTGCTCAGAGTGCTGTATGCATTGATGTTTTCTGTTCTTTCTGGCTTTCCTATCCCAGTCAATGGGTAGTTACTTCATCCACTTGTACAAGTCACAACACAGACAGCTTCTAGAATTCCCAGCTCTGATGTTTTTAGGATTTGAGCAAGATTTCTTGATATTCTGCCCATTGCAAGATGAAATTCAATTCTTTTATTACTGAATCATGTCTCACAGACGGTGGGAAAAAATGTTGGCCACTTGTATTATTAGGTTATCTAAGTTCTGGCTGAGCTCCTATCTTGGGTATACTCTTGTTTTCTCTTGAATGACACCTCTGTGGAGAACAAAGGCCTCCTGATTTAGTCTTTTTCAATGACTATGGACAGTATCTTTGACCTATAGTTGAACTTCATCCTTATCAGAAAACCTGAACCAGAAGTATCCCAATAGGTCCTTTCCCAAGAAGACAATGTGAAATACAAGCCTATGCTTTTTAAGATATAGAGGTTCTGGCTTAATTTCTTATGTAGCAATAGACACTGAGTATCTTAAACAATCTTGATACAAGTATAGAACTGCTGTAAAGACACTTAAGTTCTGAGAGGGCCTCTGTAATTGGGCAGCTGGCATTGTAAAGAGTATTAGTGAGAGTGTAAAGTGACACAAATAAGCCTTTCTAAAATTCATTTGTAAAATGTTTACATTAAGCAATTTGCCAATGTAATACAGATATCTTCTATGTTTCTTTGTCCAGGATTTTTTTTTGTGCATTTTTGTATGTGTGGTAGTTGTGTGTGTGTGTGTGTGTGTGTGTGTGTATGTGTGTGTGCATGGCTGTATGTTTGTGTGTTTCTGTGACATTTTTCTGCTTTTTGGTTTATTTTTAATTTTATTTTTGGTCCTGAAAATGTCATACATGTACATAATGAAATATAATCATGTATTCGAGCCACGTGGTTCTTTTCTGCCTCAGCATTACTCCTTTCTCAACAGAAACACAACTGTAGCTTCCACGACGATTACTTTGGCTTATGGGAGTTGAATAAATAGCTCCTTACCTTTCTCCAGGATACACAAAGGGGAAGCTGAATCAACGATTGGAGGAGGGCAGTCACATCCACCTGGAGATTAGTTAGATGATCAGATGCTAGAACTGGTGGGCATTGGGGACATTAAGACCCTGGCATTAATAAATGAAATGGAGAGCAATCAAGGATGATGAGCAATATCGTTTGGGCCTCCTAACACATGCATACACGCATGCATATGAACATGCATACACATAAGTTCCACACATACAGCACACATGTAAGTACAGAAAATAGAATCAGTCCTCTAAGCATCTTGGAAATGGATGGGTGTAGCTTTCCTATGGAGAGAAAATACATACTTTATGACAGGGGGAATATAACAATGATTTAAAATATACATTCAAAAGTTCTTTACTATGTTTCCCTTTGAATATGAGTTAAACATAGTGATTTCTTTGGTAGAGGTGATGGCTCACCTTTCTTCAAGTTATAAAACAAATACTATAGCTCCTTCTTTGGGTAGCCTCTTTGTCTGACCACAAACGCATGTTCCCAGCAATCCTATGGGGGAAATGCATGTAGTAAGCTGTGAGCACAATTCTATTTCTTTCTTTTTTTCCTTCAACTATACTTTGAAATAATTGATTTATTATAACTTGTTCAGATTACATCCTGATTGCTATTTTCTCGTTTGTATCATGCCGTTCCCACCCTCCCTCCCTCTTCCGCCCTATTCCCCTCCCTTAGACCTCTCACAGAAGGGGATCTCCTTCCCCACCATAAGACCACAGCCTATCAGGTCTCATCCAGATAGCCTGCTTCCCCTGCCTCTGTGTGCCTACAAGGCCTCCCCACCAAGGAGAAGGGATCAAATCCGAGGCCACCAGAGTTCACATCAGAGGCAGTCCCTGCTTCTCCCACAACTGTGGAGAATGAGCTGTCTATTGGCTGCATCTGAACAGGGGGACTAGGTTCATTGCATGCATGGTCTTTGGTTGGTGCAACAGTTTGTGCAGGCCTCCCTAGGTCCAGATGTGGGCTCCTAAACCCTCTGGGTCCTTCCATCTCCCCATTCTCCCATACCATTCTCAGAGCTGTGCCCAGAGTCCAGCAGCAAGTCCCAGTCTCTGCACAGTTAATTCTATTTCAAGTTGTGTGTTCTGAAACTGTAGTCCTGGCCAAGTGTTTGAAGACAATCTTCTTAGAGAACTCTAGCCAGAAAGACCCAGCTCAGACACTCCTAGATTCCTTAGAAACCATGACACTGTCTTTATTGTTTTAAACTGTTAAGGGTACTCGTCAACAATATATAACCAGTGCACTCTTTTCTGATATTCTGCTTTGTCAATTCTAGCTACATTATCGTATGTCCTAGCCCTCAGGACTTTGTTTGATTGCTTCCTGTTCTGACTATTTCCGGGTAGTGGAGTAAGGAATTATGCTTATTTTATTTGCTCTTTTCTCTCTTGGGTCCCAGCCCTAGCCTACATGTGGCTTAGTGCCTGAAAACTAGGGTTTTATGTGCCTTTCCTTATTTCTTTTTTTAAATTTTTATTTTAAAGCCATTTTGAGCAAAAGTGTGTGTGTGTGTGTGTGTGTGTGTGTGTGTGTGTGTGTGTGTGCGCGCGCGCGCGTGTCTGTGCACACATGTGTCAGAGGACAGTGTCAGAAGCTGACTCTGTCCTCTTGCCATGTGTACCCAAACTAGGCCGAACTTAGGTCCTCAGGCTTGGTGGCAGGTGCCTTTACCTGCTGGGCCATCTCTCCTGTTGTCTAATTTCTCAATATCCCAGTTAAAATATGGCCCATACTATTCTATCATGGCCAGAAACAGTTTAAGCTGTGATCTCAGTTTAGATGCGAGTTTTATGGCGAGCTAATACCCTCATGAAATTCAGTAAAAGAGTTCTTTGTATTTTCTCAAGATCTTAAGTCTTTTTTTCTTTTTTTTTCCTGGAGAGGGGAGCATTTAAGGTTAGCTTTATGCTGTGAGACGTGCACTGCCAATGATGAAGGGAATAAAAGATTTGGGCAGCAGGGAAGCCACCTCTGCACAGAGAGCACAGCTGTATCTTCCCACACTCAAGCTGCGCCATCTATCTCTCTGTTCTCTGTGCCGTTGCTCTGAGAACACAAAAGCAGTGCTCTGCTGATTCTAGCTACTGTCTGGTGATATATGTAGCTACCTGTCATAATCCACATATTTCTGAGCTGGTGCTTTCCCCCCTCTCTAACGTTGCTGATGCACATGCATGCCACAGTCCTCCCCTTTCTTCTCTGTTTCACCACACGTACTCGACTGAGCCCTAAATCAGGTTAGTTCTTTCTTTCATGCACATCCACAAACCACATCCCCTCTCATTGATACTTATCAAACACTCTCTCTCTCTCTCTCTCTCTCTCTCTCTCTCTCTCTCTCTTTGGTTTTAGAGATAGGATTTCTCTGTGGAGCCTTGGCTGTCCTGGACTGACTCTGTAGACCAGGCTGGCCTTGAACTCAAGGAGATCCACCCGCCACTGCCTCCAGAGTGCTGGGATGAAAGGCATGTGCCACGGCCGTGCCCGGCCTATAAAGCTCTCTTCTAGTCAGAGCACAGACATTTCCCACACATCATCTCTCTCTGAGATTTGTGTTGTTTCTTCACCAAACACGTCAAGCTGATAGTGGCAGATCAGCAGCTGGAACTAGTGTTCATTCTGCATCAAGGAGTTGGAATTGGAATAAAATAGCATCTCGGGTATCTCATGAGGATTAGAATCATTATTCAATGTAGGCCATTAAATTAATCAGGATGTTGTGGGGAAACAGGCAAAAGAAAGCGTGGCTACCTTTGAAAACTTAAAACTCCGGTAGGAGACATAAATGTGAGATTCATTTCAATGTAAGGTATTTATAAAAGTATTTGACTGTGTACAAAATAAGTGACAGTAGTATTCAAATGGAAGGAAACAAATCTGGCTGGAGTGCAAGTAAATGTTCCTGCAATCGTTAATTAACCTCATCCATGAAGGATTAGTATGGATCTCTACTAATAGGGAAGCAGTAAAGTAGAGACAGGGATTTGACATTGGCAGCCTTTGACCTTTAGCACATCTAACTTAAAAATACAGTTCACTTAGTTAAAAAAAAAAAAAAAAAGCCCAAACATATTCCAATAAGGATACACAATTTAACATGCATTTTTCATGGAACTCTACTTTGGTGTTGTGAAAGTCCACGTGAGAAACGTGGTAAGACCTGTACTCTGTTGGGGGTAGCTTCGAGCTCTTTAGTTCCTATAGTCCTTCCGCATCAAACTTTTTGTCTCTGACTCCCCGCTTGGTTTTAATTTTGTGTAAGCGAGTTTTGTGAAAAGAAGCCCCCAGGTTCCTAGGTGAGTCTCTGAGAACTCAAACCTTAGCTACTCTCCACTTTTAGAGATTTCACAAGGTAAGGCTGAGACCGCCGGAGCAAACTCACCTAGAAGATTTCCACGTCTGTTTCGAAACTGTGAGCTACAGAAAGCATTCAAGGACCAAGTTCATTCAAACAGTTCATATGGACTGCCTTTGAAATAAATTCTTCTGCCTCTGTTAACTAGGGACAGAAGGTAAAACAAAGGATGTGGGAAGTCATACTCGGGGATTTCTTTCTGTCTTCCTTGCTTTCCTTCTTTTTAAAATGCATCCTGGCATTAACTCATGGTGCCTGGCCTTGTGTGGAGGATTGAAATAGTGTGTTGGACTAATCAGTGTTGAGTCTGATTTAAAGTTTCTATATGACTGTGACAGAAGCGTGGGCTGCACTAAAGGAAGAGGAAGTTTTGAGATCAAAGAAGACAGAAGCATCACGTGTGCACAGCACACACAGACAAAAGAGGGAAGATAGTCTCACCTGGTCTGAGAGCTTTAGAATACAATTCTTCACCTTGATCTTAATCTTACTCCAAGAGGAGGAGGAGGAGGAGGAGGAGGAGGAGGAGGAGGAGGAGGAGGAGGAGGAGGAGGAGGAGAGAAACTCAGATGAATGGAGAGCCAAGAAAAAGTGGGATAGGGGGCTCTGAATATTCAGTGGTGCCTGTTGTTACTGCCCTGGGAATCTGTTTAGTATGCTCCCTGAGAAATTTTATTAGGTCCTTCTAGGGTTGGAAAGTTCTGAGACACAGAGTAGACCAATCAAAGAACTCTGGTACACACGTTGCGGCTCCATGTTCAAGTCTTCTCTGACTTCTGCTTTGTGTGTTGGACAGGTGGGGACAGAGCTGGACAGAGAGGAGCCTGAGAGAAGGGTGGGAAGGGAAGGGGAAGGCCCCTACCTGCCTTTACCTAAGTCCCAGCCCAACTACGAAAGGAGAAGGTGGGTGGGGGGATGCAAATGAGGTCTTCCGGAATGGCCAATTGGGAGTCAGGTGAGGGAATTTGGGTCTCAACGCTACCCTTGCACAGCCGGTGAGCACGTGTGAGGTGTTCTGGGACCTTTGTCCCGCAACGTCACGCTTGGCGGGTACCCCCTCGGTCCCTGATTCTGGCCTGACTCGCCTGATTCTGCAGTCTCCACACCCCTTTGCGGAGCGCGCGCTCTCTCTCGCCCCCTCCCCCGGCCACCCCTTCTCCGCGCCGCGGCGTCCTGGGGAGTGTGCAAAGCTCTGCAACCGCAAGCTGCCCAAACTCGGGCGCCGGCTTCTCTCCGCGCGGGCGCGGGTGCGGGCGGCGAGCCTCGGCTGGGACCGCACTACTCTGCCCGTTTCGAGGCCGCCCTGCCCGCAACCCCGTGCCTCCTGGCTTTCCGCGGACCGCGGGTCTATCCCGCGGGGCTCCCGCTCAGGCCCGCCGGGCCTGGAAACTCCTCCACCTTCCTGAGCACAGAAAAGTCGACTCATCACCTAATTCGTCCGGTTGCTGGAGCGCAGGGATCCTGAGCGCTGCCGGCCGCTCCTCCCCACCCCAGCCCCGCCTGGGCTCCCGGAGTCACACAGCTTGCCCCCCCGCGCCCCCCTCCCCTGGCAGACAAAGGGCCTGGGCACAGTCGCCGCCTGGCCGCCGGCGCTCCAGGAAGGTTGCTGCGTGCGCTGTGGATTGCGCGGGAGGCGCGCGCTGTGGAGATGGGCCCAGAGATGCGCCTGACTCGCATCTGCTGTTGCTGCTGCCTTCTCTACCAGCTGGGCTTCCTGTCGCATGGGACCATCGCAGGTACGTTCTAGAGTGACTTTTCCGTTTGCTCCAACTTGGCCAGTGCAGACGGAGGATGCAGACACGCGGGAAGGCAGAACTGGTGTACCCTGTGAGGGTTGAGCAGAGCTCTGTGGATAGCAGAGAAACAGCTTGCAGGGCAAATGACCAGGTCATGGTCACAAGCCTAGCGCTCTTCTCTTGGCCTTACTTTACTATATGTAAAACGATCAGGTCTCCCTCTCCCCCCTCCCCCGCCCCCAAGTAATGTTTCAAAGAGGTGTTTATGGCACCTGGAAGGAAAGCCAGGAGGCGTGCATTTGCTACTTTTGAGATTATGCTGGAGTTCGCACCAGTTTCAATTAGTGTATGTTAAACTATCATCACCACACTTTTATTTCTGAAAATGTTCTGTAAAACTATGGGGCTTGCAGTAGTTTCAGGAGCTAGACGGGTGGTCTCCCTCGCCTTCACGCAAGCGCGTGGTATCTGTATGGACTGAGTGGTTGAATGTTTGCGTGAGCGGCACTGCTGAATTTTAAGCCCCGCACTTATCTTGTCTGCTTCTTTCGTAGGGCTGCAGCTCACGCCCGACCTCGAGGAATGGGAAGTCGTGTTTCCTGCACTCTGGCGCCGGGAGTCGCAGGACGCCATCGGCCGCAGCAGGGACATCGCAGACCCGAGTTGGGGGCGCGGCGCTGGGGGCGGCGGCCGGGCACAAGCTGCAGGCAGCTCACGCGAGGTGCGCTCAGTGGGGAGGGCGCCTCTGGAAGACGCCGCTGGAGGCCAGTCTGAGTCGTGGTTCGGGTCCTCCTCGCAGCCAGGTGCTGAGGAGGAGGAGGAACTGGAATCTCAGGAGCTGCCTAGGGGATCCAGCGGGGATACCTCCCTGTCCTTGGAAGCCTCGGCCTCGTGGCAGCCCCCGCCGTCCCCGCAACCGCCCTCTTCCCCGACCCCCACAAAGCAAGAGGAACCCAGCACAGAGGAGGTGCTGCTGCGGATCCCGGCCCTCTCCCGGGACCTGTACCTGCTGCTCCGGAGAGATGGCCGCTTCTTGGCGCAGCGCTTTGCTGTGGAGCAGTGGCCAAATCCAGGTCCTGATCCTACCGGGCCAGCGACTGACCCTCCCCCTTCTACTCTGCCAGACACCGCCTGCTTTTACACCGGAACGGTGCTGAGCCATCCTGGCTCTCTGGCTTCTTTCAGCACCTGTGGAGGTGGCTTGGTAAGCACCCCAGCTCTCCTTCTCATCCTGTATTTAATACACCAGGCCGATTTGCATGCACCTCCTCCCCCTCCTTCATTCTTTCTAGTATTTCTCAGAACTTATTTTGACACCTTACCACCCACGTGTCTCCCTCTAAGCGCTTCTAAAGAAACGCCTCCAGGACAGCCCAGTGAACCAGAAGTCTTAATGCTTACAAAGAGCTTTCAAGGGAAATGTAAATTTCTTTGGGGTTCTGCCTTTTGATTTCTTGCCAGCGGTTCAACAACTTTCTGTTCCCTTGAGCTTCTAAAACATGTCCATCAGGTGGTGTCTTTGAGCACTTTGAAATTTATGAATCTGCTCCATGCTGAATCCTTTATTTGCCCCTGCCTGCAGTTCATCATCTGCTGTTTTACAGGTTTGTTGTTGTTTGGTTGGTTTTAACGTCCTACTACAAAATGGGAAGAACCGTTCTCTGGCAGTTATATTCAGGCGGGTGTTTGGAATCTGTACACACTCACAACATTCTTTCTAAACAAGCCCAGTGCCAAGGAGACCAATCTAAAGCTGCTCTTGGCCACAGGGCAATCCTGGAATCCCACCTGCAGAGGGCGATGGTTTACCCCACCCCCACGCCATGCTTTTGACAGTAGTTTCCTCTCTAGACTCCATGTTGGAAAGTGTCAAGGTGGACTGCTTTCGTAACACCACTTTCTCTATCCATGTCCATTACTTTGCCTTCTCCCTGACTTGACCCCACTGGCTTTTGTAAGTTGGCCTTGACTTTGTGTGGGATTGGGTATAAAAATATAGATGACAAAATTGACCATTTTAATGGGTCTTATATGTTCAGTTCAGTGGTATTAACTGTATCTACTTTATTTTCCCGCCACAAGCCCTTTACTATTAGTAAAAGGCAGACTCATATTGAAAACCCTTCTGTGAGTTGAGTTCCCTTGTTACTGGTCTCCAGAGGGAGCCATTGATGGGCGTAAAGATTAGCTTAAAAGCAACTTGTCTCATGTTGCTTGGATTAAAGTCCAACAGCAACTGATGACAGTCAAAACCACCAAAAGCCATGGAATGTAAAAGAAGAGAAAAGAAAAGAAAAAAAAAGGTTGAAACCCCCCAAAACAAGACTGGAAACTTTTACCTCTACCACTAAAGGTCTCATGCTTGAATGCTGTGAACTGTTGGACAGGGCAATATTTTACCAGATGGCAAATATTCAAATGTGGGCACTTTAGGCATGACTGAAAAGGTGGCTTGGAAAAATGACATGAAAAGCTTTGAAAATGTTTTCTGTGGAACTGATACTTGAACACCTCAGCAGGGTAAACATTTTGTGGGGGTTTCATTGTCTGCTACCTTTCAGCTGGGGATTAAATAATTACATATAGAGCGTTCCTGGTGTGGTAAGAGCAATAGGGGACAAAGCATTTCACTGTATTGAGACTTGGGCTGCGGGTCAGATTTTCCAAATGAGCTATGCCCTCTCACCATACTTAAGGGAGCAAAGTTAGAATTATGAGTAGGTTTTTCATGGACTGAATAAGAGTTTGAAATTCCTCCCTGTTTATCATGTTGGAGTTTTGCTCACTTTTCCTACTAGCCACACAAGTATATACTCCGAACTGGGAACTCTTTGTTATTGGAGAGAACTGACATTGCCAGCAATACAGTATAGCAGTCAGAGTATGAAGGAAAATGTAGGCAAATAGCCAAGGGGTAGGTTTGTTAACTCCAACTACCATGCCAGGCCCCTCCCTTAGGAGCTCCTGGATTAGAAAATAGAAGATAATTTGGAGTCTTGACACCAGGATTGGCTTCTTCCCCAATGACAAATTCCTTATCTCTCTCATGTGAGGAATTAGATAATTAAGTGGTTGAATAAAAAATTTTGAATGGTCGACATTATGTCTATTGAATGACCCGCCTTCAGAGGCACACAGCTAAGTTGCTATGTATAAATGGACGTGACATTAGGAGTCATGAAGCAAAGGGTGCATCTTGAGGAGTCAAATGTCACACCAGAGTTTAGAAGTCCTTGGCCAAGGTCAAACATCAATAGGGAAGTTGGGGTTGGGTTTCTAATGTTCAGAAGTGTAACTGGGATCCTGAGAATTGGGGAGATATTCTCCAGCCACATAAGAGCCAACGAGTGTTTCAAGTACAGGGAAGAGCCTGGGGGAGACAGTGGTGAAGCTTGTAAAGGAAATGAGCAAACCAAACTTGAGTGTCTAGAAACAGAGGACCTTAAAGTGTCCATTGAGGTCAGACTTCTAAAGCTTCATCTACTAGAGTACGGACCTTGACTGCCTGACTAGATGCCTCTAGACCATATTACTATTCATTCTTTAACACTTACAGGAGACACCATGATGCAGAAGGTGGGTTATCTCCAAATGTGCCAGCCTTTAGTGTGTAACAGCATTGTTTGCCACCGGCAAAGGCTTTCTTGCTGTGATTTGCTTAGACAAGGGCAAATCACCACGTGTGCAGTTATTCTCCTAGCAGCAACTTAACCATAGAGCTGAATTACCTTCTTTGCTATTACATATTTTAAAAGATTTAAAGACCATTAAGGATGATGGATCTGACCCCAGGGGTTCCGCTCAAACTACTGTACCAACCAAGGACAATGCATGCAGTAAACCTAGATCCCCCTATTAAGATCTAACCAATGGACAGCACATTCTCCACAGTTGTGTGGAGAGCAGATACTGACTCTGATATAAACTCTGGTGCCCCATATTTGACCACTCCCCCTTGGTGGGGAGGCGTGGTGGCACCCATAGGAAAGGTAAGCAGGCTACCAGGATGAGACCTGACAGACTATGACCTTATGGTAGGGGAAGAGGTCTCCTTCTGTCACAGACCTAGGGGAGGGGAATAGGGTTAAGGAGGGACGGAGGAGAAATGGGAAGATACAAGTGAGGGGATAACAATTGAGATGTAATATGAATAAACTACTTAGATTTTAAAAATAAAGATTGTCCAACAAGGTGATGAGTAGTTTCCAAATTGGCAGGTAGAATGACATCACCTATTTTGTTAGAGACGAGCATGTTCAGGTAGGTCCATATCATTGATTGTTTCAGTGATGAAAGAGTCCAGAGCCCAGAGAAGACTCCAGTATTTATCATAATTAAGTAGTCTAATCCAGTGTGGGGAAATGGTATCTAAAATGTGCAGCTATCGACACTATGATTATGAGATTCTAAATGTTTAAAAAAGGGATTTGTCTAGAGGTTCTCTTTAACTCTAACTCTTGATCGTTTGCACCTTAATGACTTACTGTTCACTGAATTCAACGTTGACTATTTGCCTGACATGGATAAAATATCACCACCTTTGTAATCATTTCTGCAGATTTACCCCTATTTTATTATTTGATGTTGTTATGAATTCTTTGATAATTCATACATGTTTACAATGTATTTTGGTGTACTCACTCCTCCCTTACTTTGCATAGCTCTTCCCCATCTACTTCAGATTCATTCTACACCCTTTCCCAACTTCATCTTCTGTCTTCTTTTTTTCCTTATTCCTATCTATCTAATATCTATCTATCTATCTATCTATCTATCTATTACATTTCTTTCTTTTCTAACCTACTGAGTCTAATTAGTGCTGCTCATACACTCATGGCGAGGGGGTGTGGGTAGGGACATCCACTGGATATTGGTCTACCTACCAAGGGCTATACCCTTCAAGAAAACTTGAACTTCCTCGTTAAAAGCCATCAATTGTCAATAGGTCTTCAACCGTGGGTGGTGTTTCATGAGCCATTCTCCAATCCATGCTGTAATGTTTACTGGATTGATCTCCTGCTGGTCTTGAGTAGGGTGTATACAACTGCTGTGAGTTCTTAGGTAACAGTTTACAGATAATATTTTATTCAGGTTTTCTTACAATCTCTCTTGCCCACCTTCATGATTTCCCTAAGCCTTGCTGGTGTGACATAGATGTCCCATCTGTGGCTGAGCACAACACAAACACTCATCCTCTGGGATATGGACAGTTATGTCCTGAGTTTGTTTCAGCTTACAACACTTAAGTCACACTCCATTACTGAGGGAAGTCAGGTATCTTGACTCAAGGCAGGAACTAAAACAGAGGCAATGGAAGATTGCTGATTACTGCCCTGTTCTTTATAGCTTGCTCAGCCAGCTTTCTTATACAACTCAAGACCACCTGCCTAGGGCCAGCACCTCCCGCAGTGGGCTGGCCCCCTCCACATCAACCGTTAATCAAGGAAATGTCTCCCAGGTTTGTCTGTAGGCCAGTCTTGGGAGGATATTTTCCCAAATAAGCTTCTTTCTTCCTAGACATGTCTACATTTGTTTCAAGTTGACAAAAACCAACGAACTCATTAAAAATATATCTCTTTGTGAATGTATGTGAGTCTATGTGTTTTAGAGTGTCTGGGAGGATAAATGAATAGAGTAAAACAGACTACAAAAAAAGTGAGAATAAAAGGACTAGATTAGGTATATATTCCCCAGATACTAAACAAGTGTGTATTATGAAAGTACTCATGACCAAATAAATATTTAGATAGATGGTTAAGTAATGTGTCATCAAGAAACTCAGTCTTCTTGAATCTCCATTTCTCCCTTATAAAACACACATGTTATAGTTGTGTATTTAGCAACTCATTTACATTTGAAATGTTATTATGTCTCCTCCCCCAACTAGACTAGTAGTGAATAATAACCTTTGCTTAATAATTCATTACATTGAATGGACCCCCAAATATCAAATCAGTCAAACATCTATTTAGTGATTCCTGTACCTGAAGCACCCTGTAGATACAGAAGCAGAAGTGGCAGCCCTGATGTTTTTTACAGACTGCTCAGCCTACCCTGCCAATCACAAGACCAAACAGGAAGTACAGTAGAGATGATGCAAGCAAGGCTCTTGAATTCTTGGATTGGTTGCCTTGTTTTCATTTTCAACCCATTATGAGATAGCTCATTCTTAGTAGGTAAAAACAAACAAACAAAGAACAACACCTCCATACCACTGAATAAGTAATAATAAGATAATAAATATTTACATCATAGTCTTTAAAATCTAAAATATGTAAAAATAACAAATTCTGCAAAAGGAATACAGAAATAAGTGGATATCTTGCTACTGTTTTTCAGTATACCCAGGGCTTTGTGTTCACTAGCCAAACCCTTCACACATGTCCCACATGTCCAGCAACATTACAATCAGGTGCACACACAGAGCCAAGGAAGACTAGACCACTGTCTTTTCTTTTTCCTTTGCTCATAGTTAATTATGTAGATAATTTCCTCAGAATGGTAAACAGAAATGACTAAGACACATGCCAACTCTTTACTTATATTGACTTTTAACTGTTACCCCAGCAGTCAGGGGCTAATGGGGGAGAACTGTGAAGCCAAGACTAGCCTGGCCTACCCTATGAAACATTTTTTAAACTCAAACAAGAGTTGTTAATATTGGTAGTCACTTTGTTTAGCATTTGATACAGAATATGGAGCTTTCTACAGATCTTCTTTTTCACCTTCACTTTTCCTGTGATCAAGAATTCTATGCTGTGATGAATTTGGAACAAGTTAATGTTTTGGGAACTCTGCTTAGGACAAGTCATCACATCAGGAACAAACATGAGAGCAGAAGTCAGTGTTGCAGTTAATTTACCGGTATGGCCTAATAATGTTTATTATTAGGCCTATAATTATTATTATAGCAGTATTTTTTTAACCTGCTAGCAATCAGTTAAGATACAGACACCCATTATACTTTAAAATAGCCTTAGTTAAACTGGGGCAGGGCAGATATTAATTCCCTAAACTACTTACCATAGTGGAGCAGGTATGAGATATCCCATGCCATCAGCTTCTAATAATTTGTATTAAGCTACCTCCCATCCATAATCCCAAATACTTGCTAATTATCACCATCTGGGCCAAGTCTCCCTCCATGCTGGCCCTGTGCTTCTCCTCCACCTAACCTAAGGATGCTTCAGCCTCCCTCTTCTCTCCTCTCCTTGAGTCTTCCTCCCAAGATTCTTTTGTCTGTCCAAGCCCTGGAACGTTAGCCACGCCTCTCCCATTTGCCCTGCTCAAGTGTGATGGCCTTTTATTGGTCAAACAGGTTAGGCTCTTAGGCAAGGTACAGGTGGGTCCCAGAGACAGCAAGCAGTAATTAGCATCAAAATACACTAGACCAACCTCTAGCCAGTCAGGGCAGGGATGATGGAAAAAGAAGGCATAACAAGTAGAACAAATGGGATGGATACACAGTCTTCCTAGGGAGAGCCGAACAAATGTCTGTTTATCCCAGACAAGAAACTGATACAGACCAAAGGATACCATCAAAGTCCAGCTTTCAGGACCAATGAGTTTTATTGGGATTATTTCCAAGGATATGTGTAAAGGGTATTACTTACAGAAACAGAAACAATTCAAAGACAGCCGCAGCACTGAAGCCTACACCAGCATGGATGATAGCTCACAGAGCTGGGAACCTGGAACACACTGTACAGCCTGTAAACAGCTCATTGGGTTGGAGACGTTTCTTTCCTGACAGCCCAGCTGGTCTGAACCTGGCCTGCTCCCTGAAGTTCAGCTTATCTGAGAGTCTCTGTATTGCTTATGTGTGTTTGGGGAGGGAGAGGCTTAGTGAGTATGGTCAGTTTCAGGAACTTCCTGAAGCCAATGAGTTGTATACCTCTTGAGCTTAACATGCTTTCCTGAATGATAGAATGTTTCACTTGCTAACCTAAAACAGTGATTCTCAACCTGTGGGTCGTGACCCCTTTAGGGGGAGGTCTAATGACCCTTTCACAAGGATTGTCTAAGAAGTTCTTACATATCACATATTCACATTATGGTTTATAAAAGTAGCAAAATTACAGTTATGAAGTAGCAACAGAGATACTTTTATGGTTAGGGTGGGGGACTCCACAACATGTTGAACTGTACTAAAGGGTCCCAGCATTAGGAAGGTTGAGACCCAATGGCTTAGACTATCCTGTTGCCTCTTTAAATATCCTGTGCCATAAGCAGCTTCCCCTTCCCACCGCGCTCTGGGTCGAGTCAGTAAAGAGATACCCAAACTTTGACACGCTGTGACAGTATTTTTTTAAAAAATCAAAGACAAGTGGCCCATGCCTTTAATCCCAGCACTTGGGAGGCAGAGGCAGGCGTATCGCTGTGAGTTCGAGGCTAGCCTGGTCTACAAAGTGAGTCCAGGACAGTCAAGGCTACACAGAGAAACCCTGTCTCGAAAAACCAAAAAAAAAAAAAAAAAAAAAAAGAAAATCTAACACATTTATTAGTGACAGAATATTTTTTAAAAAAATCAAAGACAAAGAGAAAAAAAACACATTTATTAAGGAGAGGCTGTCTACAGTGGAATGGATGTCTGTGCATCTGAGATGGTTAAGTCTGTATTATTTGATGCTAGAACATGGATTATTCAGAGTTCAGAGTAGTGATTCTCAATCTTGATTTGTGTAAGAGCCTCATCTTCTGTTAACATCTGAGGCCAAAGAAATTATCTTTGAAATAATAAGTATTCAAAATTTAACACATAGAACCTCCAGAAGGTGATATAATGAATATATATATATATATATATATATATATATATATACACACACATACATACATACATACACACAGTCTCTTGTTAACACTCATTGTTCCTTTCCAGGTATAAGACATGCTATTTGATTGCAGTACATGAGCTGGGGGGCCACTGATGCACAAACATAGACATATGTAACTTTAAGGTTTTTATCTGTGAGATTTTCCTCCTTGAGTAATTGTGTTTTAGTTGATTTCGAGGCGTTTATATTCTCTGTCCCTCAGTGTGGCTTCACGGACATTTGAATGATTCCAATGGTCTCCATCATGAAAAGTGATGTACACTGAAAAGTAGATACACAACGTTGGCTAGGCAATGATTTTGCGTGTGATGGTGCTTGCTGTTTTGCACGGAGGCCCACAAGAGGATGCAAGCCCACCTTTGCCTGTAGAGTTACAAGTATTACTACTAAAATTTCTTTCTTTTTGTTATTACTGTCTTAGAGGATTTCTTTTCATATATTTTGCTTATTTTTCTACTTGAGTTTTGTTGCTTTTTATTTCTAATTATAGAGTTCCTTAAAGGTTAATTTTTAAAATATATTTTATTAGTTTATTCGTATTACATCTTTAAAATGTTAATATTTTAAAATACACCTTTAACAATTTTTATTCACTTTAATCTGGATAGTAGCCCCCTCCTTTCTCCTCCCAGTCCTACCTTCCCTCCCTCTTCCACCTATCACCCCTCCTCTATCTCTCAGAAAAAGGGAGCCCCTTCATCAACCCCCCTCAACACATCAAGTTGCACGGGGGGCAGAGCTCATCCTGTTCCTTTGTAGTCTGTTTAGGCAACCCTGCCAGGAGGAAGTGATGGACTCTGACAGAGTCCATGTCAGAGACAGCACCCACTCCCCTTACTAGATAGGACCCACATGAAGCCTGAGCTGCCCATCAGTTACATCTGTGTAGGGGGCCTAGGGTCCAGTCCATGTGTGGTGCCTGGTTGGTGCACCAGTCTCTGCAAGCCGCTCTGTACTCTGGCTAGTTGGTTCTGTTGGTCTTCTTATGGACCTCCTGTCCTTTCCAGGTCTTTTTATCTTTCCCCTCACTCTTCCACAAGACTCCCTATGTTTTGCCCAATGTTTGGTTGTGAGTTGTGAGCATCTGTTTCAAAGCACTGCTTTGTAGAGCATGCCTAGCTATGCTAGGCTCCTGTCTGCAAGCATAGCAGAGTGTCTTTAATAGTGTCAGAGGTTGGCACTCTCCCATGGGCTGGGTCTCAGGTTGGGCCAGACATTGGTTGGACACTCTTCTCTGTCTCTGCCCTATTTTTATCCCTGCAAAGGCATGCGCCACCATGCCCAGCTGTTGTTCCCTCTCTTTAACTGTGTCTGCTGTCTATTCTCTTTCTCCTTCTGAGTGAAATGTAAGCATCCTTCCTTGGGTCCTTCTTGTTACTTAATCTTCTTTGGGTCTTGATGTGTCCCGGCCTGCCGGACAAATTGAATCAGGGTTGACCTGAAAGTGGGAGTGGGGATTGGAAGTAGGGTACAGAGAAATAACAAATCAAGTCTAGAAATTTCTGATCAAGACTCACTTTAATGCCAACTAGTAAGAATATATATAGAGCAAGGTCAATAGGATCTACTCTAATCCCACTCACCCTAGCCCTCAGGCAAGAATCCAATAGCCTGAATCGCTCCCTGTAAGAACTTCCCATTTCTCTGAGTAGTTCCCCGTAAGAACTTCCTTGATCCTCTGCCTGGTTCCAAGTTGGGACTTACCTACTTCTTTCAAAGGTAAATAGTCCAAGGATAGCCTAGAACACAAAACCTCATGAGGCAAGGGTCAGTAACTGGAAGGTCACAGCATGCAGCCTAAGCAGGGGATTTCTGACATGGCAGAATTTAGCACGGCTCCCCACAGTGTCTATGAATTGTAGTATGGCCATCCTATACTATATGGCTAAAACGTGCTTATAAGTGAGTACATACCGTGTGTGTCTTTCTGTGTCTGGGTTTCACCCATTTGCCTGCAAATTGTGTGGCTTCCTTTTAAATAGCTGACTAGTATTCTATTGTGTAAATGTACCACAGTTTCTCTATTCATTCCTAGGTAGAAGGACATCTAGGTTGTTTCCAGATTCTGGCTATCATGAATAAAGCTGTTATTAACATAGTTGAGCAAGAGTCCTTGCACTGTAGAGCATCATTTGGGTATATGTCCAGTAGTGGTATAGCTGGGTCTTGAAGTAGAGCTGTTCTCAATTTTATGAGAAAGTGCCTGATTGATATCCAAAGTGGTACAAGTTTGCAATCCCACCAGCAATAGAAGAGTGTTCCCCTTTTTTCACATCCTTGCCAGCATGTTTTATCACTTTAGTTTTTGATCTTAGCCATTCTGACAGGTGTAAGATAGAATCTCATGCATTTCCCTGTACTTAAGGACATTAAACATTTCTTTAAGTGCTTAGCCATCCGATATTCCTCTCTTGAGCAGTCTCTGTTTAGCTCTGTACCCATGTTTTAATTGGGTTATTTGGTTTGTTGGTGTTTAATTTCTTGAGCTCTTTATGTGTTTTAGATATTAACCCTTTGCTGGATGTAGGGTTGGTGAAGATCTTTTACCAATCTTTAGGCTGCCATTTTGTTCTATTGACAATGTCTTTTGCCTTACAGAAGCTTTTCAGTTTCAAGTGGTCCCACTTATTAATTGTTGATCTTAGAGCCTGAGCTTTGGTGTTCTGTTCAAGAAGTTCTCATTTTGCCAATGAGTTCAAGGCTCTTTCCCCACTTCCTGTTCTAATAGATTTAGTGCATCTGGTTTTATGTTGAGGTCTTTGATCCCTTAGACTTCAGTTTTGTGCAAGGTGATAAATATGGATCTATTTGCATTTTCTACATTGAGAAATCCAGTTAGAACAGCACTATTTGTTGAATATGCTTTCCTTTTTCCATTGTATGGCTTTCACTCTTTTGCCAAAAAAAAAATCAAGTGTCCATGGGAGTTTGGGTTTATTTCTGGGTCTTTGATTTGATTCCGTTGATCATCCAGTCTATTTCTATGCCAGAACCATGCAATTCTATTACTATTGCTCTATAATACAGCATGAAATCCGGGATGGAGATACCTCTAGAGTTTCTTTTATTGTATAGGATTTTTATAGCTATTCTGGGTTTTTTGTTTTTCCATATGAAGTTGAGAATTGTTCTTTCAAGGTCTGTAAAGAATTGTGTTGCTATTTTGATGGGAATTGAATTGAATCTGTAGATTCCTTTTGGTAAGATGGCCATTTTTGTTATGTTAATCCTACCGATCCATAAGCATGGGACATCTTTCCATCTTCTGATATCTTCTTCAGTTTCTTTCTTCAGAGACTTGAAGTTTTTGTCATACAGATCTTTGGTTTCCTTGGTTAGAATTACAACAAGATACTTAATATTATATGTGGTTATTGTGAAAGGTGTAGTTTTTCCTAATTTTTTCTCTGCCTGTTTGTCATTTGTATACAGGAGAGCTACTGCTTTTGTTTGTTTATCTTTTATTTTGTTTGTTTTTTTTTAAAGTTAATTTTGGTCCAGTCACTGTGCTGAATGTGTTTATCAGCTGTAGGAGTTCTTTGCTAGAATATTTTGAGTCACTTATGTATACTATTTTATCATCTGTGTTTAAAGACAAATTTTAGGTAATAATACATTCTGAGAACATAATTTTGAAAATATATAAAATATATCATCTGTAGTCTTCCATCTAGAGTTAGGCACTTAACTTTTAATGTTTTCATGAAAATAATAAACTGCTGCAATTATTGGGAAACTAGGAAAGGCACACGTTCTTAAATATTCTTTTTGGTTCACAAAATTGGACTAAATTTCATAGATTTAGAAGATTTCATGGACACATAGGGCATTCTTGATCTCACATAGGGCATTTTTATATGTAATCTCTCTACATCTTATTCAGCAGTTTTATTTGTAGCAATCCACTTATGAAACACATTAACTTGCTACCTGCCTACATTTTTTTATGTTAACGATTTATAAGTAAGCCAGTTGTGCAGCACTATGAATTCTCTAACCCTTCATCAGTGGTGCTTTACATCTTTAAATCATACAATGCAGGAGGCGTGGAGAACAGAAAGCACAATAATTGCTCCTTGCTCTAAGACATTGATCATATTGAGTTCTTTGCTAAGGTATTGATTTGTGTCTTAGACTTGAGACAATACTCATCATGGGTCAAATTTTCAAGGAGAAGCTTTTCATTTGGTTATCTGATACTTACTTTTTTTTTTGAAGTTTACAAACTGAATCCTAAACAGCACATTAATGATCAATTTAGAACATTTTTATTTTATGTGTATGAGTGTGTGCTTGTATGTCTGTCTGTGTACCACATAAATGCCTGGCGCTCTGGGAGGTCAGAATAGGTTGACTGAATCCCTGGAACTGGAAATGTGGACAGTTGTGAGTCACTGTGTAGGTGCTGGAAATCGAACTCAGGACCTCTGCAAGAAACAACATAATTCTAAACACTGAACCCACCAGCCCCACAAGCATATTTTAAAAATCTATATAGAAGTCTTAGAATGATTATAAATCAATACTGAGCAGCACATTTACTTTGATGCTCATTAACAAGAGAATGTTCCCATTTAATTAGTTTAATGTGTCTAAATTGAAAAGGGGTGTTCCTGTTGGGAAATTGGTTAAGTTAGGGAAAGAATCCATATGTATTTACAAATGATGGGATGAATAACAATCTATCCAGGCTTATGGTTTGGGAAGGAGATCCCTGAAAAGAGGCTTCCAGGTTCCCCTAGATGAAAGAAGACCACGACTTAAAGCAGATTTCAGTTCGCACATCACTGTGTCCTTCTCGTCTTCAGTGTGATGCCAGGTTCCAGACTGAGAAAAGTGAGAAAATGGGAGATCAGCCATTCAAAGCTACCCGGATACTTTTATAGAATGATTATGTGGTAGTGTTGGAAAGACCCTGGGGATTGGACACCGTAGTGCTCACTTGTCCAGTAAGAGGGATTTCATATTATTATTAGTGTTTAAATATCTGTACTAAATTAACTCTTCAAACATTACTCTTCATATGTTGTGGAAAAAAATGGTGCTGAACCAAGGCCACTATGAGAGAGAGAGAGAGAGACAGACAGACAGACACGGGGGTGGGGGGGGCGGGGGGCGCGGAAGAGGGAGAGAATCTTCAAAGGCATATTAAGAGAGCTGAAACAAGGCCATGTTGCTCCAGATTCTTGTTAGCTCTATTGCCTCCATCTGGCTTAACTGCACAGCAAGCCTACATCATCGTGTCTTTAACTAGAGTTCTTGGTGCCTTATATGTTGACATGTAGTGTATAGATTCCAGACTTATATTCCTGCAGATAGGGGAAGCAAGGAGTTGGTGAGATAAAGGTGTTGAGTTTACATTAAAACTCACAGCTCCAGATTGAACCCCAAGGATAAAGACTGTGTTTAGAAACCAAAGCTTAATTCTTTTTCCTTCCCTAAGTTTTGGTTAGTTCTTTACAATTTTGTAGAGTGTGCTTTTATATTCATGTCCTGCCCCAACTGCTCCCATTTCACTCCCCCGGTTCACTACTTACCTAGTTCTCTGTCTTTTTTTTTTTTTTTCTATTTTGTTAATGCACAGAGTCCAAACTGTGCAGCCCATATATTTGTGGATGTGTGGCCACCCACTGGAACTTAGTCAGCCCACTAGGAGCCACATCTTAAAATAAACATACTCTCCTTCTCCTAGAAACCATCAGTTGCTGATAGCTCCTCAGCTAGGAGTGGGACTTCACACCCACCTCCCATTCCACTGTGGGATTCTTGTCTGGCTTGAGACTGTTCATGACTTGTACATGCTGTCACAACTGCTCTGAGTTCATTTGCGCAACTGCCCTGCTGTGACCAAAACAACCCGCTTTCCTTATAATCGTCCACTCCCTCTGGCTCTTACCAAGTTTCTTCTTCTTTTGCAATGGTCTCTGAGCCTGGAGAGGAAGGGACATAATATAGATATACCCTTTAGGGCCGAGCACCTTTAAATTTTCTGTGTTTTTACCTGTTGTTGGTATCTGTGTTATCATCATCAATTGAAAATACAAGCTTCCCCGATGAAGGTTGACAGATATGTTAATATATGGGGATAATAGTAAGCCATTAGGACTAGTTGGTTTAATAGTGTGTTTATTTAGCAGAATAAATATGGTGGGTTCTCCACTAGGGCTCATTTACATGCCCAGCCGCAAGTTTGTGGGCTTGATGATGGTGGCAGGAATGGTTTTCATATTTGGGAGGGGCCATTAAATCCAATCAGAAAGTGATTGGTTACTTCCACAGTGTCCATGCCACTACTGTACCAGTGAGTTGTCAGGGCAGCCACTATAGCGGCTCCCAGAGTTCAGAGCTAGGTATGATTGATGGTTACTTTTCTCCTGTAGTAGTGTGGACAGAACCTTCCAGCACCATGAAAACTAGCCAATAAGGATGAGGCTTCTAGGTCAATACTAACTTGATCTCTCCATGGTCTGTGATTTTAGTGTGGGTTATCTTCAGGATAGGATCTTACCTTCAGGTTTTGAAGGGTAACCATTGCTACAGCAATAGACTATAGTATTTAAGCCTTTCACCTTATGCAAGCTGAAATCCAAGGGCAGCCTTTTAAGTGACTCCGAAAACCCACAGACTCAAGATCTTTCATGAGCATTTCACATCCACCAAACTTAAAAAAAAAAAATTCTAAAGAATCTAAAGAGTTCATTCTTTTTCTATCATTTCTTTCTATATGAATTATAATAAGCATAGATACCCTCAGTCTATGCCTTCTAATGTCCTTCCAGGAACCTACTCACATGTCACTGAGCTGTGTGCATTTTAAACAGTGGAGCGGTAGTGCAGTGGGATTTAAATGCCAGTGTGCATGTTTTTCTATTTTCCAACCCCCCACCAAAGTTAGACACAAGCTAAAATTTAGCTTTGCATTTTAGAAACTATCTTAAAAACGAGGTACACAAAACTAAATTATTTTAAACCACAACAAAAAACTTACGTGGCATAAAAGCAGATGAGTAGTTAAGCTTTCCTCTAGTCATTATGAAATAAAATTTTATCAGAAATAAAATATGCAGCATACCTCCAGACAGACAGGGACTCACCCACCACCGAGTTAAGATACAACTACATAAAGACTGAGATGCACTGCCATGCAGTGTTTTTAAATCGTCAGCGAGGAGAAGATTGTAAACTATGTGGGAAGTTATCTAAGCTGAGTGTCAGAGTAGTGTTGAGAACCTCAAGGGAACGCAATAGGACTTAAATGATAAACTATTTCAAACAACACATAAATACCAACGTGTATTCACTCACTTATATTTTGAATTTGATGTCAGTAGACCTTTTAAAAAAAAATCACTAGAACTAATAGTGAAAACACCATACATGCTAATAGGAGTGACGAGGTGAATAATGTCATCAGCTAATAAAAATGGTACATTTGATCTACACCATTATAATTGTGTTTGACGGTATAGATGAATGGTAAACAAAACTTTTAGTTACTTTTAGTTATAAAAATACCACATTTCAAGGAGTTAATTCACCCAAGCCAAAGGTTCGGTTAACTGTTGACAGAGGAACAAATATGTTATAAGCATGCCTGACTTCCAGTCTACTCTTACAAAGTATGCAGAGCTTCAAAATTATGTCATATCAACATGGCAAGCCTAAGCATTCTACTAAAGAATCATGTAGAAATTTAGTCAGCACAGCATAAAGCTGGAGCAGTTTGTTGTAGAAACAACTTCCTTCTACAAGTTAAATTAGTATGTGCCCAGTCTGTATACTTCAATATAATTCCTAACCCTGATAGCTTTTCCTTTGTAATTTCATGAGTTTGAAATAAGTGGATTTGTAAGCCATCATGTAGTTGCTGGGAATTGAACTCTGGACCTTTGGAAAAGGAGACAGTGCTCTCAACTACTGAGCCATCTCTCAGGCCCCAATAAGTGGATTTATATAATAGCATTTTTTAAATGATTAAATTGGCAATCTTGGGATCAAGTGTCCTCCCTAGACCACTTTCCAAATATGGCCCAATTATTTCTCACTAGTAAGATGCAGTCATAGATGCCAGGCGGATTCAGTCTAGAGTAAATCATTATGTACTGTAGCAAATTAAAAAGGATGCTATGAGAACTTTTTTTCTAGCATCCTTTAGTGGAGTTATGAATTGCACACCGTAAGGTCAACTATGCTAAGAGTACAATTCAGTAGCTCTCAGTGCACGCCCAGAAGTGTGCAGCCGCCACCATAGCTGAGCTTTAGAACATTTCTATCAACTCAAAGCTTCTATCATAGCTCTTTTCAATGGCTGTTTCTACAGCCTCAGGCAGTAACCAATCAAGTTTCTTTCCATGTAGATTTACCCAAACACTTCCTATAAATGGAATTATACAAGCTTAGTGTGTGCCTGGCTTCATTCACGTTTGCGGCCACATTGTACATTCCCTTCTTTTCTGTAAAAGAAAGTAAGCCTCTATTTCTGTGATCTGATTAATCATCATATTATCAATATTTTTTGATGAGTGATATATTTACTTTTTATTTTATGTTTTAATGTGCTTAGTTGAAATAGAATTATGTTACTCTTTCCCCACACAAAACCTTTCCTTCTTCCAGCCCCTCCCTGTTGCCCTTCTTGGATGTGCCACCTTATAATTATCCTCTCATCAACTGGTGCACATTTGGATTACTTCCATGTTGAGGTATCATAGTTACTTCTAACCAAAACATCTGTGTATAAGTCCTTGTGAAGATACAGATTTTACGTAATCCTAAAGTAGATATACTGAAACGAGATGACTGGGTCATATTATAAATGGCGTTTTAAAATCACTTAAAGTTTTGGCAAAATTAATCTTACCTTTTAAACATCGGGGTCAGAGCTAAGTCCCAGTTTTCATCATGTAAGTTTTATGGTCAGCCTGTATTTCTAAAGGAGAAGATAATATTAAAAGTTTTAGTGTGAGGGGAGTGTTGGAGAAGTCAGAGGGAGGTCGACAAGATGTAAACAGAAGTGTGATTTGAAAATCATGTCAGCTGGTAAAATGTTAGATTAAAGAAACAGACTTGTGGATTGGAGATGTAGCTTAGCTAGCAGAGTGTTTTCCAGATATGCACAAGCCCCTAGGTTAGAGGCTCCTCAAACACCCATGCGTGCATGCATGCATGCACATACACACATGCATGCACATATGTATGCACACATGCACACACCACACACACACACACACACACACACACACACACACACACACACACACACACACACGGCAGTATAAACTCAGGAGGCGGAGAATCATAAATTGAGTTGAGTTTGAAGCCAAGCTGGGATTCCTGAGTTTCAAATTAAAACAAAGCAAAGCAAACTTAAACGCATATGAAAGGAAGGGACACAGGAAAGGGAGATAGTTTTAGTTTTTAACTTAATTCCCATGCTTGATTACTTTTCATCTTTATTCTACAGTTCCTTGTCCTTGTTAAATCCCAAGAGTTAACATATGTGTGAACTGAAAGCAGTATTCCCACGAGGGCGGTAGAGCTGTGAAGGGAGCGGTAAGAAGAAAGATAAAAGAGGAATTTGAGTCTGATGACATATGCTCAGGGTATGTTTTAAATGTAAGAATATGGAAGTGCTTATGCCCCAGTTTCCGCTTGGATGCTTTGGAATAGCACGATGCCGTTTCCCTGGGGAACAGCTTACCTCTGCCCACTAATGTGGTTGCCTAGTTAGCTCACCAGTAGTATTTTATTTAGTAAGTGGTCTAAGAACTTGGCTGGCTTGGCCTTTGGCTGTGGAATCTTCACAAGTTAAAAATCTGGGTTCTTGGTGACACAGCCTTATGTGTGTTCATGATCTGAACCTATTAATGGCTCACAGTAGGCTTTTAATAGAGTACAGCAGACTCTATATTGGACGTTCATGATTAACTACCTGAATCTCCTCTCATTTCTTCCCATTAACTCCTCCTCTAGCAGAAAGGTATCAGATGTGTATAATCCCTCCTGCTCCTATCACCCTTGGAAGTTTAAAAATATAAGTGGAAGAGGAAACAAAAGAATACCCATGATGCAATGTGGTTTAGAACCATAATAACAACATGGGATTTTCAAAGTACATTAGAGTTTACACAAACATTCTGTCTGTGGTATGATACATGCTTTATAGAAAACATATAACCTCAAAGATGCACTTATGTGCTAAGTCTACTTTTTAGAAACTTAATTATGTTTCAAGGACTCCATGAGATATTGCTATATAAAGGAAGCTATTTTTTTTTTTAAATAAATACTAATTTCAAATAGACTTTATTAGTTCAAGTTTGGACATGCCGATTTACCTCTTAAAAATTTTAGGATATTCTACAAAGTATACATTTTGAAAGGAGATGTTTAGCATAAATCTTTGTGAGTGGTAGCAGATAACAAATTATATAAGAAATATCTGCAGAGACAGGGAAAGCACAAGATTCTTCGATCTATGCAGTAAAGACACCATGGCCAAGGCAAACAAAAGAAAGCATTTAATCAGAGGCTTGCTTACAGTTCCAGAGAGTTTGTCCATCATTGCCAGCAGGAAGCAGACAGGCATGGTACTGGAGCAGTCCCTGAGAGCTTTACATCCTAATGTGCAGGAAGCAGAGTGGGTGGGACCTGGCTTTTTGAGACAGGGTTTCTCTGTGTTATCTTGGCTGTCCTGGACTCACTTTGTAAACCAGGCTGGCCTCAAACTCATAAGATCCAACTGCCTCTGCCCTCTTGAGTCCTGTGATTAAAGGCGTGATCCACCACATCTAGCTAGCATACTTAATCTTTCAAAACAAGAAATTTTCACAGAGCAGAGAGATCTACTTCAAGTTGTGCCAGATATTGTTAAATATCTTTAGCACTTCTTCTTTTTTTTTTTTTTTTTTTATAGAAAAACCCTCATTTGCTATCATTGTGTGTAATTCCAGGATTTGTGCAAGGTATGTGGGTATTGTATTTAAGGGTTCAGCATTAGGAAAGTTGAGAGACCCACCGGTCTAGTGAGAAAAGCTATAGCAGCAAATCCAACAAATTCATAGCAGTACCTGACTTGCCAAGCCCACTTCCCCAACTCTTTCACTCCCAAATAAACCTGGGAGTGTCCCCCACAGCTGCTTGTCCTCATCTTTTGGCTAGGGTAGTCTGGAGGAGGAGGAAGCCCACGCCCTCCCTTCCCTACCTGGTGCTAGACCATGCGTTTAGGTGGTGTAGTCTCAGGAAATCTTGCTTATTCAGTGCCCACTGCACGTCTTCTTACTGATCTCTCTGAGATATGGGGACATATTTACTTTAGATATGAAAATAACCAAGAGGTAAGTATATAAACAATCCCAGTCTGAAAGTTCTCTCAAGGGCCTTCCTGCGGCAATCTGCTGTTGGAGAGCGCTTCCCTGAAGAGTCACTCACAGGACCTTCTATGGAAGCTGCAGCAGGAGCTGACATCTGCAGGGGACTCCTGTGGCCCTGATCCTAAGGCCCTTGAGTTTCAGGATTTGATGAGAGTTCTGTTGGAGTTTGAGAAAGGGAGGAAAGAGGAGTGGATCCCCTATCTGTGTTGTGCCAGATGGAAAGTATGTGCACAGAACAGGTTTCTTCACTTCAAAACTATCTAAAATTAAAGTACGAAAATTAATAGTTGCAAGTCAGTTATTTGAACTAATGATCTAATACGACTGTTTATTGTGTCATACCTCTTCTTACCAAGGCTCAGGTATGCGGCCTGAATACTACAGCATTACAGCCGAACTGGAGTGACTGAGGGTCTGTTAGCCAGACTCCATGGCATCTCTCCCCCTGTCCCCCTGCCAACCCCCTGCCACATGCCCTCACCATCCTTACTGTCATCTCCCAGATGTTTCTTATTTACATTTCTTGAGGTCACCTAATCTCCATGCACTGTGATTCATGCACACTTTTCTTCAATTATTTTTATTGATATTTTTTCTGAGTTTTAAGGGAGGCTCCTTCTTATGATAGTTTTAATATGAAGAGGCATGGAGAAGTAACATTTACTGTCTTTGCACAATTATAACTGTGTATGTATTAAATGGCATTACACTTATGTGTCTCCTCTAACTCGTTTGTTGATGTTTAGGACAAAGGCCCTAATCTGTGATTATCTATGTATATTGCTCTCTGGTCTAGACATTATTTTTTTTTTTTTTTTTTTTTATGTTTTTATTTATTTATTCTTGTTACATCTCAATGTTTATCCCATCCCTTGTATCCTCCCATTCCTCCCCTGCCCCATTTTCCCATTATTCCCCTCCCCTATGACTGTTCCTGAGGGGGATTACGTCCCCCTATATATTCTCATAGGGTATCAAGTCTCTTCTTGGCTACTTGCTGTCCTTCCTCTGAGTGCCACCAGGTCTCCCCCTCCAGGGGACATGGTCAAATGTGAGGCACCAGAGTATGTGAGAAAGTCTATTTTAAGCCATTTGTACGGATCTATGTTTAAAAATAGACACATCATATTGCATAATATAAAAGCATAATTTATTTAAACCACCAGTGCCAGCATTTGGCTAAAGGCAAGAATTTTGCTTCTCCTTAGCTTTTATTGCTTTCAACTAGATATTCAGCCTTTCCGAGATTGTTTTAAAGTTTATATTTAAAAATTGGGACATGTTTCCCAATTACACATCTATAGATGATATTATTGAAATATTCATACAAGTAGCCTCAGGACAGGGTTGCTGACTTCACTACCAAGGAGTGTGGGTAGGATAAGTGCTGTGAAGTATTGTCCTGTGACTGGAGAGTGTTTAAAAACATCTGGCATGTACACCTAGATGCCCATTTGGGACAGGCAAAATATATCCAGATGTTGCCAGTGTATCCCATTTATTCTAGTCTGCTCTCTCTGTTGGTGTCTGTCTGTCTCTGTCTTTGTCTTTGTCTCTGTCTCTGTCTCTGCTTCCCTCCCTCCCTCCCTCCCTCCCTCTCCTCCTCCCCTCCTCCTCCTCCCCCTCCTCCTCCTCCTTCCTTTTCTTCTTCTTCTTCTTCTTCTTCTTCTTCTTCTTCTTTCTCTCTCTCTCTCTCTCTCTCTCTCTCTCTCTCTCTCTCTCTCTCTCTCTCTCTCTCTCAATACTTGTGCACAGTTTCATACACTTGAGAATCACTGCTCTGGAGAAGGGTGTGGAGTGTGGCATCAGGCCTGCTAGATCAAGCTGTACACATGCACAGCAAAAATCTCCCAGATGTTCTTTGTGGATATGTTGATGGCTTTGACTGCGTTTGTTCATGACAATGGCTGTGAAGAAAGGCTCATGTTCCTAGGATTTTACCTTAGCACCACCTCACACAATTGCAAAGGACAAGGGTTCTGTAACACACAGCTCTACCTTGAGTTCTGCATCTCTCTTTAAGACGTTTCTGGAAATGGCATCTTTGAGGGAAGAGAGAATGCAGGCTGGCAGTATTCTGTCAAGTCACCTAAAGATGCCAGCCCAACTTAACATCCTTACCAGTTGCACTGTGGTTCTCTTTCCTACAATTCTTTGGCCACTGTGGATGTTAGCACTCCTTCTAAAGTCAACATTCTTAACGAATTGTAATGTTTCTTTGCAGCAGCCTTCATGTCTTGTGCGTTACATCCTCATGGTCTTTGCACATTTCCCCCATTAGTCTTTTAGCCGTTCAACAAATATATAGCATTCTGTAACTGTAAAACTTCACAACTGCATGAAAATCCATAGGCTAATTCAGCAACACAGATTTTGTGAATGTTAAATTTCATCATTTTTGTCTAAGACCTTTATTTTCAAATGTGTGCATCATGTTGAAGCTCTCAGGGTGCCCTTGGCAGCCAGTTTCTTCCTCAGGTCTCCAGATGCAACCACTATTCTGACCATTGTAAACATATTTCCATTCATATTTTTATAATTTTGGTATGTATGTGCATCCCTAAAAGCATAATGTTGTTTTGTATTTTCAATGCATAACTGGAATCATACTGCAAAAATCTTTCTAGAACTTTCCTTTTTCAAGTCATAACATACAGTACCAATTAAGACTGACAAAAACCCCTCCCAAATGCAAAGCAACTGCAGATGTCGTTGTTGTGTTCATTATAGTTTCCTCTGATTCTTCTTATTTCCTGATTCACTTTTCCATCATGTCCTTGTTTTGTTTGTTTGTTTGTTAAGACAGGGTTTTTCTGTGTAGCTCTGTCTATCCTGGAACTCACTCTGTAGACAAGGCTGTCCTTGAACTCAGAGAGATCCGCCTACCTCTGCCTCTCAAATGCTGGTATTAAAGTCATGGGCCACCACTGCCTGGCCTTATTTTATCTTAGTATGTATGATATTTGACTGATATGTTTTATAAGGAAAAAATGACACAAACCGAACAGCAAATTTAGAGGTAGCCTGAACAGAATAATTTCTTTCTCAGAGAAGCATATCACACAGCCTTTTCTTATTGATTCCTAATTTAAATAGTCTTTGTCTCTCCTTAGAGTGTTAGCAGCTACTAAGATATAGAGAACATCTGAATAAGGCTTAAAACACAAACCGGTCAATTTTACTACATAAAACTACTTACCTTATCAACAATATGATTCAAAACGATACCAGTTTATATGTCCATGACTTAGTAAAAAATTTTTAAGAATTCTGTAGCAGTTAAGTGAAAGTATTTGTATAGGTTTTGTGGTCTTTGAGTTCTGTTTCTAAGTGTATACTTTATGCTTTATGGTAGTTTATCAATAACAGTAACATGACAAATCTAGCTTTTCGTATTTATGACATCTTGTTCATTATATTGGCCCACTTGTGAATGGACAATTTTATCTTCATGAATCGCAATACATAACATACAATACATACATAACATACAATGCATACAATACATAACAATCATGCATGCATTCATATATATATATATATAATTACAAAGTATACATGATGATATGTATTGCTAGATGTGCCCATTAACGCCACTGGATTTATTGGTTTGTGTTTATATCTATAAGATAATGCATGCATCTCTGTGCTTTCTTGATGGTTTCATCCTAAACGCCAAGTAGTATTGCTGTTGAAACAATTAACCTTATTCTGTCTGTAGCAGAGGTCTGAGACGTTATTAATTTAGAGTATAATTCAGTAAAACACGTGACTCCAATTCTAAATTAATTCAGTCTGCAACAGAATGCAGTAGTGGAATCTGCCATTCGTATGCATTGTTCTGCTTACTAATGGTTGAATTAGACTGATTGGTGCTGTACCCACACGCGCATTCTGTATGCTGGATACACTGAAATACTAGTGTTCCAGAAAAGTTACTAGACCGAAGGAAAGTGTGAGGCCACGTTTCACTCCGTTGTGTTCGGTGTGTTTTCAGCCCTCTGGCTTTGCATTTCCCTTAATGAAGATCACAACAGAGGGCGCACACTTGGCTTGTAGGTTGGAGTGAAGATCGTAAACTGTTTAGAGAGATCCGTACTTGGGCAGCAGTTTGTAGGGTATAGTGAGGTAGGGGTTTGTTTCCTGCAGAGATTTATAATTATGCAATGTGCCTTTTTCTTGCTCAGTGACTTTTAATGGGAGGGGACTCTTCAGTGTGAGGTAGGAAAGAGTTGCAGTAGCTGCACTGTCAGTGCTGCGTCTGTGCTAAGACACTCTAGCCACTTCCCTGCCACACCTCAACCCACATCTCCGATTGAAACACAGACCTGTCTGGCGTAGGTGTGCCTTTAAATTACTGAGAGGCGGGAAAGGAAATGAAAGCAGTGCTGAGTAGATTTTAAAATGCTGTTCCTGTTCAGTAATTGGTGAGGGGAAGGCCTACAGTGTTACAGCTATGCCTGTTTAGGGAAATCTCAAGGCTTTTGTTAAAACTTCAAGGCAGTAGAAAAGAATGCTGCAGTCATTATCATCAAAGGCCAACATTTTTTGAGAGCCTGTTAAGGAAAAAATATTATTGGCACATTTGATTGATAAAATTTGTGGTTGTTTCTCTGGTAAATCTATAGTTTTCTGTAGGAGGAGGTGGGGGCCTGTCATGTTGCAGAAATAAGAGGGGGAATTCACATTATTGAGGTTTTTTTTAACCTGGTCATTTCTCAGACAGCCATGGTGAAAGATCTGTCAGCAGTGAGAGAAACAAGGACCAGTAAGCCCTGTCAGGTACTGACCACCTCAGATGTCTCAGGTGGCGGACCTCACGACTGGGCACGATCCTCCATTCTCTGTTATTTCACTCTTAAGATTTATTCTTGTTAAATAGTGGTTAATTAGTGTTAAATAAATGGTGATCAATGTATGATTTTACTTTATAGCAAGGAGGCACGATTTTAAAACAAAATATTTCGTTTACAGACAGCACATTTACTGGCTGGAGCGCTGGCGTGCTGATGATATGAGAACTGGCTGCTGTCCCAGGGGACCCTGCTTTAGTTCTTAACACCTATGGCTTAGTTACATTTCTGTTGCTCTGATAAGACACCACAATCAAGACAACTTATGGGGGAGACTTACGGTTTCAGAGGGATGAAAAGAGGCTACCGTGGTGGGGAGGCATGGGAGCAAGCAGCAGCTCCAGTGGGAGGAGCAGGAAGCCTAGAGCTCCCATGTTAACTGCAGGCACAAAGCAGAAGGAGCAAGTGGAAGTAGGAAGTAGCTTTGAACTCTTACCTCCTGCCCACTGGCATACTTCGTCCAGCAAGACTGTGCATCTGAATCTCCCAAACAGCACCACCAATTGGGGACTAAGTATCCAGGTACCAGGGCCCACGGGGGGGGGGGGGGTGCGGCATTTCTCACTTACCATGGGACTCAGGAGCACCAGAGCATTTGACACCCTCTTCTGGCTTTCATGAAGCAATCTATTGCGGAACATTAAGGTACTGTGTTTGAGAAGAAAAGAAAAGACTTAGTCGTTTATATTTCAAAATGATATATCAGAACAAACAATCTTATTTTGGGATGCTCTTGCCTCCTTAGATGAAAAGAATTCTCCACAGCCAGAGCATCTGGGTGTAAGTTCCTAGTCTCTGCTGAGTAACATATAACTTCGTTTTCTCCACTTGAAAATTCAGTAGAAATAGAGTTGTTTTTTCCCCCATCATTTGTGAGTTTATAATATGGTTGAGAATGAAAAAGGTATTAAACAGACAAAAGTGACCTCAGTTAAGCATCATTTTTAAACTTTCTCAGATGACACCTGTTAAATATTTTTTTTTAAGTTAAATGAATCCAAAGACTTAATTTAGGGTAACACAATTGATAGTGCACCCACGCACAAGTTATATAGACATTAGTTTGCTTAGACAGATCTAATAGTACACACACAAAATTAATTACTTCCTGGTTTCCCAGAAATGTCTATTGGTTGACTAGCAGCTGAATGAAGTTTCTCATAACCATCCCAAGCCTTAAATTCTTAAGAAAACTATGATGGCCTCCAGATTCCTGCCCTCCCGTCGTCTCTCCAATTCCTATTATGTTTTCAGTGTTAATATGCTGTCCATGGACAGGTCTTTAGAAATGAAGCTAATTCTTATGTTGTTTCTCAGAATCACTTCAGACACATACCACACAAAGCCAGTTTAACCAACCTCAGGCCCACGGACTATAGAAGACACGCTGACTGAAATATAGGAGATGGGGAAATAGAAGGATCCAGAGGATCTTAGAAACCTACAAGAAGAACATCGTAACGGGTGGATCAGGATCCAAGGGTGTCTGCTCAAACTATTGCACTAGCCAAGGACAATACAAGTAGTAAACATTGAATCCCTACTCTGATCTACCCAATGGACAGGACATTCTTCATAGTTATGTGGAGAGTGGGGACTAACTCTGACATGAACTCTGGTGCCCCATATTTGACGACCTCCCCTTCGTGGGGAGCCCTGGTGGCACTCAAAGAAAGAATAACCAGGCTACTAAGATGATCGATCATGGACCTAGGGGAGGGGAGTAGGGTGGGGAGAGAGGGAGGAGGGAGTAACGGGTGGATACAAGGGATGGGAGAACAATTGAGTTGTAATCAGAATACATTAATTAATAAAAAAGGAATGTGTAACAGACCAGCTCATTCATATTCTTACTCTACGGCCATTGTTTGGAAGTTGCCATTATTGTTTTTATTCTCCATCTATTTTTTCTATGACTGTGCTGTATCGTTCTTTAAAGTTCAAAGACTTGTATGCATGCAGCTCTGAATCATTTTAAGTACATTGAGCGTATCACATGGATGTAAGTTTGCTAACAGAAACTTCAGGCAAGGCAGTTGAGGAGGCTACATGTCACGTTTCTTTCCCGGAAGTGTCGTTATTTGCCTTATTTACTTGTTGGCGGACTTTGGGTTGACTTCTCTTTACTTACAACTTATAATTTTGAAAAGTTAATATGTGCTTACTGCTTTGTCAATTTGAAGGTGATTTTTTTTTTTTGTAATCTAATTTAGTCATTAGATTTCATGTGTATATTTTTTCTGTAGCAATGAATGCAATAAAATAAGGCAAAGACAATTTTGCCAAATTTATCAAAAGGATACATTAGTAGAAATACAATTATAGAGTCAAAAAATAATATGATTTCCCGAAGGTCATTCATTTGTGGGGCCACCAGCAGCACTTGAGACGCTATTCCATTTTTACTTAAGCTACATATTATTATTTTATTTTTCATTGTTTCAAATAATGAAATGGTACCTGATTTTTGAATTACCATTATTTTATTTACTTGCCCAGATGGATTCCACACACATTTCACTGTTTGTTTCTCTTCTTCGTGCACTGTAAATGTAATTTACTTTTCTCAACTGCTCCGACCTTAGTGACTCACTCTCCAAGAAACTGGCGGTGATATAATTGACATTGACAGCAAATGTTTTCTTAAACTAGTTTGCGTTATTGGCTGTACCTCAAATTTGCTTTAGTTTAAAAGCTTGGAAACACCTTTTGTTTTAACAATGAACCTTTTTTATAATTGCATATTTAAAATATTAATAATTCCCAATGATAACATATAGATAGAATTCCAACTACTTATTTATTATTCTCTGTATCTGTGTCTCTCTCTGTCTCTGTCTCTCTTTTTCTCTCTGTTGCTTGTGGAAGCCAGAGGATAATTTTGGGTGGCTTTGTTCAGGTGGCATCGGTCCATCCATCCATTTTTTTTAAAAAAGATAAGATAGTATCCCTCAACAGGGTGTACTGGTTACCCAACCATCCACATGACTCTACCACTTCAGTAGCGAGATTACACATGCTTGCCACCGTGCCCAGTTGAACAGAGGTTTTGAGGATCTAACTTGGGTCCTTGTGCTTGCAAAACAAAGCAGTTTACTAGCTGAGCCATCTCCCCATCCCCGAATCTAACGATTTAAACGAACATTTAATGTCAATCAGAAGGGAGATGAGAGAATTACAGAAGCCATCTTGGTACTGTCTGTTCAGTACTTTGAATTGCTGCTAGATAAAAGATTAAATGATTCTTAGTGATTTATTTGTTTATTGTAGCTGCTGAAGACTGAAGCCAGGACCTAACATATACCAGGCAACTCTCTGCAACTTAAGCCTTTTATGTGGCTCTCACGCTGCGTAGAAATGTGAAAAAATGTGTAGGTATTTTATATTCATGAATAATACAATCAGTATCCAAAAATCTTATAAGAATGGAGAACTTAAAAAGTCTGAAATTATTTTAAATAAAATATTGGGCAGAAATAAATTTCCTCCACTCTTATTCTCCATTATAAGTAAGATGGATCTTACAGATGACAAATACTATCTATTTTACAAGTGTCTCTTTGAAGTTTCCTTTCTGTGTCTTTTTGATGAATTGCTTTCAGATATTTCATTTTTCTCTCAAACCATAACATTATTTTCATTAATATTGAAGTTGCAAAATCGGTATACGTGAGTGATGAATTTTTATTTTGCATATTTTCAATCTCTTTCATTCAAAATTTTAAATTCCCTTTGGATTAAGGAAATAAGGGATTGAGTGATAGGCCTAGGTAATGCTTTTATTCAACCTATAAACAAGCAATTGCTCATTTTGCAGAATAGTTACTGTGAAGGATTTGTTTTCTGCTCCAACTGGACTCAGGACCTAAGTGGCAGCTGGATGCCAGTGATTCTCAATTCTGAACGTTATGTCAGACCTCCCTCTTGAACTTTTGTTCAGGCAACAGGAGGGCTTGTGCATCTAGATAGCTGTACATAGCAGACTTTCCACATGAGTGAAAATGGGCTTATCACACTTATATGTTTACTTCATTAGTTCCCGCCTCTATTTTTTGCTGTGATTGTCCAGCTGTCTCAGTCCATCTGGCATGGTCCAAAATATACCGTGATTCTTATGTGTTTGTTTTCTTTTTTCCGTGCTAAGCATCCAAGTACCAACTCATCGTGCTTTTAATACTGTCAAAATTCATTCTGAATCTGTCCTTTTCACTGTTGTCAATACTGGACTGGCCCCAACGGTTAGCTTCTTGTTTGAATTGTGGACACTTCTCTTTGCCTGTAGTCTAACCTTTAAAATAACCAGAGTGAATTGCTTTTTGTTTAGTCCAAACATGTTCCTCACAACATTTATTTAGCATATGGCAAAGCATACACAGTGCAGATTTACAAAAAGAGCACAGAAGATCTGCATCATTTTAAGGGTTACTTTGGACAAGAGGTAAAAGGAATTCCTTTTGGGAATGGGTGGAAGATTCACTTCAGTTGAACCAACACATTGTTCTGTGTTTAAGCATCTGACAAATAAGTGTTGATGTTTATTAACTATTGGGGTTAGCTATGAGAGCCTCCTCTTACCCTGAACTTCTGTTCTTGTTTTGGGGTTCTTTGGTTTTTGTTATTGTCTGTTTGTTTGTTTGTTTTTAGAGTTTTTAGAGTCTTACTCTGCAGCCCAGACTAACCTCAAACTCATGGTGGTCCTCTGATGAGTGGTTTCTTAATAGTGCTTGTTCTCTTATACTCTCCTACTTTGAGCTATCCTGAGCATAAGAAAGATGTTTCAGTATTCATTGCCGTGCTTTAGGGTCGAAACAACCAAGACTCAAGGCCGATTAAAGGGAAGATCCAACAAAATGATGGGAATGAGAAGGACAGGAGACCAGTTTCAGGCAGAAATGGTGACAGTCGCTGGGCTGAAAGCAATACTTGTCATATGTCTGTGGCCTGGAAACCTCTAGGATACAGAAACAGAATTTACTCTGGACAGCAAGGACTGGACTAAACTGGACCTGTGACACCACTTCTTCAGAGAGCCCCAAGTATCCATGGTAAATTGCCTCAGCATTGGCGACTGCTTTATGCGTGGTTCAAAAGAACAAATACAGCTGTAAATATTTATCAGCGATGCTGATGGATGACGCCTTCTCTACATAGGATTTGGAGCCCAGACTACTCTCTAGTGTTTTGTCTTGACACTTCCTTGATTAAAGCTATTTTACTGAAAGCAGGGTATATGAAGAAAGCCCTGTATATCTGAGTTGCAGATTAGGAAGTCTTGGGTTTCAGAATGTCTACTAGATTATATCGGTTATTTAGGTTATGGTTTCCTAAGGCTACATGTAAAAAATCAGGATATCGCATTAACATTTTTTGCCTCTGCAATCTTGGGTGTATATGAAATGAGAAAATAAGGAAATATTAGGAAGCAAAAAGTGTTCAGTTGTGTTTGGTTGAGAAACCACTCATGTGGGAAAGAACTCCATCAGCGCAAGGTTTATCTCTCTCACACAATAAACATGCCTTTGTGATTTGTTAATGCAAGTCAGAATGGAGATGGGAGAGAATTATTCAAGAATCTGAAATGGAAAAAGCCACTGCTCACCTCATTTTGCTGTTATATTGCAAATGAGAAAGGGACTTAATATATACAAAAGTGAACTTTTATTATTTGAAAATACTTCAGATTGTTTTCTTTAGAAGTAGAAAAAATGTAAGATTTCCTTCCTTTGTGTCTTGCTGTATTTTCTACCCCCAGCACACTAATCAATGCGGAGTCTACACTTGGTAAACACTATTAAATAAATGAATTGCTGTATTTGCTTGACCTTTAATCGACCCCTTAAAAGACGTTGCAGCACTTTTCCATTCTCTGAGTACCGATGCTATGGTCCTAAATAGTTTGTTTCACTAATCTTGTTTCCATGGTAAAATGAATCTGCATCTTCTCTCTTGGGAGATGTAGGAGGTTGGCAGCATCTCTGTCAATTGTGAGGTCACCAGTGAGACCTGGCAGTGATGTGTGCTTCTCCTACTGCAGCTGTGGAGCTTTCTCAGTGGTCTCATTCAGCTCTACTCACAGCTCAGGACTGGGTTGGAGATGCATGAGATAAGCATCACAAGGGCTCATCACCATGGTGAGCGGCTCCCCAAATTGTACAGTGACTAACACTTAACAACGAAGTGCATCACTGAACACAGCAGCTCAGTAAATGTTAGGATGGGTGGGAACTTGGAGGCCATCTTTTCTTTGTTGTTTATGAACCATTATAGGTCAAGTAAAGTCAGTTAATAAACCTGAACTCTCTTTTTGACTGTATAATATGGAACATAAATTTTTTTTTCTCATTTGCAAGAACAGCTAACCCCCACGTTCTTAGTGACTTTCAGCAACACTGGTGATGAAGGCATAGGAATGTTCCGTAGCTTTGACTCTGCTGTTGATTTGGATAACAGCCTCAGCACATGTGTTTGATCATGCTGCCTAGCACTTCTGATTTTTTACTCTTGCCCATGTAGGTTAGACAGGGACACCAGCTTCCTCAGACTAACTGAACAAGGGTTGATTTCCTGATGTTACCTCTAGATAGAGAATGCCTTTAAAATGTATAAAAACTACTCTTTTCTATCAACCTTAGCTTTTCTTCCCTTCTGTCTGTTTTTTGGCTCTCTTTCTACTTCACAATTGTAAGGTCCTGGGCTTGATTTTAAATACTCTCTGTTCGGTCCCTACATATACCCTCTAGAAAACCTCACATATTTCTGTGGATTGAAATTTTATCTCCCATGATTTTTCCAGCTTAAGAACCTCCCTTGAGCTTTATGTGTCCACTTGCACTCCTCATGTGGAAGTCTCACAGATGTGTCAAACCCAGTTAAGTTCTCACCAGAAAACCATTAACCCACAGTCCAGTTCATCACCGAAGTCAGGCTTTGATGTCCTAATTACAGACTCTCATTTTCTCTTCTTTCATACTTAGGCCTGACACTCCCGAGTCACCCTTAGTCATTCTGTGACCTAGTTTGCCACTGGTTCAATATCAGATCACTGACAAGTTCGGGTGATTGCCCTTTGGTTTAGGTGAGAGTCCAAAAATAAACCTGAATCTTCTTGAGTTTTCTCTACATCTTTACTCTAGCCGCGATGATCTTGCTATTGGGAGAGATTTCAAGTTGGTCTGCCTCATTTAGCCCTCATCTCTGTTGAGTACATTTTCAGAAAGAGGCAGGGGTGCAGGGAGAGGGAGAGGGAGAGGGAGAGGGAGAGGGAGAGGGAGAGAGAGGGAGAGAGAGAGAGAGAGAGAGAGAGAGAGAGAGAGAGAGAGAGAGAGAGAGAGAGAGAATGAGAATGAATAGTTAATAGTTTTGGGGGTTTATCTCAGGTTATATGGTTATGTGGCTCACTGTTTGCTTCCAGCTACCCTTCAGGTAACACGGACATGTCTTACTGACCTAAGGGGTACCTGCTTAGGTACTCCTCCATCCTGGATATTAGTTGTGTGACTCCTATCAATGTTGTGGTTGTCACATCAGCTGTAAGTTTTTAAATTCAATCTTGCTTGTCTTTGAATTGCCCTCACCGATAGGCTTCACTGATGGGCCGACATTGCCCACTGCTTTAAGCACTGCAGTGCCTCCAGACAAAGCGCCTACCTCTGCATCTTCCTGCATCCAGCCTTTAAAGTGTCCTTGTGTCCCCACACAAACACACACGCACAGATATAACCTAGACAAGTTAAAAGTCAGTGCCTGCTCTAAGCCTTTGTAAATTATAATTATAACTTAATCCTTTTTAGCATATTTGCAGAATTACAGAACTATTACCATTACCTAATTTTAGAATATTTTCCTGACTCTGAAAAGAAACTTTGTGTTACTTCCCAATTCTCTTGCTTGCCCAGTCCCTGGTAAAGATGATCCACCTTGTATTTTTATGGATTTTTTTTTTTTTTTTTCAGAGACAAGCTCAACGAAACAGAACCATGGCTTTTAAAAGTTGCTTTCTTTAACTTAGAGTGTTTTAATATTTATTCATGTTGAAATTATAGCAATACCTACTTCAGTATTGCTGAATAATATGGCAATATATTAGTTGCTCTCAACTTGTGGGTTATGGCCATTTGATGGGTCAAATATTAGATATCCTGCATATCAGGTATTTACATGATTGCGTGAGAGTAGGAAAATTTCAATTATAAAGTGGAAATGAAAATAATTTTATAGTTGAGGGTCAACACAACTGTATTAAAGGAACTATATTAAAGGCTCACAGCATAAGGAAGATTGAAAACCACTGCACTATGTGAACATACAATGTTCATATCCCCTCGTCAGTTTATAGACGTTTGTGTTGTTTCAGTCTTTGTGCTATTATTGAAAAAATACTGCTAGTATGAATATTAGACTATGTGGTTTTATGTGGAGGCAGTTTTCATTTGTCATGGGTACAAAATTAGGGATAGAATTGTTAGGTTTTAAGATAAATGATCACAAAACATTTTGAAGAAATGAGCAACTTTTTTTTCCAAAGCAATATTTCATATACCCACCAGCAGCTTAACACTCTACCTCCCCACTTTATTGAAATTATATTTTTTACTCACATGTGTCCTGATAATGTTTTCCCCTCTGTCTACTTCCCCCCCCCCAATCTGGATACACCTTCTTTCTGTCTCGCATTAAAAAACAAGCAGGCATCTAAGAGATAATTAATAAATGAAAATATAATAAGATAAAACAAAGATATCAGACATTAGAATTGGACCAAAACAAACAAAGATAAGAAACAGAGCAACTTGTCAACATACTCCAGAATCCCATAATAATACTAATCTGAAGCACACACACACACACACACACACACACACACACACACACACACACACACACGCACGCGCGCGCACACCCCTGTGCAGGCTCTGTCCGTGCATCCTCATTCTCTGCGAGTTCTTATGTGCATTGGTCATGCTGATTTACAGAGACTTGTTTACTTACTGTTCTCCATCCCCTCTGACACTTACATCCTTTCTGCCTCCTCTTCTCCAAGGTTTCCTGATCTCTGAAGGGAGGGATTGGATGGAGAAATCTCACTTAGGGCTGAGTGTTCCAAGGTCTGTCACTTTTTGCATAACGTCTGGCTGTGGGTTTCTCTATTTGTTCCAATCTGCTGCAGGGGGAAGCTTCCGTGATGATGAATAAACAAGACACTGATCTATGAGGATATCAGAATGTCATTAAGAGTCATTTTATTGAAATGTTTCTTCTTTTAGCAGAACAGTAGTTTGTTTTACCCTAGGTCCCTGGCCTATCTTGTATCAGGTCTTGGTCACCCAAGCAGTGCTAGACATGGGTTCTGTGGTGGTTTGACTAAGAGTGACTCCCATAGGCTCATATATTTGGATGTAAGGGGAGTGGTGCTAATTGACAGGGATTAAGATTTGTGGCCTGGGCTGGAGAGATGGCTCAGTGGTTAAAAGCACTGGCTGGTTTTCCAAAGGTCCTGAGTTCAATTCCCAGCAACCACATGTGGCTCACATCCATCTATAATGAGATCTGGTAGTCTCTTCTGGCACACAAGTGTACATGCAGACAGAACATTGTATATATAATAAATAAAGAAAAATCATTTAAAAAAAAAGATTTGTGGTTTGCTTAGAGGAGGTGTGGCCATCTTGGAGGAAGTATGTCACTAGGGGTGGGCTTTGAGGTCTCAGATGCTCAAACTAGGCCCAGTCTCTCTCTCTCTCTCTCTCTCTCTCTCTCTCTCTCTCTCTCTCTCTCTCTCTCTCTCTCTCTCTCTCTCTCTCTGTCTCTGTCTCTCTCTCTTTCTTCTCTCTCTCTCTCTCTCTCTCTCTCTCTCTCTCTCTCTCTCTCTCTCTCTCTGTCTCTCTCTCTCTCTTTCTCCCTAACCCCCTCTCTCCCTGCCACCTGCCTGTCTGGATATAGAACTCTCAACTACCTTTCCCGCACAATGTCTGACTGCATACCACCATGCTTCCCTCCATGATGATAATGTTCTAGACTTCTACAACTGTAAGTCAGCCCCTATTAAATGTTTTTCTTTATAAGAGTTACCATGGTCATAGGATCTCTTAACAGCAGTAGAACACTGACTAAGACAGGCCTGACTATGTTTCTTGGCAGAATGTGGACTTTGAAACTTTGCATTAAGAAAGCAACCAAAGGTTTTAAGTTTGGCTTAATTGGCCGTACTAGTAGAAGCATGGAAGGCAGTCCTTTATAAGAGTTGCCATGGTCATGGTGTCTCCTCACATCAATAGAACACTGACTAAAGTCAGATCTATCTCATGAAGTGGGCCTTGAGTCAAATCAGATATTTGTTGGTTATACCTACAATCTTTGTACCACTGTTGCCCAGGCATATTTTGCAGTCAGGACACCATTGTAGATCCAAGGGATTTTGGTTGTGTTGGTGTTTATATTTTTCCTTTGGGGTAGCATGCTTCCTATACCAAAGTTGGTAGAACATAGGGGTGAAATCTCTGTGTAGGCACCAGTTCGACATCTCCATGGCCAATTAGTGGTGTAGGTGTTATCTTCAGCAATGGAGTCTTGCTGTCACAATTAGTGGTGTACGTGTTGTCTTCAGCAATGGAGTCTTGCTGTCTTTTTGTGGATAACAACCCATAGTCTTAACAACAGCCTGTTTCTTTGGAGTGGGAAGGTTCATGGAAGCCCTTTGGTCAACAATCCAATTAGATGTAATGGAAAAATATTATCCTGACTCTGCTACATCCTTAATTTCTACCCTCTGGGAGCAGCTTCCTTTTTTCTAAAACTCACCTCTGTATAGTTATCGCATAGATTATTTACTTAATGTAGTTATATTACTTATTGTTTCTCACATTTAAATAAGTTCATATCTGGCATGTAGACAGCAGGTGTGAACGTGTTGTTATACTTTTAAAACATTTGCTTTTGCGAGCGTGAAGTGTGTAGCCTGACTTCCATTTGTGCCTTTTAGTACCTTACTTTGCCTTGCTATCTGACAGGTTTCTGCAAAGAAAATGTCTTTTTCCCATTTACAGTCCTTTTTATTTTTAGAATGGGTGGCTATTCTTTTACCTTGGATCTTACCTGAAATGCTGTTTCCTGAGGACAGCTTTGTTTGGCCACCCTCTCTAGCCCCTCGTCACCTTGTTTGTTTCTGTAATGATACTTTCTGCAATTTGTAATCTGAATCCATGATTTTTTGGGGGAGGGGTGTCTGTGCCATCACATTAATATGTGATATTCATGAAGATAGAGATCAGTGTGTTCTCGTCATTGAATCCCTATGCCTCGTACACTGCCTGCTGAATACGAGCTGTCTAATAAGACCACTCATGAGGAATGCTACACAGTCATCAGGAGGATGCAGGGGAACAGAACGGAATGTCTTTTGGTAAGCTGTTGATAAGCCAAGAATTTAGAACTTGAATTCATCCCCATTAGCGTATATTTCCTCAAATTTAAAGATTCCATAGGCAATCCAGATGATTTATTAAAATAGCTATAAGCAGTGAGATTATAATGGAATGTATGGATACAAATATATGATGATTAATCTTATTGCTTAACATAAGCAAATGGCAAATGGGGTCACTAATTCTCGTTATATAAGCATGGGCGTTTTGGAGAACAGTTTAAGGGCAAGCAGTTCATTTCCTCCCATAACCACTGATCCTATCACTTCCATTTGTTTGTTCAACAGAGGCCATAACATGAATGTGCGGGTGTATGCATGTATGCATGTGTGTGTGTGTGTGTGCCTGTGTGTGCTTGTGTGTGCTTGTGCTTGGACATATGTGTGCTCATGCATATGGAGGCCAGCATACAGACTTGGGTATCATTTCCCAGATGCTATCCAGTTTATTTTTGAATCAGTGTCTTTCACTTGCATCAGAACTCACCAAATTGATTTTCTCAGCAAGGTATCACCAAGGATCTGCCTGTCCCTTGTCCCTCCTCATCCCACCGTCCACCACAGCACTAGGATTCCAAGTATGTGCCTGCTACCATGCCTGGCTTTTTCACATTGGATCCAGAGACTGAACTCAGGCAAGCGCTTAATTGATCCGTCTTCACAGCTTCAACCAGTTTTTAAATTCCTATCTCTGTTGTATGTCAGAGGAAACATCAGGAAAAATCACAGTGGTTTAGAGGAAAATGGACAAAGAGCGTATGTTTCACTTTTAGAAGAGGAATCTGTTCTTGTGTAAGTATCATGTGGATAAAACACGACAGTGTTGAAAGAGCACAACACAAGAAGCCAGCATGAGGCACCCTTCAGTGTAATCTGTAACCCTGCTCAGGAAAAGACAGAGAGGGGTTTTCTTTTTACATGTAAACTACATAAGTGATCATGCTATGGAGGGGCCCTGGGCTTCATTCTAAACACCCTCCCATGTGCATCACTCTTCCAGCTATTCTGACATTGCCTTTTCTCACAGAGGCCACTTCTGCTCTATGCCCAGCTCTGGACCTTGCCTAGAATGCTCCTTGCCCCTGCTTACAAACCCTGGCATGGCCATCTCCTCTCAGAAGGCCCCTCATCCACAGGACCATCCCCACATCATTCTGTAACCCTTACAGCCATTCATGTTAGACCAGTATAACCTCTCATTGTGTTATTTGGGTCAGGCATCTCAGCATAAACCCCCTTTCCAGTTTTCCTTGTTTCTAGGCTGTGAGAAACTCTCATGAACTTAACCAAAACCATCCATGTGATAATTAACATGTTCATTCTGCAAGCATCACACATTCCAATTCATGTTGGTGAGACGTGTTTCTCTGTACTCACCACCATAAGCCGTCCTAGAATGAACAGCAACTGTGTAAAGGGCAATGAAGTCAGAGTCCTTGGCCCTTCCTAGCTTAGACTTTTCTGCTTCCGCCTGGGCTTCTTTTGATGGATTTGGAAAGGATGCTCAGGAGGAAGGAAAGGTTCTGTGTTGATTACTACTATTATGCGTATTGTATACCAGGTGTTCAAGTAGACACTCTTTCATGAGCCATGTGTGGGCTTGGGGAAAGCCTATACTCTCTGAGGCTCTGCCACTTGTCCTTTAGAGTAGGGGCTCCATCCCATGTGATTGTCTCTTCATCCTATGCAATCAACTACATCCTATGTAATCTAAGTGTCCTTAGGTATCTGTCCAGGGAACTCTTAGCTGTATTCCAGTCTGTTTTATAATTGTGGAATAAAACACAGACAGGAATCAAGGGATAGGTGATCGTACAGAACCTAAACAGTTGTTACCCAGGGTAGGTTTTTGATTCAGATAAATGGCACCTTCTTGATATCTAATAATGAGCCTTGGATGCCTTCTTCATAGTGGACTGAAGTCTGATCTCTGCTTTCACAAAGCTGATATGAAGATTTTACTGAGCAAAGGGTTAAGTGCCTGAGTAGCTAATAAAATTGACACACATTGGGAAGATAAGCCATTATTTGTCATTTTAACAACACACATAAAGATTGTTTAATGCTGTTAAGAAACACATTATTAAGTGTGAAAGTGGAAGAATAATGATCGACTAAATGATCCAAACCTGTGTGCGGTTGTCCACACATACAGTGTCCCATAATACATTTATATGTACATGTGTTCGTGTATATGTACGTTAAATGACTAGAACACATACACAGTGTCCCATGATACATTTATACGTACATGTGTTCGTGTATATGTACGTTAAATGACTAGAAAGAGCTCTATACTCATATTCAGATATAGCATTCTGTATGTTGGATTTGAGGACAAGTATTATTATTTTCTTTAACAGCATAAAATGTTCAGTTGTTTAAAATTTGTATTGTTGTGCCCAGAAGACTTAAACAGAACAGAAACTGAAAGTCAAACTAAAAGCTTAAAGTATTAAAGTCCCATAATCTGCCATCAGAAGATCATTGGGTGTCTATGACTTAAAGAGCCAGGGGATGAAGTCCTAAGTTGTCTTGGATAGCCAGTGTGCCTTTGGCAGCTACCACTCAAGATGAAGTTCAGAGACCTAGGAAAATGTTTTTCCCCTCTACATCATGAGGGATAAGGCCTGGCCTTGCTGTTGATATCAAAGTTTGGATGTCTCCCATCTGTGAGGTGCTGTGCCTGACATCCAAATCCTTAGTGCAGAATTTTTTAAAGATGAGAGTTATTTGAATTACCAATCACATGGCAAGCTTAGCTTTCTGCAGACAACATCCCAAAGGCAGTGTGCACTCAGAGCCAGGCAATCTCTGGTTTGAATCCTGTCATCACCACGTGCCGGTTTGTAATCTTAGGGCACAGTAAATCTTTTGGAAACTTGCTCTTGCAACTATAAAACTAGGGAATTAGCAAGTGTGTTCCAAAACCAGTGCACAAATTAAGTGAAGTAATCCATATAATGTACTTGCCTCTTAAGAATTCTCTCTTCTTGTTCTCTCATGAGTGTTTAAAAGTAGGTCAGAGAAAGAAAAATATAAGTTGTAGAAAGCATGTGCTGTTTAGATATTTTGTCAGTGACACAAACTCTGTCGTTTGACACGAGGGAATGTGAATTGAGGAATTGCCGCAGTCACGTTGACTTTTAGGCATGTCTGTGGTGCCTTTTCCTTTTTAATGATTGTGTGGCAGGGCCCAGTACGCTGGGCAGTACTACCCTCTGGCAGTTGGTCATGGCATGTAGAGGAAATCAGGTGGAGCAATCCAATAAGCCGTGTTCCTCCATGGTCTCTGCTTCAGTTCTTGCCTCTAGAGTCCTGTTCTGGCTGAGTTCCCATCTGCCTCCCCTCGGTGATGGACTGTGATTGGGACATGTCAGCCAAGCACACTCTTTTCTGCTCTTGGTTGGTTTTGGCCAGTGTTTTATCACAGCAACAGAAACTAACTAGAGCAGTTGGGAAGTAGAAAGTAGATGGAACCACGAGAAGATATATGTGCTCTGAGAAGAGTTAGTTCAGCTCAGAGAGAATGATGAGTCACAAAGTGAGATCATGGAAATAAAAGACAAAGAAAGCATGTTTAAAAGGAAACGAGAATATGGGGTGGAGTTTCGGAATGGTCTCTCTCTAGGGTTATCTAAGAACTGAGATATAAAGGCAGAGAAAACGTACCCATCAAAGATTAGCTTTGCCACGTGGACCGAGGTCTGCTTACGGCATACCTGGCACATCACCTGGCATTGCCATTGTGCTAATTTTGTTCGGGAGCCATATTGTTGACATTTCGTGTGTGTGTTTCTCCCTTCAGCATTTAGGGGACATCGTCTTAACAGCATGCATCTTGAGTCTCTTAAGTGCTGTTCTCTCCTTCCATGACTTTTCCTGAACCTTAAGTGTGGGGGCTGCATTTCAGATGTGTCATTTGGGGGATGGGCACCCATTGTCACTTACTCTTTCAATTTTGGGCCAGTTATCTCTGTCATTAGCTTCAACTGCTGCAAAGAGAAACCTGCCATACACAGATGAAGAGCTATAGGTGGCCAGTGTCCTCTGAGGGGGGAAAAAAAAAAAAGTCAGTTTCCTTAAGGAGGGAGTGCCTGTAAAGTTTTCTGATCCCACATGGTCTGTCCGGGGCACATGTACATATGTACACTGCTGAACAGACTCAGGAGGTTTTCTACACATGTGCTGATACAGATACAGATTGACATGTAATAATAATAGTTCAAGAGGAGACCAGGAGTTTGGGGGAAGAAAGGGTGAAGAGTGGAAAGAATAGTAGGTTAGGGAGTGAGTGATGAAGAGAGAGTATCATTATGAAGTTCCTACAAAAATAATACTTAAAAGGACTGAGGCAACAGCCAGTGGGGGAAGTGAAGGGCTGAGGGGTGCTGGGTCACAGCCCATGGAGGTGGTGTTGACACTGGGACGTTGAGTGAAGATAGAATGGTCAGGAGAATAAGAATTTTCCCGAGAGTAAATTTAGAAAGATGATTTAAAAATGATCTTTAAAAATGAAATTTATTTTGGAAATTTGGAGCCTTCGATGCTGGTCCTCGCTATGCGAGTTTTAAACAAGCCCTGCAACATTTCCAAGGCCCCTGTTTTCTTGATTTTTTTTTTTTAAGCTTCTGCAGTTCCCAGCTGATTTCTAAGTGTCATTCTATTATTATACTTTTATGATTCTCTTTGAAGCCTTTTGGCTGTGAAAGAAAGTAGAATGACTTTTATAGTCTGGTTGCTTGAAAAGTTTCCTCGAGATATTACGTGGACATATAAGGAAGGCGGCGTTGGAAAAGCCCAGTGGAAGAAATGAAATCTGGATTTTCCCTGGATGAAGTAATAGGTGCAGTGAACACGGAACAGTGGGTTGGTATGTTCTCTTTGAGTCCAGAAGAAAGTCAAGCATTGGGTTCAGAGCGGATTTCTCCATGTGCCGGTGCTGGGGTGTGCCTTCTGATGGAAGGCATGAGGCTGTCCAGTACCCCAAGCCCTTCTCCTCAGAAGCCCCCAGTCCACTCAGACTGAAACGAGACAATGACTATATTAGGCAGTACAGTAACAAAAAATGTGAGGTGTTGAAAGGCCAAGGAAGGCAGTGGATACTTGATGAAATGCTAGGGTCTCCTTGATTTTGAACAAGTGACAGCTATGCCCAGAGGCAGGGATATTCTGGGAAGAACACAACATCTGGAGCATGTCACGATGTGGCGATGCACTAGTTGTTACCCTGAAGTGTTTAAAGATAATGTTTGTTCACACAGATAAAATCTGTTCATTATGGCTATGTGAGATCTAAGTAGTAAAATAAAACAGAAGAGACAGGCAACAGTTTCTCATATGCAACAGCACCCCAAACTTTACCCTGTGTGTGTACATTACCACTTTTGAGTTTATTGTCTGTGTATATAAGGGAGACACTGAAACAATCATGTCAGAAAGGCCATTTTCTTCTGATAGGAAAATACCATAGCTACAAGTGGGCCAGAAATGTATGTCTGTACAGATTTGCATATGTATACAGAATATACGATTACTTGAAAAGCCACTTCAGGTTTTAATTATTAAAAAACTGTTGTTTTATTTGATTGCAAATTGAGACTATAATTCTTGTTAAGCCCTATTGTAGACTTACATTTTAAGGTATTATAAGGCTTTACTTATTTACTTACATATAATATCACTTACAAAGATACTTAAGAAAATAAAGCCAAACAATTACAATTTCAGATCACATCGGGCATCAAGTCTTTGGCTGTGATGTTTTCACCACCATACACTGATGTCAACTCCTTTACACATGTGTTTCTATTAGTATCTCACTTTTCCTATATTATACCCTATTTTGCATCAGCAGACTGATTAGTCTAAGACACTCGGCATCCTTTTCCTGCCTATTCTTTTACTTAACCCAATCTCCCTCTGTTTCATCTAGCTTGTCACAAATTGAATTTTCTTCTTGTTGATTAGTATTCCATTGCATGCACATTAACTTTTCTTTATTCATTCTTCTACAGATGTACTCTTAGACTGACAAGTGTAAACAATACCCCAATGACCATGGGAGCGCAGATAGCTGAGTTGTTTTGTTTCCTTTGTATTCATGAGTGGAATGCTAGAGCACATGCTAGTGAGGCACGGTCACATAGCCATGAATATTTATTACTTAGTGTGTAGTCACTCCATATTTGTGACTGAGTCTCAATAAATTCAACAGAGTCACTGAAACTCTACCTAGAAATAAGGAGCTTGTGAGAAAGAAGCCCAGGAGAATGAAGCAATGATTTGATGGACTGAGAGTAGTGTTTTGCTAAGTGAGAAATAAAACAAGAAGTTAAAATCACCTCTGGAGGAACAGGCTTGAGAGTGTCCTATTCCTTATGGGCCATCTTAAGTTTTTAGTGAGGTCTACAAAAGATGCCTAACATCCATTCATCTAAGTTGCTTCAAATTAGTTTGGACAAATGGAGCAATTACATTTGATTCACTGAAACCATGATGTCTAAACAGCCACAAACACTGGCCAAGTCAGTGTTCTGGATGTAATCAGACGGGCTCGTGGGCTGCTTGTGGCACTTCCAGTGTACCTGACAGGAGACCAGCAAGGGCTAACAAAATACAAGGACTGAGCATAAGACCCAGGAGAGCCAGCAATAAAGTAAAAGAAAACAAAACAAAATAGAAGCATATTCATAGAAGCAATGCTAAATACTGAAATTCTTTTGAAAATCCTTTTTGGTTTTGCATGTGCTATACACATGAATGTGTAGAAACATGTGTAGAGATGATATGTATTTATGTGTCCATGTATGTAGAGGCCAGGAGACAACCTCAAAGCCATCCACTTTGTGTACATGGGGATGTATGTGTGTGCATGCATGAGTGTGTGTGTGTGTGTGTGTGTGTGTGTGTGTGAGTGTGTGTGTGTGTGTGTGTGTGTGTGTGTGTGTGTGTGTGTGTTTGAAAGTAGGTTCATATAGGCCACAATTTGCTGTCAGGTCCCTCCCTCTATTGCTGTCTCTCTTGTTTTCTAAGGTAGGGTCTAATCCTGGGTCTTTCTGATTCAACAAGACATACTGACCATCCAGCTTCAAGGACATACTTATCACGACCTTCCTAACGCTAAGCTCTTCTCTAGAGTTGTATGGGCAAGTGCTACAACCTTAGCTTTTTACATAGATGCTGAGGAATGCAGGTGCCTCATGCTTGCAGACCAAGAACTTTACCCATAGTCAATCTAGAAAGCTCCTACTATTTTTTTTTCTTGAAATAGAGTTTCTCAGTGATCTGGAACTAGCCAGCTAGGCAGTGCTATCTGGTCAGAGAGCCCCCAAGAATCTGCCTTTCTCTGTGTCCCCAGGTACACATCATCAGCCTGGAGTTTGCAGTTGGTTCTAGGGTTCAAATCCGGCCACTAGTACTTGTGAGGCAAGCACTTTATTGAGTAATAGCCCGAGTCCCCAGAGGCTCTTAAGTTGTGAAATAAAATAAATGATAAATTTACATTACCACAGAAATAGAGATGGAAGCAGCTGTGAGACTGATATTATCACACAGTATTTCAAACTGGTTTTGGAAAGCACAGAACTGAGAGCCACACGGCGGCACACTGTGCTGTTTTGTACCAGCTCCTGCTTTCTTCTACTCTGCACTAAAGCAAAGTCTGCTGCACACTGGGACACTGTACAGAGAACTTAATAGGGGTTTGTAGTTTTTTACAGCTTGTAAAACCACAGTGCCGATAAAACAATCTATTTTCCTAATAGAAAAAGAAAATTAACCACCCCCCCATTTTCTCTCTGAGGACACAGAACACCTAAAGTTTAATCTTCGCTAGTATCATGAATGACACAGACCAAAACTACAACATTTGCTTGTCCTGGTATCTGTTTCCCGTCACTGATGAAAAGTCCCCAGTCTGAAATTTGGTGCTAAATGTGCCTCAGAGGGAGCTGGGTCTGGCACACGGTACTTAGACTGTAGGTATGCATTGACGAATGAGTCACCCTTATAATTATTCTAACATTTTTCCTTTTTGAAAGTGGGTTTCTTGTTTTTTAAAAATGACTATAGATAAAATCCTAACAGCCCAGGGAACCTATATTATAATTTCTAATTTTTCTGTTTGTTTTGTTTTTGTTTTTATTTTTGAGACAATGTTTATCCACGTAGCCCTGGCTGTCATGGAACTCACTCTGTAGACCAGGTGAACTCACAGAGATCTGATTGCCTTTACTTCCCAAGGGCTGGGATTAAAAGCATGTGCCACCACCATCTGGCTAGTTTCTAATTCTTATCCAAAGAAAATATAACAGGAACATATACATTTCAAGATATTAGTGTGATAATAGGGGAACACAAAATTTAATTTTTGGGTGCTTATATTTGTCAGAGTTATTGGAATAAAAATAACAGGGTGCATCTGGTCAGTAGCAGACCCCAGGATAAGAACATTAGCTGTGTTTTCAAATACCATTTGTCATTTTTTTGTGTGACTCACAGTAACTTTCTTACAGCACCGTAGCTAGTCGTAAGTTCTGCCACTCCAAACCCAAGTTCCAGGATCTGTTCTAGGGGGCCTGGCACTTTACATGACACAATGTACTTTAATATTTTAATGCTTACTGTATGAAGTTCAGTTTAGAGCCTGTTGAGCGTGTCTTAGATTCTGAAGTCAGAACTGGAGTGAACTTGGTGCGTTTGCGTGAGATGCCGTAACATCATGACTTGTTCCTCAGTGGCACTGTCATTGCTGGTTGTAAAGGATGGGTGGATCAGGCTGCCACATTAATCTATGACATGAACATTGCCTCCCCACAGCTTCATCATGCAGACCAATTTCTAACTCAAAACCACCTAATCTCATTATGAATAGATGACCTGTATCTTTAATATGAATTAATTTATGTATTTTTATTTAGTATTCAGCTATCATCAAACTGTGGCCAAAGAAAAAATTTTAAGAGTCTATTTAATTACTTTAAAATTCAAGTAGATTTCATATTTAGGTATATGTGAATATATGTAGACATATTTTTATATTCACATATTATTCTAAAGAGTTGTTAGATAAAATTTTTACTCCTAGTATTATTGGGTTGGTAATGTGAAGAAGAATTGAGGAAAAAGGACAGAGAGAAGTGGTAAGATTGTACAATAATTCAAAATTTTATTAATGGTACGAATAACTCAAAAAAGTGAAATCGATCAGGACTTTCATTTATTCTAGAGTACTGTGCAGGGGGATCTGGAAAAGGGTAAAGTGCAATAGACACACAGATTACTTCATGTTTCTTAACAGAACATTTAATGTCCTCTAATGATGAAGTAAAAGGGCCGGGCATGGTGGCACACGCCTTTAATCCCAGCACTTGGGAGGCGAAGGCAAGCAGATCGCTGTGAGTTCAAGGCCAGTCTGGTCTACAAAGTGAGTCCAGGACAGCCAAGGCTACTCAGAGAAACCTTGTCTCGGAAAAAAAAAAAAAAAAAGTACATTCGAAGTTATCAGTTGCAGAAATGGAGAAAGTAGGCACAGAATATCGATTGCTGATTTAAGTAATAACTATTTGCTAACTAATTAATCCATAAATATTATATGCAGTATTTTTTTAAAATCTCCCATGCTTTTCTAAGGAAAATGCACTTGTTTTTCAGAGCAAGTGTAGTTTTTATTATGCTTCAGTTTGGAAAGTTTAACCTTCTGAATTAATTATTATGCCACTTACATATGTGCAGTTAGAATGAGCCATACATTTCCTGTGGCTAACATGAGGCTGGATTAAAAGACATCACATAAATAGAACTGGGTTGAACAATGCATGTTTCAGGAAAGTATTTCTATAAAATGTGAGCTAAAATGGTAACATGGTTAAATATATGTTATTTGTTGGTTGGGTTATAGACTTAAATAATAAATGTTGAAAAGAACAACTTCTGGCAATTCCGTATGCAGCATTTTCCTAGCTTTGATGCCCTTTATAGTTCAAGAACTAAAAACACACGCGTCTAAGCTTGGCCTCAACATAGAACAAAAATCCAAAGTCATTATTTTTATTGCTCATAACCGTGTTTTCAGTGTTTAAGTTTTCACGCCCAATTAGATAAGTCTAAAATTCTGTGACATGAAGTTTGTGCTTGGATGTGACTCGTCGATATTCAGATTCATCCTGAGAAGTTTCTAGAGCGTTTAGTGGAGAGCTTAGGGCACTCTCTCTATTAATTTCAATGCTGTGCCTCGTCTTTTGCCTCTATTTTACACAAATGGCTTCACGAAGTAGAGGTTGTCAACAAGTTGGACGGTGTAGTGCCTGCAATTAAACACTGCCTTGCTGTCGCTGGACATGTTGTTCATGTTAGCGACCCATGGGTCTCCCAAAGTCAGTCTTTAACATTCCAGAATTTTTACTGTGCATCTGTTGCTGGCGTCTTGCCTCCCACCCACACAGGCTCAGGCTAACTAAATGGGGTTTCTGCTGGTGCACTGAGTGCCTCAGGATGAAGTCATACTATGAGAAGGTGGCTGGCTTACTAGTGAGGTTGCAAAAAAAAAAAAAAAATAGCTTTGCAAGGAGTTTGTGCGCACATTTGTTAAAGAAAACAGAACGTGGGTGTGGAATCTGAGAAGTAATTTCTAGATGGTATTTCTTATGTGTCTTCTTTTTTTTATGTGTGTGTGTGTATTATGTGTTCCAGATGGGCTTTATACAACTCAATGAGGACTTCATATTCATTGAGCCATTCAATGATACAGTGGCCATAGTAGGTCACCCACACCGTTTATACAGGCAGAAAAGGTCCACAGAGGAAAAAGTCAGAGAGAAGTCAGCTCTTCACAGCCACCATTGTGGTGTCATTTCAGGTAACCCTCCCTGAGAAAATTTAACTCAATGTATACAACCAAGTGAATTCTTTGGCAGCATTGTCTCCGCCTTTCCACATACTCCTTCTCTGGTGTGCACTTGCCCTCTCCTCTATCTCCTGACTTATTATCAAAATGAAAGCCCATTTGCTTAATAGCAATTAGATAGCTCCACGCTAGGTTTACTGTTTTGTGTTTTTATGAAGGACTGCATTTCAATATCAAAAGACAGAATTCAAAAGCTCTTCGGAGATCAGCTCTTCAGAGACATGACCTACTCTGCCATGTTCTTGAATTTAAGTGTTAATGTAGTTACTGTACAGGATATCAATTCTAAAATTGAATATGGTATGTGAGGCTAAGTTTATGAAGTGTGAGAGTAAGTAATATTTGTAGACCATAGCTCTCTAGGGGCGTTTTCTCTGTTTTAGAGGGAAGATATGATATGCATTGTGTAGGGTGTATTTATTTAAAATTAATAATAAATTCTGCTTCTTTCGTGAAAACTCATATTGTACATGAAACAGCTTCAGTGGGTTGATGAGACCATGTATATCTGATCCACTATACCAGATAAGATCATGCTATGTAACACTAGGGCTCTTCCCTATTTTAGGACCTGTTAATGCAGATGAGGTATAGAGCAGAACACATGTCACAGCATTATGAACAAAAGAAGAACACGTTTAGCACTTGTAACTAAAAGTAATAGCAGTAACTTGGCGGTAGTGTGTCTAAGAAGATTGCTCTGTGTAAGTTATCCTGAGATGTTGCACTGTACAACTGTTCATCCCGATGAGCTCCAGCCTTTATTTACCCCCCAGGTTCATTAAGGACACATACAGGCTTTAAGTGCCACTGTTCACTGAGGCACAAATTCTAATAAGCCCTTGATTTTAATAGGTTAATAAAGCATAAGCGCATGATTCATACTTGGCAAACATTATTCACAATGTTTCTGATATTCATTACATAGTACATATAATATGCATAATATATTGACCTATTTGGATAAAAGACTTGTAGGCAAGGACAGAAAGCTGTCAGCAATCAGATGATTGGTTGGGCTTACCTATATTGGGGTGCTCTGTGTTTGGAAAATATTTTAAATTTCACCACATATGAAGTGCATCTATTTTCTTTCACTCATGTATTCACTGTTGCATTTTACTTTGAACTTCGAGCCAACACATTAACACAATAGCATCACTTAGGTTTGGATAATGTTTGGATAATGTTGCAATATTCTTACAAAATAGAAATTTAGATTTTACTTCAGCTCGGTCTTTGGGTGACTCCTCTCCTGCATGTGAATGTCATAGGTGGATTATGTGCCCTGTACTGGTTACATTAGTTATTTTTTTTCACAGTCAATTTCCTACTCTTAGGATGACATTTTATCTTAATTTTTAACTTGGTTTTTATGAGAATTTTACATGTGAATACTCTGATAATTTCTGCATCTCTCTCTCTCTCTCTCTCTCTCTCTCTCTCTCTCTCTCTCTCTCTCTCTTTTCTTTCAACTTTTCCAGTGTCCCCTCTCAACTTCATGACCTAGTCTTCCTTTATTATTATTTCACACACATATGTGCACACATACACATATTTATATAGACACTAGGCATGTATAAATAGAACATGCATTTAATACATTTAGTATTACTCATAGGTATGTATTTTAAGACCTTCCACTGGGATTGAATAACACATCAGGGGTTTAATCCATGGAGAATACTGATTCTGTCTCTTAGAGGAAGCCATTAATTGAATGTACCTCTTCATCTAGGGATGACACTATGTGAGATTTTTCCCCCCATGTATGCTGACATATCAACTGGTGATATCATTATGCAGGTCTCATTTAATATGTTATATTATTGAGATTTAACTCATGGATACAACATCCTTTATATATACATGTATATATATATGCAAATAAATATGTATGTACATATATACATATATATGTGCATATTCATGTTACATAAACATTTGCATAGTATCATATCTACACATATATACACATTGTATTTACATATGATACTACATATAATACTACATTATAGTAGGCATCCTGGTCCTCTGGCTCTTACAACCTCTTTCTCACTTGGTTGTAATGTACCCTAAGCCATAGGCATAGGGGTTGCGTTATAGACACATTAGTTATGGTTGGGCATCACATGGGCAGTTGGCTTCTGTATTTTGAGGACTTCTGGCTTTCTGTAACCATTGCCATCCGCCGCAAAAAGGAGCTTCTTTGATGAAAAGCGAGAGCTCCTCTTATCTGTGGGCATAAGGATCATTCAGAGGGCAGAGGGAAGTGTGCTGGCTTTGGAAAGTGATAATCCTAAGTTCCCCTCAAGATTCTGTGGCCCATCAGCCATCGGTGGTTGACTTGCATCGTCCTAGGAATGAGCTCTGTGCTATTGAGTGTCCCTTGCATTCGTTTAGATAGCTGTAAGTTATTCTTGTGTGTCGGAGATGTCACATCTGGGTCAGGTTATTGATTGGCTTTCCATTTTGGCCCTTTGCATATTAAAATATAATACAAAGGAGAAAAAGATAGGAGAGTTCAAAGTCAAAGGCATCAGCTTTGAGACTCATCCTTAATCACCCACCAAGTAGTAACCAGTGAATTTTATAGTTTTAAATCTATCTTCTGTGTTGACATTGTAAAAACAACCAGCTAGCTCACAATGTTGAAGAGCTAACTTGACAAAAATTCCTCTTTCCAAGAGGTGAATAGTATATTGTTTTACAGATGAGTTAATCAAAACTTATATCAGATAGTGCCAAGTGTTAGGAAACTCTCACTTCGTAAGATTCCTTAAAGCGGGGGAACTGGGCAACAGGAATGCTGTCACAAGCTTAACCAACGAACACTAAGGTCAGGGATCAGGCTGCCTGTGTTCACACCACCAGGCTATACTTCCTAAGTGTGTGACCTTGGGAAATTTATCTCTCTAAAGGTCCATTTACAGCATGCAAATTGGGAACAGGATACCTGAACCTCAAAGCTCATCTTAGAATTAAATGTGGTTACATGGGAAAATGAAAAACGTATGCGCAGTTCTTTTTTTTTTTTTTTTTTTTTCCCAGTGTTAATGGGGCAAGAACATTTTGGGCTGAAGAAGCAAAACATAGGAAAGTGTAAAAGCTTGAGAGCACATCAGCCAAGGGGGCTGAAGCCAGATGTCTGTATTTGGTAATACACAGCCCTGGAGAAGGAGCTGTGCACTGGACAATGATGACACTCGTGTGCCCTGCAAGTGACACCATCAATTTACTTATTTATTTTTATGTGGATTAGTGTGTTGCTTGCATATGTTTCTGTGTGAGGTTGCCAGATCCCCTGGAACTGGAGTTGCAGACAATTGTGAGCTGCCGCGTGAGGGCTGGGAATCGAACTTGGGCCTTTTGGAAGAGCAGCTACTGCTCATAACTGTTGAGCCATCTCCCCAGCCCTACATCATCGATTTATAATGTTTAGCACTGGAGAGTAGATTTACTAACATGCGTGGGGCTCTGTAAGGTAATCTGGACATTTATGGCATTGAGAACCAAAGTCTGAGCTGAGAGTTGACTCAACCAGGCCAGAATGGAAGAAGTTCCTATACTCCATCCACCAGGACTTTGAAGACTGCCAGTGTGGGCACGTGCCAACGGAGACACACACTTGGTATTTTTCTACATAGAATCAATTTTTTTCTTTCCCGGGGTGTGTGCAGCAGCAGGAGCCCCTGTGCATATAGCTGCATGCATAGGGACAGAGGAAAGCAATCTGAAGATTTAAGAAACAAGGGATGAGCTAAGCCGAGTTGCAGACAGTGACAACATCAAAGGAACCAATATAATAAAAGGATTGCTTCTATGTGCATGGCTTTCACACATACAATGGCTAGGTTGTATGGGAGAGTCTCCCATGAACTTGATATTATTAAGAAACATAGAATGGGGGCTGGAAAGATGGCTCAGAGGTTAAGAGCACTGCCCGCTCTTCCAAAGGTCCTGAATTCAAGTCCCAGCAACCACATGGTGGCTCACAACCATCTACAAAGAAATCTGGTGCCCTCTCCTGGCCTTCAGGTGTACATGCAGGCAGAACACTGTATACATAATAAATAAATAAATCTTAAAAAAAAAAAAAAAAGAACCATAGAATATTCCAGGTAGTCTTATTTAAATGTAGCCTGCAAAAATGAACAGAGGAAGCTTGCATATTGGCTCTTACTGCCTGAGTTAGTACATGAGCGACCAGTCAGCCCAGGGAGGAAACCTTGTTTGCTTATGCTCAGCCCCCACTTCTTGTTCCAGTCTCTCTGGTTCTCTTGCTGCCCTGTCTCCTTTGAGCGTCTTCTGCTTTCCCTGCTGGTGTGTACACGTTCCCAGGCTGCCATGTCTGCTTTGTATCTGCAATGTCACTTCCTCTATGAGGGTGATCGAGATCAAACTGCTGGGTTTGACTTCACATTGGATAGAATCCTTTATATATTATAATAGGCCAACACCCTTGGGCTTCTTTGTGCTTTAAATTCAGTTTTAACACTAATTACATTTTTTCTATAGTTATGATTTATTTATTGTCAATTCTAGAAATGTTTTGAAAGCCCTTAAATAATTGTTTTTTTTAATAACTGAATCATAGTAATTCTGAACATTTTGTTGTAGGGTTAAGAAAAAAAGCACCATTTTAATGCCTTTTATGATTATAGGCTTAGGAGAGAAATCAAGCAAAATAGGTAGAAAATGTTATCCAAGGCTGAGTGACTTCCCTTTATAGTTGGTAATATGGATGTCTGCTTTGAAAAGCGAGTCAAAGCCAGAGCCATAGCACACAGCTTCGTAACAGTGAGGGGGCCTGACCTGATGGAAAGCATGACACTGGGGGATCAGTGTGAGGAGAGAGGGATGGGCCAGCTCTTCTGTTTACTCAAACTGGTAAAGCTTTAAAATACTACATGAAAGTGCATTGTCTTAGGACAAGCTAGAAGGCTTGGTTTAATGTAGAGAGAACTTGTTAAAAGATAAATTGGCTAATCACCCTGGCCACACTCATCTTTACTATTCAATATCCCTAAAGTTTTTTTACAGGGCTGATGACGAGCCATGGAAACAAGTCTCTTTATACACTGGTAATTCCTAAGTTTTGGCAAGTTGTATGTGAGAGAAACACTCTGCCTTCCTGTGGAGAACATTGTGTGGTGATGTGTACAGACAACTAAGAGAGCAGAACATGTCATAGACCTGGGGTTTGTAATGAGCAATTCACAAGAGGGACTTTTTTTTTTTTTTTTTTTTTTTTTTTTTTTTTTAATGACAGTAAGCGACCCCTGTAATAGTTTCAGGGAGGCTCTAAATTGCTGTAGTAAATAATAGTGGTTCAAATGAGATAACATTCTGTTATCTCCAACATGGTATACAGTTCAGATGTTTGCAGAGATCCAGGGCAAAATGTTCAGTATGATCAGAGGCATCATCCAGTGCCACCACATTCTTTCCCCATTCTGTTTCTCATGCCTTCGCCCCGTGTCATCCTCTGTAATGTGCACCTGAGCTCACTACGGTTCCTCCGGATTCTACATCACTGAGATGGAACCGAGAGAAAGACGGACGAGGAAGTTTGTTTTAAAGATGATCTAAGAATCATCTACAGCAGTTCTCTTCCTCCTCTGCCCTTGAACATTTAGCTGGATCGCCACATTAGACTGAATAACACTTCCGGTTGGACCATCACACACCGGCCAAGGGATAAGAGTGATGGTGTTGCCGGGGAAGAGAGCAGACACCTAACTACGATTGTCTTTGCTATAGCAACCTCCCTTAAAACAATGAAAGGGTAACACCAAACAAAAAATGTGCATGTTCAAAGAGATGCACTGCTTTTCAGTTAATTTATGTTTCCATAGTCATCTCATCGCTGTAGTGAATGGGTGCTTCACAGCACGTGAAGTTCCCTTTCAAGGCCAGTAGCGGTAAAAAATGAGAACACACACCGCTTCTCACGACCCGTTTATTAGGTATTGACTCTGTCAAGATAAGTCACATCATCAGTAAGCTTGAAAGAGTGTTCCCAGCTCATACTTGCTGTAAGGTAGTTTGGAATCTATAATTATATGTATAACTTACACGAGAGCTGGAGAAAGCACACAGTTAATTTTTATGTGTCCTAGACTAGAAAGCACTATTGATCTCAGTGGGTATTCCTGTCCTTCCTTTGGAACTTTGAAATTCGTTTCTAGCGCTGCTCTGATTGCATAGGATCTAGTCTTATCATCCGATTGTGGTCCCCACGCCTGCTTTTGTTCCTGCCACTTCGCATAGCCTTCTTAGACGTTGCCCTGTTTGCTTGCAGAACATAGCGAGCATTTGCTTTCATTTTCATAATACTTGCGTAGTAACTGACTTTAGATGACATTCGAATAAAACTCATTTTGTTAAGTAGATATTTAAATTTCTATTATTACAGGAAAAAACTATGCAGATAGCTAAAGGCAGAGAGGACAATAGCTATTGTCTTGTCATCCATTTCATCTTAGCTCTCGAGAAGATGATGATGGAGAGGAGCGGGGAGCTCAAATAATCCAAGACATAAAAGAATCCCAAACATGTGCAACTTGTCGGAGTAGAATAGGTGGTTAGTAAGACAGACCCTGAGAAACAAGCTGAAGTCAAGGCACCTAGTCACTTTGGGACATTCTTTTCACTCTGTCCGTGGCCTGATTTTATAAAAAGAAGTGGTTAGTGTTCCTCGGTCACACTTATAAAGGTACCCATGTTTTCAGTTTCCACTTTAATGCAGGAGCATTTGAATAACGTTACCACTTTCAGGTGACTTTTATACACACATGGCGGCAGGTGGAGACCAAGCATTGCATCTCATTCATTAAGATTTAGTAAATCAGAGCACTTAGCTGCATTGTGCTTCTCACCAGCACACCTTTCATTTGTAATCACAGTTAAAAAAACATTTTTAAATTTTTTGTTGTTATTTTGCTTTACTATTTTAAATAGTTTTGTTTATTATATTTTATGTGGACTCAGAGTTTTACTGATGTGATTTTTATGTACATGATTAATCAATAACTCCAAGAGGAAGATTGTATTAAAGTTCACTTTACAGGTGGGGAAAGTGAGGAGGGTTGGGAGACAAAAGTACCTTAGTACAGCATATCTGATATTCCAGAGCACTCTTCCATGGCCCCCTGAGATTCCGTCTTGTAGGACTTGATGTTTTCTCTCATGTGTGATCACTGTACTAGATGCATTGGGACAGTCATTTCTCTGTGGCAGATAAAGGAAGACCGAGGTCTAAAAAACCAGCAGAAAGCAGAAGAGAAAAACGGTATTCCTACAAATTACCTCAGGAGTACAACATCGAGACGGTGGTGGTTGCAGACCCAGCAATGGTTTCCTACCACGGGGCAGATGCAGCCAGGCGGTTCATTCTCACCATCTTAAATATGGTAGGTGAACCTTACGAGGCGGGAGATGTCTTCAAGAAAACTCTTAAGTAGAGTCGAATGTCAAGAAGTTCTGTTTTGTAGCACTGGGCATTGCATGTAGAACCTCAGGTCCCCTAAAGGTTATGCCTTTTGTCTTTATTTTCTGTATTTGTAAGACCATGCTGATATTACTAGTAATACTGTCATATTGGTATCTGTGCACGGAGCTACTGAAAATGATACAGAATAATTTATAGGGTAGAAATGAGCTTTTGTCAATCCACTCAACAAAAGCCATATGTAGAATTTTAAGTACTACATGTGATTCTAGTTGATGAGTAGAACCTAGTATCTATTAGATAAAATCTAAACGGGCTGAGACCCAGGAAGCTAATATGATGGCCAACTGCTAGGTGCAGAAAAGTGTTACTGTCTAATACGGGGGCAGGGGGAGGGGGCGGGAGGAGTGATATTACCACAGTAATCCTTGGATGTATTGTACTGGGCAAACGTCCTTTGAGGAAGTATAAGAAAATGCTAACAAAGAATGGTTTTTGTTTTTGTTTTTGTTTTTACAGAAAACAGAACTAAAAACTGACAGTAGTTTTTGCTCTCTCTTGCCCTTCCTCTCCCCCCAGCGGACAGTTTGTCCTACTTCAGTCCGTCCGTCCTTCATCTGCATTCTGAGACTCTACTAACCTTGGCGCGAGCCAGTCTGACAGTCCAACTTTGGTCTGATCCCTGTAAAACACAGCTCTGCTGCGTTAGTCATACATTTCATACTGCGTATTAAATGCATTTTAAGTTTAACAGAAATGTAAAAATTAAGAAACCACATTAAACAAAAAGTTTTGTTGCCTACCCGTTTCTAAAAGAAGGCTTTTCTACTAAGTTGAAGTTTTCTCCGTGTTTGGTCTTGAACAAGAGTTACCATGTTTCCATTTGGTTTAGGAGTTCTAATTTTTATTTGCTTCTAGGTTTTTAACCTTTTCCAGCACAAGAGTTTGGGCGTGCAGGTCAGCCTTCGTGTGATAAAGCTTATTCTGCTCCATGAAACACCAGTAAGAATGTCCTGAGTTTTTTTTATTCAATTAAGTGGGTGAGAAGCTGTGTTCAGGAACTTTTTAAGTAAAGAGAATTTTAGGGAATTTTTTTTATTAACTTAAATCCAAAAATATCCACTGAATCACTTAAAGTATACATAAAACTGGCCTTTGGTTTGGGTTAATCCCTCAATTTTATTTGAAAAATGGAATGTTCTTAGTTTCCAAGGATCCTAACAACAAACTCTAACTTTCCAAAATGTAGTTTTAAGTTTAAAAAAAAAAAAAAAAACGACAGCTTCATTCTATTATTTAAACATATGTGTTGAAGGTATTTTCTTATCTGTATTGCAACTGATGGAGTGCAGTCTATGACATCACTCTGGCTAATTAAAAAGTACTGATTAAGCACCACTTCAGAAAAATTCTATACATAAGTTGCAGAATAACCCATTTTTCCAACCTAAAAGATGAGATATTTAAATGTTGCAATATGCCTCTTTGATTTTCATGGTGAGTCTGCATAGACTATGTTATTATTACACCACAAGTTTCAGGTTTGTTTGTTTAATGTTATGTTTTGTTTCAGCAGGATAGATTAATACTTAATTGCCCTCCGTGTACTAATGAACGCCACATTCAGCCAGTCGGAATTAGTAATTTGGGACGTTGCCTTGGGATTAATGAGTTGATTAATTAATTAGGTATATCTGAGAACAATCGGTCTGGAAAATGAAAGCGACCTCTGTTGTAGGCAGATCTGTATATCGGGCACCACGGGGAGAAAATGCTGGAGAGCTTTTGTCAGTGGCAGCATGAAGAATTTGGCAGGAAGAACGATGTGCATCTCGAGATGTCGACGAGCTGGGGAGAAGAGGTTGCTTCGGTGGATGCTGCCATTCTTATCACAAGGTAACGTTCCCAGAGCCAGTGAAGTCCCCTTCTCAATCCTGCATCTCTGCTGCGAATTCCAGGATTCCTTGGCATAATGATCTTTGGCTTCTCCGTCCATTTATCATTGATTTCTCAGAAGCATAATGTTGGATAGATGCTTTGCTGACAAAACATTGGTTAGTTATTTTTTTTTTTTTTTTTTTTTTTTTTTTTTTTGCTCACAGCCGCTGTTATCAACGATATACCCACTGATAGTTTCTTAAAACTAAGGAGAATTTTGGTAGAAGTTGAGTAAGTACCACGAGCCAATCCTATATGTGTTTTAGCCATCACCGCACAAAGTGACTCCCTAAGTAGAATTCAGTAACTTGTCATTTCTCTGGGTCCTCTGAGAAAAGACTTCCTGATGTACCTGTGGCCAATTGACTGTCAGTTGCAAAGTGAATGCGCTTAGCACAAATACTTGTGATGTGAGAGGTAGGACAGCTCCATAGCTTTGAAAACATAAAACAGTCCACCACAATATGTACTGTGTCTGTTCTGCATAGTTTGACTTCTCAGCAAAAGCTAACAAAAATGGACAGAAATCCACTGTGTGCCGGTGATTTCATTTTAGACTAAAAATTTATATCATCTCAGTCACAGCACCATGACTTGGCTGAAATAAACCCATGGGGCTAATGATAGTTTCTTATCAGTTATATTCAACAATTCTTAATAAGCCTTTTGAAAAGAAAAACTGCATGAAAGAACACGTGTGGTCTTCTACTTTGAAGCAGCTGGGTGCACGTAATGTGCACTTGGACTTCCGTGCTGAACAGCCACAGAACTGGAAAGCTTAGGTGCCAACAGCTTGAAGTCATTGGAGTATAATCCCTAAAAGAAAGAAAAATGTACCGGTGAAGCGCCACAGCCACTTCCGCTCATTCCAACTAGTAAAATAGCTAGAATCTTAGTGTTCACTGGGTTGTTTCTGCGAATGCCAGAGAACAGAGCCCTATGCATGAAAAGGTGCCAAGAGGCATGTGTGTTCCTATAGACTGAGACTGTCCCCAGTTTCCCAGAGTCTTGTTGCTATGGAGTCCAGATTTTTTAAAAAGACGATGCTAACTGAGCGGAGTCAAGCTGCACACGGGAGGCAGTTTTGTGATACCTTTTCATAGCTCTCAGTATGTATCTAAGACAACAGCATGGAAACCCAGAAGGACCTGTTCTGACTCTGCGTGATCTCCCGTGTTTAGTGGAGATTGAGTTCCCCTCATCCGCAGGAGGCTTGGAAATCCTCCCTGGCCTTTGGTAGACCCTCCATGGGTGGCTTGGGAGACAAAAGCAAAAGGCAAACAGAGCTCCCCAAGTGCTTTCTTTTCTAAGATTTGCCTTGGTCACGGTGTCACTTTGAAGCATTGGAACAGTGACTAAGACATGCACATTCCTTTAAGCAACATGGAGAGAAAATCTTTATAACAATGAAAGATGTAAGTTTACCCCTTGAGAGTAAGCTGTCTGGAAATAGACTTATACAAGTCCCAACAACAAATTTTAATAAACTCACCAACATAATTCAACAATAAGAAGATAATCTATTTCCTCATGGGACACTTAGAACTATGTTACTGAAAAAATGAGTGACAAGATTCCTTGAAAACTCATGTAATGCTTATTAATATAGGACTGTAGGTTGACTCATGAAGGGTACAACTGTAGATGCTTCAGTGTACACCAGAGAAGAAAATCTTCCCGAAGAGGTGGAGGACAATGCCTTCTTAAATACAAAATAACACTAATTAGAACAAAACAAGAAGCTTGTTACTTTGTTATTCATCTTTCTGTTACTGTGACAAATACATGGTACACTTGGTAGGGCTAGAAAGAGCTGTGAGGTGAATATGATTAAAATGCATCACACACAATTCTCAAAGAACTAGTAAAAATAGAAAAAGATAAAAACTATGCTAAAAAGTTAAATTAACCCCTTTGGTCTATATGTTTGTTTTTACATTGAACATTCATATATCAGCACCCTAGATCATATTTTATATATTTAGTAACAAAAATATAAGCATTTATTATTGAAAAACCTTTTTGAACATTTGTGATAATAACAAATATAACTGTTGATAAGTGAATGGATTTATTTTTATTTATCCATTTGATTAAAAACTCATCAAACCCATTAATAAGTTTAAGATAATGAAGTAGCATTTATAAAATCACTGATTTCACCTTCTTGATCATATTTCTTTAATCATTCTTATTTCATATCTGTTTTCATTAGCAATTGAATCTACATTGTTTTCAAATGAACACTTCCAGTAGACTCTAATATTTTCTGAGTTCGGTTGCTTCTATTTTAAAAATATTTTTCATTACGAGAATTTCCATATTTTATCATGAATCAAAGCATGTAACCTCCTTGCTTTAATGAGGAAATTTATTGTGTTAGGATCAACATCTGGGTTTTTGTTTAACCCTTTACGTTTGTCCTGTGTCCAGTGACTATAGTAGCTGTCCTATCCATGAAACATGAAATTTATTGGTTTTTTTATTACCTCCCTCATAGAAAATTTTATATTAAATTAATGTCATTTTAATGAGCAGATGCATAAATGTTGGCACATGTATTAGAAACAGAATATTCCCTCCATTATTAAAGAAGTTCCCTGGGCTCTTTTGCAGTTTTCTGTGCATACAGAATAGGCAGCATTTGCATGCATTAATTAGCCCAGGTCTACAACCTCATATAAAAAGAATTATCCTTCTGACTTTGTAATTAATTTTACATTTTTATTTATTAGAATGTCTTTGACATCTGCTCTATGTTATTGCACATACTAATAGTTTGATGCTACTATATTTGAGTTTTTAAAATGTTGGGTGGTTTTTCTTTTCTTTTTTATTATGTTGCAAATGACAAGCCTTATAGACAAATAGAATTTAGGGAACAATCCAGTCTAATATGAATTATTTAGTAATTCTGTAAATAAGTCTTCTTAGACATAAAATATAGACCAGAAGAGTCTTCTTTTTCATTATTTCATGTTAATCGTGTGTTTTGCATTTTTCTTCAGCATGAAGTTGATAGAAATGTGATAAGAAAATAATATGGTTTGGAATGAATAATATCTAGGAAAAGGAATATTAAAATTATATACAGAAAGTATATCAAGGGAAATATTTTAAGTTGAAAGCTAGATTAACTTGCACGGGAAGCATATGCTGCCAGCTATGTATTTGCATCGCCAGTCCATTGGCTTTCGAGGTCCAGCCTTTTACCTCCTCTCGCTCCGTTTCAGCCCCTGTCTCGTAAACCTAACATTATGTTTGATCAATAGCAAGCACATAATTAAAATAGGCGCTAGTGTTTTACTACTATTGATTCCTAAAGAGTAGAGAAGAGATTATACAGGGCAAAGATGTAAGCAAGTAAGGCTGTAGCATGTGCTGTGTGCCTGCATTTGGACATTAGACCTTTGGGTGCCCTCTGTTCTTCTGCAGTTATCTATCTCCCATAATCCAGTGGTTACTTATGTCTGGAAGCATAACATGGTCTCCTGGCATGGTAGTGTGTACCAGGAGTCCTGACTACTGTGATGCTGAAGGGAAAGAGTCTCCTGAGCTCAGAAGTTGGAGTTCAGCCCGAGCTCCATAGGGAGACCTCTTCTCAAAAGCAGACAACAAACTTCTCACATCACAGAGGGTGACTACTGGAAATTACAGTCAAATTCAGGATGGGTGAGCTTCAGGGATTCATTATCTTATCAAAAAAAAAAAAAAAAAAAAAAAAAAAACCAAAACAATTACCCAATTCCTTATACCTAAAGGAATAAGTCCTGTTATCTTCTTATCAATAAACAGTTTCTAGGTCGTTTACTTATGATAAAGAGAGGAAAGAGCAGTGTAGCACACCTTTATGTGGGCTGTGGGTGTTGCTCAGCAGGTAAAGTGCGTGCTTAGCATGAGTGGGTTCCCATGGGCTTCCTCTTCACCTGGCTGATTGGCTTCTTTGAGATCGATTGTTGGCCTTAAATCCTGGAAGAATGGAGTTCCATTCAGAAACTCTTTTTTTACACTTATGTTGTTTAGGTCACTGTGTTTATGTCTAGCAGTTTCAGTATTTCAGGTGTCACATGGTGGTCTGTGATCGATCCACTTGGATTTGACTCTTGTACAGAATTAAAGATATGGGTCTGGATGGACTCAAAAGCAGATTTTTACTTTTACTCTTCAAAGGAGGGAGGAAGAAGGAGAGAGCGAGAGGGACAGAGTGAACACTTCTAGATCCTGTGAAGTCATTTCTCTACTCGTAGCTAAACTAAGTAAAGACACAACAGCAACAAAAACTATAGGTCAATATCCCTGATTAATATAGGTTCAACCCCTTCAATGAGTAAACATTTCTTATCATTACTGCTCTTTCTTGCTTTCCCTAGCCATAAATATGAGAGCTCTTAATAAAACAGAACAAAATAGCACTATATTCATCGTACTTTCAACAGACATAGAATATTATAATTAAAAACTACCTGCTCAGATATGTACATAGGAAATACAACACAGAGTGGGGTTTACAATTTATTACTATTTTATACTTCCCATTTTTCTTAAAACTTTATTAAAAAAAACTTTATTCCAAGCCCTTTTTTGTTCATATACATTCCTCTAGGAAAGGGTTAGAATAGTTTCATCAGATAATGCATAGTTTTATGTTCAAATTTTAAAACAACTTTTAATTAAAACTATATTCTCACAATATAAATGAACCCTCATAGCAAAGTTAAAGAAATATTTTCTATGTTAACAGATAACATTCATTTTACAACTCTTATGCCCCTTTCTTACCAAAAGTTAACATATGTCATACGTATATTATGCACACATTTCTTTGTGTTTCTTTCACCTTCTATATATCTTTAAAGTATTTTCATGGCATACATTGTATCAGGCACAGTAAGCCCAGACCCCTTGATGTCTTCTGTTCCTAACTCATAGAACCATAAACTTGTCACCTTATATATCACAAGGAATCTTGCATATTTCTTAAAGAAGATTTGTGTTTACACACTGAGTTTGCTTGCAAAACCATGGGTAGCCTTTCCAAGTCAAATACTGAATTTAGTAGTATCTGCAAGGTTCCTTGTGGTATATAAAGTGACAAGTTCGTGGGACTAGAAGATGTTAGACTGTTGACTTTGAAGATGGCCAAAGAGGCCAAGTAGAGAATGCATCCAGTGTCAGAAGCTGGAAAAGGCAGTCTCCAGGATCTTTATCTATGACACCATACATGTGCCAATACTCAATCAGAGTAGTACTTTAAAGTACTTGTTCTGTCAGTGATGTACACAAATAAACTGTCCCTTGGGGCATGCTGACTCTTCTCCCTCACCCACCTGTGAGGTGAGGCAAATGTGGAGGATCCGAACCTCTGCTGCCAGTGAAAAACCAGAGCACTAAGGAGAAAGTTTTAATCCTGATTGACCTCAACCCATCTGGTCAGATACACCCATATGAGTGCTCTGTGTAATCTGGAGAAACATCTTGCTTACTAAATAGTGTAAAATAATGATGATCAGGCCTTAAATTTGTAAGGAAGTTGTGGGAAAAAATGAGAAAATTTAATTGTCAGGGATCCTGTGCTCTTACCCATGTGTGTCAGCTTAATTTAAAACCGAGTTACGTTTCTACTGGGTGCTCATCTTAGCCAATTGCTAAATGTTGTACATTATGTAGACGCAGTACTGGGAAGACACTGTAGCTTACAGATTACATTTGATTTCAGATAAAATGCGTAATGTTCTTATAAACTTGGACATATCTGAGGCAATATGTTTGTTAAATTGTTCTGCGCGATACAATAAAGCAAATAGTTTAAAGCTGACCTAGTGCAGTGGACTCATGGTAACAAAGAGTGCTTTCCCCATCTGTCAACTCTACACTTTCTTAGCAAGTTGTCACATTTCTCTCGAGTGTAATAGAGAGAGCCTAAGTATTTGCCTCTTGAAAATATTTTTATTTAAAATTTGATTTTCATAATAAATTTTGCCTTTTGCATTTTAAAAATCATTCTGGCTTATCTGTAATCCTTCTGAAAATGAATTTCAAATGAGTGCCATTGGCAAGTAAAATAGAAAATTTAATAAAACATAGATGCCAAAAGTATCTTGATTTAATAAAAATTACAGGATCATTTCTGAATGAATCATTTATAGGTATATCCCAGGGCACTGTAAAACTTTACAGTGAGATTTATTCTCAGATGCATCTTCATTCCTGAAAATTAAAGATTATTTTTTTTAATATATGTCAGAACATTGACAGGATTTATTGACCTTTCTTAGTTTAGACTCAAAGTATCATTTCCATAAACTCACATAATGAAATTCTCTGAGGCTAACTTCATGAACACCAAGTCCACATGAGCCAAAAATGGGAATTTAAATCTGTATGAACACATGTCTAAGCTGCAAACGATTCTATATTCTCAACCTCACACACGTGAAAGATCATGAAACTAGTAATATATTACTTTGGCCATCTGGACAAACGTATCTGACCAGTGAAGACTAAGAATCTCAGAGTCATGTGAGGTTAAGTGCTTCAGGCAGCTCACCCTTCGGCTGTAATGGAGATGCTTCCAGTAATATTGGGAAGAGGATGACCTTGCAGGTTCAATATAAAAAGTAGATGTTAATCATTTCTTTGTTTTGCTAAGTGAACAGAAATAGGCTGTGTGAAGGCTCTGAGTACCATTGACAATAAACAGTGCATTTGTCATAGTTTTATAATGCTTACTTACAGATGAAGTCCCTTGGTTTGCATTATGTAAATCAAATAGTTACATTGCAACTTCATGCACCAAGATATGATGTATTATATATCTAGAAATAAAAGCACATAAAACTTTTCCTTCTACGTTGGCATATACTTTACACTCAGTGATTTTGGCCCTGAGGTTGATCATATTTTATGTGATTCTTTAATTTGCTGTATTGTCATAGCATTCAGTTGTGCCTGTTTGGTGTGTTGTTTGTTACCAAGATAATTTTAAAAAATAGAACTATCTGTAATTTAATACAATAGCATCTTAGGCTTCTTGCTCATTGATTCCATTACAGAGGTGAATGTGCCTCACATTTTAAATGACTCTAGAGAATCCTGCTTCATTTTATAATCATGGCATCTTAGATCCAGATAAAAGTGTGTCATTTCATTGGAACGTACAGGTCCTCTCTTAACTGAAGCACGGGAAAATGTTTCTTGACTAGTAGGTGACTACACCTTGATTTTTAGGCAGTGCTCAGCATGGGCAGCTTGGCGTTATGCCCCTGTGAAAAGCTGATATCTGTGGTTCTCTGTGTTGAGTGGTTTGTCACTTACTTCCTGTGTCTATAGCAGCAATCCTTTCCTAAAGCCTTCTACCTGCAGTCCATCATACCCTGGATGCACTTTGCTTCGTGGAAATAAATTTGCATCCGTGATTGGAATTAGTTTGAGATGAGGATACCGACTCTGCCTAGGTTGACCACCAGGTGAAACAGTTCTCCGGTGGTTATGGTGCTTGCACAGGGCCTACAGTCATTGACGCACCTGGCCTGAGGAAAGACATTGAAGAGGGGCATGATGGTAATTTCCCCCGTGGACATTAGATAATAGTCATGAACTGCCTGTTACTCTAGGCTACATGATATACCCTGTTGCAAAAACAGACAAAACAACAACGAGGAAAAGAGTACTCAGTTTCAATTGAGACAATGAGAACATATCTTTGAGACACTAATGCGGACCTTTGAAAGATTTGATCTGTGTCTTTTCATGTTACAAAATGTAATAGAATAGTGCATATATATCTTTTCTCTGCATATTGGCATTTGTTGTTAAACAAATCTGTCATGTTATGTTACTCAATTTCTATGTGGCAGGTTACAGATTGAGTTAATTCTGTTTAATTTTGTGAATAGCTAGCTTGACTAGATGGTAAGAAAATGCCCGATTTTAGAACATTTATAAACGGAATTTAAAATATAAGAAGCATCTTTTATGTACACTGGTTTGCCCTAAGCAATAAAACCTGTCGAGGAGCAATGCAACTTTAGGAGGAAATGCTGCCCTGTGGGAGTTTGTTCTTGTGAATTTTAAATACTTCCTTTGAAGTACTTTGCATATCCTGTTTCATGATTTACTTAGGTCCATGCAGAGGAAAGCTTTCAAGGCTAGGCAAAGTAGAAAGTACAAATGAAAGGATTACAGATGACTGTGACTCATGGATATCTAGACCTTTCATAAAAGTGTATGTGTGTGTGGTCAAAGCTCTGCCAACTGCCATAGGCCACCAAGAAAGGATCACTCTGTATCATCTATGACTGTAGGACAGGAACAAAATATCTCCCTAAACAATCACTCTGTGGATTTGCATTTAAGATTTAATTACTTGGCAAAAATATTTTCATAACTGCCCTCTTTCAATGTATATCATACAAAAGCAACTCAATTAAAGAAGCAGTGATCAAGTTCATAATTAATTCCAAAGTGAACAATTGGATCATCTTTGATTATGAGAACCCATTGTAACAGTAATGGGTAATACATTAAAAATAATGACAACTATAAAATAATCACGCTTACAAGATTAAAAGTTTTAAAAAGTCAGATATTTAACAGTGAAATACTTGGAAAACAGAATGTTTGTTTTGAATACTGAAAACAATACTATAAAAATGTTGTGTTTATGCTTAGAAATCTCCAATTGTTAGTTGCTGATCTGATTAGATACAGATGAAGCGAACACTAATGAGATGGATGGTAAAAATCTGAGAACTTTATTCAGAAGTCTGTACAGAGTGGTTAAGAGCTAGAATTACAGAAAGCTGTCAAGAGTTTGCTGAAATGAGAAAGGATTAATTAACATAAGCCCCAGGATGTTCCACAGAAACAGAGAAGAATGACTGTCAGAGAGAATATTATAATTTTTTTCTTCTTTCCATGGATCTTAAAAATTGAAAATTAACCCAAATATCACAGGAGATAAATAAAAATAGTACCAGCTCCTCAACCCATCTAGTTACATCTGAAGAATTATCCAAAGGAAACCAAAAGTCAAAACTAACCAGAAGCCAAATTCATGAAATAGGAGCAAAAATATGCTGGTAGATACTACTAACGTTTATGAGTGAGAGAATAAAATGATATCTGATCTTCTAGGTTCTATGAGTCACTAATGCCAACCTAAAACTCTCTCTTCAAAGCCAGGCATGTGACACATACCTTTAATCCCAGCACACTGGAAGCAGAGGCAGATGAATCTTTGTGAGTTCGAGGCCTGCAAGGACTACATAGTGAGACCGTGTCTCAAAACAATGCCCACAAAAGTTCTACAATATAAAATAGCTTTGTAATTTGAGTAAATAGAAGACTTTGAAAACAAGGGAAACAAAACCAGGGTCTGTTTACTGTTATGAATATAGTTTACTTTGTTACACTTAGGAATAATGATGTGGTTTCCTAGTTTTGAAAAAAGGCAAGCTGTGATTGATAAACCATTAAAAGACAGAAAACTTGCTGAGAATGCATTGATGGTTCTAAAAGGTCCCTATTTTAAGATTCTATAAACAAAGATGGATGCAGGGGAAACAACTGAGCTGGACAGATATCTGCTGTGTAGTCTGCTCCCAAGAATCCATGAGGACAAATCCAGTGTAAAGATGTGGAGACAGAGACTGCTCCTTGTTGCCCAGTGGCCAGCCAGCTTAGCCCACATGGTGAGGACCCAGGCAGGCCAATTAAATCTGTCCCTAAATAAATAAATAGGAGAGTGACCAATAAACAACAACACAAGAGATTGAACTTTGATCTCCACATGCCTGCCCATACAGATGCATGCTCATCCACACACACACAAATACACCAGCACACATAAACAGACTTGCCCATGTTACAAACATATTACCCACCGAAATAAATGAACAGATAGATGATAGCTATTATCCAAGCCAAGACTGAACTGCTATTCTATTAAAAAACAACAACACAACAGACTAGCTGAGCATGGTATAGGTCTGTAAAGCCTACATTTGGTGGCTGAAGTAAGAAGTCGTTGCAAGTTTAAGGTATGCGTGGTCTGCATGTCAAGCACTACTAGGCAACCGAGAGCTACAAAGCAAGACTTTACCTTAAAAAACAAAACAAATGAAAAAGAAAAAAAGCAATGAAAAACAGAAAAAGGTAAGACAGATGCTGAATTAAAAGAATTTTTTTGCCTTTCAGCTATGTCTTGGCAGAATAATGGCATCGTTAAGAGCCCAGGCTGCTTCTCCAGAGGAACCAAATTCAGTTCTTTGCACCCATGTTGGGTGGCTTACAACTACCTGTAATTTCATTACCAGAGGATATGACACCTGCTTCTGGCCTCTGTGGGCACCAGTATACACATACAAGGAAAAGTAACAATAATTAAAATGCACACACACACAAATTAATATTATTTTGGAACACTAGAGAAAAGTGTAAAAAAGGGTTAACAAGGAACAAAATTGATCAAAGAATTGAGTGAAAACAGCATCATAAATAAGATAGTAAGTCCAATTAAACCAATAAAAAGCATATATTATCTATACATTAAATCATTTATAAGAATATTATATAGGTTTCTCTACATGTTTAACCATGTTCTATTTGAAAGAGACTCATAAAAATGAAAGTTGAATCCGACACAAAGGGAAAGTTTCCTAACATACACATTAATGTTTAAAATGCTAGGGATGTTTTCATTTGTTTTTGTCAACTTAATACAAAATAGAAGCCCCTGGGAGGAGGGAACTTCAGTTGAGGAAATGCCTTCATCTGAGTGACCTATAGGCCTGTGTGTGTTTGTGTGTGCGTGTGTGTGTGTGTGTTGGAGAGCAGTACACTGTGTGTGGTCCTACCATTGAACAGTGGTCCTTAGAGATACAAGGAAGGATCTGAACATAAGCTTGGAAGCAATCCAGTAAGCACCATTCCTACATGTCTTTTTCTTTGCTCCTGGAGTTCTTGCCTTCGTTTTCTTTAATGATGGACTGTGCTTGGGACAAGGGAGCCAAATAAAGCCTTTTCTCCCACAAGATGCTTTTGGTCAGTGTTTGATCATAGCAACAGAAAAGCAAAGTAGAACAACAGAGAAGTATGATCTTTATCCAAAAATAAAGCCAATAATTCTAAATAGATAAAATTCATAAAAACTGAGAGGGTTTAATAATTCAATAATTTAGCTTTGAAGTGAACAAAACAAAAATTAATAGACACTCATGCGGAAACATAAAAATCTTATAACCTTAATGGAATTTTAACACTTCCTCTTTATTAGTAAATGCAAAAAAATCCCCCAAAGTATTTTATTTTATTTATTAAGCAATTCTATCTCATAACATGTAATAGGTTAATGTGGTTAACATGTATAGAAATCTGTTTGAAAAAATAATTCATTTAAATATGCAATGGAATTTATGAGACCACATATAGCTGCCAAATTGTAATGGTTTTTTGGTTGTTTGATCAAGATGCAAACTGAAAGCCATGGTCGTTGATATCAACATCATTAATGAGTAGCAGCAATCCTGTACTGTGTCTTTCTGATGGTTAATAGTTGAATGTTTTTCTTTATAAGCATATATTAATTGTACAAAGAAGTAACATTGTAAAAATTTCCATATATGCAATACAGAACTTTGACCATATTTATCCTTTTTTACTGTATTCTAAGTATACCCTGATTTTTCTCCTTAGTTATACACTAAATGTGTTGTTTCATTATGTTTTTCTTTTGTTTTAAAAAGATTTTTAATTAAAAAATTAAGTTTTAATTCTAATTAAACATATTTTTCTTTCCTTCAACTTCTTAGAGAGCCTTCTCACTTTCCTCCCATTTAACTTTGCGTTCTCTGTCTGTCTGTCTGTCTGTCTCTGTCTCTGTCTCTGTCTCCCCCATTCCTCCCCTTAAAAAACCCCAAAGCATAGAACGAACCACCAAGGTATAAGACAAAGAGATGCCAAGTGAAGCACGGAGTTCTCTTTGGTAAACTAATTTCTTGTAAAAGTTGTTTGTTTGTTTATTTGTCTTTCTGTCTTTCTGCTGTGTGTGGATGAACTACTGTGCACTAGAGGCCAGACCCGGTATTCTTCGATCTGGAATGGAATTCCATGTGATGATTGTGAATCACCACGTGATCTTCAGAATTGAGCCCAGATGCTCTGCAAGAGCCAAGGGAGCTCTTAATCACTGATTCATCTCTCCGAGACACGGATGCATTAAGTTTCCTTAAAGTTTATTTTCTATTTTAAAATGGGATTCAGATTCTGTAGTTGGTAGTGGCCTTTAAACAAAGCTAATAATTTCTGATCACACAGACACACAGAGAGTAAACAAAGCTAATTTCTGCTCAGGCACAGAAAGAGGGGGTGGCAAGGAGAAGAGGAGACAGCTGGATATTCAGGAATAGGGAATAGACTGTGTCAGTTTTGAGAGTAAATTTATCTAAAATTTAAATGCAAAAAATGAGATATTACTCATATGCTCATATGAGATACAAGAATAGCAGCAACAGAAAGAATCTGTTAAAATATCAATAATTGCCATATGCCTAACATTGTTTTAACCACTTATGTGGGAGACTCATCTAACTTGTACGATAAATACATATTTTAAATGATTTGTGCATACTAGATCATTTATATGGCACAATAAACATATAGGTGTGTTCCCCCATGCTTTAAACGAGGTGCCTAAGATACAGATAACAAATTGTTTCATGGCTCATCACTAGCGACAGACAGATAAATCAAAACTGCTTCATATAGCATATCTCCTAAGCCAAACTCTGACTATGTTCTCTAAATTGTGGTCTGTGGAATCATAAATACGTGGGAATAAGAGTGAGTATTGCTAAGGAATGATCTCTCACACACAAGACTGAAATCTGAAAATCTGAAAAGATCAGAACATGAGCTATAATCCCTAGAGCCAATTTATGTAAAATACTAATGTCTTCATGTTCCTTCAAAAGTTCATTTCAGTCTTTGCAAATGCTTGCCACTCTTGGAAAAGAAACTGTAGATAGCTTTAAATTATGTTTCTTACCTCTAAGTTCCCAACATGAAAGTATCTTGTTATATGCAGTGTTAAAATATTTTACCATGGTTAGTTATTTCCCAGTATCGTAAACTATTTTTAGCAAGACAACAAATTTTTGCATAAAAAAAATAAAAAACAAAGCATGGTTTTATTTCTAAAATAGTGTCTAGTAAACAATATATCTCATATTTGTTATTAAATCCTGATTAATCATCTTTTCAGACTTACTCCTTAACCTTATTCTGAGTTATATTAAATTTGAGGCATGGATGATGTGGCTCATGTGACTGTGGATATGAGTCTCATGGTGACTGGTGATCCTCGGAAAGAACCTATCCTTACTCTGATTTTCTCCTTTCCTTTCCAGGAAAGATTTCTGTGTCCACAAAGATGAGCCATGTGATACTGTGGGTGAGTATCTTATGGAAAACATTCAGTTTGAGGAGCACTGGAAAACTTAAATGCACCAGTTGCTTGAATATAATAAATTATTGAGGGTGCTGACTTTGAAGGAAATGTTTTTCAGTGTCATATATACATTCATACATTCATACATATATACATATGCACACATGTGCACACACACACATTTCATGCAAGGTTACTCTGGAGTCAATAGGATATATGTAACTGTCTTTCTGGTATGTCTGTTAAAAGAAGAGCAGCCGGGTGGTGGTGGCGCATGCCTTTAATCCCAGCACTTGGGAGGCAGAGGCAGGTGGATCTCTGAGAGCTCAAGGCCAGCCTGGTCAACACAGAGAAACCCTGTCTCGAAAAAACAAAACAAAAAAGAAGAAGAAGGAGGAGGAGGAGGAGGAGGAGGAGGAGGAGAAGAAGAAGAAGAAGAAGAAGAAGAAGAAGAAGAAGAAAAGCTGTCTCAGTAGAGATTTATTTTTTCAAAGAAACTAGACAGGGCAAAGTGAAGGCTCAGCAGCTGAAATCACTGGTTGTTCTTGCAGAGGACCTGCCTTCAACTCTCAGCACCCACATGGCAGCTTACAACCACCTCTGATTTCAGTTCCAAGGTATATATGCTGTCCTTTGCTCATTTTTGCTGATACCAGGCATGCACATAGTACACAGATATACATGCAGACAGGACATATAAACAAATAAACAAACACGTAAAACAAAGACCTAAGCGCCATACATATGAACATATATTCTTCCATTTTAGACAATGCTGATGTAGATAAAAAGTTGTTGTTGTTAAGATACACTTAAGAGCTACAGTCTGATTTTGGCATATATTATGTAAGGTTCCTTTCTATAGGGTAGCAAGTATTTAATTTGCCCTTCTTTGAGTTTTCCCCTTGTGCATTGCAAAATGAGCAATTAAAAATAGACAGATCGGCTGGAGAGATGGCTCATCAGCTAACAGCTCGTCAGAAGATGCAGCTTCAGTTCCAGCACCCACATAATGGGTCCCTACAGCCCACGATTCTAGGTCTTGCGGCTCCACCCATCTCCTGGCCTTCATGGGCACCAAGCATGTCTGTGCTACACTTGCATGCATGCAGTCAAAACTGATCTATGCAAAACATTTTTTAGGTGGCTAGAAATCAAATAAAGTCCATTCATATTTTTTAAATGACTCTAAGTATTTCTGTTACTTTAATTTCTCACCAGTAGTCTCATATGTTTAAATTCTTGGGAAAAATCTGAAATGTAAATTACAAAGGAAATGATGATAATGATGGAGTCAGGGACTGTTTGACTCAGAAGGGCACGCAGTAACATAAGAGCTAAACACCCAAGACGCCTGAGTTCACCCAGACATGGTCTCCCTCACATCTTCACCTCCATCCTTTAGTTTTCTTCTATTCCTCTCCCCAGACACTTAAAGCATGACGTGGTTTTAATCACCTGAACCTTGGAATATTTCGTCTCAAGTGCTCTTGTTTTACCAGAGGCACACCTTCCTCAACTCAGAAAGCCGGTTATTATCCCTTCCACACATATGCATATGCATAACTCCTTAGTTGGAAGACGGTCAATAGCTCACCATGTTCAAACAAGTGCCAGGATGCAGCCACTGTGGTGCTGTCTGTGTGAGTAGTCTCTGCCCGCCAAGAACAGGGCGTTAGGAGACCGGGATGGAGCCAGTTTAGTGTATGAAGTTGCCATGGTTGGGACTGCAGACTGTCTTATGTTTTCATATAGAAACTATAAGTGGTTTCTATATGAACTCAGCAGTTGCTAATGAAGAATACTATACGTCTAATCACTACAGTTGCGAATGGAAGCAGGCCGTTATAAATACAGTGTCCTCCACCACAGAACGGGAGAAGGGAAATGTCTTTCTCCTGATGGACACTTAAATCTTTGTGTCTAACCCAGAACCCACTTTAGTGTTTGGGTTTATTGAAATGAAAGCCAATAGAAATCTCTGTTATTTAATCCAGTTTTAGTGTTTTTTTATCCTGTTATTTCTAGATGTGGGTAAGCACTATGTATTCTGTAACAAAACAGAAAATTAGGGTATAATATTAGTAACTTTTCTATAATCAGGAAAATGGTTGGTGTCTCTATACAGTGTGTGTGTATCCAGCCCGCAGTCTGCAGCCCACGTGTATGTAGGGCCATGTCAGTCAGACATGTGTGCAACTGCATGCACGGCTGTTGGAGAGTGTGCTTGTCACATCAAGGCAGTTCCCTATCACTTTATAAAGATTGCACTTAGATCTACTTTACTTTTTTCAATTCTGATGAAAAAGGTGTTTCTAGGGTTGGTTGGTTTTAAATAGCCATATAAGGACCATTATGTAAAATACATAAACATTAGTATTTTGTCAGTTTTGTTATGAGGTTATACTTTCTAGTAAAGCAAAGGGGTCTCAGGTTCAAATTAGTATAATATTTATTTATACACATTTTTAAATCTCCCAATAAAATATGAAGGGTTGTATTTCTGTCCGATACTTTTCCTAAAACGTGATCCTTCTTTTCACCTTTTACTTATAAATGATTTGGATTTAGCCTGTTATAGACAATGAGAAATTCATTTTATTTAATATATGGAGCAGTTAAGTGCCCTGGGATATATTTAGGGGAAAATATACCATATAAGTATAATGTATAGTATATTGAAGTTCAAAGTGGAAGGTCTAGCATAATGAAAAGAGAAATCACATTCATAATATGAAGGACAAAATATTATTTTAAAAGACCCTTTATTTCCATCAGATTGTTCTGGTGATACAATGCAGTCCTTAAAATTCTGGAAGAAGTTTAAAAGGCCTTGGCTGGCTGACTTTAAGTATCACACCTAGAACTTAGGCATGAGAGTCGCAAAGGTGCTTGTGAAGAGAAAGCATGAGGAACCCCTGTCAATTCTGATATCAGAATCCACCAGACAGTGATAAAGAGAATGCATTTGTGTGTGGGGAACTGGTACATCAGGCAGTTCAGCAGGTAAGATTATACTCAACATTATGTTACAAAGATGGGCAGTTGAAACCAATCGAAGGATTTCAATTTTCCAAAGTACAAAAAGACATTAAAATTTTTTTTCTTTCTTTTATGGAATAAACAGATTGTTCAAAGAGGGTGTAAAATGTCAGCCACAAAGGAAATGCTCCATAATTTGGGCATTGCACTGTTCAAACATTCTACATAACAATGGCCATGAGTTAGGGTAAAAGAAAAACAAGCTTCTCTCGAGAAAAATGTTATATTCCATAGATTGAAAAGTGCTCAAGTCTCCTTGATTTCTAGCATACCGTTATTTATGTATCATGAAGGAAAAGTATGGTCAAATTTAGTTCTAACTTACGTATAATTGTAAACACTGTAGTATAAAATTTAAGACACTGTGTGTCTTAAAATTGGTGATATATATATAATATTTGTAAGACAAATATTAGAATCGCAAGACAATGTTGAATAGGATAAAATACATTAAATGCATGTTTCTTCACCTTGAAAATCTGCTATTTTTTATAAAAGCGTCATTCTGTAATACAATCATCCTCATATTTATTAGAAATGACTGAAATAAATCCCAAGATCATAAGATTCTTAACTTATCAATGTTGTAAATAAAATTACAGTCCGACTGTAACATTTTGAGCCTTTGGAAACAATTTCACACTTCAGGATTTAACCAGATTGGGAAAGCTTGGCTATAATTACTAAAAGTAGCTAATGTGTGGGCTGTGGTTGTTAATTTCATCATCAAGCATATATCTATAAGGATACTGCACTCACCAAGAAGATGAAATAGAGTATTATCAGTCATCAATAAGGGATAAATTATTAATATTGCTAGCTTGTAACTGTATGGTGGCAACCATACAGAATGCATGCATGATTTAATTTCATTTTTTCTCAGGGAACAAATTATTTCCTATTCTATTTTCTTTCATTGAAGAGAAAATATTTCCTATGAATAGTAGAAAGAAATAAGTAAAACCTTGTAAGTTCTACCTAACTCACTCTTAGAGTTATAAACTAATGTCTTAAGTCATAGAAGCTGGCATTTTTTCTTTTTTAAGATTAATTTATTCACTTTACATCTTGATAGTGCCCCCTCCCTCATCTCCTTCTTGCCCCCCCCAATTCCTGTTCGCTAGTCCTCAGAAAGGGGGAGCCCTCCTCCCTTATCAACTGATCCTAGACTATGAAGTCAAAGAAGGCACTTCTTCAACTCATATCACAGTACCTTCTATTTGAAGTAGATGATGATTAAACTGGACCAACAACTAATCACATGTAGAGGGTAAGAGATTGTGGAAACCCCCAGGACTAAACAGACATTTGTGCCACGCGTCTCCCTTCTCTTGACAAACTTCAGAATTCCTTAATGATAGAACTCCTTCAGGGTCTATGGATGGAAAATATATCTCAAAATAATAAAGGTGAGATATAACAAAGCAATCCAGTGTCTTGTTAAATGGAGAAAAACCTCACATTTATGGTAAGATGAAAAACAAGACAAGGATGTTTACTCTCCCATATCCTGTTCTATCCAGCACTTGCAGACTTATGTAGAGAAGTGAGACAAGTGAAGGAGAGAAAGTGGATACAGATAGAACAGGACAAAGGCAAAATATTCTTATTTGAAGATTATATAATTCTATACCAAAAAAAAAAAATCCTGAAGATTTCATCAGAAAATGCCTGCAGCTACTAAACATAATCAGCAAAGTAGTAGAATACAACAGCAACACACAGGTATCAGAAGTTTGAAATATACAAATGTCAGACACATAGAGAAAGAAATTAGAGAAACAATGCTATTCACAATAGCATATATATATCCTGGAGTAAATCTAATAACGGAAGTGAAAGACTTGTACAATATAATTTTGAGACATTTAATAAAGAAACAGAAGAAAATACCAGAGGATGGAAAGACTTCTCAAGCTTGTGATTTAGTATTATAAAAATTGAAGTGCTATCAGAAGCAATCTACAGATTGAGCACACTCACCGTCATGTGGAAACACAAACAACAGAGGATATCCAAAATGATCTTGAACAACCAAAAGAAACAGAAAGAGAGTCAACTGCTGGGGATAATCAACACCTGTGATTTCAAGTTCAACCATAGTGCTACAATACCACAGCAAAAAGAACAGCATAGAACTGAAGTGCTAGCATCAGAACAGATACATTGCTCAATAGGGCAGCATCCGTACATAAATCTTCAATAAATGGTGCTGGTCAGACTGGATAGCCACATGTAGAGGAACAATATTAGGTCCTCATCGTTCACAGTGCTCTTGACCCAACCCCTAATGAGTCAAGGACCTCAGCATGAGACCCGTTACCCAGACATTACTCTCTGTCAGGGGAGAAAGTAGGGAGTACATTTCATTCTGTTTGGAGAAAGTCCAAGCTCCCTGTGGCATTTTGAGATATCAGCTTCATCCCCAGATCAGGATAGCCAGCACTGTGTGCTCATTTATTTATTTTGAAGTAAGCATGATGCTTCATGAAAGGTAGTTAATTTATCTCAAAAATAAAATTTATGGTGCTTTCACCGAGACAAATTATACTTTAGTCTCAAGCACCAGTGCTTGTCTACGTATAATTTTTGTAATGCAAAATCCATAAAATGATCATGGCAAAGGATCCAAATTTTATCAAATTAATAAATTTTTCTTCTTTACCTGTACCATGTTTAAACAAAATTGCCATTCTCCTCCTGTCAATGAGTGTCAGTAGAAAGAAAAGTGACAGTGAAGTTGGTGATGCTGCTTCCTTTTGTTTAGGGCCTTTACCTACCATTGCTTTCCATCACCAATAAATTGTTAACTGTGTTGACTTTGCATAGATCTCTTGAGTGGGTGCTAATTGGCCTGCTAAAAGGCCCTTTTGGAAGGCCAGAGTTCTGTTGATTGTCTTTGAGAAATACTGCCATAAACACCAAATTATTGATGATCTATGAGAAGGCTTTGTGTGTGTGTGTGTGTGTGTGTGTGTGTGTGTGTGCACGCGCGCATGCACACATGCATGTGCATGCGCTTTGTGCCTGTATGCATGTGTATATGAGTGTGCATGTGACTTTTGAAGGATTTTACACTGTGGAAGATTGAAAAGGTGATCTGGTATGGGACGATGCTAACCACCATGAGTTCCAGCTCTACAATGTCCCCACCCTCTCGGAACTCCACTGTTAAGACTCAATATGATAGTTTGGTATTTGGACAGTGCAATAATAAAAAAAAAAGATTATTCTTTGATTGGGTTGGAATTCCAGTGGAGAGCCAGAGACCTCTCCTTAGGTAATCTTGAAGCAAAAGCCCTAGATGTAAAATGAAGTTTAGTGTTGCTCTTTTTCCTCATACACTTGTATAATAGTCACTAAAAATAACCACACCATTGATACACAATATTGTTGCCTTTAAATTGCCTCCACCAGAGAAACTAGCTCATTATTTTCCAATTTATCTTGAGGCAAATTCTTAGGACAAGAGCAGAAGGAAACTAAATTCTTGGCCAAAATGTCATATCAAGGTTTTATATCTTATTTATGGGTTATAAAGGACAAATCAAAACAGCAAACATGGACAGTAGAATCCGGTTCCATATATAAACTCTTAAGGATTTGGAAATTAATTTTCCAAAATCAAGTGATCTGCTCTGATATATTCTCAAGAGGAGTCAGAATCACATGTGGAAGAGAATAATCTAGAATGTAAGAGAAACCAAGTCATCTTTCCCATTGTCTCACTGAGGAGGAGGGTCCTCATCAGTGCTGTGGTTCTTACCAAGATGAGAGAAAAATCTGGCTGGGACTTTGTTCACTGCAGCAATCCTTTCCCTGTCTCAGAAGATCTGGGTATTTCTATGTGTTTGCTTGAGCCATCTTCTATTTCCTCCTTCCTGCCTAGTACTAACACTTTGTCTAGAACCTTTCCAGAAGTTTGGAGGTTTAAGCAGGTTAAGCCCTAAAGATCAGTGTACCTGTGTAGTACTCCAAAACATGGTGTATTCAAATGGTTTAAGATGATAACTACTAAAAGTAGTAACTACCCAGAGGGGAGAACTGAAATGCCAGTTCTATGGCTGCCATGACTGATGGACACTGAACCCAGAGACGTGGGTGGTTTTGCCAAGCTCTGTCTAGTTCAGAAGTGTCTTCAATGGCAGGATGAGCAGGACGGGTGATCTCTGGGGTGGGTGAATCATCACCATGAGAGTAAGGAAATTCTGATTTTAAATGTGACCGGCACATGATGTCACTAAAGTAGTCATTGGTGGGTAGAGTGGGTAGAGGGAACTGACGATCTGTGAGACCTTCCAAAGAAGAGAATGTTCCAGACATAGAAATACCCAGGTGATGAAGGTCTAATGTGGAAAACATGCCTGGCACATTTGAGAAATAGCCAACTTTATATTCTATAGCTGGAGTTAAAAAAATGAATCATCCCATGACACTTCAGGTTTATGTCTCATCTTTTGGCAACATTGATAAGTAAGTGGCTTTAGCTGCCCTTACCACAAAAATCCTCTAACTGTCCTGGGTAATACTTCTATCTCTTCCATGTAGCACATTTTACTACCTGTGTATATGACACCATATCCTGTTGCGAGCTTCAAGCAGCTCTTTTTAATTCTCTCCATGTTCCTGAAAACTCACTGTTGTCTTGTCAGTTTCCATCACCGTGAGAATTAGATGTGACCTCATCTTCTAGTGCTTGTAGTGCTGGGTGGTATCATCCGGGCATCGAAGGGGTAGATCGCTGTTTCAGTCTTCCTTCTCTGGCTTTGTTTGTCTACGTCCTTCTCGAAATTCTAATTAGACGCTTCTTTTTTCCCTGAGGATCCGAACATTTGCAGCATTTAAACACCGGCTAGTGCCGGCCTGCCAGGACTCACTGTAAGCACTACAAGGCAACCCAAGCCCAACTCTGTCTCAGATACACTGTTATGTTCAGCAATGGCAGCAGAATGGTCTGTCTTCATAAGCCTCAGACAGGCCAGGGCTGGATGATCACAGCTTCGTGGCCTAACACAGTTCCAGCCCCTTGTAGCCAGGTGCGGGCTTTCATTTCCAACATAAAGCCTTGATTTTCTCTCCATCTGTGAAGTGGGAAGTGTCTGCTTCTGGCCCCTTTGGAACTGAAAGAGGAATAATATAGGCAGCCTTCTGGGGGTGTCTTTTGATTTTGTTATCCTTGAAAACTGGAGCTATGCCCTCACCTGCGATTTCCTTAGCTTTGGGGAAAGTAGGTCAGCGCATGATTGGCTGTTAAGTGTGGTGTGTTCATAGAGAAATGACCACCAGAGGCTGTTGCCTGGCCACTCCTTTATGTGCCTCTTGCACTTACACAATTGCATAACTACCTTTCACCCATATGGATGGTCTCTATTCTTCTATTTCTTCCGGCTCATGTGCAGGTTGCCTGCATTTTTATGTTTGTATTTAAAGTGTTGTTCTTCAATATGATAGGCAGATTTGGGCCCAGGGGTCCTGCTCAAACTAAGGCACCAGCCAAGGACAATACAGGAGGTAAACTTTAAACCCCTTCCCAGATCTAGCCAATGGTTAGAAATTCTCCACAGTTGAGTGGAGAGTGTGATATGACTTTCTCATGTACTCTGGTGCCTCACATTTGACCATGTCCTCTGGAGAGGGAGACCTGGTGGCACTCAGAGGAAGAACAGCAGGTTACCAAGAAGAGACTTGATACCCTATGAGAATATATAGGCGGAGGTGATCCCCCTCAGGAACAGTCATAGGGGAGGGGAATAATGGGAAAATGGGGGGAGGGAGGAATGGGAGGATACAAGGGATGGGATAAACATTGAGATGTAACAAGAATAAATAAATTAAAAAAAAAAACATTTTGCCAAAAAAAAAAAAAAAAAAAAAACAAACAAAAACAACAACAAAAAAATAAAGTGCTGTTCTTTTATGCAGGATACACGTTTTAAAAATCAGTCTAGTCCTGGTTTTCTATAGTTGTCTATGTCTATTGCATAAGAGAAGTTTCCTTGACAAGGGAGACGTCTACACTAATCTTTGTTCAAGGACAAATGTCTAGATTTTTGTTAGGAATTATAGTGGTTAATTAGTAAAATGGGATTCTAGGTTTTCTTCCAAGATCCTAACTTCACTGGTACTTAGTAGCTGGCTAGCTTTCCAGTTCTAGGCATGGTTTTCCTCTTGTTGAGTGGGTCTTAAGTTGTACCAAAATAGGACAAAAATGCAGCATCATGGAGCCCAGCCTCAATGGATACATCTCCAAAACACTCCTCCACCTAGGGCTCAGATAGCATTGTGGATGAGCGGACAGAACTGTAGGGGCCACATGATCAGGGCATTTTCTGTGAGTGTTTCCGAGTAATGTCCATTGTTACACCTGTGACTTCTCACCAACTGACTGCCAGAACCTGAGCTGAACAAGGATGACCCCAATAGGCACGCCAAAATGGATGGGGGGAAAGCCCAGGGGCCCTCGGCCTCACACAGGATACCATAGGCAAATAAGGAATTTGAAAAAGGGAAGAAAAAGTCTTTTCCAGGGAAGAGCACACCAATAGATTATTCAATACCCCCAGTGGTCAGCCCTGAAAACATACATACAAATATCCCTATACAGATCAACCAGGTTATATTTAGGAATTTGTAGACATATACATATATGCATGTAACAATAACTAGCATGGCTTTGAAAGAGAGAGCAAGGATATATGGGAGGGATTAGATGGAGGACATGGAAGATACAATTGTAATATGAAAAATAAAAAATCGTCTAGTCTCACAATTTTAGTTTCAGCTCAGAATAGCCTTTGCTTTTATAATAAATACTTAGTGGAGATATTATCTTATTTTATTTACTGTTGCCTTCTCTTCCTTACCGTTTTATTATTTAAAGCAAATCCAATATATTTATGCCATTTTCCTGTAGGCTTGTTATATATTGCTTTGACATCCTGTGGCTGTTTACCGTTATGTTTGCTGTTTTTGTTTGTCTCTCAATATTATTGCTGGATCTTTTGAATAGCTGTATGCCATGCATCTCCTCATAACATGGAGTCACATTTATTTTTAGTTCTCTGTATTTTAAATGTTAAAAGTCTTTAGCATTAATGTCTTCATCCCTTGTCTTATGTACTGTGTCTTTGTCTGTTTTCTGAAACTATAACATAAAGGAGAGAGCCCGGAAAGTGTTTCTGGGGACCGAAAGCTCTGACATCTGATAGAGGGCAAGTGAGCATGTAGGACAACCAGGAAAACCCAGCCAAAGCCATGCTTTCCTCAGGACTCAGTCACACAGTAACCACGTCACTGCCACACTAACATTGGCAACCATTCAGGAACAGTGAGCCCAGAGACATAACACCCTTTTGTAGTAGGTCTTACTCATCATTATCACGAGGCCAGCCATAGTCTCAACTCCTGGAGTACCATAGGACTCTTAGAAGGGCTCCTGTTCTCAGTGCCACACAGAGATGCCTGTTTCCTCCTGCGTTTTCCTGTCTCATTCTGAGGTAATTTAAAGTGCTACTTATAACCTTTGGTGTTATCCTTACCTAATTTTATGTACTATATAACATGTATTATGCTAGCATATTATAGCTGCCTATAATAAACATTTGTGTACGTACTTGAACAGATTTTATCATAGATCAGTACAAGCTCTTATTCTTAAAAACAATTTATTGTACTAGTATTTTCACATGGATTATCATAAGGAAGTCATCTGTATATAGAATATGCCCAAAATATGTATTTTAAAATTGATGGCCCTCTGAAGATTGGTCTTGTGTTTTTTATCATCCTATGCAAATATTTTTTCATCATCTTTTCGTTCTGAGTTTTATGTCCAGTGGTCCAATGGACTATTTCTTTGGCTTTTATTTTATTTTGAGGCTGTATTTGATGGATTTATTTTCTTTCTTCATGCTTGCTGAGATGATTAAGTCAGGTTTCCAGGATCCATTTTTCCGTTATATTCACAGCTTCGCACCTACATTCACAGTAGTCTGGAATCTGAGCTCTCTAACCAGAGTCTTTTCTAGCATTCTTGGGTTTGTGGTTGTTGACTCTAAACTGACTTGCTCATTTTCAATGATGGCGAAGTTTTCAAGCTATTTTCTTTCTTTTTTTTTTTATTAATTAAACATTTTTACATATACATTTATATGATTACATGTATATATCAACCTATTTTCATAGATGTTTTAAAAAATAACAGCAACTCTAATTTTTCTCACTTCTTCCTGGATCTCAGTTCTTATTCCATAGAATCTATACCCCAACCATTTTGAAGCTAAGCCTGATAACAATCCCACCACTTGTTAAATGGGTTGTGAAAACATCTGGCACCTCAAAATTTGAAATTTTTAAGAACTTTTCTAGGACTGGAAAATTCCCTTTTCCTCAAGCTTTGCTAAACATTTTTTTTTTCATAAAAGGAGTTTCAGACAAAGACCATGTCAAAATACAAACAACACTTTAACATCTACCTAGTATTCCACATCTTTTTTTTTTTTTTTTTTAATCATGGGAGGCACTATATCTTTTTATTTTCTTCTTTTTTATGCTGGAAGTAATTTTCCTTAGTATTTATAGAACCTGCTCTGTCAGTAATATTGTAAATTAATTTACTATTTAAGAGAATATGAAAGCGTATTGTAAATTTGACATTTGTGATGACATTGAAATCACATTCATAGCTTATATGATTGTACTTTTATATTCCTAGATGGCCTTCTTGTTTTTGTAATAAATAACCTAGCAATAAGCCAATTAGTTCGGATTACTACTTTTATAATATGTTAAAGTTTGAGGTAATCGGTCGTGCACATGGATTTTCGATTTCCAGGCACTATATACTCTCTCAGGCTTTTCTATGGAGTATATGAAAATATATTTTCATTCTTCAAAGGTATGCTTCTATTTGATACCTGGAGCAAACCAGGTATCTTTGCTCCAGGAAGTTCTACTTCTCCAGCTTTTTTTTTTTTTTTTTTTTTTAAACACAGTTCACATTCAGAACATTCTAATTCAGTTGTGATGTAGAGATAGGCTACCAGCATGCACATTTACAGATCCTACATCATCTAGGCTCATAAGCATCTCTTTGCTCTTCCCATGCTCCATTGTTTGCCAAGTGATACCCACTCTTCCCTGTAGTTTTCTAATTTTTTCCCACTTGATGATGACAGCATTGGGTTCCTGTCTCATAAAGCCTGCCAATTGTCCCACTTTAACATTAAAAAAGTCCTATTACAATTTCCATCATACGTGTACATGTCTTAGTGTCCACATTTTAAAATGGGTGTTTGTATGGCTCACACTTGGAAAACTATGATCAACATATTTGTGCTCTCATGCTCTTTATATATAATTTTACTGCATATATTATATACTTGATGGGTAAATAATGTATAGGACACAGCTGTGGGAGTAAATAACTTATCTAAATCCCTGCCGAACCTCATGCCGAGAAAGTCAGAACTCTGAATTCAGGTGGTCCAGCTGGACATAAAAGCAACAGTCTGGAGGAAGAGCATTTAGTTCTGTTTGCATTTATCTCTCCGGTCAGATATGAGTTCTGCTTTCATCCAGTCTGTTTTGTGAATGCGTTCTGCAACATTTCAGGAGTCTCCCATGGTCTTCATTGGGTATATCTTGTCTAAGCACAGTTTGTTTTCAGAGGAAAGATTCTTCTGGATCCTGGTTCATAACTTGCTTCATTTATATGGGAAACTAGAAGACTGTTTTTGTTTGCTTTACATTTCCAGAATTCTTTACATTAACAGCGCTTTGAAATGGGCCTGTATTACATCTATCGTTAATAACAGCTGGGTTAAATCCCTTCCCCTCCCAACCCCTAGACCTCATTATAATAAGAAACATATGGGCTCTTGAAAAGAACAGAAAAGCTTGGCCTTTGAAATGAAATAACACAATTCGTTTAAGTGGTAACATGCATTCTCTGCAACGTTCAAGGCAAAGGCATCTCCTTGACCTGCCAATTAAGTGCAATGAGTTTCAGATTTACAAGGTACTAGCTGAAGTTTCTGACTCCACATCAGTAGAATAGGAGCAGAAGATCATTTTCAGCTGTTAAACCACGACCTGGCCTATGAGAAGTTGCAATTACCAGTCAGATTTATAAAGATGATTGCTGTGTTTACAGGTTTTACATTTCTTACTATAAGCCATTATGATCACGTGAATTTGGAAAAAAATGAGAAACAGGGAGGAAATTCACCCATCATCTTAGCACACTGACCAGTTGTTATCAGTGAATTACCACATGTTTAGTCATTTTCTTTTTCCTGAATATGTGATAGTATGGTTTTATAAAATAACTGTAACCATTCCTCTGTGGAAATACATAATCATCACCTCAGTATTCCATTATTTCATATGCATTTATTCTTTACAGTGTACATGTCTTCAGAGTACATAAGATAATATTAATCAGCATATTTTTCATAACCACACCAGTCAGTGAGTTCCTATAATCTTGTGATTGTAGACTTCTATACTCCAGGTTTCTCAAAGAAATCACTTTCCGCTCTCCTGTGGTACATGCCAGTGCAGACAGTGCTATGTTTGCCTTGTTTCTTGATTCTAAACCAGGGTTTCCCCCACTGTGTTTATCAACTCTTCATTCATAGATGAAGTACATGTGCTTTGTTTCTCTCAGCACTGTCTTTTTAATCCTGGTTCTCCTCTCATTTTTTTATGAGTATCAGCAGTCTTTGCTGCTTTCCTAAGTTCATTCGCACATCAGATTTCTTATTTATCCAACACTCCTGAATTATCTGACTTAAAATATCAGAAACATTTCATTTTCTGGTAACAGACACCAACTTTTTTGTTGTTATTGTGATTTTGTAATTGCTGCTGTTGTTTTTTAAATAAAATACAGCCCCCCCCCCACCTCCCACCCTTCCCACTCACCTCAAATACAGGATTTCAATATGTATCCTTCCTGGTCTGGAACTGGCTATGTAAATCAGGCTGCCCTGGAATTAGAGACCCACCTGCCTCTTCTTCGGAAGTGCTGAGATTACTGGCCCTCTGTTTTTAAAGATCTACTGTTTAGTTTTGCTTATGTGGGTGTGGGGTCTGGAGGGGGCGGGGCGATATTGCGTATGTGTGCAAGTGCCTGTAGAGTCCAGGAAAGGAACTCATCTCCTGGAGCAGAAGTTACTGCTCCCATCTCAGGTCCTCTGCAAGAGCAGCAAACAGTGTTCACTACTGACCTATCTCCACAGCCTCTCCTTTCTTTGTTGATGAATCCATTTTTCCAATACTTTACCCTGTTCTTTGCACTTTCAGGCTCCTCTGCCTTACTTCTTTGCTCACCCAGAGAGTCTTACACATCTATTTTGTTGTTGTTGTTGTTGTTTTGTTTTTTACATTTAATTTACAGGAAGCACATCATCAGAACATCAGCGTAAATGAATCCATGCACTACTCTGTGCGTTTCAGCCACTAGGATGTCTGTGCCTCACCTGGACTTACTAGTGCTGCTCCCCCAACATGCTCCCCAACATCAATTGAGCTGCTTTTTTCTTTTACGCATTTATATTAGGTAGCCCCCCTTCACTGCTTAACTAACTCACTTGCATATTCACTTAGTGACTTTTTTCAGCCTTATGTTCTCTTTCCAAGACACTGTCCACCTCTCATTCATCCAGGACAGCTACATCAGACAGTAGTGCATCCTTACCCTTCGCTATGCAAGAATTTCAGAGAGCAGTGGCTGTAAGTCAGTAAGTTGCATCTATATAAAACAAATATGACAGCAGTTACGGTCTAACTGGGAACTCAGAGCTGTTTTTATTAAAGTTAGGAGGGAAAATAAGAAGCTCACTGTGAACACAAATCTCGGTACGGTATCTGGAGTCTTGGGTACTTCGTTAAGGTAAGCAACAAACAAATAATAAAGGATGGCCATAGGGGTAAAGGCCCCATTAAGTGCCTTCTGTGCATGCATGAGGACCTGTTTTCAGATGCTTATGGGCAAAGCTAGAGGAGGCAGTGAGCAGCTCTAAAGGCCTTTGTAGGGAGATGGAAACAGGGAGATTCCTGTAGCTCACTAGCCCTACAGCCTAGGGAACCAATGAACCCCTGGTTTGATGAGAGATCTACGTCATAATTTAAGGTGGAAAGCAATTGATAAAGACGTCTGACATCATTCTCTGGCCCTCATACTCAGGTGTATATGCCCACGCATGCACACATACATACCACCCATACACAGAAAACGGAAGAGTATAGATAAATACTCCTGTTTTACGTGAAGAAAATATGCTTATCTTAGACTACAGGATACAAAATATAGAAGGGATTAAAGTGGCTAGATTTTCAATGTTCTGGCCCATGTGAAGTGTTGATAGTTTCCATCAGCAGTTGCTGAGTGAATATGCAAGTGAGTTAGGGTGGTCAGGTGACTTTATTTAAAGTGAAATGTGATACAATGAAGGAACAATGAATAACACTATGCTAACTAAAGTGACCTTAATTTAACACTTTGGGAAGACATTAGTTAAAGATTAGTATTTTCTTTTCAAATGTTAAAGAAAAAAATTTTTTGAGACAAGGCTTTTCTGTGTGGCTCTGGTGTGCTGGCACCAGCTCTGTAGACCAGACTGATCAACTCAAAGTCATCTGCCTCTGTCTTCTGAATGCTGGGATTAAAGGCATGAACCACCACTCTCAGGCAGAAAAATTTAGTGCCCCATTAAGACAGTATGTATAAATTTCCTTTATGATTCTAAACTGAAAAAACAAAATACTGAGGGCTTGTTCAGATATTTATCATAAAGAATATCTCTCAGCCATGTGCACTATCCACCGACTATCATACTAACCAAAATATTTCAAGGGAAATATTTTAGTTATTCAAATATCATAGTGCTTACATTGCTTAAAATATTATTTCATTGAGTGCATTTCAAGGTTGTATTAACTCAAAAATAAGTTCAAGACTTTTATAAGTAGTTTGTTTTTGATATTTCTGAGTTATAAATAATTGAAAAATATGTAACATTGTGTTCTATTTTTATTTTATATAGTGCAATTATTTGTTTATCTCATAGGAATAAGAAATGTGATGTATGCCTCATTGTACAGTATGTATTTTGAGAATTATTAAATTATAAGATAATTTTGTCCAAGATACGAGATTTGTAAATATATTAATGGATTTGTGCAGATGTGTCGCCACCTTAAATTATATTCATAAAGACTTGGTTTTCCAGTTTACTGTTGTCCTTAAGTGGGAAAAACTCACTGTCATTCCTACATTATTTTAGGGTAGATTCTTCTCGGGTTAAATTTGATATGTGATTAATAATGTTGATGTCCTCTAGGTGTAGCGTACTTGAATGGCATGTGTAGTGAGAAGAGGAAGTGTATCATTGCTGAAGATAATGGCCTGAACCTTGCATTTACAATTGCTCACGAAATGGGTCACAAGTAAGTAAAAGTCATCCCCGTGCTGTACATTTACCACGCACATTATAGACTAATAATGTGAGTTATTGGGATCCATGTATGCCTTTTACTGTCTTTGGAATCTAAGTCCTTGAAATCACAGAGGAACATGGAGTAAGAAGCAGAGGGAAGTAATGCAAAACACACTTTGTAGCCTGTAAGTATTCCTGACGCTTTGACTAAAACCCCATTACACAGTTGCAGTCCTCTTCCAGACAGGGAGGGCATCAAGAAGGTGTGTGACGGATTTCACTATTCATTCCCATGTAAGGTATCACAGTAGGTGTGAGACTACAAAACCACGTGTGCTTTCAACAAGCACACCAGGCAAGTGAAAATATTTCAGAACAATGCTGTCTCTGTTGCTATCAGCACAGACAGAATGAACTAATCTGCACAGGTTAAGTGACGTACCTAAACAATTAAGTGAGACATCTCAGTAACATGAGGTTAGTCCTGACTTGATCCTAGGTACTGTGTGCCACGTCTAAGCACCGTCCACAGACTGGTTCATTGACGACATTACACAGAGGATGCATTCAGCCATCATTCTGATGTTTTCTGTTTTATTAAAAATAGACTTTTTTTTCCATACAATATACTTCAGGTTATGGTTTCCCCTTCCCCTAACTGCCATCAGGTCCTCCCCATCTTCCCTCCAATCCAAATCTGTATCTTTTCTTCTTCTCTTGTTAAAGAGCACATGGGTATCTAAACAATAATAAGATAAAATGAAAACAAACACAATGGAATGTGACAAAACAGAAGATAGGGAACTAAAGAAAAAGTATAAGAATCACATACAGACTCAGGGAGATACTAGAAACCATAACATATACACAAAAGACCTATAAAGGAAGGGGACAAAAGCCCCGACAAAGCATCATGTGACAAGAACCCCTAAAATGCCTTTGGGTTAATTTTGTACTAGCCATCTACTGCTAGACATGGGGCCATAGGTCTAATTCTACCTATGTTGTTAATTACATTGATAATCTGTGATGGTGGCATATAAAAGCATTTAGGTAGTTTTTTCCCAGTACTTGGAGGAGTAATCTTGTGACTGAATGCTGTTAGCACTCCCATATTATAGCAAAAATAGTCAGAAATAAAAAGATTTTATTTTCCTCTCAAAGTTATAAAAATGGCATTTATTGGAGTAGGGATCTGATCATAGGCCACCGAATGCAAGTCTGGCTCTTCTGGGTTTCTGCATTAGGTTAGCTGCTATCCTAGGACCTAAGGTTTCATGCAGTAAATTGGACACAGACCTTTTGTGATCGGCTCACTTTAAGATTAAAATTACATAAAAACTCCTCACGCATTGTCAGGAGGTTTATTGTAGTAGATAGGGTATAGATTGGGAACAGACTTAATTTGGAATATAAGCATTACAGTTTGCTGGCCACTTTAGCAATAGAAATGTCAGACTTAGTCATCTTACAAAGAAAGACAATCTTTATGGAAACCTCATTGATCAAGATTTATCTTCATTTTAGTGTCCCATGGTTAATATTATTATTTATTAATCCATCAATAAGTTAGTAAGTTTTAAAATATGGTATAAGCCCTAGAAGGACCCAGCGGGTCCTAGAAACCTACAAGAAGAGCATCATGACGGGTGGATCTGGACCCAGGGGAGTATGCTCTAACTACTGCACCAACCAAGGACAATACATGCAGTAAGCATTGAACCCCTATCCAGATTTAGCCAATGGATAGGACATTCTCCACTGTTGTGAGGAAAGTGAGGACTGACTCTAACATGAACTCTGGTCCCCTATATTTGACCACTTCCCCTTGGTGGGGAGGCCTGGTGGCACTCAGAGAAAGGATAAGCAGGCTACGAGGATGAGACTTGATAGCCATATGGTGGGGGAGGAGGACCTCTCCTGTCACAGACCTAGGGGAGGGGAGTAGGGTGAAAGAGGGAGGGAGGGAGGAATGGGAGGATACAAGTGAGGGGACAACAATTGAGATATAATCTGAGTAAATCAATTAAATAAGGAAAATATGGTATAGGCAGACAGCAGAGCTCTACCAGCCATAGAGCATAATGACAGTGAGCTGATGGATGGCGCAACTGGAGATTGTTTAGGTGAAGTGAAAAGAAGCCCACTCAGAAAAGACGAACATCACATTTTCTCTCACTTGTAATCCAAAATCGTGTGTGTGTGTGTGTGTGTGTGTATATATGTATATATTCATATTTTATAACATGAAACTGCTATTTTAATGCATGGAATCATAAGAGACACTGGGGGAGGAGATGGGCTGGGAGGATAAAGTAGAAGGTAAGCGGCAGTTGGGGATGAATATGATCAAATCACGTGATATACTGGAAGCCAGCTTCTTCACGAAACCAATTATGCACAATGAACACAGGTCAAAGTCTTTAAATAAAGAGAGAAATTGAGAATTAGGAAACCACGACCTCTTAAGATTTGCATAGCAAGGCCTTTCCTTGTGATAGTGACTAAAGGTAGTAACAGATAAAGTTTTTAACTTCTGGAAATCTATTGATCCTGAAAATATTCAATTTTTTTTATAATTAGTATTCCTTATTCCACTGAAATTAGGGATGAGTGAAGGAAAATTTACTGATAATGTGTTGTACTGCCTAGAATTCTCTACAACAGATGTGTCATATCTTCCTCTACCACTCATACTTTGGCCAATTTCATACACTTCTTAACTGAGTGAGTGAAAAGGACAGCGTTTTAGAGACATGGAATTCTTTGCTTACAGTTTATTAGTTAGAAGACACCATTATAATTTTAATTTTCTTCTCACTGTAGAATAGGTACTCCTATAATTCTGTATCTGCTGCTAATGCAGTAGATATTCACTCGGTAAGAAATTCAATATTTAAAAAAACTGTTAAATGACAATATTTTACATGACAGTTTAAAACACATTCTAGGCAGCAACACTATACATACTCATTAATAGTCACTAAACATAGAAGTTATTTCTAATTATGTCTAATATACTGTATGTTTTAACGATACAGATGTTAATGATCACTAGAAACATGGACCTAGAGATCCTGTATTTATTGAACAGTCTTTTGTGGATAATGAAAGGTTAAAATTCAAGATGAAACAGAAATGGAGATTTGCATAGGGAAGCATTTTACCAGAGAGTAATGACACATGTTAGGCCAGAATTAACTGTTCCAGGCAAAATTAAATTGAAGTCAGTTGACAGATGGTTTGAATAATGCTATAAAGCATAGGTTTTAGCTAGTGTATCATTAGTTCTCAGAACTTTAAATGAATAAGAATCATCCAAAAAATGTGCTAAAGTGAGGTTTCTTAACCCCTACCGATCAGTGCTCTCCTTCAGTTGATGGTAGTAAGGCCAGGGAATATGCAGTCTAACAAACATCATCTCAGTCTATCTGCGTTGTCATTTTATGGCTAGGCATCCATTCATTACGTGTTCAGGGTCTCTTCTTGTGGAGAGAAATGAAAGAATTTTACATTGGAGGCCAGAGACTTGATGGTCTACAGGTGGGTAGGATTAGCACATGTCATCATTGAAGGCTGGAGAGGCAGTTAAGGGAGACAGGAAAAAGTTTAAGACAACATTCTCAGGAACTGCGCTAAGTAAACAAGAATGTGCTAACACCTGTAGATAGTAAACTGACAGTAGAATTTGGTCTTAATCATATTTTTGATGCCATATCCTACAATCCAGTGCATTGTTTGAGCTTACCAAGTGTGTGCCACACTGGTAGGCAGGCTCATGACAGTGTGGGGAAGAGTTAAAGGAAACATCTCGCGCCTTCACATTTCTTTCTTTTTTAAAACATCTGGTTTATTTTTGTGTTTGTTTTTTGTGTTTTTACTTTTAAAATGGAGGTGCCTTCATATGTCCCAGGAGAGCATTTTCGTGCACATCTAATTTGTTGCCTTGTCTACACAGATTTTAGAAATGCTAATAGAAATACTTGTTTCATGTGTATTTTTCCAAATTAAAATGAGTTAAGTGATTAAAAACATAAAAATAAAAGATTTAAAATTATCTTGTAATTCCTAATATCTACTTTACATGAGGACACAACAGTACAATTACATTAAATTAGATATATTTCTACATCGTATGGAATCAAATGACATTTTTATGGACACCAATCTACTTTCAGTTAAACATGGTCATCACTTCTTTCCTCTTCTTTTTAAATTAATTAATTAATTAATTCACTTTACATCCCTATTACTACCCCTTCCTTCCTCTCCTCCCAGTCCCACCATCCCTTCCTATTCCCCAGTCCTCCTCCTTTATTCCTCAGAAAAGGGGAGCCCTCACCAACTCCTCACCCCAGCATATCAAGTCACATCAGGACTGAGCATGTCCTTACTCCTGTGGCCTGACCAGGCAGTCATGACAGTGAGAAGTGATCAAAAAGCAGGCAAGAGAGTCCATGTCAGAGACAGCCCTCATTTTTCTTGCTAGGGGACCCACATGCAGCCTGAGCTGCCCATCAGTTACATCTGTGTAGGCGACACAATTTTTGACAAAGGAGCCAAAACCATACATTGGAGAAAAGAAATCATCTTCAACAAATGGTACAAGTCTAACTGGACATCTACATAAAGAAAAATGCAAATAGGTCCATATTTATCACCTTGCACAAAACTCAAGTCCAAGTGGATGAAAGAACTCAGCATAAAGCCAGATACACTAAATACATTAGAAGAAAAATTGGGGAAGAGCCATTGACTCATTGGCACAGGAGATAACTTCTTAAACAGAACACCAACAAATCAGGCTCTAAGATCAACAATAAATAAGACCTCTTGAAACTTAAAGCCTTCTGAAAGGCAAAGGACACTGTTAACAGAACAAAAAAAAAGCAGCCTACAGATTGGGAAAACATCTTCACCAACCCTACATCCAACAGAGGGCTAATATCCAAAATATATAAAGAACTCAAGAAAATTAAAGACCAACAAACAAAATAACCCAATTGTTTCTTCTTTTATTAAGTTTTACATGTAATATAAAGCTTCTAGAGAAAAATATATGTCATGAAATATGTTAATACTCATTAGGAGATCCCCTTTTAAATTTAATATTTGAGAATTTCATACAGGAAAATTACATTTGCATTATATCACACCTCCCCCCTCCAATCCTTTCCATGGCCCCTTCTCACAGTCTTGACCTATTCTTCTTTAATTATTGTTATGCTGAGTACATATAGTTTTATACATATATGTTGTTAAGCTGACTACTTGGAGTTGGATGATCTGGGGGGTTCATCTTTGAAGGAAACTGAGTCTCTCTCTCTCTCTCTCTCTCTCTCTCTCTCTCTCTGTCTCTCTGTCTCTTTCTCTCTGTCTCTGTCTCCACCTCTCTGTCTCCTCTCTATTTCTGTCTGTCTCTGTCTCTGCTTTTCTGTAGCTCTTCATCTAAGGGTGGGACCTTGTGATATTTTTCCCATCCAAATTGCCACTTCAGCTGGTGCTGTTGTGAGAATCTTGTTTAGGCAACTGTATTGTTGAGGCTTCATGGGTACATCTTCCTTGTCAAGCTTAGAGGACACCATCGCACAGCAGGTCTCCTGGCCCTTGGCTCTTATCACCTTCCCACCTCTCTTTGATGCTCTCTCCTGAGCTGTATGTGGGGAGATTTCATTCTAGACACTCCAGTTGAGCCTAAACACCACCAACTCGTTTCTGTGTGTTCTGACATTGTATTTGTCTGTAGTAGCCTCAGCCCCTGCAAAAGAAGCTTTTATGACAGGGATGAGTGCTACATTTGTCTATGTATCTAGTTGTTGAGAATGCAGTTAGGAATTGTAGTGGTTTAGAAAAAAATGGTAGTAGCAGGCTCACCTCTAAGGTCTGTGACCTCTCCCACTGTGGGTAGTTGGATAGGTTTCTAGTACCAGGCATGAATTCTCTCCTATTTAGTGTTCCTTGTGTTTAACTACACAATTGTTTGTTACCCCTAAGACATAGGCACCACTATTGCACTCTTGGGGATGTCCTACCATGCTCATCATCATTATTTTCAGGCCTTACAGCTGAGTATGACTACTGGTTGCTTTTTTCTCTCGGTCACTTGCAATTAACACCCTCTGGTCCTGAAAGTTAGTCATTGTGGAGGAGTCTTCCAGGCCAGTGTCTGCTCTGTTCCTTCAAGTATATGGCGCCTTCTTAAAGGGTTTACCTTTAAAATCTGGGAGGCAACCAAGTATAACTGCAGAGCAGAAGCCTATATTAATTTGGAGTCTACAGAACTGCCCTGACCAACAACTAGAAGGAGGTTTGAATGCTTAGCAGTGGATATTCTGTTAATCTGTGGCTTTGTGGTGACACATAATTACACTATATGGCATAACTCCACTTAATATGTATTTTATATAACTATTATGTATAAAATATTATTTTAGGGGAGATTAAAAATAATGTATTTCTCTGTTGTTTTTTTAAAACATATTTATTGCTATTTATCACTCCTTTATCCCTACCTACCTCCTCAGTTGGAGAAAAACTCTTTCCATTAAAAATATTACTGTTTACAAATCAAATCCTTTCCAAATTACTCCCAAAATGGGAGTAAGTGAATGTGTTCTTCAGCTCTTCCAACATCAAAAAGGACCATCTTTAAGATCCAAACCAGTCTCCAGCTTTCTGCAGGATGTCACAAAAACTTCCTGGCAGAGACTTTTAAACAAGTTGAGAAGTTTTATAAGATAAAAATATTTTTTCAGTTGACTTGACAACCATGTACAATGTTAGCGGAGAGTTTATTTGCCCAAGGCTTTTTGTCAAAATGCACTTAGACGGAGATTATTAAAATGTAGTTCAGTTGCACAGCATGAGGAGAGGAGTTATTAATGTCCTGTTTGAAACAGTTTTCCATGCAATGTACATTATGCGATTACAGAGAAGTAGATAGAGAGATGTGTTTCTGCTAAAACAGTGGAGGCATTAAAAAAAAAAAAAAAAAAAACTGGGACACGATTTATCTGCTAAAATGGAGTTTGTCCCAGAAAGAGAAGCCTTAGAGTCGGGTACATTAGAGGCCTGTCTGCTTGAGAACTAGACTAAATGGACGTGCATCTATGTCACAGGTCCCTCCTTGACCCCAGAGCTTTCCTCATCTGTAAAATAGGAGCCACTCCAATGGGAACACTATGGAACCATTATGAGGGCTAAATGATATCATTGTAAATGACTAATGTGTTGACCGGCACAGATAAAATTCACAATTGTTTTATTTAAAAGACGTGGAATCAAGACTTAGCAATGTTTCCAGATGTGTTTCAAAATAGCCATATCCCAGTTTATTGATAACCTTTTCTGATGGGAGTCAAACATCTTTAGGGGATATTAATTATTAATGTGTGCAATAATTCCATCATCAGCTCTCTCCGTGGGCAAGCTAAGTTCTAACATGATAATTGGGTTCCCAGAAGGAAAGTGGTCATCAGAGTAAAAGGCTGCCCTGCTCCTCAACTGGAAAATCATATCACTTCTTTGGAAATGGACAAGCTGTTAAGTCTTGGACGTTAAATCTCCCAAATAGATACATCACTTAAGAAAGTTTTATCATTGCATTTATAAAATGCCAACATTTGTGCATGACTCTAAAGACCGCCCTACTCGGGTGGAAGAATTGATTATATTCCACATAGTCAGTCAGAGGCTGTTAAAAGAGGGGTGCCCAAGTGAAGCATGCTACAGCCAGCATCCAACAGGGACATAAAAAAGTGATCCTGACAGGGACTACACCAGAAGTGAGCAGTTGGCGATGCCGTAGGGCATCCTGACTATTCTGTGAGGTTGTGTCAAGCTTATAGGTGTTTGGGTTTTTAAAAATAATTTAGTTAATTTTATTTCATGTCCATTGATGTGAGGGTGACAGATCCCCTGAAACTGGAGTTGCAGACAGTTGTGGGCTGCCATGTGGGTGCTGGGGATTGAACCCGGATCCTCTGCTCTTAACCACAGAGCATCCTCCCCTTTTTGAACTTAATTTTTTTCATAAATATATTTTGATCATGTTTTTCCCTCCAACAACTCCTCTCAGATTCTCCCAACCTCCCTACACACTCAACTTGTTTAATTTCAATAACTAAGCAAAGTAGTTTTTGCTCTGATAATTTTCTTGATGAGCCTTTAGTCCACACTTACAACAAATGATTATCAAACTTCGAAAACATTTTCTCTTCCTACATTTTGTGCCAGACCTAGTTCCAAAACAGTCATGAAAAATTGAAATATTACTCACAAGTGAATGATTTCTGGTTATGAAAGGGAGCAGTTACATTTCATAGTGCATTATTTTAGTTTTATCTAATCAAAATTATCATAGCTAAAATTATTGTACCTAAAAATAGTGTATTTTGTATTATTGCAGATGGAACTTATTACTGCCATGTCAGCTCCATCTTTCAAAAACTATTGCCATAATACATTTTACTCAAATATTTAATTTGTATTTCAATATTTTATATTAATTTGAATTTTTTATTTTAGAACAAGTTTAATTGCGATCACCCAGAACAACTTTGATTAAAATTCTAACAGTATTTTAAACTACAATATAAATGCTCTTGTAAATTTTCATTAAAAATTATTTTTTTATCTAGAACAAAGCCAGATCAAATAGAATATTGACCTATCATGCCACTGTTGGAAAGTTTCCATGTATTAAACACGCATTTCTCTTTCTGCCTCTTCAATATCAGTCCTTACTCATTAGTAATTACATTGAAATCCTAAGCTTGAGAATTAATTAGACATTAAAAGAATTTTGTTTGTAAAGAGAAGAGATCCTGCTTCAGCTATGTAGAACGTGATTTCTAGGTGATGGGCACCTAGGGATCCTAAAGGGCCTTTGTGCTCAAGAATTTAAAAAAAAAATCCTACAACCAAAAATATACAACTTAGAAAAGACTGAATATTAGTCTTCACAAAGTCCTATTGTAAGATAAGGCCGTATACAACTCGACAAGGCAAAGGCTAGTATGCATCTTTAGAAATAATCTGCAGAAGCCTTGACTATTAAGTAGAATTTTGTTTGGAGGTGAAGGTAAGGGATGGAATGCCCTCTGCCTACTGTGTGATGGCTGATCGCAGCCTTATAGGCCACATGCCATCTCATTCTTTTCTTTCCAACTGTAGGCAAGTTTTCACCAGCTAAATGTGTAATTATTTCTAAAACATAGTTACTTAAAAATTCATAAAACCATTACATTCATTTCAACAAGGAATTTTATGTTCACAACTGTTTGCCTACACAACAATTTTTCAGTGTAGAAACTGCTTTTCCTTCTTGTACTCTTAGGAGTAAGACCTATGTGGGACATGATTATTATGGGCACTTCATGTCCCCATGCCCTTAGGGGTAAAGCCTATGGAGCACAAAGTTGCTGTGGACATTTCATGTGTACATATGATTAAGGGAGAGGCCTGAGCATCAGGAATTACTTTTGATGCTGACTGCCTGTCCCTAGGTTCTTAGAGGTAAGGCTTGTGGAGTATACGGTTACCATGGAAGGTCTCTATTCCCATGTCACAGGATAAGAACTATGAAAGAGATTCTTTGTCCTCATATTCTCAGGACGGAGTGCCTTGGGGCACATGGTTACTAAGGAAGCCCTTCAGTTCTGTGCTCCACTGAAGTCTTGAGAAGCACATTAGTTATTGATGCCACTGTTTTCTTTGCCCCCCCTTCTCTCCCTCCCGCTCTCTGTCCCTCCCTCCTCTGCCTCCTTCTTTTCTTCTTTTTCTTTTGTTGGTGTTCATTTGTTTTGGAGGTTTGTCTATTTTAGATCAGGTTCCCATAAAAAAGTGTTTACCATCTTGTTTACACTAAAACTACTATATAGCAAGGCAGAAAAGGTGAAAGTTCCTCATGTGGTGTGTGTGTGTAGAGCATAGGAAGTGCCAAGTAATAGTGGAATAGTGAAGTGCAAGAAATAAGGAGCATAGCAGAGAAATGTCAAGTTCTTTGTGATATGTTCAATGAAATGGCAAAAGATAAAGGGCCAGGGTCTCCATTGGGTCTTCTGGAAATTGCCATAACAGGAGATAAGAATAAGTCAACTTTTATTCCATGTCACAGGGCAGAGTAGAAGTAAATGAAGGGAGATTGTCAGTAAAATATACTGAACAAGACCCAGGAAGACTATCATCCTAATTGTCTTTATTGTCTGATAAGTGTGCTTTTTAATCTCCTTTAGGTGGTACTAGGAATGCAACGGTGATAACAGTGGAGAGAAATATTTAGGAACTACCCTGCTCAAAAGCTTTCCCCAAACACAGTGATCGTTTCGTAGTAGAAGGAACAAGTGTTTGTGTGATGATAGTTTGGAATACACTAGCTAGCTAAACCATAACATAGTGCCAGAGGAAAAGAGTACAAGTCTAAACAGAAGGTTTAAAGAAAAAAACTTTAGTTAGCTTCTATTGAAGATGGTTCTTAAGTATTTATTTAGAGAACAGCCATATTTTAAGGATAGGATCTCTACTGAAATCAACAGATTTATGATTCAGGAGAAAAGATAACGATGGCCAAGAAGCGTTCCAGGAGGGATATTTTTGTTATTTGGTGTGTGGGGAGAAGATAGAATGGTGAACCAGATGAAGAAAATGGTGCAAGAATTTGATAGTTTGTTTTGGCAAAGTCAAAATATCCAATGAGGCAGAATGAAAATTTGCTAGTTTTATTCATATAAATACAATGCAAAACTATGTTTTATAGATCAGTTTATTTTTCTGTTTTTCTTTTTAGTTTTTGAAACAGGGTTCCTCTGTGTAATCTTGCCTGTCCAGGACTCACTTGGTAAGCCTCGAACTCAGAGATCTGCCTGCCTCTGCCTTCCAAGTGCTGGGATTAAAGGCATGCGCCACCACCACCTGGCTCCGATCAGTTTCTTATACACACCTAAGCATGCATCTTGAAGATGTCTTTGGGAAAATGTTCTTACTAAAATTACATTTTTTATTTTAATGAAAACAATGATAATATTAGATGACAACATTTCAAAAACGTAACTTGGGATCTCGCATTATTTTTGAACTGACTTCTTCAAAACAAAAATGTCCCATTAGATGTTCTGACTGGAATAGACATGAAAGGTCTAAGAATACCATTTGTTTAATAGAATCTTTTCCTTTCGGTTGTATTCTATGGCAGCATGGGCATCAATCATGACAATGACCACCCATCATGTGCTGATGGTCTTCATATCATGTCTGGTGAATGGATCAAAGGACAAAACCTTGGGGACGTTTCCTGGTCCGGGTGCAGCAAAGAAGATTTGGAAAGATTCCTCAGGTACCAGGGTCATTAGTTACTTTTTATTGATGAATATTTACATGTTCCTTCCTGCTCATTCTGCTGAGCAGTCTGACAAAGCGGAAAGGCCACCCCAGCAGTAGCAGGACATTTGATTCTGGTCATGGCTCTTCTGTTGGCTCACAGTGTGAACTAGAACCCATGATTAACTCCTCTGTTTTTTAGTTCTCCTATTTCTCAGGTTAAAGGATGGGCAAGAAGATCTGAAAGGTAGACAATTGCTATAATCATGGAGATGTGTTGTCTAATGTAGTTGCCTCTTTAGGATTTCCTAGTATAAACAGCCCATTCTTAGTCTCATAACACGCCGCTTAGCACATGGAACGCCTTAAGCCAGCAGGTCTCAACGTTTCTAATGCTTCGATACCTTAATACAATTCCTCATGTTGTGGTGACCCCCCATCCATAAAATTATTGTGTCGCTACTTCATAGCTGTAATTTTGCTATTGTCACAGATTGTAATGGAACTATTTGATGTGCAAAATATCTGATATGTGACCCGCCCCACCTCAAAGGGTCATGACCCACAGGTTGAGAACCACTACCTTAAGTGACTGTCTGTTTTTCATTCTGGTACTTCTAGGCTGTAAGTGCTTTTTTACTCTGCGCACTTCTAGCCTCTGTAGCCCATAGGGTACCTTAAGTCTTCTTTTACACCTCTGTCAAGAGTAAGAGTTAGCTTCTATCTTGCCAGAAAGGGAAATGAAAAAAAAAATACTGCTATTGCTCTTGTCTTTGTCATAAAACACATATACTTTGTCTATGCTTTTGGTGAAGGATCAGGTAAAATATTATGTGGTGTGTGAAGTAGTAAGAGAGATGTTTAAGCTCTCTATACATCTGAAAAAGAAATCCATTAATACCTCACTGGTCAAATCACCTTAAAGATAAACTTCATTCATTTTCATATTCTTTATATAAGTGATCCTAGTTTATATATTAGATATTAAGGTACTGTAAAATATAATGTTTATTTGGGGGCTCCCATATGTGCATGGCTGTGTCATGAGCAACCTATGCCCCAAAAGGAGAATAACTCTCCCTCGCTCAGAAACCATCAGTTGTCAGTTGTCCTTTGATAGTGAGTCCCCTGGGATTCCTCCCTGCATCCATGCTGGAGTTATGCTTGCCTTGATCTTGTATGACTCTTACCTAAATAACCCCTGCAGGTGCAAGTTCTTAGCTCTCCACTCATTCCTTACTCTTACCATTTTTCTATGAATCTGCCCAAAGCTTAGATCCCGTGAGGTTGTTAAGTTGCTACAGACTCAATTACAGCTGAGCCTTCCGAATTTCTTAAATTTCCTATTTGGACTCTGCTTTAACTACTTGTCTAAGAGAATTAGGGACATTTGAAAAGAAGTAGTGGTGGATGGGTATGAACAAAATATATTGTATGAAGGCACAAAACTGTCACAGAATAAAAAGCTTTATTTATGATATATAATGCTTATTATATATTGTATGAAGGCACAAAACTGTCACAGAATAAAAGCTTTATTTATGATATATAATGCTTATTATGTAACTATTTTCCAACATTTGTCTGTACTTGATGTTTTTGTCATGACAGCTCAGGATGGCATTCAGAGCATTAATAACCTCAAAATTCTAGAAATTATGTCAGTGGTACCTCTTAGCTTGCTCTGGAAGAACGTGCAAGATTTGTGTGGCTGTCTTCACACATCAGAACTATGATCAAATTAAATATCATATCATACATGGAAGCTGTACCATAGCATCATATACATCCATTAATGTTCGTTAGGAAATGATTTCTTTAGATCCCCAAGTACGGCTGATGTCATATGAAGCTTTGGGACAAGCTTCTTTCAGAGCCTGAGCTTACATATCTTACAAACACACAAAAGCATGCTAACATCACAGCAGGTTTAGAACAGCTGAACTCTTTCCTGTGGACAGTGTTTATACTCAAAATACTCTGTTAACTTGAACAGTGTTGTTATTGTTAGGATTATCTTAGCTAGTTATAAATAAAGCTTTCTCATATACAGAACCCTTCTGACGTAGTCAATGGCAGAGCTACTCAGTAGACATTCACTGTTATTATGAAGCTGTTTCTTCTTACTAAATAATCATCCTGGCTGTTTTAGTTAAGTTCAAATTAAATAAAAATTTCATATCTGCACGTGGACAGGTCAAAGGCCAGTAGCTGCTTGATGCATACAGATCCGCAGAGTCTCAGTTCTGTACTGGTTCCCTCGAAACTGCCAGGGATGGCGTACACTGCAGATGAACAGTGCCAGATTCTCTTCGGGCCATTGGCTTCTTTCTGTCAAGAGATGCAGGTAAGGGTCACTCACATTGATTGTCTAGAATGACTCATTGGTGAAGGAGTTGGCTTTATTTTAGTATCTGTTTATCTAAGTCACACCAATCCTCAAAAGAGATTTCTGAGAAAAAGTAGTGTGTTTGGCCAGTCACACCCAATTTTTCAATCTGCCTGAGGGCCTCATGACCCTTGCCTGCCTTCCTGCCCTGCATCTGACCCACTTTATTTCAATCAGGGACCCTAGACTTGTACCACTTACCCTGTGACCTGTAGTGATAATTTATTTTTTGGGGTTGCTTTTCTATTCTCCCACTTTAGCTCCCAATTAAATTAGAAAGAGAATTATTAGATTTATCAATAAGCTTTAGGCTCAGCAACTGGACAGATCTCCTTTTGTACTAATCCTCAAAGCTAGTCTGGCCACTTACCAGCCACACACCCCAAGTTACTTGACATCTTGGTCTTGTCTGGGCTGTTTCTGTTTCACGAGGCCACATCTTTTCTCTATATCTCTTCTTTCTTCTCTCTCTTCTGTCCTCCTTTCTCTCTTCTCTCTTCTTGTGGTCTCTACCTGAGACTCCCAGACCAAGAACAGAAGCCCTGCCTACATATCTCCTCTGCCCAGATTTGGCTTCCAATTCTTTATTAACCAACCAGAGATAACTGGGAGCAGTGTTTACACAACATTTATCTGTGTACATGACCATGTCCTTGTCCAGACTGCAACCAGATTGCAGGGTGCAGAATTCAGCATTTGAATACACAGAGCACCAGACCAACCTTCACACATTTCTCCCTTTTGTATAAATAAAAAGGCTCCATCTCTTACAATAATAACTACATACAGTAAGAACAATTATGAAACAATTAGGAAAACTAACACATAAGAATTATATTCACAATGTTCAGTCAATTTGTATTTGGCAATTTGGGAGGAAGTACTCTACTATTTATCTTGGTGAGTTCAGAGTTTTGTACTTCAGTCATTTTTTATCATAGCTTTCACTTATCAACCTTAAAAATCTATTCTATTTCTAGCATTCACTGTGACACCTCTTTTTGTTGAATGTCTGCTCTAACCCAAGTCTTGGCTTGGGGACACATGCTTTTAATCAAGAAACCAAGTAATACAGAACTCATCATCACTAAAGCATCTGTTGCAGCTCCAGTCTGCTCTGCTCCTGAAGTTCACTACAATAGCATCTGGGTGAACCTGGAGTAGTACAGTAAAGCTTTATTGGCAAAGAGCTGGCCAGTCCCCCGTGGTTTACTAAGCTAGCTGTAGGGCTGAAAATGCAAGCACTTCATAATTTCTAATCTACGTAGATTTAGTGTGGTTCCTTTACCCTTGGAATGCAGAAACATGCAACATTCAGCCACATAGGTGCATTTTCTTTTATGCTGTAGTCACTATATAGGCAAATCTGTGCATTGCAAACTGTAAGACGGTGTTGTAAATTCTCCTTCAACATCTGTGTGCAGATTAGACAGTGATTAACTGTGCTCTCTTGTGCCCGGATATTCGCCCTCCTTACTCTTCTGCAGCCTGTGTGAAGCAAAAGTCTACCCTTTGCTTTCATTTCCCATGGTTTACCTCTTTTGTTTGGATTTTTTTGTTCATGGTAAATGTTCCATTATCTGAAAATGCCTACTCAGATTGAAATTTATTTTCACTATATATGATGTGTGGCTGTCACTTGCTTTCTCGCCTTTCCCAAGGTGTTTCCTTTTCTTCAGTGCTTGTACTTCCTACATATTCATGTCTTCTTGGTAAGAAGTACCTAGTCATCAGTCCTATGAATGCATTTCTGTCACCCCACTTCTGTCTTCTCTCCTCCTGACAACCCTATTAAACTTGTGACAACTAGGAGGGCCTCACATGTTTCCTTAGCATTTTTTATGCTTTTAGTATAAATTAATATAATTATAATAATAAATTCATTCATTAAGATTCAATAAGCCCACATGGTTTATTTTCAGCTTAACTGAATATTTTCCATATAATCTCTTTTGTTCTTAAGCCCATCAAACATATTTATTTATTTCACATTGTATATTTTCAATGGAAAAATGGATTTCCATTGAGTCCACCTCTGTCTTCCTATAACCTCTCATACGCACATTTCTTTTACCCCACTGAAAATATTTATAATGCCAATTTAAAGTGTGAAAGCTGCAAGCACGTCTCATCTCAGATTTTTATGGTTTCATTTTTCCTTTGGAAAGTATCATGTTTTACAAGCTCTTCACAGATAACTAATATCTAATTGTGTAGTAGAAATTGTCATCTTATATTTTTAAAGCAAGGGTAGGTACAGTGTGTCTAGCTGTTCTGATGTAAGTTAAAATCTTACAGGAATGTGGTCATGAATAGCAACTTACCTAATCTCTATAGCTGTGATCAGATTACAATCGTAGCATTAAACAGAGGCCATATGACCCCAAGGCATGAAATACATGATGGGTGATAACTTCTAGGAAAAAAAAATCATGCTGACCCTGTTGTCCTGACTAGATTTCTGTTACATTCCACAAAAGAATAGCATGTTCAGTTTTGTTTTGTTTTCTTCTTTTTAGTACTTCTTTTTCTTATCTGTTAAGCTAATTAGATTTAAACTAGAAGCTTTGTGTTGTCTACTGCGAGTCAGGTTTCTCCTGTCTAACGTAGTATCTGTAGTATGTTCTCTGTATTCATTAGGCCCAGTGTCAGTAGCAGACAGAGCCTTTCAGTCCCTTTCTCTCTATGGTTAGGCCTTCAGTGATAGCAGCTTTGGCCACCCAGATTGCGCATTTACACTGGCTTATCTTCCACCATCGTTCCAGCCACCTGGTACCAGGCTATGACCATGAGCATCTGTCTGGTTAAAACTATAAAGAGAACTAACTTGCTTTGTACCAATTTCTTCAGTTTTGTGTTCACTCTCCAGAGCACTGGGACCTTGCTTTTGCTTTCAGGAAATCCATCTTTCCTGGAAGGAGGATATTTCCTTCCTTCCTTTTCCTCTTCCCTCTCCTCCTCCTCCTCTTCTTTTTTATATTTTAACTCCAAATGTTCTCTTTTGCAAATATAAATATGTGCTGCTTCTTGTTAGTCTTTGCATTTTGGTTTCACTCATTATAGCAGCTCCATTAATTTCTCCCTTCTCACTGGCTGACTTCACCATGGCCGATGTATTCTGCCAGAGAGTCCTTTGCATTTACTGCTTTATTAATTACCTTTGCTTGGCCTGTGTTTTCCTTCCAAAGCTTAATATACATCTGTCTCTAGTAATCCTGAAACATGGCAAGAGTGGAAATGGTGAAGGAGGAAACGGCAATCTTACCTCATTGACAGAGGCAGCAACTATCTGTTAATAGGAAACACTTCCAGGAAGCAAGTGAGGTGCATCTGCAGTACTGCTTGCCACTAGAAGAAATAAGCTTTACAGTTGAAGACAAGCATCTGTTGACCATTGCCTTCTGTTGTCTGCTTACTTAGGTTTCCCCTCATTTTCTTGGGCTTTCTATATGGCATGGCTTCCTAGTCAGGTAGAATTTGAGATATTCCAGTTTCCTCTGGAAGAGACATGACATAGAAGTGTCTTTTGTGCACAATTTTTTGGTCATAAACCCATGTGTGTTTGTTTGAATAGGTTTTGAAGGAAACTTTTCCTTAAGTCAGCGATTTAGGTTGACAGGTATTCGGGGGCTGGGTGTGTACTTAGGTTTTGGTTTTGCTTGAAGATAGAAGCTTGTCATGTTCTTACGTTGGTTCTGAGGGGTTTCCTTGCTGTGTGTTCTGTTTCTTGAAAGAAAACTATCACTGTTAATTTAGGGTTTTTAGTATAGACACGTCTCAAATTTTAAGGATCATAAACCATCACTGTTAATTAAGGGTTTTTAGTATAGACATTTCTCAAATTTTAAGGATCATATGCTGAGATTTTAGCAAAGTAATGTGATGGACAGCAAAAAGACTCATCTGGTAAAGGAGCTTGCTACCAAGCCTGACAGGGTGAGCTCAATCCCCAGTACCCGCCCATGGAAGGGGAGAATTAACTACACATGCATGCAGGTGCCCTGCCTCATACAAATAAGTACAGAACATTTTTAACAAAATAAAATTAAGTCATAGAAGAAATTTTAACATGTTTTATGTGAATATCTGGAACATCGATTTTAAAGAAATGTCTGGACTTGAATACCATATTCAATTCCCTAATATTAAAACTTAAGAAAAAAACGCTTGATCATTGTGCACTGTTTTTTATTGATTGCTCTATTCAGCCTGTATTTAAATCTAAACTTGAAACATAGCAATCACTTGATCTTAAAATCCTAGTTTAATATTGCTATCCATGATATGATGTACTCAGAGTATGGCCTCACATTCCTTTTTGTAGAGAGTTTGTGTGAACTGGGAGACCAAGTTCTTAAAATAATTCATCTGGAGACCAGAAATGTTTTTCATAGGAAGATAAGCAATCAATTTTAACTTTTCTGGTGATAGTAAACTAACATACTCAGTAAATGAAAAGATTTTTTAAAACACCGCACCACACATTGGCTATATTTGCAATAATGTGTTGAGCTGGTGAGATTATATTTTAGAGGAAAAGCCATTTAAAAGCAAGATTGAATTACTACTTTGATGCATATGACTTCAGATAATTTATTTTGACAAACGTTTGAAAACCTTTTAGTGGAACCATTTACTACAAACAAAGATAAATTTATAGTAATTACCACAGAGAGTTAACTTCCAGCTTAAATGTATAATACAATGTATGTGTGTACACCTGTGAAAAGCCTATTTGAAATAAATACCCAGAATTATATGTGTTTGAAAAGACATTTTGTCATTCCAAAATATTAAACCACGAATATTGCTCAGCTGTGTATTTGTGTTTAGATGTTGAATGCAAACTGAAGCATTAAAATTCTTTTAAACGAAAATCTAAGAGTTCTTCCCTAAGTTTAAAAATATGGTTGGTTACTGTGTAACCTAGAGAATGCTTTGTTAATGTCCTACCTTACCTTACTCCTTAGAAGATGTGGGGTATGACACAACACACTGGACACTTGCATTTTTAAAGGTTAAAACAGTCATCTCCACCATTTCTTCACATGCTTCAGGAGAGGTCAGTTTGGAGTGAACTGGCTTTCTTCAGAAGATTGAGACTATAGGTTACTTAACATAGATCTCCAGACCTGCAGAACACAGCGTACCCCAGAGATCTCCCCTGCATGATTGATTACACCCAGTTATGCTTATCTTGAAAAGCTGCCAACTTCACTGTTTATGTTCTCAGTGCTGTGAGTGGGAATTGATTAGAACACCTGCTGTTTTGAAGAGCTAACTGCTGACAGTTGAAGGTCAGAATTTGGACCACCCACCGCGCATGGCTCTGCAGAGATAGTGTAGAAGATTTGTCCTTTAGTTGACTGAAGAATCTAGGCAATTTTTGTTTTGATACAAAAGAACTTTATAGAATGGAAGTAAAGCCATCCTTTGCTGGGAGTACAGCATTGGACTCTAATTTAAAAAAAAAAAGTCTTAAGAAAGAACACGAGAAGATAAAATATTTAGGAACTAAAATTATAAAGCCTGAGTGAGATATAGTCTCTTATATTTAAAAGAATCTGCAAAAATCATCTAGGGATTTTCAAGAACCTATAACATCCCAAAGATTATTCAGATTCATTAAAGTAAAAGTGAAACTTTGGGAAAGAGATCTGCCCAAATGTTTGGGTTAACCATAATCAAAAGAAATAAAACATATTTGCATAAAACATTTTTATGTGAGGAATTATTTTTCACAGAAGAAAAAATAAACGACTTATACCACCCTCACGGTATACTAAAAACTTAGGAACTTACAAACAGTTCATAAGTTTGTATCCTAAACACAACAAAAATATTTTAGGAGTTATGAAGAATTAACATTAGAATCATAATAATTTTTTTTAGAAGTATTAGCTTAAATATGTCTTCCAGTGTGTTCAGTGGTTCCAATGATATGCTAACTTTAGTCTGGGGTAATGTCGTGTGCTCGGTACACAACCTTCAGAGTGAGCCCCTGGAAACAGTGTTTTATTTATCAGCCTTCTAGCGACCGGCGCCGTGGTGTCATTTTTCCTTCTTACATGGCATCTTTAGTCCTGTCTGGTTCTTCGCCAACTCCTTTAACAAAGATGCAGACATAAATTACATGTACACGGGGAGCCTACAGTCGATATTTTCTTCCTCATCTGCTTCTTCACTCTTTTTCTTTACCAATCCTTTCCATTCAGATGCTTCCAAATGAATTGTGAAGATTTTTTTTCCTACGTCTGCAAAGAATCGAATTGCATTTAGATTGTGAGATTGTGATGGTTTTCAATTTGTAGATTGCTTATTAAGGCCACTGTTTTCATAGTATTAATACTACCAATCTGTGACCTGAGAACTATTTCCATACTGTTAACATTTGCATTTGGGACATAATAGGAAAGTTGAGAATTGGAAGAGAGAAAAATGAGTTCCCCCTCTATGTCACTGTGTACCAGAGGGAAGGTCTGTGTGTTTTTGTAGAGAGAGGCCTATGTGTTCTTTTTTAAAATTTTTATTTTTATTAATTTATTCATATTACATCTCAATTGTTAGCCCATCCCTTGTATCCTCCCATTCCTCCCTCCCTCCTGCTTTCCCCATACTCCCCTCCCCTATGTCTGTGACTGAGGGGGACCTCCTCCCCCTGTATATGCTTATAGGGTATCAAGTCTCTTCTTGGTAACCTGCTATTTTTCCTCTGAGTGCTACCAGGCCTCCCCATCCAGGGGACGTGGTCAAAAATGGGGCACCAGAGTTCGTATGAAAGTCAGACCTCACTCTCCACTCAACAGTGGAGAATGTCTTGTCCATTGGCTAGATCTTGGTTGGGGTTCGAAGTTTACTGCCTTTATTGTCCTTGGCTGGTGCCATAGTTTGAGCAGGACCCCTGGACCCAGATCCGCACATCATAATGTTCTTGTAGGTTTCCAGGACCCTCTGGATCCTTCTATTTCCCCATTCTCCCATGCTTCTCACCCAGGAGCAAAAAGAGTCAAATGGTCTATACTCACTTATATCGAGACACTAGCCCAAGGGGCATGTCCCACGAAAGTCTTCACTTACCAGGAAAGTGGGTCAGAGGGGAGGACATCCTTTTGGGACTTTAGGTGAGAGAGGCCTATGTATTCTTAATGAACAGATCATGAGTCACCCAATACAAAGGGGCTTAAAGATAGAAAAGATTTTCAGGCTGAGCAGTAGCTAACAGAGAGGGAGAAGAGGGTGGCGGCATCTGGGTTGCAGCTGCATCTCAACTGGCCTTGGAAATAGGAATTGAAATCCTGCTACCTAGTAGCAAACAGACGGGGTGGGTGTCTGTAGCTAGAACTAATCCCAAGTGTTGGATAGTGGGAAGGTAAGAGGTAATCTTGCTTTCTTCAGTTTCTTCAGCCTTTTAAAAGTTTTCAGTCACTTCCCCTGATACTCTTCCTCCTCCCAGCTTCTTTACAATTATTTTACTCACACCGTATCCAGCTATATAATATTAATGTTTTTAAAATTATTTTTAACTTTTCACTGGAAATTTTGCATTTTGAAGGTCTGGAATCTATTACTACCTAAGTAAAATGACTGATAATGATCTCGGCTGATATCTACATAGAGCTATGTGGGACAAGCCTGTGTGTGTTAACTGTGAGGTATAAGCATGAAGGGAGGCATACGCATGCAGAGGTGTTAGGAAAGGGGGCGCTGAATGAGGGACACAAATAGAAACACATAAGGGCTGGAACTAGGGCCCAGTAGTAGGGTGCACACCTAGGATGCTCAAGGCCTTGGGTCACAAGACAAAAATAGAAAAATAAAAACAAAAGTTTTTATTCTTTCAACCTGGTTCCTAGCAAAACATAATTTTTTTAAACTTAAGTTTTTCTGTTATTAGTTACATAATTTTACATCTATCTGTGAGTTATCAAAAGATTTGTAAGACTTAAATAAATTTATTGAACAGAATCTCTACAGTTATATATAAACGTTTCTATCCCCATAGGCAACCTATATTTCATATAATTAAATTTATATTAATATAGATTTATAGGCATTTATAATTAATATAATTAAAATACATAAGGCATTTTCTCACTCAAATATATTTTTATTGCATCAGAATAACTGAACATACTGACCTAAACTCAATGCTATGACCCATTCTTCTTCTGCTATTGTGCCCTATTTGCAGCATGTTATGTGCACTGGTCTGTGGTGCAGAGTGGAAGGTGAAGCAGAGTGCAGGACCAAGCTTGACCCACCCATGGATGGCACTGACTGTGACCCTGGCAAGGTGAGTTGCTTGGACTTCCCTGAGGAAGCAGGAATATTACATGCAACGGGAAACTTGCATTTCCTCCTGACAGCTGCGAATGCTAATAGTTCATCTATCTTTAGTTGTAATTTATGTTTATTCATATGTATGTTTTGTTAAAATAGAAATTTATTCATACCAATTTTATTAATATTGATTATTATAGTTCACAGACAAGTATAAATACTACTTTTCCCCAAAAGTGAACCCATGTTCTTGTATTAAATATTCATAAATAACATAAACATAGATAATTGCATCATGATAAAATTTCCCAGAAAACTGGTTTATGTTTTTTTTCTCAAGAGTTCAGCTATCACAGAGACTGATGAATAAATTCTTTTTGTTGTTGTTGTTGTTGTTGTTGTTATATTACTCTGGTTTTGGTACCAGGGTTATACTAGCTTCATAGGATGAATTCGGAAGTGATTCTTCCCTTTCTCCAATATATGAATTAATTTAAGGATGTTGATAATAGTTCTTCTTTGACCATCTAGTAGAGTACTGCATTGCAACCATCTGGAACTGGATTTTTTGTTGTTGTTGTTGCTGTTGTTTCTTTGTTTTGTTTTGTTTGGGGGGAGATTATTTTAATTATTCACTTTATCTTGATTTGGGTAGGTTATATGTACCTAGAAATTCATCTATTTCTTTTAGACTTTCCACATCAGATATTTAACACCCATACTCCTTAAATTATTTCACAAAATAAAATAAATTAGGTGTCACAGCTGCTAAAATAAAAAAGCTGGAGAGGTCTCATATTAATGACATAATGTCACACCTAAAGCCTTGGAACAGTGTGTCAGAGAATTAGATGTCCCATAATACCTTCGGAGGTTCCAGAAAAGTATAGGCCACTTGTAGATGTGACTATACATATATGCCATGTTATTTTTACACCAATAGGAAGTAATTTGAAAATGTTATAAAGAGTTAACTATTGAGGCCCAACCCCTTGGTGAGGTGTTATTGACAGTGGATTGTGGAAGGAGACTTATCTTTTTGTGTGAGGATATGGCCACGTGGATGTTTGGCATGGATGGTCCCACACCAATGGGAAAGAAAGACAGGAAGAACGGAGGGGCGGAGAAGTGAGAACATGGAGCTGAGAGGGAGAGATATGGGGGAGCTGGAGGAGGCAAGTAGGAGGTAGATGTGAGCATATTTCATTGCATCTGTGTATTAAAGTCTCAAAAAAATATATTCTTAACCATTTGTAAGGGAAAATTAATGCATAAGATTTAGGAAACAATGAATCGATATAAGCACAGGTTTCTATGTTTTCTTTAATTAAAAGAGGAAAAAAAAACCTATACATTGTTTAAATTGGAACCTTTGAAGCAATTAGAAGTGTTTTATCACTTAATTCAAGATTGGCCTCCTGGGGATACTTGTGTAAAATATCAGTCACTTGTTTATAGACTGGGTCAGATATTTTTCTATGAGATTACATAGAGGATGAAGATGGAGGTCGGTCTTATCTTCTCTCAATTATATACAGAGGTAGAACGATGCATGTTTATCAGGAGTGTCTCATGACATTAATCAGAGTGATTTATTGCTTGAGTCATAAAACTCTGGAAGGGCCATCATTTTCATCATCCTGGGTACAGTACTGCAGAGTCACAAAGGGATATGCCTGCGCCTCCAGCTGGAGCCGTCCAACACCACACAAGTCACTTGACTTACTTAGTGCTTCGTTTTTGTAATCTGAGTTCTAAATAGTTTCACTATAGTAATTTTCTTCACATATTGTTAAGAATAATTTACAGCCTTGAGATCCATGAAGTAAATTTGTTCTTTCAGCCAAAGCCTATATATCACTCTTCAAAGGTAAAATGCTTTCCTTCCCTGTGGCCATACTAATGACATTCTTCTGCAGGCTCTCAATGCTTTGCGTATGCAAATGCGTTAGTAGAAGTCCAGTTTCTTGGCCCCTGTGAGATCTGTCAATACCCACTTGACCCAGATATGGAGTCATCATCCACAAAACTTCCAAAATTGTTGCGTTTCTCCTAATGTTTAAATACCTTTGGTAGCATATAAGCTCACACTAAAGCTCTTGGCTTTGCATGTGGTGCCACACAAAAACTAAGTTGGGAGATTTTCAAGTGTGTTGTGCCACGGTGCTGAGATTTAACTGGTAGGAGTGATGCCCACTAAGGGTTTGTTGGTGAGTCTGAAAGGGGCCCTACACAATTCTGTTAGACAAATGATTTTGTAGGTGGACATTTATCTACTTTTTACATAGCATTTTTACAAGGTTATAGAAGCAACCATTTTCTTTTTACACTCTCACTATTGTACCCTGTCTATTGCTTTTTGATTAACAATATAAAAAAATTATGAGTTAATAAAGTATTTAGTATGAAACAGGAAGTAGGTGGGCTTTCTGTTATTCATAGCATTTGCTCAGAATGGAAAGAGAAGAAAGGAGGCTCACACAGCAACTTGGAATTACACTACCTTGAATTACTTATAATCTAATCATTTACCTTCCTGAATTAAGACAGTTGAGCTTGTTATGGTCACTGACTACTGGAAACAATGAGGACTTCCACACCCTGACAATTTCTGGGCATGTGTGCAGAGCTCCTATCTGCCCTGCCCGTCTCCCCTTTTCCACAGTGTGTGCAGAGAATGAGCCTAGAGGATGGTCCTGCTGCCTTGACATCCTCATTCTTCGCCAGTTCTGTTCTCCCAACCCCCCCTAGGCAGGTTCTCATAGACACTTGGCAGCATAGCAATAAAGCCAGACATTGGTCATGTCTTGCCACAGGAATGGTCCCTACTGTATAGTCTATTCGTGTTTTTATCAACCAAACTGTGTTGGAAAATAATAGAACTTTTGACTATTTAAACTATGTGTAGTATTTATGTCTTGGGGCTAAAAGGTAACAAACATGAGATACAAAGTATGGTGCTACCAAGTTTATGGAGTGTGTTACTAGGAATGCTTTATATAGTAATTTATTGTGTAATAATTTAAGCAAAATTAACACTTTCCATAACAAGGAAACAATACTGTCCACAAGATGCAAAAGCAGGTCTCTCTCCTTTGATGTAGAGACAAACCTTTGCTATCATGTGACCGTTTCTTTAAATACCATCGGTTTGTGTGTGCATGCTGGCTTGCATATCTGTTTCCATTTTTCCTCATGTGGCAGATGTGATCTACTTTAAATTATATTCAGGCTGAGTCCTAGCGCTTTCCAGAAGACTTCTAGTCTTCTAAGAATTCTTGCCCAGCCTGTGAGTGCCAGCTTGCTGCCAAACGGGAAAGGATCTGTGATGTGCATCCGGGGAAAAGTAAACACCCTTTAAGCAGGCCAAACAGTGTGACCAACTCAATTTTAACAGTTTTTTCACTGGGATTTTTTTCCATGGATGCCATAACATTACTGAGTGCTTAAACCTAGTATGCAATATAGAAGTTTCTACACTGATCACATTCTCCTGTTTTCATTTTTTATTTTTCTTTTGTTTTCTTTTTCAGAATACATCTTCCCATAAAACTGTAGTTTATTTATTAACAAACTGACAATAGTGGCACACCCTACCTTGCTTTTCAAGATGAAACTTAAAGCATATTAAATCTAAAAGAAATTGAACTGAAAATCTGACATAACAAAAATATACAGGAAGTCATTAATTATGATTATATCAGCAGTTCTTAGTCTGTGGATTGCTTTCACAGAGGTTGCTTAAGACCATTGGAAAACAGATATTTATTTGCATTGCGACTCATAACAGTGGCATAATTACAGTTATGAAGTAGCAAATAAAATAATCTTAGGGTTGGAGGGATCATCACAACATAAGGGACTATATTAAAGGGTCACAGCATTAGGAAGGTTGAGAACCACTGACTTATATGTACATCAATTGTATGTATCCTAAATGGTTTCCTCTAAAGATAGTAAAAAAAAATCCTCAGAAATAGTTTTAAATCACGACATTAAAAACTGAGTGAATGAAGCTTTTCTTTATGAAAACCCATTCACAGCATTGTTGTAAGTGATAGCTTTAATAAGATTTTCTGGCTACTGTGGTGAACCACTAAGAAACCCCTTTGCCCTGTGCTCTGTGCCGCACTCAACCTCTGCAAAACTGTCTTCATGCTGAATAAGATTCTTTTGCACCTTGGACATGAGCAAGATGAGACTCGGAACATTTCTGTACTTTCTTCAAAAATCCTTTTGGAATTGTGTTGCCCGTTGGTGCAGCAAGCCCTCCAGGGCCATAAGGGTCAACTTTCCCAGCTTTGCTAATTTATAATCACTGATCTAAATGGTCCTAATATTATAACATATTATTCATGGTCTGATGTTGTGGCCCTGTACCTGTTTCCCATGGCCATCATCTATGTGATCACTTATCAGGAGAAATTGTAGTACTTTTATCTACATATTCAATCATTCTTCAATAGTCATAGAAATGACTACCCTTGTCTACCTAGCCTATCATCCTTCAAAAGCCAAAGAGGTAGCCCCTTTCTTGGCTATTGGCTTAGCCACGAGAAACACGCATACATTACAAAACAAACACAAAGACCACATGTCTCCCATCATTCTCATGGTAACACATGCCAGAAAAAGGTATTAAATTAGGTACAGACTTTGAAATTGAAATGCAGAATTCCATGATCCAGTTGCTCGAATCTTTCTAGCACAGTTGACTTTCAGATGAACGTTTGCTATAAGGTCTTAGTGGTAATTCTGTCTGCTGAAATGTCTACATCAACCTAGTTGCAGAAGTATAATTATTACTGTTGTTCATACTTACACATGGATGCATTGGAATCTTTTGTTTGGGAGTCTGTTTCTTTTTGTTTTCATCTTTTAATTCATTTCACAGAATGTGTTAGCTTTTCTATGCGGCTTTCTGCAACCTCAGGTGCCCACTCCACCATTTCCACTCTTACGCTGGGTTTTCTGAACTGTAGCCAATCTCCGAGCACTGTTTTCATGCTGTGACTGTTAATGACACCAGAACCATGAGAGTGGGTCTTGGTATGGCAAGGCTAACTTTTGCCTTTTGCAGTCTTCATATGTGATACTTGGGCTGCCACAGACCTAACTGACTTGCATTAATTCCAGTGACTGTATAGACCAGTGAATGATTTTCAGTTGTGCCCTGATTTGTTCACCTAAGACATGACTTTTGGAATAGTGGTGCAAGGCTGGAGAATGCACCCGCAGGACCCCTGCACCCGAGCACTTGGCCGGCGAGTGGAGCACGTGGAGTTCCTGTAGTCGGAGTTGCAGTTCTGGGGTCAGCAGTCGAGAGCGCAAGTGTCCTGGGTAAAGTCACAGCTCCTGGTTTGGGGGAGGGCGTTTGGTCAGCAGTTTTGAGACATAAAGTTTTTTTTTAAGCACATGTAAATCATAAAGTTCAACAAAAGAAACTGTTATAACTGTACTGCTGCCTCAGATTGCTTACATAAAAGAAAAGCTCTCCTTTGAGAAGAAAACAATGATCAGGCTTTGTAAAAATGAATAATGAAATCTACAAAGGGAGGCTGCTCACGAATAAGTTCAAGGAAATGGGCTTAAATGAGCAGGATGTGTGTTAGAGTCAAAAAAACAGTCAAAGGACTCAAGAAGATGATGGGACGTCAAAAAGGCAAATGATGAGAGCCATGTTAATGATGACAACCCATGCTAGGCCCGTGTGCAGCTGAGGGGAGCGGAGTTAGAGATGACAACCCATGCTAGGCCCGTGTGCAGCTGAGGGGAGCAGAGTTAGTGATGGCAACCCATGCTAGGCCCGTGTGCAGCTGAGGCTCATTACCTTGTGCAGTGCCACACTCCACCTATAGAGAGCAAGAGTTTCTACTCAGTTTGTTTTTGTGGACTTTGGGACACAGTTCAGTTATATGTAGTTGGAAAGCTTCTGAATTTACTGAAAAGATGAGCTTAGAAGGCCTCAGAACCAAGCAACACGTGGGAAAGTCAGCCTTCACACAGCGCTGAGTTCTGCCCTTGAACTGTGTCTTCTGTTTTGTCTAAAACCAGTTCTATCATTCATGGATTTTTGAAAGATAATTTGAGCAGCGAGAAAAAATGTTTCTCTTTTAAAATACCAACCGTCTGGAGGCTCTACTGTCCTCAGTATTGTAGTATGTCCTTGCTTGAAAAGAAACATTCGAGTAGAAAATGGTATTTTATAAATATGATGGTTTTCACTTTGAAGCATTGGTACTTGTGGGGAAAAGGTGAAATTTATTATCTGTACTCTTTTTCTAGGCTAGGTTCTGAAGCAAGGGATTGTAATGGCCCCAGAAAACAATACAGAATATGTGAGAATCCACCTTGTCCTGCAGGTTTGCCTGGATTCAGAGACTGGCAATGTCAGGCCTATAGTGTTAGAACCTCGTACCCAAAGCGTGCACTTCAGTGGCAAGCTGTCTTCGATGAAGGTATGGCCACCAGCCGAGCGCAAAGTGTTTCATAGTACCTGGGTTATTTCACAAGTTACCTTGTAGTCATTTGTAGACTTCCATTGTTTTCTGACAGAATTACCTTTACTTTTTCTCATTGTCAAGATGGGCCATGATTTCTCGTGTTTCCTTAAGTAGGTTTGATAGCTTACACTCCACTGGTTCAGGGCTGCTTTAACCCAGCTTAAGCACATGAGCATGGAAAAGAACAGAAACAAAAAACATACACCACTACCAACAACAAAACAGTAACACAGATATATATATATATATATATATATATATATACATATATATATATATATATATGTGTGTGTGTGTGTGTATATATATATAATTATGTATAATAAAATATATAGAAACAGGAAATATATATATAAAATATATAAACAGACTGTATATATAAAATATATATGTATGCATAATACTTTCACTGCATCTTGTTCCTGGGTAGACCCATCATTGTCATGAGTTTAGATATACCAATAACTCATCAATTTGTGTTTTCAGCTAGATTTTTTTCTTTGTGCTTCATATTTATATCTGCAGTGGGTTCCTTGATGTTGCTACGTAGATGTCTCGAGCTGACCCCCTCTTCTTCTCCATCCACACTGGCTCCTTTATTGAGATCCATCTCAATGAGCACAGCTCTGCCTCAGCCGCACAGTTTAGCATCAAAGTTTTAAGGATTTTTGTAGCCCCCTTAAACTTCTTTCTGCCTCACATCCACTATTCCTTTCCTGCAGTCCCCCGTAGAAGAAGCAAGGCAAGTTCCATGCCATCCTCAGGTACATATGCTCAGTTGTGTTCAAGCCCTCCGACCAGGGAGTTTCTTAACATTGTACCTTTTAGTTCTCAGGCCTTAATCTTACCCCCTGTTTAGTAACCTCAAATCCCTGTGTTTTGGGATGAGAAACTCAATTCATGCTAATTCCCTTAGGACAAAAGAATTCCCTTGTCCATCCAAATTGTCTAAACATCCCTTCTAAACATCCCACAGCATTGTGCAGTATCACACTTTGGTGCATCCTGATTCTCTCTATCGTCTCTTCTGAGCATAGTATCTTTATTGCATAAATTTGTACATATTTTCAATATCTCCTAATTATAAACGTTGAGTCAATATGATGATTCGTATTATAAAAATCTTATCATTTGAAGGGTAATCCTGGCATCTTCTTTTAACTGGCTGGGGGGTTAACAAAGGTACATTCGTTTGAGAACAACTTACTCGTGTGAAGTAAGGGAGCAGAACAGATTTCCTTCAGAGCAAAGGGGAATCAGTTGAAATGGGCAGCAGCACAATTCTGTTAGAAGTCCTGAAGAAGCTGGTTCAGCATGTAGAAGCCTGGTGACCTTAATTTGATCCCTACATGTTGGAAGGTGGGAAAAACTCAGAAACGTTGCTCTCCACCTTGCGTACACACACACACGCACGCCCACCCACACCCCACATACATGCACACACGCCCTTAGTAAATAAAAATATTTAAAATAAGTCATAATGAATGAAAGAAAGCTTGACTTTTAAAGAAATGATCAGTAGGTTATACTATTTACACAATTAATAGGTAAATATTTAAGATTAAATTTACTTTTAAATGATTCATAAAACAGAATATTGTACATTGTTATATGGTTCCACGCATAATTTTGCAATATCTGTCCAGTGGTCAAATTAAACATATTCATCTCCTTGAACACTTACCAATTCTTTATGGTAAAACTGTGAAGTGTTGTTCTCCTGCCTCAGGAATTGTGTGTTTTATTCTGCTGTCACTGAGCTGTCACACAGTTAGACTGTGAACAGCAGCACACCAGAACTCCTCACCTATGCATCCTATCTCTGTGTCCCCAGACTCTACTAGTCACCTTTCCATACTCCACGTCTTTGAGATCAACTTTTATATTCAAGTATGAGTGAGGTCATGTGACGTTTACTGTTCTTGCCAGGATTATGTCACATTGCAAGATAATTTCAAACTCCATCCATTTTATTGCAAATGACAGATTTTCATTTTTTAGCATTATGCAACATGTTATCCGAATGCATAAGGTCATTGATACATACTTAATTTATTTCCATTTATTGATCATTGTAAATACTGCTGCGTTGAGTGGGAGAGTGGGCCTCCCTTTTTCACACTGCCTTGGTTTCCTTCGACGGCGTGTTCAGCAGTGGGCTTGCTGGATCACATGGAGCTCGCTTAATTTTTTACTAAGCGTCCTTACGACACACCCCCAACCAAGTGTAAAACTTCTTTTTTTCCACATTAGTTTAATACTTGCTGTCTTCAGGTGATTTTGATACTAGTCCTTCTTACTAGAGTGAGGCGATAGATCATTGTGGTTTTTGAATTGCATGTTTTTAATCACCTTGCAAAATGGGTAAATTCATTTCATCAGTTTGTTTGATGAGTAAAATACACAAAAATAAGTATCCTTCATATCATACATACTGTGGAAGAAAATGAAGTAAATGGGTTCAGGAATCTAAGTTATTTATAATGCATGATACCTTATAATATAGTGACTACATCTGTTATTTTTTATGATATCTAACTATAGAAAGATAGGTGGATATAGGCTCTCATTGAAGTAGCAAACATTCCTCATTATAAAGAGAAGCAATTTGCAGCTTTAGTGTTCACGTGTCTACACCCACACTGAATGCTAAAGGTCTGCTGTGATTCATGTGCAATGTGCATCTCAGAGTGGGCTAGTCTTTAAATCAAGTCATAGCATCTGCATGCCAAGTACTGGCATGTTTCAGGGATCACCTTGGTGTCACAGTCTCCAGGGTATTCTCTAGGAAGAAAGATAGGGATCAAAGATTTATGATAGCTATAAAGTTAACTTATGGGAATTGTATTGACAATATGTTACAAAAGGAAAAATACAAAGTTTTTTTTTTCATCAAACTTGTTTGGAATATGGATGTCCCTTGGATGGGGATGCCTGGTGGCACTCAGAGGAAGGATAATAGGTCACCAAGAAGAGACTCGATACCCTATGAGCATATACAGGGGGAGGAGGTCCCCCTCAGTCACAGACATAGGGGAGGGGAATGGGGGGGGGAAGCGAGAAAGAGGGAGGAATGGGAGGATACAAGGGATGGGCTAACAACTGAGATGTAATATGAATAAATTAATTATAAAAAAGGAAGAAAAAAATGAGTGGAATTTTCATGAGGGTTAATTCCTTTCAACTCATGTATCTGGTTTGTTTCTGTCTTCAATGAAAATTCTAGAAGGAGAATTACATATGCCACTTTTAAAGTGTTACAGTTATAGCAGCCGTTTTAAGTCCAAAGATCTGACACAGTAAGCAGTCATTGAATAAGCATACTGTACTTTGAGGTGTGAGAGCACACTGAAATGCTTTATTGCAGCTTCTAATGGCATCTTAAAGGAAAATTTCAAAACCATGCATACTAAAGGCCAGTTTCCAACTCCCCGAAATTGTTCAGAGCAGCATTCAGAGGCCACATGTGAAAACTGTTTGAAATGTTCAGTTTTGAAGGCTCATTTAGCGGTCTGTCTTCTCTTTGCAAAGTGATACCCTGTTCCATGCCTCTGGCTGTTATTTGGTATTTATAGAATCCCTTCAGCACACGTGGACCTTTACTGAAGACATAAGAGCAGCGTCAGGGACTGTAAACTATTTTTCGTCCTCTTTATACAGGTTTCATAAGCAGTAAAGAGCCAACTGGTGTCAAGCCAGGAGAGTAGTACTGTAGAACGGAGGTTCTTCTGAAGTTTCAGATTTGATTATCTGGACTATTAGTGTCACCAAATAGTACAGATCCTCTATAAAAAGCTTCAAAATAGAAACACTTTTTTTTTTTTAAATGATGCTGTTTTTGAGTCTAAAAGGCGAGTAGTTGAAAGCCAACCCTCCTGCTTCATGCTCAGTGGGCCACTGAGGAAGAACGCCAGCAACTCGGGAATGCCTCACCCTGAGCCAGTGGCTCCCACACTCAACGTCAGGCATATTGACATGATTTCTGAGTACGCAGTGAAGGACTGCTTCCCTAGCACCACATTAGCAGCGGGGGCTCCTGACCAACGCTCTTATGCAGCCTTTTGTTTCTGAAAACACAGAGAATCTGGTGATGGTTGTTTTTCCCGTCTTACTAATTTTTTGAGGATGTGTGTAGAACATCAAATATTAGTATACTAAAATTCATAAGTGAGAGACATCAAGAAAACATTATGTATCAATGTTAATCAGTGCTTAAGTGAGTAGAATATTGATGCATGACTACAATAAGGAATCTACCCTTTCAAAAGATATGGACAAACATTGGGATTGCCACATATATTTCAGGAGAATGATCATTTTGTTTTCTGTAGTTTTGTGCCAGAAAAATAATAAATATATGTGTGTCAACATTTGAGGCCAGTTTTATTAATGTAAAATTTAATATACACTGATATTGAATTGCTCAAATGACATTGACTTGTTTTTTTTTACTCAATAATCATTATAGAAAAATAGAGTTTAAAATGAAAGACATTGATGAGTCAAACTTCTTCTTTTATTCACCTGTATGTAGAAAAACCATGTGCCTTGTTTTGCTCTCTCGTTGGGAAAGAACAGCCTGTTCTTCTGTCAGAAAAGGTGATGGATGGAACATCTTGTGGCTATCAGGGATTGGATGTATGTGCAAATGGCAGGTGCCAGGTAAGATATTCATGAAGGTAAACTCCGTGCTGAAGTGTTGCTACGGGTCCACTGGGAAGCTTCTGATGTGGTGAAAAGTCTTGGGCCAAGATTCAGGAGGCTCAGGTTGTTTGCATATGACAGGGATCTTGAGTAAGACACATTTAACCTGAAATGTCATGGCCCTGCCTGTATAAAGAGGGATGTAAACTAGAAGACCCACAAGTCCCATTATCCTCTGAAAGAAGCAGTGATGTTAAGATACAGTCACAGAGAGATACCATTCTAAAAATTGGAACACATATATGTCAGAAGAATCCAGACCAAAGATTCAGACACTCCACTTTTCCAGTTCTCTGTCCTGTCCTGAGGCAGGAGTCACAAGACGTTAAAAATCAGTCCTACTCACCAGATTCAAATATTTACCAACATGCTAGAATTCACCTATTTCCAAATGCATCCTCTACCATTAATAGTGGTCACAGTATTTGACTTGCACATAAAATGTTCATTTGCATGAACTTGTGTGTTCTTTTTCATCAGTCTTTAAAAGCAGATTTAATGTCAAATAAGCATGATTAGCATGTTGCAAAGATCAAAAGGAGCCCATAATAGTTCTATTGGGTCTTGAGGTGTGTGTGTGTGTGTGTGTGTGTGTGTGTGTGTGTGTGTGTGTATTCAAGCAGCCTCTGGGAGTGTAACTGTACTAAAGCCATGGCATATCTTAGGGGGACCATGTTCTCAAGAAAAGCGTACATGTTATACACACATGCATAATGTGGTCTGCAATTTAACTTGTTAGAACGATGGCCCATCATTTTGTTCTATATAGTTCTCTGAAAACTGTGTAAAGATTCCTCTAACCTCACCACTGAGAATATGCACAGCTGAACACACACACACAGCCTACGCATGGATTGATCAGTGACCCAGGACAGGCTGTAGATTTGCAGTTAGCAACTGGAACCTCATACGATGTGAGTGTACCACAGCTGCAGCACCCAGACCCTGATCTCATGCTGTTTTAACACGGAGGTGTAGCGCTGTCACACACATCAACAGAGTACGACAGTGACTTGAACAATCTCTAGCATTCTGTATAATTGACTTTATACGTAGTTTGCTTTCAGAATTATACATTATGCAATTGAACTTGTAATTTATTTCTTCATGCATATGAATGTGCTTGATTAGTGTATTCTTAAATGAATTTATTTTTAATTAATATTTCTAATTGTATGCTTCCTATATAATAATCTAAATGGCCATACCTTTCACATCACGGTGCCGTAAACTCTGATAATTTACAGAGATATGTACTAGACATTAAAGTTATGTCAGCAAAAATTCTTCACAAATGCTTCTATAAATCTGATTATTATAACTTAGCTAGACTTCTCTGAAATGGGGTGGGGGCTTCTGTCCACATCAGAACACAAGATTACACTTTTTTTAATTCAAATGCATCATTTGGTCAAAGTGTGATGAAAAATGTGCAGAACTTTCTGACAGAAATCTGAACACTGGGAATTTAATTAGCATGCTTTATTTGTTTGTTTGTTTGTTTGTTTGTTTAATCTCAAAGTGCATAGTAATGAGACTGACTCAGGAATTCTGCAATGAATGCAGAGCTCCAACACAGGCTCTCATGCAGTCTCACTCAGTACAGTTTCTGTCGCTGTGACGATAAAGAAGGGTTGTCCTGACTATAGACTCATTTGCTCACAAGCAATGCACCAGAAGTGTTTAAGGTATCTGCCACTGGCAAAATGGCACTGTCCCTCTAAAGTGCATTCAGTGCCCTCAAGTTCATTTGAGCAAACTATGACAACCAGTTATGAAATACAAAGATTGCAATTTTCACTGCTTGAATATTAGATAATCTTATGCTATGCAAGCCCACTTTAGTTTCTATCCTGTATTTGTTCTCCATTTAAACACAAAGGGAAGGTTTATTTTTTCTTAGCCAGGACCCAAGTTTCCCTGAGTCCTGCTAGGTGACCTCCTCCAATATATTTTGTTTTAAGCACTTTCTATGATGGTCAATTCTGAAACAAAGCTTGACTGGCTGACCAAAGCGTTCCACTAACCGCTGTTCATATGCCTTGACACTCCTGATCCCTCTGACATAAGGAAGGCGTACCTCCATATACAGCATTCATGTACCATTTGCTTTCTCTAAACATTCATCTATTAGCTGTTTTTTAAAAATAATCTCTTTGCTTCCTTTGCTCCTAGATCCTAACAGCATCAGCACCAGTCAAAACACAAAACATTGCTTTTGATTCAGATTTACTTTATATCTGAAAACTTCCCATATATAATAGTTACTTGTCATGAATTACCTCTCAGTATCTGTTTCAGACCTCTTCTATGAAGGAGGGGTTTAGCAGATTTCTGGCAGTATTGATAGACTAAGTTCTGGAACATGGAATCTTCTGAGTATCAGTGAAGGACAGTATTTATTCAACAGGGTGTAGTAAATTTATTTGGTCTCAGCACCTATGGACCGAATAGTTCTAGGAAAATACAAAAAGCGAATTTATCAGCAGCTCACACATCCTTGGGTCAAACCAGGGGTGTGACTCCTTTCACTGTCTTCACCTAGGAGGTGAGGCCTCCATGCAGTGGAATCCAGTTGTCACATAGCATGATCTAACCATGGACCAGAACATATATCCTTCTGTTTTCCTCAATAGCTTCATTTTCTTCAATAATTTTTGGTTGCAGAACTACTAGCCTTTAATCCCAGCATTTTGTGGCGGAGGCAGGCAGATCTCTGAGTTTGAGGCCAACCTGGTCTATAGAGTGAGTTCCAGGACAGTCAGGGCTACACAGAGAAACCCTGTCTCAAAAAATGAAAACAGCAAAACAAAACACACTTACACTGTGATATCATGCAATAGTTACTATAAGAGAAATACTCTCAACACTACCTACAATTTGGCCAATATGGTAGTTTTGGTTTTGATATGCATTTGTGGTGTTTTGCAGTGCATAATGTAGCAGTTTCATAATTTGCTTCTCAGGTACCTGACTTTTAGGAATAAAGCTCATCTTAAGTTGATAGAGGAAAGGAAACCATTCAACCTTTAAAAAAGTATTTCAGCTTTCATTTTGTTATCGGTTTTGAATTGCATGTGTGCCTGTCATATTTTTTTTTATCAAAATTGACAGCACAGTCCCTCCTCCTCCAGCCCTCTCTTATCCCATCTCCCATTCTTCCCAATTTCATAATTTTCATTTTAAGCTCATCACATCCACGTAGTGCTGCCAGTACGTGTATGGGTGTAGGCTCATTTACTGGCAAATGAATAGCCTCCCAAGAGCCATATATATCCCTAAAGAAAATCTCTTTTCCTTCTCCCAGCCTCTACATGTGCTCATAGCTCTTCATCTAAGGGTGGGATTGCATGAGTTCCTCTGCCACCCATGCCGGGATGCCCTCTTGGTTGATTTTATGCATTCACGGATGCTGTGCGTTTGTATGTGTAACTGCCCTGCCATGTCCCCAAAACATTTTTTTTTTCTGGAGTTATCTATTCTGGTTCCTTACTTTTCTTCTTCCATGATTGTTGATCCTTGGGAGAATGGCTTGAGCCTGTTAATCACATCCACTGTAAAAAGAACCATCTGTCTCTGAATGAGGTTGAGAGATGCACTAACCACGATAATGAGGATAAGAACTTAGGGGGCAGTTTAACAATGTGCCCATTTTCCAGAATAATAGGAAGTTTCTCTCCTGGATCCCATGACCTACCCAACCATGGATTCTTGGCCCTATTAATGGTGACACACATAAATTATATCCTGCAGAATGGGCTTTAAAATCCAACCCTAAAGTGATTGATTACTCCCATAAAAGTTTCTCGCTATTGCACCAATGGGTTTATTTTGTCAAGCCACTAGAACTGTAGTGCGTGCACAGCTGGAGAAGACCTTTGATTACTCTACTTCCCTGATACTATGGATAGCACACCAGCACTATGAGAGTAGATATGGCACTCCCATGTGGACAGCAGCTGGATTTCTTCATGTTGTGTGATTCAAGCATTGCAATAGATTGCAATGTTTAAGGGATGTCTAAGTGACCAAAGTCTTGGAAAGAGATACCTCATACCTGCCACTAGGCATTGTTTATTGGCTAGCCTGTAGTATCCAGGGAGAGCAGTGTTTCCCTGTCATAGGGTAACTCCATTTAAACTCCTATAAGATATGCATACATGTGTGTGTCCCGGGAAGCTTTTGTACCACTAGGTATCTATATGGCTTGTTTGAAGGTATTTGGTGTCAGTTATCCCTCGTCCAGAGAGTTACTTCTCAACCATCCCCTCTCATGTCCCCACCCTATTTACCCCACTTGTCCATTAATTTACATTCCCTGATCATACAACATGAGCTGTAGCCCTGCTTCCTCACAAGGTTCCCCCCCCCATTGCCCCGTATTAGTTTCCTGGGCTCTTCAATTTAATAACTTAGTTCTAAAGATTCAAAGCCAGCACCTACATATGAGAGAGGACATGTGGTGTGTGTATATATCTGAGTGTGGATTATATCGCACAGAAGCATTCCAGCACTGGTCATGTACCTGCAAAACTCGTAATTTCCCTCTTCTTTACAATAAAGTAATGCTCCATTTTGTAAGGTAACACATTGCCCTTATTCCATTCATCAGTTGATGGATGCGTAAACTGTCATCGTCTCCTGGCTATTGGAAGTGGAGCAGCACTGAACCTGGATGGTTAAGTGTTTCTGTAGTGGGGTATAGTGTCCATTGGAATATGCCCAGGAGTGGTATGGCTGACGTATATGGTGGAGATATCCTAGCTCTCTGAGGAATTTCCACCCCGGTTTCCGTAGTGCCTACGTATGTTTGCATTCCCACTAACAGTGAAAAGTGTTCCCCTTTTCACACATCCAAGCCAGCACTTGTTGTCATTCCTTTTTATAATCTTAGCCTTCTGCATGGAGTAAGATGAAATCTTAAAATAGCTTTAATTTGCATTTCCTGATGTTGTACCTCACTCATTTGATAACTATTGTTTTTCTATGTGTGGTTTTTTTTTTTTTTTTTTTAGTCTAGACTCCAACCCACGATTGGGTATATAGCTAGTATATGCAAAATTGTGTATTTCCCAATTTTTAGGCTACCTCTTCACTTGATTTATTCTGTCCTTTGCTATATAGAAACACTTTTATTTCACAAGGACCCATTTACTAATTGTTACCCTTAATACTTATATTACCAAAGTCCTGTATAGAAAATCTTTTTCTGGGGCTGGAGAGATGGCTCAGAGGTTAAGAGCACTGACTGTCCTTCCAGAGGTCATGAGTTCAATTCCCAGCAACCACATGTTGGCTCACAACCATCTATAATGAGATTTGTATACATAATAAATAAATAAATCTTTTTTTTAAAAAAGAAAGAAAGTCTTTTTCTGTGCCTGTAAGCTCAAGTGTGTTCCTCACTTCTTCCTTTAAGAGACTAAAGCATCAGACAGTCTATTGAGATTGTAGATCAACTTGCAGTTGAGTTTGATACAGAGTAAGAGATGAGGATTTAGTTACGTTCTTCCACCTGCAGCTACCTAGTTTGACCAGATCCCATTTGTTGAAGGTACTGTCTCTGCTCCAAAGTGTATTTTGTCCTCTCTGTCGTGAAAAATAAAAAATCAAATCAAATCAAATGAGGTGCCTGTAGGAGTGTGGATTTATATCTGGGTAATCCATTTTATCCCACTGATCAATGTGTCCCTTTTGATTGTATGGTTCTGGAGTATAACTTGAAATTAGGGATTGTAATGTCTCCTCAGTATTTTGATCTTTTGGATCTGTTTTTCTATTCTAGAACTTCTGTGTTTTCATATAAAATTTAAGATTGTGTTTTTCATTTCTGTGAATAATCACATTGCAATTTTGATGGAGATTGCACTGCATCAATAGATTGCTTTTAGTAGGATGACCATTGTCACAATATTGATCCTACTAATTCATGATGTATACTTTTGGTATACAGGTCAGTTTCTTTCTTCATAGTCCTAAAGTTTTCATTTTGTCGATCTTTCTCTTCCTAAGTTAGATTTAATCCGAGATACTCTGAGAAGTATGTAGAAGGCTGCCTGGCTTTGTGTGTAACTTTTCTTCTTGCTTCTTTCCTGAACATGCTTATCAACTGTTGGAGTTTTAGGAGTTAGTGTAATTCTGGCTTTGTTAAAAGAACTTGGAAGCAGTCTTTACTCTTTTATTTTATGGAACAGTTTGAGAAACATCAGCCTTAGTTCTTCCTAAAATGTCTGGTAGAACTCTGCAATAAATCCACCTACGCCTGGACTGGTTTGGGTTTGGAGGATTTTTATTACGGACTCAACCTTGTTATTCATGATAGATTTATTTAAATATTTATGTCTTCCTGGATTACTTCGGCATGTCAGAAGCATTAAGAAGCCTGTCCACTTCTTTAGACTTTCCAGTTTTATGGAATGGTTGTTTTGAAAGTATGTTCTTCCCACCCTCTGGATTTTTATGGTGTCTATTGTAGTATCTCCTTTTTCATCTCTAATTTTATTTATTTGGGTCTTTCTTTCTTTTTGTTAATCTGAACAAGGTTTTTGTCAAACTTGTTCATCTTTTCAAAGAACCCGTTCCTCCTTTAATTGATTTTTTTCTTTCATTCTTATTTGAATAATTTCTGATCTGATATTATTTATCCTTGTTTACTGTTTTGGGTATTGGTTTTGATTTTGTTTTTTCCAAGACTTTACAGTACATCAGTGAGTTGTTTGTTTTGGCTTTACTGTAAGCACTTATAGGTTTAAACTTTAATCTTAGGACTGCCATTGTTGTATCCCATAGATTTAAGTATGTTGCATTTTCATTTTGATTTCAGTTTAGTTTTAATTTTCTCTTTTTTTCTTAGTAATCCATCCAATGTTGTTAAATATCCATGACTGTATATTTTCTGTTATTTTTATTACTGTTTATGCCAATTTTACTTTATTGAGGGTAGGTAAGAGAAAAAGAAATATTTAAATTGACCTATGATTGTTGAGAAATAGTTTATTTTTTTATGTCCCAGCATATTCCTACTTTGTTGAAGTTTTGATTGGCTACTGAGACAATCGTGTGTTCTCTAGTGTTTGGATGGAATGTTCTGTATGTGTGTGTTAGATACATTTGATCTATGATATCGCTTATCTCTACTACTTTTCTGTACACCCTTCATGCCAGATGATCTGTCCTTTGGAGAAGTTAGAGAGTTGAAGTTTCCTAACATTACTGTGATAGAGTTAATCTGTTGCATTACTTTTAAAAGAACTTGTTTTATGAAGATGGTGATTGAACATTTGTAATGTCTGTTTCATGGACTGTCCCTTTGATCAGTATGAAGTGACCTACTATGTTTCTTCTGACTAACTTAGTTTCTAAGTCTATTTTGTCACATATGCAGACAGCAAGTTCTTACTGTTTCCTGGTTCCATAGTCTTACAGAACCTTTATCCAGCATTTCACTCTGAGATGGTTTCTGTCTTTCTTGACAGAAAGTGGTAACAGCAAAGTGATGACTCTTGAGTTTTTTTTTCTTTTATAGATTCTTGCTCATACAATGTAACCTTCGTATAGTTTCTTCTCCCTTTACGCCTCCCTGCCCCTCCCTACTTCCCCTCTCCTTAGCATCCACTCCCTTTCTGTCTCTCATTAGAAAAGACTACGCTTTTTGCCCAGTGGCTGGTTTGCCACATTTGAAGCCATCTCTGTAAGAATGTTCTTTGATGCTCATCTTCTTCTTTGAGGTAGGCTGGGTGTTGCCAGGAGTTAACTTGTCTTCTTGTCAGAGAATCTTTTGAATAATAAAAACAACTTTAAATGCCATATTCTGTGGGTCTCTGAGGTATTTGAGGACCCTATTTAACTATTTTACCTCATATGTCTATAGACTCATAGCTATCTATTAGAACAGAGTAGATATTCTTGTGATAAAATTAGACTAGTTTTTGACAAGAGCATGATTTGCATCAATATACAAAATTCAATACCATTGGATTAAAAAGAAAACCTTACTTGTGAGTAACAATTAGGGCCTTGAGATGAGGAATAGATTCAATAATCTACCTTTCGTTCTATCCTCCCTCTATATTTCTATATCCCTCTTTCCTTCTTTTCAGCTTCTTTCTCCTTACCTACCATCCTCGTTTCTGCCATAGACAGAATCCTGCCTAATAATGGACAAGTTTAGATGCAGGCAGAGTCAACAGCCAAACTCCGCCAAGACAGGGTAAGCACGTTGTCAATAGTTCCTGCTTCGCAAATATGTCTGTCAGATATATTGGGCCAGAAGGCTAAAGATGATGCTCCAACGTTATAGAGAGTGTTGGGTGACTGTTCAGGCAGTAAACTGTCTCAGTCATTTTTTTCATTTTGGAAGCTGCTTACCTGCACTCCAGGTTCGCTCAGGTATTTAAGTTTTTAATCCCTTCTCAAGTCTCTGAAGGGCTGAAGACCAAATAGTTTAGTCTTTCAATTAAGCTTAGTAAGTTAGGGGTTAAGATGTTTTTAGATCAAGATAGATTTTTTTAAGCCAATAGACATGAGATATGATAAATATTAATCTCCATTCAGAGACTTAGACCCATGATAGGAAAGATGTTTACTTCAAGTTTGCCAAATACAAATGGCCAAATCACTATGAATGTAACATTTATGTAATTCCTGATTGTCTCGTGGTTCTTCCTGCTGTATGTAGTTTATTTTACCCATGTGTAGTAATATGAATGTATATGTTAAAAAAGAAACATAATAAAACTTTTTAAGAAAAAAAGAAAGAAAAGACCAGGCTTCTAGGAGATAACAATGAAACATGACAAAAAATATTATAAGATGAGCAAAACTGGTTATGTCAAAGTTGGACATGGCAGCCCAACAGGAGGAAAAAGAGTCTCAAGAGCAGGTACAAGAGAGAGTAAGAGACCCACTCATTCTCACAGTCAGAAGTACCATAAAAACACTAATAGAAAAACTATAACATATAGGTAGAGGACCTGGTACAAGCCCATGTAATCCCTGTGCTTTCTTCTTCAGTGTCAGTGAGTTCATATGTACCTTGCTTAGTTGATTCTAAGGGCCATGTTCTGATGTCCTCCATCACCCCTGACTCTTACACTTTTTTTCTGCTTCTCTTCCACAGTGTTTCCTGAGCTCTGAGGGGAGGGATCTTGATGGAGACCTCCCATTTAGACACTCTCTCCATATAGTATCTGGCTGTGGATCTCTTTCCCTTCCTACCTGCTGCTAGAGGAAGCCTTCTCTGCTGATACCTGGATAAGCAGTGGCTTGTAAACAGAGGAGAATATCATTAGGAGTCATTTTAGCTTTTCCTTTTTAAATTTTTGGTCAGTAGTATTTGCTTTTACCCTACGTCTCTGGGCTATATAGTCTTTGGCTCTTGGTTATGTAAGCGGTGTTGAGTATGGGCTCCTTCTTTTCTGTGCCACCATTGTCCTAAAACATTTTCCAGGCAGGACAGATTGTAGGTCAAAGGCTCTATGGCTGGATTGGTGTTTACATTTCTCTTTTGGTGGCCTTCAGAGTACCTTCCTGTACCAAAGACAGTAGCATGTCTGGGAGCAGACTCCACATAGGCGCCCGCTCAACTTCTCCATGATCAATGAGTTGTATGCGGGGTTCTTTTCCGTGATGGGGCCCCACTGCCCGTTTGCAGAGAGTAACACTTTGTCTTGGCAACAGACTGGGTTGTTTGTGGATTTCCATGAGCTCTCTTTTCCAACAACTCAATTGAATGCAACCAAGTCCAGCTAATGATCACTAAGATTACCTCATATATTTTAGGAAGTTTCTTCTGCACTAGGTATTCATATTATCCTTTAAATGCCCCTCAATTCCAGATATATCACGCCACATTCTTTCCTCTACCCTATCCCCCCCCCTTTCCTTCTGTGCCTACTTGTCTCCAGTCCACCCCTAAAATCTATTCTATTTCCTCCTCCCAGGAAGACCCATGGATCCCCATAGATGCTTCCTCTTTACCTTGACTCTCTAGGTCTACTGATTATAGCTTGGTTATAATTTACTTAATGGGTAATACTCAATTATAAGTGAATACATACCATATTTGTCAATCTGGGTCTGGGTCACTAATGATGATTGTTTCAGTGTCATCTATTTTCCTGTGAATTTCATAATGCCACTTTCTTTTAACAGCTGAGTAACACTCCATTGTGCAGTTTTTTAAAACTATTCTTCTATTGAGGGATATCTAGGTTGTGTCCAGTTTCTGTCTATTATGAAGAGAGTAGCAATGAACATGGTTAAGGATGTGTCCTTGTGGTAAGAGGGGCATATTTTGGGTCTATGTCAAGAGTGGTATAGCTGGTTCTTGAGGTAGATATCACCCAAATTTCTGAGGAACTGCCACACTGATTCCCAGAGTGGCTATACAATTTTCACTCTCACCAACAATTAAGAAGTATTCATTTTGGTCCCATCCTCTACAGTATGATCTGTCACTTGTGTTATTGATCTTAGTCCTTCCAACAGATGTAAGATGGAATCTCAAAGTAGTTTTGATTTACATTCCCCAGATGACTAAGGATGTTCAAAATTTCTTTAAGTGTTTCTCAATCATTTGAGTTTTTTCCAATGAGAATTCTCTGTTTAGATCTGAAGCCCAGTTTTGAATGGGATTACTTTTTGTATATCTAATTTCTTGAATTCTTTCTGATAATCTGTGAACATTGAGATCACTGATGCTCAGATTTATTATTCCAGGTTATGCTTTGGTTCCTGTGATTTTTGTTGATTTTATGGTGCTTATTTTTTTTATTTACCACTTAACCTAATGTCATATTTTTACTATCGTCCCTTGCAAATGCTTATCCTTTTCTTCAGTCCAAAGTTTTCCTTCCAGTTTCTTCTGTAGGGCAAGATTTGTTGTCACACAATTTTTTGAGGCCGGATTCTCTGTGTAGCCTTGGTGTTCCTTGACTTGCTTTGTAGGCCAGGCTGCTCTCAAAGTCACGTCTCAAAGTCATAGAGATCTGCCTGGCTTCACCTTCCCAAGTGCTGGGATTACAGGTGGTCACCACTAAGCCCAGCTATCACACTTTGGTTTAACTGTCTTTACCACAAAAAGTTTTCTTATGGAATATAGTATGGCCATAGTAGTCTGTGCTGCAGTCTATAATCTTTAAGAACTTCGAGAATAATGGTCCAAGAACCTTTGGTGTTTGAAATATGCAATGAAAACTCTGTTCAGTCTGCCTTTATTACTTGGCCTTTTCTGCAGTATTCAAGATCCGTGTAGACATAAAGTTATTTTGTAGTTTAAATTTTCATTTCCTGTCTAAATTTTGTGTAACCTCTGCTCCTCAATTGTCCCCCTGATATGTCAATAAAGCAGTTGACAGCCAATCAATGAGCAGGAGAGAGAATAGGGCTGGACTTCCTTCTAGCCAGTGATGGAGGAATTAGGAGAGGAAGTAGAGATTGAGCAGGGGATTAAACCATGGTAAAGGTCCAAGGAAGACCAGGAGGAAGGAACTCGAGCTGAGGAAAGCTGCAAAGTGCCAGTATCGCTGGGATGTTTGCTGGGAGTAAGACAACAGCAAACACAGGGTTAAAACAGACTTAAGATGCTCAGATTGTGTTGTGAAGTTTTGTATTATAAAAGAGTCTCAATTATTTGTATCATAGCTGGGTTAAGAAATAAGCTAAGAGAAACAAACACTGTTTTATAAAAACAACTTCAACAATCCTGTCTTTATTCTGTACATCTAGTGATTTGATCCCTATGTGACATGGGGACTTCCTTTTCCGTCTTTTCTGTTTGGTGTTCTGTGTGCCTCTTGCACCTTGGGAGGCATCTCTTTCCTTAGACTGGGAAATTTTCTCCTATGATTTTGTTGAAAATAGTTTCAGGACCTTTGACCAGTGTGCTGTCACCTCTTTTATGCCTATGATTCTTAGTGTCCCATAGTTAATTCATGCTCTGTTCCTAGGTGCTTTTAGATGTATTGTTTTCTTTGATTAAGTGATCCAATTCTTCTACCTTGTCTCCAAACCCTGATATTCTCTCTTTCATTTGATCCATTTTATGGATAACTCAGCTTTCTTCTGAGTTATTAATTGTGCTTCCTGGATTTTTCATTTAAGGTTTTATTTCACTTGGGCTTTATTCATAACCTCTATCCCTTTATTAAATTGTATTTTCACATATTGAGTAGTTTTCCTTCTGATTTTATTCAGTAATTTTGCTTCCATGTTCTTCATCCTGGCATTTATTCACATCCTCTTTGCATTTTTAACATATTCATAACTGATGTTTTGACATAATTGTCTTGTACATTAGGTCAGTTGTTCTCCTTAGGAAACATTAGTGTTGGATTGCTAATCTTTTGGAGGAAATATACTTGCTTGGGTATTTGTGTTTGTGATTTGTTAATGGGACCTATGTACCTGAAGTTACATCATTGGTCATGTATTTTTCTATTGATATCCCAACTTTGGTAGAGAGGACGTTTGAATCTCTGTTTGCTGTTATCCAAATCTGATGGATTTTCTACCAACTGGTTAATACCTAGTTTTCAGCCTTTGATTCATACAGCTCTGATATGCGTCTGGAATATCAAACGTGGGCCTAGCCCAGCTAGGGCGATTGCAGTTTATGAGCACAGGAGCCAAACTTACATGAGATAAGCAGGTTCTCACTGAAGATGTCTGTAGAAGGTTTAAAGGGTTCTACTGGCAGTCCTTAGGTAGAGGGACTAGGTGTCAGTGGGTGATGTTACCTGGAGAAGCTATATGGAACTGTGATTTGTCCTTGGATGCTGCATTAGTGGCAGGGTGGCGATTCACTTCCTAAGAGAGCTGCATAGGAACCCTGGTCCTCTGATGGTGGGATGGAGCTTGCCACCTGGGGGAGGTGCACAGAACCACACATGGTCCTTTGTAGTGGGGTCTGTAGGCTCTGGAGAATACTTCAACTTTTGATATCTACCCTTCTTTTCTTACAGAAAGCTGGTTGTGACGGTTTATTGGGGTCTCTGGCAAGGGAAGATCATTGTGGCATATGCAATGGCAATGGAAAATCATGCAAAGTCATTAAAGGCGATTTTAATCACACCAGAGGGGCAGGTAACTGTTCTTTATTTTTCATACTCAATAAACTGTAGTGTCTTTGTGGACAAGAAGTAGATTAAATTTGATTTAGAGATCACAGTTCTTATTCTATTGAAGACATTTTCAATAGTTTCAGTGGTGACATACAATATATGTGATATGAGCCAGAAACTTGAACGAGCTTATTTAACAATAATGAAAACATGAAGTCATGTGTTGTGCATTCTAGAAATTAGAGCAGGAAGCGAGGAATCTGATTTGCATCAGCTTATGTTACCAGGCTTCTAAAACGCTTTTTAGCCCATGAAAAGCATGTCTAATAAAAATAGTGATTTGCAACAGCTTGAAGAAACCACTGACAGTATTAGTCTTCAGGGCTTTAGCTTTGCAATCCCTTTTTGATAATGCTTTCACTAAATTTCAAGGGGAAATCCTTTGAAAGCTGAAATCTGAAGCACTACTATGTGGTGGAAATCAGAGCAGGGGTGGCAGAGCATGGGGGAAGTTTCCAAGTCCATTAACTGCAAGAGTCCTCTCCTCTCTTTTTTCCTCATCTGTAAATGCTACACTCAGGGGATGTGAGGGCAGAATGACCATAAATGATCTACGTAGTGTGAGTGTAAAGTTCCCCACCACAGAAGTGACTAGTATCTGCACTGAATTATAATGGCCCGCAAATATGTTAATACAACACATATGTACACAGAGATACACATGCATATATATATATATATATACATAAATAAATTTACACACATATATGTCCATATATACATAGACACAAACATATCACTACATATCAGGTTCTCAAGCTTACTTGGTAAAAGCAAATCTTTTCTGTAATTCATCTACTCCATTCCTGGATATGTTATCTGTTTGACCATCATTTATGGCTTTGGTTTTTAAAAGATGTATTTTATTATTTATTTCGGTGTGTGTATGGATCTCTGTGTATGTTTGAATGTCACATGTGTGCAGGTGCCCATAGAGGCTTGAAGAAGGTGCTGGGTCCCTAGAGATGGAATTATAGGCAGTTGTGAGCTGTCTGACATGGGTGCTGGGATCCAAACTTGGGTCCTCTGAAAGAGGAGCAAATGGTCTTAGGTTCTGAATCATCTCTCCAGCTCCCATTTATGACTCTTTTCACACCATCATTTATATGTTTACATTAGCATTTAATTTAAATTCTCTAGTTCAAAAACTAAGAAATTATGATGATAAAATACAAATGTTATATTTGAAGAGCAGTCAATTTATGTTGCACAGTCAGTGAAACCAAAGTCATTTTATATAAGTGGGATGTTCTAAAAGGAAAATCTAATGAATCTTTATGAGGTTAAGTGCATTTGTTTGTTTGCTTTGCTTTGCCTTAACAGAATAAAAGATAGACAACTTGGATATGCCAGCACTCATTTAGGAAAGACAAGATGCACTTAGCTGAAACAGATTGTCAAACCTTCAGCTAAAAAAATATAATTGTAATAAACTGCCCATCCTACCTCATTCCCATGGTTGTGGCAAGAGAAATTTTTACAGTACAGAAATTCAAATATGATCTGAAAGACCAAGGAAATACCACAGTACTATACCATTACAGGAAATTTACATATTGGTACACACGTGACCCATGCTCTGGAGAACGCGGACACGCCTGAGCACTGTACACTTTCCATTTCAACTGCTTTTATGTAAACATGTTTTCCTTGCTCTTCTCCCTAAACCCGCTTTAGATCTGATGCTGTATTAAAATATGTTTGAATAAACTATGGTACCTAAATTATTAGAAATATCCCGGAACGGTGTTGTCCTTCTAGACTCCCCGTGGTCACCTTCCAAGTAGCTCCCTTCTTTCTGTGAATTGAGATCTAATAGTCTCTTAGCTGACAGTTTCTCACCCCAACATACTTTCCAAATGTGGATCTATCTCCCGCCCTTTAGGTTTGCTAGATGAGCTCCTGAACAGCTCTGAGGTTGAATGTTACCTCCTGAGTGATCTCTAAAAGGCCTTGCCTGCTAGCCTCTATGGCTCCTTCCATGGTCTTTGCAGTGGTTCATCACATCTTGATGCTTTTTCATGTGGTGTAATTCTGAACAGTTGGGGCATCTTACACTTACTTGGATTCCTATTCTTCATTATATTTCAAACTCAATGAAGGGGAGAATGTGATGGCTCCTCTGGTGGACCACCGCCATTCTCAATCACCACCGTCATGAGCAATCTGTTACTACCCGTTTACTTAATACTGAAGCAAGCCTTCATTACTTTACTTAGGAATTTATGTTTTTTGGAAAAGCTGTATGAGTTCTTAATGCTATCGGGGGCTCCATCTGCTTGTGCCTTTGGAATGTTGTCTTCCATTTCTCCTTTATCCCTTCCTAGGATTTCTTTAGGGATTTTCAGGGTTTTCACTCAGTTGGCCACGAACACTGTAGATATTGTGTGAGTAACAAATACATAGGCACATGTGGGTGTGTTTAGACCTATTGTTCTATGTAGTATTTGCTAAATCATTTCCGTTGGAGCTAGTAAGTAAACTTAAGAGTTACTATTTTTTTCCCTTTAATACATTTACGGCATCTTTTGTTGTGACTTGCCTCACCAAGCAATAGCCTTTTAAAGTAATGAATGGTAACGTGTGTGTTTGACCTGTTGAGAAGTGGTGTACTGAGTGCACAGTAAGAAGAAAATGGATGCCAAATGTGTGACTCTTTGTATAAGAAAACAAACAAGACGGTTTGAATCAGGAAAGTGTACTCTGAGACTTCTTAATTGATTGGTTGATTCCTACAGGAGTTGGCATCTCCTGGCCTCATTTATTTTAATTTATAGGATAGGAACTGGTCAACATTGCAGGATAGATATGGACAGTGAGATATGACAGAGTGTGACAATGCAATGCAGGTTGAGTGGCCTTTTCCTAAAAATGTGGGGACTTAACACGTTCCAAATTTCAGAGTAGTTTAATGTAGTGGATATTTTCTTTCTTTTTTTCTTTTTAAATATATATTTGATTAATTTATTCATATTACATCTAAATTGATATCCCATCCCTTGTATCCTCCCATTCCTCCCTCCATCCTACCTTTTCCCCTACACCCCTCCCCTATGACTGTGACTGAGGAGGACTTCCTCCCCCTGTATATGCTCATAGGGTATTCAGTCTTTTCTTGGTAGCCTGCTCTCCTTCCTGTGAGTGTCACCAGGTCTCCCCATCCAGAAGACATGGTCAAAAATGGGGCACCAGAGTTTGTGTGAAAGTCAGTCCCCATTCTCCACTCAACTGTGGAGAATTTCCTGCCCATTAGCTAGATCTGAGTAGGGATTTGAAGTTTACGGCCAGTGTTGTCCTTGGCTGGTGCCATAGTTTGAGTAGGACCCCTGGTCCCAGATCTGCCTATGATAATGTTCTTCTTGTAGGTTTCTAGGACCCTCTGGATCCTTCTATTTCCCCATTCTCCCATGCTTCTTTCACCTAAAGTCCCAATAGGATGTCCTCCCCTCTGTCTCACTTTCCTGGTAAGTGAAGGCTTTCATGGGACATGACCTTGGGCTAGTGTCCAGATATAAGTGAGTATATACCATTTGAGTCTTTCTGCTTCTGAGTTAACTCACTCATTATGATCATTTCTAGTTCAATCCATTTGTTCGGGAATTCCTTGTTTTTAGTAGCTGAGTAGTATTCCATAGTGTAAATGTACCACAGTTTCTTTTTTCATTCTTCTACTGAGGGACACTTAGGCACTTTCTATGTTCTGGCTATTATGAATAAGGCTGCTATGAACATGATTAAGTATAGGTTCCTGTTGTTTGCTGGAGCTTCCTCTGGGTATATTCCAAGGAGTGGAATAGCTGGGTCTAGAGGAAGCCTTATTCCCAGTTTTCTGAGATAGTGCCAGATAGATTTTCACATAAATGATCAGTTGACTACTTATAATCTCAAACTCCAAAACCTAGAATTCAAAATAAGAATGATTAACCGTATTCAAGTATGTTTTGTACATTACCATCATGGCCAAATGCAGCAACTTATCTGAAGTAGTAATAATGGCGACCAGAATATAGAGCCTCTTGAAAAAAAATACTATCTGTGACTCTGCTGCAATGCCATGAAGAAAATGATTGCAACTGGCATATTAGATGTTGATAACAATGCAGTCTCTGGTGGCACAATACAAGGCTGCTTTGTGCAAAGCCTCCTGTCCAGGGAAACAATTGGATTTATAGCTGTGGATTCGGTGGCCTCATGTCCATCTTCTAAGCTAGGTCTTAACTGTTCTTGCATTCTCTTTAAGAAACATACATTCTCAATTGTGAAAAAGGCCTTATGTACTGAAAGTCCCCCTGCCAATGGCTTTTCATCTTCATGTGTCCTTATTTTTAATATGTTTCTTGCCCTCTTCTTGGGAATCAGTATAACTGAGGATTTTTCAGTATTCACCCATGACTTTAGACATAGCTTTTGCTCTGATTTACTGTATGATTCTGTTTATGATTAAGTTCAAGCCGGAATTGGGTTATACAACTTGAGATTTTTTTTATATATTTAAAAAATTAAATTCTGAAATTTAATATCATATTTATACTTCACTAAATTGATTTGCTGAGAGATTTTCAGTGATTTCCTGAGTGCGCTCTCTGAGGTTGCCTTTCATGTTTACAGCTCTAACATGGTTGCCCCCCACCTCAAAATGTCTCATATGTAGGAGATACCTACACCACAGCCAACCGGGTCATTTCCTTCTCAAGAATATTTTTTCTCAACTTGTGGTCTTAAAATCTCTGTCACCAAGTTCATTTACTTGGCTTCTCCTCTTTTTCAGTTTTCTCCATAGGTAATTTGACTCCTTGCATACATTGCTACCTGTGCATGGGCATCTTCAAAGACCCATCCATAGTAACCTGGCCTTTACTGGAGTTCTGGGTGCTGTTATCACATTTCGTTAGATACAACTTGCTGAACTTAGCAAATTCTCTCCAAATTGGATCATTCTTGCTGATTTCCTTATGTAAATTACAGCCCCATTATCCCATGTGTCTGTTATTTATTATTTGTTTCCAATGTTTCAATCATCTTCAACTTCAGAAGTACTTTTTTCCTCATAACAGTTTCTAGATTTTCTTTCTTGGCCTTGACCATTCCTGATGTTCATCTGTTGTCTGCAGTGAGTGTAGTTCATGAATGCATTTCTGATAGTCCCGCATGTTGCTGCTGGATAAAATTCCTCCAAACCAGGTTCTAATAAAGTCATCACTGACTTTAACAGAGCGGTTTCAGTTTACTCTCTTGGGTGCTCATTTAAACACTCCACCATAGATGAGCCTTTTCCATCTCCTCAGTCCATCAGATTTGCAGTATTCAAGAGCTAATGAATGCCTCTGCTTATCTCACAGTCTTCTTCTTCTTTTTTTTTTTTTTTTAGATTTTTTTAAAAATTTTTTATTATTAATTTATTCTTGTTACATCTCAATGGTTATCCCATCCCTTGTGTCCTCCCATTCTTCCCTCTCTCCCCTTTTCCCCTTGTTCCCGTCCCCTATGACTGTTCCTGAGGGGGATTACCTCCCCCTGTATCTGCTCATAGGGTATCAAGTCTCTTCTCGGTAACCTGCTGTCCTTCCTCTGAGTGCCACCAGGTCTCCCCCTCCAGGGGACATGGTCAAATGTGAGACACCAGAGTGCGTGAGAAAGTCATATCCCACTCTTCACTCAACTGTGGAGAATGTTCTGACCATTGACTAGATCTGGGTAGGGGTTTAAAGTTTACCGCCTGTATTGTCCTTGGCTGGTGCCTTAGTTTGAGCAGGACCCCTGGGCCCAAATCTGCCTATCATAATGTTCTACTTGTAGGTTTCTAGGACCTTCTGGATCCTTCTACTTTGGCATTCTCCCATGCTTCTCTCATCTAGAATCCCGATAGGATGTCCTCCCCTCTGTCCCAGTTTCCTGGTAAGTGAAGGCTTTCGTGGGACATGCCCCTTGGGCTAGTATGCAGATATAAGTGAGTATATGCCATTTGATTCTTTCTGCTTCTGGGTTAACTCACTCATTATGATCATTTCTAGCTCAATCCATTTATCCACATATTATGGGAATTCCTTGTTTTTAATAGCTGAGTAGTATTCCATAGTGTATATGTACCACAGTTTCTTTACCCACTCTCCTACTGAGGGAAACTTAGGCTGTTTCCATGTTCTGGCTATTATGAATAAGGCTGCTATGAACGTGGTTGAGCAAATTTTCTTATTGTGTGCTGGAACATCTTCTGGGTATATTTCAAGGAGTGGAATAGCTGGGTCTTGAGGAAGCCCTATTTCCAGTTTTCTGAGATAGCACCAGATAGATTTCCAAAGTGGTTGTACTAGTTTGCATTCCCACCAGCAATGAAAGTGTTCCTCTCTCCCCACATCCTTGCCAGCATGTGGTGTTGCTTGAGTTTTTGATCTTAGCCATTCTGATGGGTGTAAGATGGAATCTCAGAGTTGTTTTGATTTGCATTTCCCTGATGACTAAGGAGGTTGAGCATTTCTTTAAGTGTTTCTCATTCTTTATGTACAGGAAATGGATCTTTTTCCTTCCTGTATACTTCCCCATAAGATAACTTATCTGACCTTTCAGAGGAAGTTCCCTTGACGTGTACAGTTTGTTCTCTGCTCTGGATGATGCTGGTGTTTTCAAATGTGAGTCATTCATACCCATACACTTTTATAGAAAGAATAGCAGTGAACTGCTAAGCAATGTGTGATCTCACAAAAGGGGAGTAGTTCTTAAAACTCGGATTTTTATTATTGGTCAGAGGATTAATCATAATGTTTTGTTATATTTTAGCATAATTTTTACAATTTATTTAACTCCATCTGCATTAACTGTCCATCCTACCTTGTTTCTATGCACAAATAACCCACCAGCCACATGTCTCTTTTTGTTACTGGTTTGCTTTTGTGACATAATGCCAATGCTTTCCATCTGGGACTGCTGCAAGTAATTAGATGTTACTGAAAATGGGCAATTCAATGCGTAATTAGAAAAGCAGTGTCTTGAATGGAAGTTTTGATTTTAAAAAGTCACATACATGCCCAGGGGCTGGGGAGATGTCTCCATCATTAAGCTGCCTAACATACAAGAGTGAATTAAGTTCAGATCAGTAGTGTGTGTGTAAACAAACTAACTAACTAACCAACTAACCAGGCAAGGCCTTGAGCACTTGTAATCCCAGTGTGTGTGTGGAGGGGGGGCGTGGTATGGAGATGGGGGTGGGGAGTCCTTGGGGCTTTCTGGCCAGCCTAACTTGCTGGATCAGTGAACTCCAGTTTTTTTTTTTTTTTTTTTATTAATTTATTCTTGTTACATCTCAATGTTTATCCCATCCCTTGTATCCTCCCATTCCTCCCCCCCCCCATTTTCCCATTATTCCCCTCCCCTATGACTGTTCCTTAGGGGGATTACGTCCCCCTATATATTCTCATAGGGTATCTCCAGTTTTAATGAGTGTCTTCATCTCAAATCAACAAAGTAAAGAGTGACTGAAGAAGACACTTGGGGTCAACTCCTGACCTTTGCACATAAGTACATGTGCGCGTGTGTGAGTGCGCACACACACACACACACACACACACACACACACACACACACACACACACACAAACACACACCACAGGCCCTTATTCTATTCCTGCCACCAGATGGACTATACGTTACTTTTGTTTATCCTGAACACCTAAATATTTTTGAAATTGTACTAATTAACAGGCATGAGGAAACTTTGAAATTGTCTCTTGATCTTTTCCAAGCTTCAAATCAGATTTTAGCCAAATACATGATTTTTCACAGAATGTTTTAAAAAGAATGTTAATTTTAGAACAACTAGTAAGCTACAAACAGGCTTCTTTCTTTTAAACCTATTCTTCAGTAAGGACTCTGGATTTCTTCCTTACTGCATATGCTCTCATCTTATTTCACCTCGTTTTACTTAACTTCAGGAAACATATCCATGACTAGAGCTGAAAAATATTTTCTGAGGACATCTACTCTTTACCTGTGTGGCAGAGGTGACAACAGGACTCTCATTGTGGCTTTCAACCCATTTTCTTCTCTCCAGCTCCACTGTCTAATCTTTTTGTTCATCTCCCAGGGAATGCTTGGTCTCTCTTCCTGTGCTCAGCCACTCTCACTCCAGGGACTGTTCCAGGCCAACTGTATTGTCTCTGCTGTTTTACTGTCTTTTGATCTTTCTAGCCTGAAGAATTCCCAGAGCAAAACTCCCTGGGTTGATGTTAGTTTGTCTTACTGTGCCTCTAGGGAGGTGACACCACTGGCTTCTTCCTTTCCTTGGTGTTTTATGCACTGCAGTCGCCTTGCTAACAACTTCTCACTAGAGCTCCATGCTCAGTCTTCCTAAGAAAGTTCACCTGAAATCACAGCAGCTTTATAATAAAACATTTTTTTCTCTTCTTTAAAACATGGTGTGAGTAACTAAGGCCAAAGGTGGGGGTGGGGGTGAGGGCGGGAAGGGGGGGGGGGGATCCAAGTAAATTAGAAGAGGAGATTTGTATAAGAACGCTGGATTCATTGCATGTTTTACTGACTTTTACAGGTTATGTAGAGGTGCTGGTGATACCTGCTGGAGCAAGAAGAATCAAAGTTGTGGAGGAAAAGCCTGCACATAGCTACTTAGGTAACTGGTGCTCCAGACTCAGGAGCTTAGTGGGAGTATAGCTGTCGACTCTGAGACTTATGTGTTGGGAGGAAGGCAGCCTGTTTCCAGGTTCACACTTGAACTCTCCAGAAAGCATGTCTTCTGATATTAAGCAAGAGTTTTTCTTTCTCTAAGGGATTCCCAAGAGCAAAAGCAATTAGGTTTTCTGTTGAGAGACTATAACCTACTTGCAAATGTTAGTTCATGATAAAAAATCAAAACAACACTAACAAAAAAAGACAAAAATCATATTATATGACTGTCATGTTTTATCCCAAATATATGATATATAATACAATCTATTAAACTTATTTCATATGTTCATATACATGCATACATATGAAAATACATATAATTCCATGTATGAACCCACAGGTATTTTTGTGTGAGGATTATTTTAGAAATAGGAAATCTTATCACTCAAAAGAAGCCATGTATAGTTAATGGCTTTGACCTTGTGCTAAGTTTGCCTGTCTTGCTTCACTCCAGGAAAACTCATCTATGAAGAAAACATTTTTTTAAATTTAAGTATTACTTATTGGAAAGACTAGACTAGCTATTTTAATATTTTATCAGTTAGGTTAATTGATAGCTTTTTTTGTATAACAAAAAAACATCACGGTGGAATCAAATAGAATGAAGTCAGGTTGGCGGGGACAAAATAGAATTTAAACACTGCACTTTAAGTTATCTTTTAAAAGCACCTTAAAACCTTTTGCTTAATAAAAGTGATGTCCTTATTATTCTCAGCTGAGCAGTAAATGTCCCAACAGGAAAACCCTTTGCATATGGAGAACAATCCGTCTCACATAACTTCTTACTCTGCAGTATTAAAAAGTAGTCTAGCTTTGGCTTTGAATTATTTTTACCATTAGGGGAACTTGTGTGCACAAAAGGAAGTAATGGAAATCCTTGATTATGTGAGGTGCTCATTTGTTTGTTATTACCATGTATACATTTGATCTGCTTTACTTAATATGGCATTCAATGCTTTTTAAGTACAAAATATCATCCAAATTCAAGTCCAAATATCCAGTTTTGGAAGGTGGTGGTAGTAGGTGATTTAAGACATATTCACTCAATAGACAACCACAGATCACACGTACATTCTCTTTACTCCCAAGATGCAAAAACCAATAGAGATCTCAAATGAATTTTTTTTCAATTCTGTAGACTTTCAGCTAATGTTATGAGTTTTAATAACTTTTGAAAAATGCAGCTAAATAAATCAGCCAGTTTCACAAATGAGAAGCCTTCCTGTTGCCTCTGTGCCCCTCAGTGATCTACTTCGTTTTCTGTCTCCCTGCATAGTTACCATATTCTTCAAGGTCAGCAAATGCTTCCCTCTTCTTTTTGTGATGAACCCAATGGTCACATCACTTGACCTGTAAATAGCAATCGGTTTCCCTTGAGTTCCTTAAACTCGCTCTTCTTTCGGCTTCTAGTCCACAGCTCCTTGTTGTCACGGGGTTACCACTTTACTGCTCTCCTTCGCTGGATCCTGAAACGTAGTCTCCAGAAGTTCCCATCTGGTGGGACTCTGTCCTAAACCCTTCTCTCTTTTTGGCTTTGCTCTGTCCTCAGTTAATCTCATCTAGAACTGTTACACGTTTACTTGTTGGAACTCATCAAGAACCTCAAGTTTCAATGAGATAATAAATTTCCACCCCTAGCCGAGTTTGTTCTTTGCTTATTTTCATGATAAAGATACTTCTCTATGATTTCGTAACAGTTGACACAAACTTGGGTACAGAACACCACTGAAATAAATCTATTCAGCGTTCTGGAATCCAGAAACCCAAAATTCGTTTCAGCGGACTAAGTTAAAATGTTCACAGCACACTCACTGGCTTTGAAAGATCCCGGGATAGCACCACTCCCTCCTCCTAGCTTTTGGTGGGTGCCAGCACTGCTTTGTTTATGATAGTGTCACCCCAGCAGCTGCCTCCATGGTCTCCTGCTTTCTCTTCAGTGCTTAAAGCTGCCATGTCAGTTCATATAAAGATAGGCATGGTTGTATATAGGACGTCCTCTGTGACTCAGGATAATTTTCATGCACCATCGAAGCACTTCCCCTCATCTTCTCAGTCTGCAGTGACAAAATAGAAGAGACTGGGAAGTCTACAAATAGGATAAATTCATTTTTCAGCTGGGAGCTGGGTAATTCAAGATCAAGGTCCTGGCAGATTTGCTGTTTCCTGAGGGCCCAGTCCAGATCTGTAGAAGATGTTTCGTTTCCTTGCAAGGTGAAAAGGGCTGGCAAGCTATTCAGAATGTAGTGAGCAGACGAACCCGTTCCTGAGAGCAGAGCCTTATGAAAAGACACCACAGTTTCACTGCCTTGGGAATTTTGTATGGTGTTTGAGTTTTAGGATCACAAGGAGCATGCACAGAGCCATTATTCAGATAACCCCAGTCATTTATTTCTCATCAGTGGATCATGCCTGAACCAAGAGTCTTCCTTTCTCTCTCACTCTGATCCGATACATTTGTAGGTCCTGCCACCTGCTTAAAGCTATGGTTCTCCCTGAGCTGCGCCACGTCACTCCCTGTTATGCTTTTCCACTGTTTATACTCCCTCCAAAGCTTGTGACTGTCAGAACTTCCTTGTTTGTGTGTGCACTTACCTCGTGTAGCTCCGTTGATAGTGGCTAAAGATGGTTTCCTCATTGCTTTCTCTGCAATGACAAAAGTCAGATACGCTATGCATGAAATAATCTCAACATGTTGACTGAACTGTACAAAGGAAAGATGCTTTACACGTGTAGAATAACTCTTGGAGAACAACATGAAATGCCTGTCTGTTAAGTAAAGCTTTCAACCCCATGGCTGAGGCAGATACTTCTAATAAATATGTGAAATTCCCAACTAAAATTTTCAGAAGAAATAACAGAAAAAAATATATGTGTTTTTGTTCGGTGTCACAAGTCTTTGATCTGTGATCCTGAATTCAGATCCAAAGTATCTAGGTACAGCATCTATGTTTTGAACATAGATACGCCAAGTTAATGGGCATGTGTGTGTGTTTCTGTGTGTGTGTGTGTGTGTGTGTGTGTGTTTCTGTGTGTGTGTGTGTGTGTTTCTGTGTGTGTGTGTGTTTGTGTTTCTGTGTGTGTGTGTGTGTTTCTGTGTGTGTGTGTGTGTTTCTGTGTGTGTGTGTGTGTGTTTCTGTGTGTGTGTGTGTGTGTGTGTGTTTGTGTGTGTGTGTGTGTGTTTCTGTGTGTGTGTGTGTTTCTGTGTGTGTGTGTGTGTGTGTTTCTGTGTGTGTGTGTGTGTTTGTGTTTCTGTGTGTGTGTGTGTGTGAAGGAGAGATAAACCTGTTTTTTAGGATCCCAAGTGTGGGATCAGAGCAGTCTTGTGAGAGAACAGGTGAGGTTAATCCACTAGAAGACCAACCGCCTCGTGTGGGAGCTTGATTGTTGTCAGCTGAAAAGATCCCGTGAATAGACTCTGGGAGGAGATATATAAATGAGCCCAGAACCGGAGGGGGTGCTCATTGAAGACTTGGGATAGTGTTGGCTGTTCATTGCTCCACTTTGAGAGAACCACTCAAGGGAAGGCTTTTGGGCTCTGGCTCCTGCTGAGGTTCCGGGTTCTGGTTACTCCAGGTTCCAACAGAAGAAATTCTGCTGATTACACTAAGAGAATCGTTCCTCAGAACTGATATCCTTATGGTTTTGTAATTGTGTTCCTTAATCCTCTTTTCCTATTGGTTTGGTTAGTCGGGTTATAAGTGACGTACGCTCAGTTAATAAGTTGTAATAAAATGTATTGGTTAAGAAAATTGAGCTTGTGTGTGTGTATGTGTGTGTGTGTTTGAATGTGTATAGATATTTTATCTGTATGTATATGTAACACTTGAATGTCTGGTGCCTCTGTCTTCAGAAGAGGGTATCAGATTCCCTGGAGCTGGAATTATATACGTGATTGAGCTGTCATGTGGATGCTGGGAGTCGAACCCAGGACTTCTTCAAAAGCAAACAAACTCTTAGCCATGGAACCATCTCTCCAGTCCCTAGTATGAATCTTTTTAGTGTACCTTTAGGAAAAAGTCATTGCTTTTCATGTAACAATTGGAATTTTCTAAAGTGAAAGTCCTAATTTAACACATTTTCCTTTAACTCCACGCATACTACCTCTTTTCTCCTTATTTTGTACTTAGATAATTTATTGATATAAAGTAGGGCATGTAAATTATAAACTATGTTGTTCTGTGATCACTGTCTTGTTATTATTTTTATTGTTAGTGCTGCTGTTATTATTTTAAGAACACACAGTTTAAATTTTGAGTCTTATATCTATCTTGTTTCTACTCTTTATTATTGTCAGTTTTCAAAACACTGTCTATTTTTTACATAGCAAAAATGCTACATACTACAGAGAATCAGTAAGCTTTGCTTCCTTATGTGTTACCATGTAACCCGAGTGCCTAGTGTTCTCTTCCTTACTAAAGAATGAAGAGTACAGAGTACAGGGTGTAAGCAAAGTGACCAGCAAGTAGAATAGGATTGGGAAAAAAAACCAAACCAAACCAAAACAAAAACAAGGGCTTCCAGAGATTCTGAAGTAGGTGAACTGAAACATGTTCAGTGTGACTGTACTGAGAGCTAGTAAGGATTCAAAGGTGACTTCTAGGTCTTGGTAAGAAGTGATGAATGAGGAAAAAAGAGGAGTGACATAGTGTTAAGTCCTGGGTGCTAAAGACCTGCAAGTCGATACATATGATAAGCCACTCTCCATATGGCTCCTTTGGGGATAGGAAGGAAGTTGTAAGAAGTCTTCAAAGGAGATAAATGTAGAAAAATAAATAAAACATAGAACTTTAGCTGACATAATCCTTAAACAATTCCAATTGTTGACATCAAACAATATATTATTACACAGGAGACATTTAATCACTTCCCAATAAAATTTCTCTTTCCGTTACTCCCTATTTTAATTATATTCACTTAATATTGGCTTCTCCAAAGATTATAGCATTATTTTGTTAATGATTGGCCAGTTAGCCTAAAATGAATAAAACATATGTTTTTATTTATAAAGTCATTATAGATTATGACTTCCAAAAGGAGAAAAAAACTCACAAAAGAAGCAAATCCAACTTATTCTGTCTGAAATTTCACTCACAGGGTACAAGGGCAAAAAGCTCACTAAAAATAATTTGAAATGAGCAAAAGATAAAGTGACCTTCCCTTTTGATTATTGCCTCTTGATTTAATTACCTCAAGATGCTGTAACAAAGAGCCGTGGGCTGAGTGGGTTATAAATAATAGAATTTGCTACTCAGAGTTCAAGGCTGGAAGTCTGTGCTCAGGAGACCAATATGGTTGGGTTCTGATGAGGCACTTTTATGAGCTGGAAACTCCTGTCTTCTGTGTCCTTACATGGCAGAGGGAGAGGGAGCAAGGCCCCTCAGGGCTCTCACAAGCACACTAATCTCATTTATGAAGATTGTGCCCTACTAACCTCAGCCAACTCTAATTACCTCACAGTGGCCCCACTTCCTAATCACATCACCATATGGAGTCAGGTTTCAACATCAGACCTTCGAAGGAAGGACAAACACCAGCCAACAGGGTCTAAACAGGACGGAAATTAAGCCCTAAAGTACCAAGACAACAGTGAAGACAGAAAGTTGAACACTGAGATTCCTGAAGCGCCACTTGATGGCTTCATCCAGTGACCGAAGTCAGCTGCTGAGAACCAGGGTGATACTAGAGGCAGAAAAGATCTCTCATAGGAGCCTTTCACTCAAAGTTGGACCTCACAGGACTCCAAGTGTGGGACGGAGGAACATAATTTATACACGCGAGGAGAAAGCGAGGAAGTGTCTATAACAGTGTAAGGCCGACATGGAAAATGAAGTTTCCTGAGAACTTGCAGTGCAAAGCAAACCCACATACGTGCAGCACCCATGTCACCTAAGTGTGAAGCCGCAAACCCCCTGGAGATTTTTGTCTTAATACAGGTATCAATGTGGTTGATGCATGCTGAAGGAAGCAAATTCCATAGACAGTCCCCCTTCAAGCCACGTCTCAAAAGACTTGGGGGACTCAACAACTACAATGTTAAAAATAAACCAGGAAACAGAAAGAACGCAGACATCATACAGCAAACACCACGGTGAATAAAACATCAGATCAGTATATAGGTTGTGTCACACACAGAAAATGTAAACAGAATTTCATAAATAGCATACTTACTATATTTATTTATCTTCTTAGGAAACCATTTAAAAGTACAGAGAAAGACTCTGGTCCCAAAGAAAATAATTCACTTGGCTTCAGAAAGCCCTTATTCCCAGAATATATAAAACTGTAATTTTCTGAGTATTTAAAAAGTCAAGTAAATATTCTTGATTAGTATAAAACAGTAACACATTTAGATATATTACCCACATATGACAGCATTTTAAGTGGATTTGAAGAACCCTGTAACCCCTCTTTTGCCTACGCTATTTTGTCTAAAATTAGTAACAGTTTTACTTTGATCTTTAACTATTGAAGTCTTATTTGTGGGAAGGCCTTTTAATCCCTATTATTCCTTTATATGTACTGTGTTTTGTTTTTTATGGAACTTTTCACATGGATATTACAAGTGAGAATTTGTATTTTCATATATTCTTTCATACAGTTTTTGGTAATTGTCTTCTGCAGGAAATAATTTGCTTCATTTGTCTTCTCACACTGGTTGGCTGAGAGCTGTGTCTGCTATTTCCTCATTGCACCATCGCTGAGAAGGACAGTGTTTGGACTCCTTTTTTTTTTTTCCACTACTATTACCTTGTGTCTTGTTTTCTTGCTCAGTTTAAGGTTTGTCAGGTATTAAGTCGCCCCAGATAACCAACGTTGGATGTTGCCGGTTGCCTCCACCATTGATTCACTCCTCTGTCGGTTTTTTTTTTTTTTTCATTTGCTTTTGAGGTTTTATTGTTCTCCGTTTGAGGTTTCATTGTTCTCCGACCACAGATAAAAACAGAAGAGTAACTTTAGCTGCCTCCTCTCCTCGCATGACACTTCGGAGCTACGAAAGTGCCTCTGCACCCACTTTAGGCATCTTTCACAGTGCACTTTCAGCCCAAGCTGTTTTTACAAACCCATTGTGATTTCTGCTTGGATCTCTGAGCTATGTGTGAAATACACTTAATTTACAGATATTCTGAGTATTCTGTCATGCATTTCCAGTGTTAGGTCCTGGGGTAAAAGAATATATGCAGCCAGGCATCAATTGAGGCCTGGTTTATCACCTTTGGCCTGGAAATTCTGAAATTTCCAGTTACGATCTTCACTGTCAGTTACAGTACACCAGTTCAAGGTTTCTACATACTTACAGATAATCTTTTTTGTCTGATCAACTGGGGAAAGAAGAGTAAAGAGGTGTGTGTGTGTGTGTGTGTGTGTGTGTGTGTGTGTGTGTGTTAGTGGTACATGCATGTGTACAATCTCTCTCTCTCTCTCTCTCTCTCTCTCTCTCTCTCTCTCTCTCTCTCTCTCTCTCTCTCTGTCCACTCCTTTTAGAAAGAATCTCTCAGTGAACAAAAACTCACCATTTTGGCTGAATTTTCTGGTCAGTATGCTCCCAGGATCCACACCTCCGAATGCTGGAGTTACAGGCATGATCAACCATACCCTGCCTTATATGTGCACTCTGACTGGCATTATCAACCATACCCTGTCTTGTATGTGCACTGTAGGAATTCACCTTCCTGTTCTCATGTTTGTCCAGGATGCACTCTTACCCATTGACCCATCTGGCCAGCCCTTCATGTGTCACTTAAAATTCAAATTAATTGTAAGTTGGAAACATTTATGTAATTGTAAGATAGCAATACTCCTGAAAGCCCATGCTGTAAGGCATATATATAGCCAGTGAACCATTTTCTGAATGTTGCCTGCTTCATTTTTCCATCCTCTTAATCTTGGTCTTTCTTTTTAAGGCATAGGTTTATAAACTGGAAATATCAGGGTCTTTCTGTCTTCAGAGCCTGACAACCTCCAATGTTCTCAGTCCCTTTAAGCCTGATATAATAATGGACATGCTGAATTGATTTTCTAATTGTTCATTTCTTCTTTGAATCAGTTTCCCTATTTATCTCACTACTATTGAGCAGGGTAGTTTCTACTACTTTATTTTATCTCATTGACTTGCATATTAGATAGATATACCTAATGTTTTGTATTTTGTTGATTGATCTAGCCCTTACAATAGGAATTTTGATTTGCTGTTGGATCCTTTCAAATTTTATTTTAACTTTTTATGCATAATGTAAGTTATTAAGTACTGCATCTCGCCTTCACCTGCTCTTTCACTGTTATGTGCTTTATTTCCACATCCACACCCTTCGTTTACTTTGCAGTGTGTTTTAAACACCCTAATACATTGTAGTCACTTGCTGGAAGGCACCAATCTCTGAGCAAATGAATTGATCTAGAAGAGATATTTTATGTGTTTCTACAGCTACCATAGCTACACTTCTACTCTCTCACACACATTCCCACCTGGTACTGTTTTCTGTCAGAGTGAAGAATCCTTCAACTTCTTTTGGAGAACAAGTCTGTTGACAATAAATTCCTAAGGTTTTGTCTGAAATTCTACTCATTTTACCTTTGTGTCTAAAAATATCTTCACTAGGTATAGAATTATAGTTTTTGTTAGCATTAATTTTTAAGTTATTGAAAAAAGTTCCTCTTTTGCATATTAATATTTTTCTAATTTTAATTAATTTTTGTGAATATAACATATTATATTATTTACTCCCCCTCTCTTTTCTCCATCCAAACCTTTTCATAAACCACTCCTTCTGTTTCAAATTCATGGCTTCTTTTTTTCATTAGTTATTATTGTATGCATATATGTATTTGTGTATTCACATGTATTTCTAAACATAACCTCAGTTTACTTGTATGTATGTTTTCAGTGCTTGACCATTTGGTATTGGATAAGCAATTGGGTATTTCTTCCCTGGAGAAGACTATCTCTCCCATTCTGAGCAATTTCTTAGTTGCCTCTAGTTCTTTGTGTAGGTTTGAGGCCTCACGGGCCGGGCCATTCACATATACTTTGGCATGTCTGTTGGTTTCATCCTTGTTCCATTCATGTTTAGACAGTCGTGTTAGTAAAACTCTATGGGTGTAGCTTTTGACATTTCTTAGATACACAATCTCACACCAAATTGCCTGTTCTCTTGTCTCTTTGCAGTCTTCTGGCCACCTCTTCCACCATGATCCCTGAGCCTTAGGTTTGTGTTGTAGACCTAAGAGTTGGGGCGCCCCAGCTCTACATTTTGATTGATTGTGGTTTTCTGTAATGTTGTCTATCTGTTACAAAGAGGGGTGAGAGCTATAATTATCTATGTGTAGCCGGACAAATGTTCAGAATGTAGTAAAGTGGCAGATGTATGTTCTTCTCCAAAAAATTCTCTAAATTCTCTAGCCCAGGGAGTTGACTGGGTTCCTTTCACTGGCATTATTTCTAAAAACACATGAACATTCTATGTGTAATTTAATGCTTTGAAATTTCCATACATGAGGATTGTATTTATACCATTCCTACCCTGTTTCTCCCCCATAACTCTTCCTGTGCCCCAGGTCTCTCTCAAATTTAGTACCTTTTCTTTAATTATTGTTACATATCTGGGTACGTATGTGTGCAGTTGCTGAGTCTTGTATCTGTATTTAGGGCTGGAGAGCCTATGGGGCCTCATCCATGGGAAGACTGATTCTCCCACCCACAGCAGCCGTTATGTACCTGTAGCTCTTTATCTAGAGATGGACCCTTGAAAGACTTCCATTAGTGTTGTCATTGTACAGATCTTATTTAGACAGCCATGTTGTTGAGAGTTCATGGCTGTGGCTTTCCTGTCCCCCAAGACGGACATCTTGTTCCTCTGTTTCTTGCAATGCCCCCTCTTTTTCCATGATGTTTTCTGCACTTTGCATTCACATGTTATGTTTTAGATACATCGGTTGGTGTTGGGTACCCAACAACCCGTTGTTCTCTCTATTTTGGCCATTTTGGATTTCTGTAATGTTCTCCATCAGCTGTGAAAAGAAACTTCATTGTTGGGTGGTGGAAACTACATTTTATGCATTTTTTAAAATGCCCACAAGTAACAGATTTATTTTTCTTTCTGGCCACTCTAAACTATGTCATCTCGATCACCATGTTACCTGTATGGCTCTGTGTGTGTGTGTGTGTGTGTGTGTGTGTGTGTGTGTGTGTGTGTGTGTGTGTGTTGTGTGTATGTGTGTGTATTTGTGTGTTTTATTATATGAGTTCCTTGTACTTTTTTAAACCTGGAGGTGTTTTTATTTTAAGAAAATGTAAAATACTTTTAAATACTTTGCCCTGACATACTTGGTATGTCCTAACCCTTTTCTGAAATTCCAGTCTCACCAGTATATCCACACAGTGGTTCCCACATGTCCGCCTTGCACTGTTTCCATTCATCTGGTCTCTCTTCTCTGACTTTTAGTTCTTCCTACGATTATGTCTTTGTTTAGAGTGTTTTTAAGCCCATTCATTAAGTTCAGTGTTCGGTATATCATGTTTTCCTGTTCTAAGACATTTGATTTGATTATTTTCCAGCTCCCGTTGATCTCCAATATTACATACCTTCCTATAAATGTGTGTCCATACTTAAAGGCTTGGTTCACTGGTTCTACTATCTCTAAGGTTCTTGAATCTCGATTTACTCTTGAGTTTCCCCTAATTATTATAGGTCGATATGGTGGCCATATCCCCAGCAGGTCTTTAACTGGGTGGCGAACATGGTTAACATAGCATGGATCTGGATCAGTGGCTGTATTATATTTTCTTTATTACTGATTATAAATTTCATTTGCTAAAGAGTTCTTTTACTTCTGGATCAGCATTACACATGCTGAAACTGCATAGACTCACGTTGCTTTCCTTTTTGGTTTATTTATTGTTTATTATAATTTATTCAGATTACATCCTGATTGGTATCCCCTCACTTGTATCTTCTGATTCCCACTCTTCCTCTTCTGCCCTATTCCCCTCCCCTAGACCCCTGACAGAAGGGGACCTCTTTCCCCTCCATATGACCACAGCCTATCAGGTTTCATCAGGATAGCATACTTCCCCTTCTTCTGTGTGACTCCTGACCTCCCCACCAAGGGGAGTGACCAAAAAACTGGTACCAGAGTTCATGTTAGAGGCAGTCCCCGCTCTCCCTATGACCTTGGAGGATGAGCTGTCCATTGGCTAGATCTGAGTAGGGGAGTCTAGATTTATTGCATGCATTGTCCTTGGTTGGTGCAACAGTTTGTGCAGGTCCCCTGGGTCCAGATTCTCCAGCTTTGATGGATCCTTGTGGGGCTCCTGAACTCTCTGGGTTCTTCTATTCCACCATTCTTCCATACTATTCTCACCTGGAGCCGAGCAGTGAGTCCCAGCATCTGTCTGACTCAGGTTGCTTTAATAAGAAATTGCTAATTATTTTTTAACTTGGCTACCTGCTTTTTTAGGTTCTCTATATTAAGAAGCAACTCAGCTTGTGATTACCCAGACTTTGTATTTTTTTTTTTTTCTCCATACCTATTTTAACTAAAAAATTTAGAACGTCTAAAACCCTTAGGCTCTCTGGGCAGTTGTTCATTTCCCGGCTTTGGGGAATCACACCCTATTTGTTTGAAGCTGAATATTCAGCTATACAGTCAAAGGCTCCCTGGAAATGCTTTTTCTCTTGTAACTCACACCTCTCCAGTGCTCCATAAAACACATGCTAGCTTTCTCAGCAAGCTTGGACTCCATTCTCTGTGCCTCCCACCCTTGGGAAGCCTTCTCTGCTTGTGCCCTGGTAAATGTCCTCAGGAAGACCGCCAGGCAATCATAGAGATTATGCCAGCTTTGTCCTCCACCCTCATCGAGAGCTGGAAAGCTGACTCTCCATACATTGTCCTAGTGAGCAGAGCAGTTCCACTGATTGCCAGAAGCAAGGTTTTCAAAAATATGTTTTTCAAGTTAATGAGGTAAAAAATAAAATCAAGAAACATGATATGTACAGACTCCTGCTTCTGAATGAAGTGGCCCTTGAACCTATAAATTGTGGGATTCGCACGTACATGTATATGCCATTTTCTAGGAAACATTGAAAGCCAAAACATGAATGGAGTGAATATTATGTTCCATAAAGCCCAAGGGGAGTTTTTAAGGCATTTTTATTAGAGATTTTCAGAAACTGTAAGTTGATAATTGTAACCTGAAATACAAGCATGGAAATTGGAAAATATTGACCAATGTGCAACACTAGATAAAAACATTTCTTGAAATACTTAATATAATTTACAGATGCTAAACCTTACAAAAATATCCATTTGTTGTTTGTTTTTTTTTTTTCCCAGAAGTTTTAACATTGTTTAAGGAATGTCTTTTTGTTGGTGGTAATAAACGCTGGCAATGTTTTGAGATGTTTAGATCAACAGATTTCCCTTTCAGTAAAAATTAACAATTAAACATCGATCTCACAAAAATAAGGATATGCATGCTTGTTAAACTTCCCTTTAGACATTAGCATATGATAAAAACTATTTTGTAGGGAAGATTGATGCAGTGAGTTTCATGTTTTCATAATCGTGTTGCTTGTATTGATGGGAGTACACGCAGTAGAACAGCTTTTGGTGGAGGAGAAAAACCTTCCCAGGTGAATGATATTTAAAGGAGACATAAGTACCTGATAGATGCTGAAAATTCCTTTGACTTCATAGCCCCGAGGCCAGTGACTGACTTAGCATTTCAGAGTTTGAAGACGCATTGCAATGCCTTCAACAAAATAATGTCAGGAGGATGTTCATCAGTAGCGTTGCTCCCACTCCTCATGCAATTCATCTTTTTATAGCTCTTCGAGATGCCAGCAAACAGTCTATAAACAGTGACTGGAAGATAGAGCACTCTGGAGCGTTCAGTCTAGCGGGGACTACAGTGCACTACGTAAGACGAGGCCTGTGGGAGAAGATCTCTGCCAAAGGTCCCACGACCACACCTTTACATCTCCTGGTAAGAGGAAGAAATGGCATAGTGTTGCAGAACCAGCTTCGCGTGGCAGAGACATTCCTGACCTCCCCTCCCAACTCCCTCCTCTGCTCTCTCCCTCCCACCCTCCCTCTCCTCCCTCCTTTCTTCCTTCCTTCCCTGTCTTTCCCTCCTTCACTCCCCCTTTTTCTACCTCTCCCCATCTGTTTTTAAAATCAGAATTGTCAGAACAGCATTTAAGATTGTTTTAGAGATGAGATATTTGTAGGCATTTTTAAATACTTTAAACCATGACGTCTGAAAATAGTAATTATTAAAAGTGGAGCAAGATGTTGTAGGGAATTAACAAACAGAGTGGAAACGATCACCAAAGAATAAGAAACTGTTTCCCCACAAACCAGAATGGATATTCATCAAGACAGAGCTATAGCGTGGAAATTCCAGCAAGGCAGCACCCATCTGATGGGACTCACCTGTGTCTGTAGAATGTGCCTTTAATAAAGCATTGGTTTGAGAAGAGGAATAGGTAAACACATCTTAAAGGAACTCTTGGTCTCCTCACTGTGTTTCTCCCTAGGTTAATGAATTATCTGTAAATGACTATGAATACTGCACTGTTTGCAACTGTCATGTTGTTTATCATGTAGCAAAAGACTAAATGTGCATCAAGAGGGGGCCGAAACGCAAAGGACTAGAACAGTGGGATTGTGTCTGGGCTGCTGGGTCGGTCTTGGGCCTTGATCAAGGCTCTCAGAGCTGATGGGAAAGTACCCAAAGGAGTGACTGAACAGACAGAATGAGTTTTTACTCTAGTGGCAAAAGGAAATATAAAATTCAAATACCTCAACATTTTTCTATATACTCATGCACAGAAAACCACTCTAACACAACGAATTCACTTGTTTGTAGTGGCACGTGTCACGTTATTTAACATCTTCACTGCAGCTGAATTAATCTTTAGCTACAGAAATCCCTGTACCTTATTCTAGGATACAGATTCAAATCACACCGTAGTTTACTGCCTGTCTTATTTTGATGGACCTGTTGTTGGGGGCTCTTTTTTAAATGTACCTTCTGATTGACGTGGCTTGGGTCAGAACCTGAGATTCACTTATTTCCCACAACTCCCACTTGTTATCTACTGCCGCTGGTCCCGAAACCAAGATTTGAATTTCCAGGCTTCATATAACTACAGACTATTTGCTTCAATAGGAATAAAAAGGCGAAGTGAGAAGTGTGTGTACTTCCTGCACAGAATAAATAGTACATGTCTATTCTGTACGTCTTGGTTCATAAATATATATATATGGCCTTTAAATAATCATTTTATGCATCTCCTCACTATTACTTTGCATCCTATTTGACAATTTCAACAAAAAGATCCACTCTGTCCTATATTGTCTAGACAAACAAACAAACACAAATATCTGTATTGTGGGTAAAATACTTAGTATTGTCTTTGGCTGAATCTTGTAAGATAATATCAATGGCATTTTTAATGATTTAATATCTAAAAATACTACCATATGTGACAGCATTCTATAACCATATATGTTTTAACCTACTTAAGAAAAATACAAGACTGAGAATTCTTCCGGGCCTCTGTTTAAAATGTGAAAACAGTATATATCAGACCTCAGAGTCAGAGAATTTTCTTGCAGCAGTGCTCTTAATCTGACTAGCAATTGCCAGGGCTTTTCCTGGAATCATGAATCGCAAATGACTCGGTGAACTGGATCTAAAAAGGAGCTATGTGTGTGACCTGGATTTATTTGGTAATCCAAAGGGAACTGTACCTCTGAGATATTTTTCTTTAATGACTATTGCAGATTGAAACCCGGTTCTGACTTGGAAGGCAGTGTCTGTTGCTGCCATTCCTCAACGTGTGCTCTTGACTGTAACGTGCTCACACTTTCCTTCTGCAAGGAATTCTGCCAAGTCAAATGGTTTATGAAAGAGCTCATGGTTTTGTGGCCAATCGCATAATTCTAAATTACATTAGATGTTCATTGCAGTTTGAACTTCTATCAATGAAAAGGTAGCTTATGAAGAAAACCAGGAATTTTTTCATATAATTAGGTAGGGTGGCAAATAAGTCTTATTAATTAATAGTCATTTCATCAAATTTAAATTTAAATGGTTATATTGACATAACAATAAAAATATTTAAATTTCTACCCTTTATTAGGTTGAAAGTAATTTATAATTGGCAATATCTGATGAAATATTTAATCCAAAATCAGTATTGAGATGTACTCTGACTTGGTACCCGTAGGTTTCACATTTGTGAACTTAAAAACTATTAATTCTATTACAAGATAATGTTCATAAAGTAAGTACACCAGCTCCAAAATCCTCTAATCAGATATATCATAGCACTCCTTTTGATGTGATGAACAAAATCTGAGAGAAAGTAAGGAAAAGTCAGTTTATATGTTCATACTTAACATTGGGCTCCTTTATGTGTTTTTGCAAGTTGTGTTATCTCTGAATCACCTATAACTATAACTAATGTAGATAAAGGTTAAATAGTTAATATTTCTCCCCACCAACCCAATTTTAAAATATATGTATAATTTTATGTACCAAATGTTTGGACAGATTGTCAGATCGATAGATGTTACATGTTTCATATGGTTAAATTTAACATGTTTCATGAAAACAAATTTCTAACAAACATACATGTTCATTTACTCCCCATTGTTTAAATATATGCATACATTATATATTGGATACTGGTGTAAGCCAAAATGTCATAATCCCTACTTGTAGCTCAGCATGGTGTAAACTCAAGTTCATGCCCATTGACCCATTTTAGTTTACTAAACGTTTTGTGTATTAGAGTGCTGCTACTAATCTAACGTTTATTTAAATTCCATTAAACATACACATTGCCAAAATTTTAAGATAACTGTAAACATCCAGAGAGCAGAACTGTCACCCTTCTAGTGGCTCGGAATTTGCCTACCATTTCTAATAGCAACGTCCAGTCTCCAGCCTTACCCTGTGCCTTAGCCAAGGTTGCTTCTGCTCTCATAAAACATCATAACATCCAGAAGAAAGGTTTAATTCGGTTGTAATTCAGTCAAGGCATGAATTGAAAGCAAGACCGTGTAAATGGGAACGGAAGCAGAGGCCATGCAGGTGTGCCGCTTGCTGGTTTTCTCCTCCTGGCTTGCTCAACCTGCTTTCCTTTACCACCAAGAACTGCCTACCAGGGTGCTACCATGCACAGTAGGCTGAGCCCTCTCATGTCCATAAGAAATCAAGATAATATCCTACAGACTTGTATGCAGACAGCTTTTTATACAGACATCTTTTTTAATTGAGGGTCCCACTTCCCAAATGACTCTAGCTATTTCAAGCTGGCATAAAACTGGACAGCAACAGCACACCCCATATTGACTGAATGAGTTTTCTGTCTTTTTATTTTAAATGAGTGTGGAAAAATCTAAGGTTGATTTTGATGTTATATCTTGACATTAGATGCAATACACATCCCTTTGAACACATAATATATATATGTATATATATATATATATATATATATACACACATACACACACACACACACACACACACACCACGCTTTGGGAAGTGGTCTGCCAAATCAAAAGAAATGATCAGATATTTCTTATTTCATTCAAGTGAGCTTTTATCATGATGTATTTAGCTCGCAGGTGGCTCTCCAGTCTTTTGAAAAGTATAACATTTCAAACCATTAAAGGTATTGTCGCATGAATGCTGTGAATCAAAGGTATATGTTCATTGTGCAGTTAGTATTTTTAAGTATCAATATCTTTGTAGATTTTCTCATGGAATGTGCTCTCCTGAAATCACGTTCTTTAACCGCTCTCTATGCCGTAGGTCCTCCTATTTCAAGATCAGAATTATGGTCTTCACTATGAATATACTGTTCCATCAGAACCACTTCCTGACAATCAGAGCTCTAAGGAGCCAGAACCCCTCTTCCTGTGGACACACGCAGGCTGGGAGGATTGCAATGCCACATGTGGAGGAGGTGAAGAAATTTTAACCTTCTTTCTTTTCAAAACTTCAGTTGTTATCTGATTAATCACTGATAGTTACAATAGATGTAAAATCTCTTATTTACGGTTCTAGATTCCAGAAGGGTTTGTAAACTACATCCGTTATAATGTGTGAACAACCTGAACATCCAAACTATTTCATGGGGGAAAAACTTAATTAAACTGAAAAGGCTACTGACCATTGTTCCATTTTACCCCATTAGACTGGTTGTTGTATGTATTCCATAGGAAGATTTGTGTTTGTTACAGCAAACCAGGTTCCAGAGATACCATTCAGGCTGTGATGTACAGTTTATTACTACCACCATCTGATAAATACTTTCAGCAAAGAAGCTGGATACAAAATTAAATCACAAGAATAAATAGTTTTTCTATATACAAATGAAAAATGGCCCAAGGAAGAAATCAGGGAAACAACACCTTTCACAACATGCTTAATATAGAATATCTTGGGGTAACTCTAACCAAGCAAGTGAAAGCCCTGTGTTATAAGAACTTTAAAACTTTGAAGAAAGAAATTAAGCAGGATATCAGAATATGGAAAGATCTCCAATGCTCGTAGACTGATAGGGTTAATATAGTAAAAATGTCTATACTACCAAAAACAACCTATAGATTCAATGCGATCTCCATAAAAATTCCAACACAGGTTACCACAGATCTTGAAAGGACAATTTTCAGCTTCATATGGAAACATACACACACACACACACACACACACACACACACACACACACTAACTTAAACCATCTTGAATAATAAAAGAACTTTTTGAGCTATCATTATACCTGGCTTTAAATTGTACTACAGAATTATAGTCATAGAGACAGCATAGTATTGGTACAAAAAATTAAAAATATTAAATTTTATCAATTTTAATGTATATCAGCCCATAAAACTGACAGGCATGTACTGAATGAATGAGTGTTTTGACAGACTCATATATTGAGTTTGTTTTTAATTTGTTTGTGCCCTACAGATGTGCATGCAAAGTAAACAATTCAATTCCTTCATTTCCTGAGCTTACTAATTATAAAGTAATACACTATTACCCATGAATATAGAAGCACCCAAAAATTGGGGCCAGTGTTTTCTATTTCTATGTTAGATATTAAGAGGCGAAGGAACAAGAGTTACTCCAGCATAAAACATGAGTGTGGGAAATCTCTCAATTTGACCATTCTCTGAGGAGCGCCTGCGTCCTAGATTTTGTGTGTATCCTACTCCAATGCTTAATTCCATGTATTAACAGTTGACACAGCTCCATGCAGCAGATGCCTTTGAGGGATAAAAGAGAATCTTCAGTGTGTAGAATTATTATACCTATGTAGGGAGCAGGATATTAAATGGTTTGTGCCAGGAACTGAAACATCTGTTTTCTGGGTTAAAAACAACAAACAAAGAAACAAACAACTGTCTACACTCATAGCCTAAATGTTCCTAAAGAAGTGAGGAAGGCACCAGAAGAAACCGGCATAGCTGTCGGGAGAGCACATGGGATAGAAGAAGCAGAAAATAGATGCCCAGATAAGCAAAGCTGCATGAAATTATGCCAAGGTCAAAAATAAGACAAGCAATGAGGAGAATAAACAGGAGAGGTGAGAGGCAGGGAGCAGGTGCACTGTAAACCAGATTTTCAGAAAAGCCCTCCACAGAAGTGATACTGAATTGAGTTCTTAAGGCAGAACAGCAGCTGTAGCTGTAATATGGAAGGGAAGCAAGGGTAGAGCTGATAGGCAGAGAGTGACAGGGTGCCTCCTCTGCCCTCCTTCTGTGGGTGATAAGAAATCCAAAGGAAGGGTGGGAAAGCCATGACCGAGCATCCTCAGGTGTGAAAGCATCTTTCTGATCCTCAGCTGAAAGTGAACTAGATAGAGAAAAAGGGTAGGTGGTGCACTGAAGCAACAGAGGGACCAGGCTTATGAGACCTCTTGGAAGCCGTAGAGGAGAAGTGATGAGCTAGATGTGAAGCTATAAGACTTTGGGGGTGGGGCTGAGCTGATGTCTCCAAATGGCAGAACGAAGTCACCATTAGCTTACAAAGGGAAGTCTGAAATGTCGGGGTTAGGAGGACAGATAGCAGCTGCTGAAGGTGGAGAGGCATTTCCTTAGTGGTGCAGCCACCAGTGAGATAAGCGCGCTTCAGTAGCTGACCCCACACAAAAGCGTCCTAACAGTGGAAAGGGGACTAGTTAGAAAGAGGAACGGGGTTCGTGAGAGTGAGAGGGGCAAAAAGGTAGTGGTGAAATGGGAACGAATATGATCAAAATACATTGCATTCATGTTTAAAAACGCAAAAGCTAAAATATGAAAAAGAGAAAGTGTAATAGCTAAAGACAGGACCTCTTAACTCAATAAGTATTGATAAAAGAAGAGAGAAGCAAGTGTGGCAGTAGCTAGAAGGGATTAAAGTCTAAGGGCTTTGCATTTGTTGGTTCCAATAACAGGCATTGCACATCGTGTGTCAATGTGCATTTTCTAAAGGAGGACATCAGGCTAGAGAGTGATAAATTGCTGGGATAATACCCAGCTGGAGTGGGAAAGACCGGAATGAGTAAGTTGACTTGACAAAAACCATGGACAGCCTGTCACTAGTCACAGGAAAACAAGCCGTTTGGGGGCACATGTAGTTCCTCTTCAGCTGTGGTCATTCTCTCCACAAAGGCCACTTTGCAGAGAGTGAGGGTGCCAAGGTCCATAGAGGAGCTTTGCAGAGAGAAATATGAAGTGACCACTTAGAAAAAGGCAAGAAGACTGGAGTTGTTACACGTTAGCTGGATGGGTATCTTTAGGTTAGATGACAGACCATGGGTCAGCAATGAGCAGTTCTTCAAGGCCTGCTCTTGGGCATATTTCATAGCGTCCAGCATCTTATAGCAACTGGTTACCAGCAGGAAGTAAGAACAGCAGCAGCTGGTGCTCTCATGCAGGCCTTTGGGTGACAGTGGTGGCACTTCTTAACTCCTCTCGGGTGGTGGCTTGAAGGAGACGTTATCCATAAGTCACCCAAATGCCTGCATTTGGATACACTGCCCCCAGTTCTGAAGTCTCAAACACTACATGCCTTCCCAGTTAGCTCTCTCTACCTCCTGCTTGCAGCTCAGGAAGTCAGCTCTCAGCTGCTGCTCCACTGTCTTGCACTCTAACCCTCTGACACCATAAGCTCTCAATAAATTCTCTTATAAGTTGCCTTGGTCACACTGTCTTCTCACAGCAACAGAAGAGTAACTGATGCAAATAGTAAGTGCCAGTTCCTCCATCAAGGCCAGTGGCCAGTGGTACAGCATGTGAGCCTTGGCTATAGACATTTTCTCTAAATACTTAGCAGTTCCCTGGAACCCTTTTAGAGAACAGGGCTTGCGGCTTCTCTTCTGTGGCTTCTTACCACCCTTCAACCTCCTTTACGCATCTCCATGACTCTTGCTGTGGCTGCTCTCTTAAACTCTCCAACTCCTTCTTGTTATAGTTGCTGAGCTGCCAGGTAGAAGACAAATACTCCAGGCCCTTCCTTGTTCCTGCAATTGCTGCTGCTATTGGCCAACAGTCTTTTTTTCTTTTTCTTTTTGGTTTTTCTTGAGACAGGATTTCTCTGTGTAGACCTGACTGTCCTGGACTCACTTTGTAGACCATGCTGGCGTCAAACTCACAGAGACCCGCCTGCCTCTGCCTCCCAAGTGCTGGGATTAAATGCGTGCGCCACCATGCCAGGTCTGGCCAACAGTCTTAAGACCTCTATTGCAGCTGTCAGTACATCTGCCTAGTCTGCTGCTTTTGCATCTTGACCTTTTAGCTGCCTATCTGTCCTTGCTGATTCTTTCTTGACCTTTTCTACTAGAAGTGGGCCAGACCTAACCATTCAAGAGAATCTTTGTATTAGGACTACAGTAACAATACCACAGGGGCCTCATTAGAGGGTGTGTCTCAGCCAACTGCAGGGTAGGGTGGTGTGGAGCTGACCAAATCTGTGTGCAGAGAATAGGTGTTCTCATAACCACGGCAGACACTCACGCCAATGAGGATTTGTGTTTGCTCCAATCATGACCTTGTCCTTTCAGTGTCAGTAATAGCAGTCCCTCCACTAAGCCATTAGGGAAAGTGTCCCCTTCTAATGTAGAGAAATGGCTCAGGTGCCCTTGAGTTTTCTAAGTGTGGTGCTATCAAAAAGTCAGTAGAAAGTGTTTGAAACAGTCCAGGCTGAACTTTGCATTTAGGAGAGTAGAACAGTTAAGGTCATTGTGTTTCTGTAAGGTCTTCATAGCATGTTCAAAACATCTGTGCTGGCAGAAGGGTAGTCTGGATGCCAGTTGGAGGACTAAAATTCTTCACAGACATGGAAGGAAGAGTGAGCAGCTTCCATAATATTAAGGGCTCAAATTTCCCTGTCGGCCAGTGTCTTTGCTCATTTACAGGAACATGAGAATCAAAGGGTTACTTACAATAGGAACTTAAATTATCATCAACACTGAGTGATTTTAACCAAGTTTATTAGGGCTGTGGTGATGGTTAACATCTGTCCAGTGCCCCAGGGAGAGGCTGGTCCTTTCATCTGCTTCTGAATGGGGACTTGTGTTTTGGTCTGTGGTAGCGCTAATGGTCCAGTTGAATTTCAATGCCATGAACTTATCATGGCTTCAATGGTGTAGTACCTTCCAGCTGTGTGCAGTTTTCAAATCCTCTTATAGAGTAAAATTGGAAATTTTCAAGTGAGTATGATAAAATAAGAAAGGAGTAAATGATGGAGTGCGCCTGTATGTGCTGAGTTCAAAATGGGTGTATGAAGAGGAAATTAAGGCTGCATGGGTTTGAAGGACCCTGAAAAGCTGGTAGTGTCCACAGGTTGTAGGATCCATTTGGATTTTAGAAATTGTCGATCTCTGTGCACTAACGGGATGAGAACATAAGATCATAGGAAATAGAGCAGAGAATATGGAAGTTACCAACAGTGGCCAGTGGGATGTCAAAGGGAGACATTGTCACCATAAAAGGAAATACCAGGTTGTTGGGAAGAAAAGAGGACCATGAACTGAGAAAACAGTACTGGGGAAGCCATTCAGATATTATAATTTTAAATTTTCTGTAGGAGCAGTGTCAAAAACAGGTCAACAATAAGCTGGGATCCAGGATCCAAGAGCAAAAAAGAAAGGGAGTGACCCCGAGGCTGGCATTTGACTGACTGTAAGAGTGAAGCTGTGGTAATCTGAAGCTAGAGAGATTCAGGTGGAGAGGGGAGTTGCAGGTAAACAGGGTCTTGTTGAGAGTTCTAAATCCCATATTATCTAGATCCCAAAGTACTGTCTATGAACAATAAAATGTTCCTGTGTGTTGAGAGTTCTAAATCCCATATTATCTAGATCCCAAAGTACTGTCCCTGTGGATGAAGGCAGCAGAGAAAAACAAGGACAAGAAACAGTGTGTTAAGGGAGAGTAAAGCAGCAGAGCATCCAAGGATGCAGAGAACAAAGGGACAGGAGTATGCATGTGGGGCATGTGTATCTTGGCCACCTGGAGCCTCCACAACAAAAGCAAAGCAGGGCAGGCAATGGGGACTTTACATAATATAGTTACATAAATCAAGGATGTAGGTGAACTCCACCAAGTGCATTCAAATCACTATTGGAACTGAACTTCTAATCAGTCATCACTGCCCCAAGGAATTTTTCTTTCTCCCTTGGTGCCCATGTCACCATGCCGTCAGTTCCCTCATTCTCCTAGCCTGGCATCTGATAAACATCCAAGTCTGTACTCCTCTACCTTGCCCCTTCTTCACAGGGCCATCTTCATTAATGGGTTCTTCTTGCATCCAACAGACAAGAAAAGAAAAAAAGAAAAAGAAAAAGAAAAGAAAGCATCAATAGAAATAACTATCCCAAATGAAAATGTACAGTTGCAAATTCTCTTTAATATAACTCCAGTATTCAGTCATGTCTGTTCTCCACTGTCTAGCCACTATGCCATGGTGATGGGAGGCTATGAAATGGGGGATAATAATAGAATTAGTAATCCACCTCATCACCAAGAAATCAGTCATTAAAACCTTACAACACTTTAAAGGAAAGGACTTACCCACTGCAATATGTTCATTTTTCTTTTCTCTGAAGTCATGGTCTGATAAAAGATGCATCAAACTTAGTTAAATACAATGTGCAATTCTTCAGTTTGGAAAGCAAATTGTTTAAGGTTAATAATCACTGATGTGGGTCTTAGGGAGTACTTTATCAATGTCTAAACATCAAGCAGTGGAGATTAATTACAGAGACTCTGAGTTCCTGAGTCAGTGGGAGTATGAAGTATTCCTCAACGTGACTTAATAGTCTGGGTGTGGGAAGTTGGAACAAATAGAGGATAATGACCTCCCAGTGTCACGTGTCCACATCGAGGTGCTCAGGATTAGACTCTAGGACATCTAAAGAAAGGTTTTCTTCTCCTTATACTGCTTCCAAGTATAGTTTGACGTCTTCACATAGCTCTTCCTGGTATAAAACTGGCCTCTATTGGCCATTCATGACTTCTGTCAAGAGGGATGCTTGAATGTACACAGTTAGATTAAAAACCTTAGCCTTTCTTATTCTCATTTCCCCTAGTTGCTTTTATAAAATGTCCCCACTACAGGTAGTGCTTACAGGGTCTGGTTTTGTGCAAACTTTCTGTGGACGGGGCTCCACTGTTTAGGCAACAGTTTTCAATGATCTCAGTGTTAATAGGGCACGTTTGTTTCTATGCCAAAATATTTCTAGGCTTTTGGGTATTATTTGCCTTTCAGTTCATAAAGTATATGGACATGAGTTCAAGAGTGGCACCATCCATAACTTTGCACTGTTGACTTTATTGCCAGAAAAAGCTTTTGTCATCTTTCAGCATATTTATGGATTAAATGCAAGTGGGTTCAAAGCACGGAACATTAGAAACAGATTCACAGGAGGTTCTTTTAACAGAAAGAGGAGGAATAATAGCATCTTTGGGAGAGGAGGGAGAACAAGTACCATCACTGGGCAGCATCACATTTCAGTGTTTGAAGGATTTCTCTCCTCATTGTGTGGTATAGAATTAAACACTCGGGAATAAGTGGAGAAAAGAAATTAAAATGTGTTATGCAGCAAAAATTTTATTATAGTTATCTTAAACTACATTTTAACATTATATAACATCAAGTTTATTAATATCAGTTATTTAAAAAATACAAAGACTTAAGAGAAATTCTTAAGGAATTCTATAAGTTAAAATTACTCCTAGAAAACATTTCCAACAATTTAACATTACATTTAGCACAGTGTATATGGTCGGGAGGGAGGAGAGACATAAACACGTGCTTGGTACACATTCACTGATAAAAGCATTTTCATCCTGGACTTTAAAAATACTAAGTTACAGCTGGGCATGATGGCTCGCACCTTTAATCCCAGCACTCAAGGAGGCAGAGGCAGGCAGAGCTCTGTAAGTTCAAGGCCAGCCTGATCTACAAAGCAAGTCTACAACAGCCAGGACTACACAGAGAAACCCTGTCTCAAAAAAAAATCAAACAAAGAATAAAACAACAACAAAAGACGAAGTTACAGGTATTATGGAAGGAGGGAGTAGAAAGTGGGGGACCTTGGCTGTGAAGGAAGGAAGGAGTAGAAAGAGCGGGACCTTGGCTACGAAGGAAGGAAGGAGTAGAAAGTGGGGGACCTTGGCTGTGAAAGAAGGAAGGACACTAATGCAGAAGGAGAGGGAGAAAGGATACAGGAATGTCAGTAAGGATGTTTAAATGTCATTAGAAAACACTACTTTGTAATATATTAAATATAATAAATATAGTAATATAGTAAATATGTGCATGTAAATTACACAGACACAGGCACACACACACACACACACACACACACGATAAAAATCCAAGCGCCAGACATAGGGAATTGTTGGTCCAGGAGACCCCGCCCCAAACAATATATACTATTGCCTTTGGTTGCTTCCCAGAACTTGAATGTAAACCTCTATTGCTGAAGACACCATACACTTAGACAACAAGGCTTTGAGGAAACAACCTGTAATTGATCTGGAAGACTCATTTTGGGGACTTTTATAATATCAGAAGGTGTTAGGCAGCTGCCATGGGTGAAATGTAATTTGGTAGTTCTACCTAGTAGTTTTAAAGCCTAGAAATCATAATAATGGGTCACATGCCAAGATCCCCCCAGTGAGGCAATGTGACACATTCATCTTAGTGATATTCATCCAACAGGAGACTCGTTGAATGAAGCCCCTGCTCAATGGAAAGGAGTTGGTTCCTGTTACTGTCACTGTAGCCAAATACCCCTGACTGGAGAAGTCATAGACCTTAGAGAGAACCTATCACTGCCAATTACCTAAGCAAATATGATTTCTAGCTGCATTCGAAATATTTGTTCATATGCCTAAGGAAAAAGAGAACACATTTAGAGAGGAGGACCATTACAGAGATGTACAACTAGAGAAACTGCCAAGAGTAGGTGAGGCACTTTGAGTGAGCTGTAACCCTCACAGGCTCACATATTCGTACACTGGGTTTCCGGTTCCTGGAACTGCCCAGGGATATTATGGAACCTTTTAAGAGATGGAACCTTGCTGGAGGAAGTGTGTAATTAGAGGTAGGATTTGAGAGTCTATGGCCTTGCTTCACTTGTAGTTCACACTCTGCTTTGTATTTGTGATGGAAGATGTGATGCCTTAGTTTCCTGCGCCTGCTGCTTGCTGGCCCACCTCCCCACCCGTGAAGTACTGATTTCCTTCTGGAGCTGCAGGCCAAAACACGTTCACCGTAAGGTGGTTCCGGTCTGAGTATTTTATTACAGCATGAAGTAACTGACGCAGGAGGTCACTGTGGGACAGTCAGCCTTACTTGAACCGTCTTTAGTGCAGTTCCACACCCAAGGCTCGGAGAACACCCTGGAAGAGGTGGAAAGAGTTGTTAAGAGTTGGAGAACCAGGATGTCAGCTGTGTGGTTGTGTCTGGCGGACACAACACAGCAGCTGCTTCCTTGAGGTCTCGACACTGTCGTTACCTAGCCAAGATTTGTGTAATGACAACGCTAGCAGGTATCACACTGTAGATGGGAGAAGCTTCATAATAGCTCACCAATGGATAAAGAGCTACAGGCAACCACTGGGGTATCAGAAAGGGACACTCAGTTTTCTCCAGGGGCAAGCCCTCTAATAGGCTATTCAATCTAAGAGATATATGTTTGTGTATGTGTGTGTATACACATATGTGTGTTGCATACAAACACGTATGTATGTATGCATGTATGTAACAATATTAACTTAGGAGAGACTGAATTTGAGAAGTGAGAAAGAACATGGGAGAAGTTTGGGGGGGAAGGGGTAGAAATGATGTAAATACAGAACTCATGGATAAAACCCTAGAAAATTAAATAAAACTATTTTATAGACATTGATACCAGTCCTCCTGTTTTTCCTTTTTTATATTTGTTTTTATTTTACATGTGTAGGTATTCTGCCTACTCATCTGTCTTTGCACCAGATATAGGCCTGGCACCCAGAGAGGCCAGAAGAGGGCATTAGATCCTCTAAAACTGGAATTACAGATGGTTGTGAGCTGCCATGTGGCTGCTGGGTATCAAACCCTCAGCCATGTACAAGAACAGTCCATGCTTTTAACCTCTGAGCCATCTCTCTAGCCTACCATACTGTCATTTTTAAGTAGCTAAAAATGTACCTGTGAAATACAGGTTTTATTTGCTTTAGAGTTGTGAAACATCAAAAGAATATGTGGACAAATGTCTTATATTTATTTTGACCAATCAGTTCATTACAAAGTTTTATTTTATCTAAAAGACCCATTTTGAGCAACCAGTCCAACAGAGGCATCAAGACCATGTCCTCTGCAATGCTTGAAGGGTCTGTGCAGAAGCAGCACTGCCCGCAGCCCCTCAGGCTTGACTGTAGTGGATGGAAGGAAGAAAGAGACTTTTGAATGGACATGAAAGACCCTTAAAAAAAAAAAAAGAATGAAGAGTTATCAAAATGCCTTTGAATCTTAAAAAGACACAGTGTGAGGAAAACAGTAAGTCAAGAGGGAAGGAAAGGGTGTAAGAGGCAGAACCAGCCACATTCTTCCCTTCAGACACCGCCATCTCATCCTCACATACAGCAGCTGCTGCTCTCCGAATCTGACTCCAGGTAGTAAGGAGGTAACCAAGCCTTCAGCTTCAAACTTGACTGGAGCTTTGTAAATGCCTTAGAATATATTTGACCAAAAAGTAATGTTTAATGCATATCATTGTCTTGATTTTCAGTTTTGAAATTTCTGTTGTATGTTGGTTCCAAGACATATGTCATTAACCAAAAGAACTGCACTAAAATGTAAATGCCATTTTTCTTGTAGCATTTTCTTCTTTCTTCTTTGTTTTCTACTAATATAATAGGGACATCTTTGTATTGTCATAAGCTCTTTACAATATTGATTTTTAATATCAACATGATAATTCATGAAGTGGCTTGGCCATAAATTGCTATTCCAGTAATTTGGTCCTTTTGTACGCAAATGACATTTTCATTGTCTAATGAATCAAAAAATCAAGATGCCCCTTTGATTTCAAGATTTATTGGTGATCACATAAACCAATAAATTAAATATGTTATTAAATCTCTTACACAGATAGTATATACAAGAACTTTACTGAGAAAAAGAAATTAGAACACATTTGCTAGACTTTTAAAACTGATACTTATATTATTATCAATGCAGTTTATATGCAGCTCTATGAAAAATTAACATAAGATATAAATAGTTTTCTACGGTTAACAGTTTTTATTATAATAAGCTCAGTGTTTTTTTTTTATCAAATAAAAGCAACAGTCATTACTAGAATTCTTAGGGCTTTCGTTAGGAGCACTAAGAATGAAGCATACTTCCTGTAGTTTGCTTTAGAGGACTGGTAATATACACACTAGCAGTGAAATCTATACGTGTACTTGTACCTGTGTGTGTGCTTTTGGGAATTCTCATCATGGAGAACAGTCTCAGAATATTCTATACATATGGAATATTCAACCACTTAATGCTGAAGGATATATGTTTGATCAATATCTTGTTAACTACCAGCATCGCTTGGTAACACAGCGACTGCCATTTAACTTTGAAGGAAAAATTCTTTTCTTTTCTTTTTTATTATTTAATTAATTTATTCAGATTACAACTAGTTATCTCATCACTGTATCCTCCCGTTCCTCCCTTCCTCCCGCTTTCACCTGATTCCCCTCCCTTACCCCTAGTGAAGGAAAATTTCTTAAGCCTAGAGATCACTTTGTTATGTAGCTTTTAAATACAACCATAGCCATTGGTATAACCTAACATTGGTTTAAGCTATATGAAAACGCCCATTTCGCAGAAGCCTGTGATGACATTGCGTTGTGTGTCCATCTGCTCTTTGCAGGAGAGAGGAAGACAACAGTGTCCTGCACAAAAATCATGAGCAAGAATATCAGCATTGTGGACAACAAGAAATGCAAGTATTTAACTAAGCCGGAGCCGCAGATTCGGAAGTGCAATGAGCAGCCTTGTCAAACAAGGTAACGGTACCCCAACGGTCACTGCGCGGCTTGGCTTTAGAACTAACTCAGGGTATTATTAAATCACGTTTATCTTCCCCCCACCCCCGCCGCCCCAGAACATTACAAAGCAAATCATACCCAAGTGTGAACATTTGAATAAGCAATATCTGAGAGAGTAGGGTTAAAATGTGTGTGCAACTTCTTCAGAGTGTGAAGACCGTCTCCGTAAATAAGAGAGAGTGGTTGCATCTTAAATTTAAGAAGGAGCTATAAGTCACCTCTTCAGATTTAGGTCAGCATAGCTGTTTGCCTCAGAATTCTCTGAGATGTGGAACATTGACAGGAGGAAGTAGAGCAGGGCCGACCCAACCTCAGATAGACAGTGGGAGACACTGTGGTCCTTGTGGCCGTGGCAGCCAGGTCCCTCATTCCTTCTCCAAAAACTCTCAGTTCACACTGCCAACTTCCTCATACCTGGTGCCCAGATATCTAGGCTGGGCTGTGGTTTCCTCAGTGAATACCAGGCGACAAGACACTGAAGGCACATGAACAGGGAGCAGCATAGCAGTGCTGGCAGCCACAAGTGTAGAAGAAAAAAAGAGCCCCGCCTTAGGACACAGACATAGAAGCAGATACGAGTGTGCAGACCTGGGTATAATTTTGCCATATGGGTACTTGGCGTGGCTTCCACGTTGGGGCCTGAAAATCCGCGTGCTTTCTCATAAAAAAGGAATGGTGTATTTAGGTGAGACAGCCCGATGTCGCAAACCCTGCCGTGTTTGGAGATGGTCTGATAACAAGAGAATGAGGGTGCACTCATTTTTCTGGTGTGGCGAAAGATTGCTTTACTTTACCTGACACTCGGGATTGTCGAGATGCCTGCATGCATGAGGCGACACTTGGGATTGCCGTCATGCCTACTTGCATGAGCCTGAATTGAAAGTTCTCAGAAAGGCAGAGGATTGACCCCTGCCCCCTTCATAACGGCTTTTGCAAGTGGAACCAAGGAGAATTTGTGCACCCTAAGACTCAAAATGCACAGTTTTGTCACCCTGTACAGTTAATCTTCCCCACTACTTCCTACCACAAAAGGGAAGCACGGGGTGGGATGGGGGTTGGGGGTGGGGAGGGGGGATGGGGGGGCGGAGGAACGAAACTGCCAGTTAAGCTGATTTCACTTTTATACTTGGATCCCTTTGGAAGTCAGTGTTGCCTAGGTAAATGTTCACTTCTGGATCTCATCTTCTTCAGCTCCTGTATATGCTGAAGTCTCCCTGTTCCTATTGTGTTGCAGAACAAAATTACTAAGCACTCTGGAGTGAGTTCCTCCCACGCTGTGAGAACTGAGAATGTTTAGGGCATCTTCTCTTCCTTTACAGCGTTGAGGTTTCAAGCGTGATTTTGCTATGGAGTCAGTGATCTTGTGTTAAACTGAAGTTTGATTCTTTATTTTTCCCCTTCTCCACTGGCAGACCTAAGCTCCACACGGGTATATGCTTCTGAAAGAATAGAGGGAGGATTTCGAAAAGAGTTTGCAGAGGAAAACACATTAGTATGCATCCTATAGTGAATATAGAATCATCATCATCCTCGTCATCATCAGTACTATTATTATTATTTAGTTTTTTTGAAACAGGGTTTCTCTGTGTAGAGTTGGCTGTCCTGGAACTTGCTCTATACACCAGATTGGCATCGAACTCAAAGTCCTGCCTCCCTCTGTCTCCTGAGCACTGGGATATGTCACTACGCCCATTAATTTGTTTGTGTAAATTTTATAAATGCTAATTTATTTTACAGAATACTCTTTTTTTATTAATTTATTCTTGTTACATCTCAATGTTTATCCCATCCCTTGTATCCTCCCATTCCTCCCCCCCCCCCCATTTTCCCATTATTCCCCTCCCCTATGACTGTTCCTGAGGGGGATTACCTCCCCCTATATATTCTCATAGGGTATCAAGTCTCTTCTTGGCTACCTGCTGTCCTTCCTCTGAGTGCCACCAGGTCTCCCCCTCCAGGGGACATGGTCAAATGTGAGGCACCATAGTACGTGAGAAAGTCATATCATACTCTCCACTCAACTGTGGAGAATATGCTAACCATTGGCTAGATCTGGGAAGGGGTTTAAAGTTTACCTCCTGTATTGTCCTTGGCTGGTGCCTTAGTTTGAGCGGGACCCCTGGGCCCAAATCTGCCTATCATATTGTTCTACTTGTAGATTTCTAGGACCCTCTGTATCCTTTTATTTTGCTATTCTCCCATGCGTCTCTCATTTAGAGTCCCAATAGGATGTCCTCCCCTCTGTCCCAGTTTCCTGGTAAGTGAAGGCTTTCGTGCAACATGCCCCTTGGGCTAGTATGCAGATATAAGTGAGTATATACCATTTGATTCTTTCTGCTTCTGGGTTAACTCACTCATTATGATCATTTCTAGCTCAATCCATTTATCCACAAATTTTACAGAATACTCTTAACAATAAAACACAATGCATTGTACATACTGCTGGTTGAATGCACTAGTTTTTGCTGCTACATCTGGGATCTTGAATGGGCTTACATTTTTAGAACTGGAACATTCTGCTCGCTTCCTGACTTGCTCTATGAAGGAGTGAAGTGTGTGTGCTACTCAGCCCGTGTTTATTGAATAATGCAGTCAATCACCTTGGAGGAAGACGCTTGAGGAAGATTTTTAAATGAATCGTTTTACAATGCAAACCCAAATTTGAGTGAGAAATTTTTGCAGTAGATTAGAAGTGGGTTTTGTTAGAGAATATTAGCGTCCTTCCAATGGGAAAGAGAGGCAGTGTCTTCAGACAGGAAGCAACGTCAGTGAGGAAAGCAGGGGGAGGGAATGTGGGCAACTATTAAGGAAAATCACAGGAAATCTTTTTAAGATCCACTCACAGGGTACATCCCTCTTTATCCTCTGCTTCTTCTTTGTCTCCCCAGAAAACATTCTAGTTTCATTCCCATTGTGGGTCGCAAGCATCTTAAGAGGGCAATGAGATGTCTTGGCGGATGAAGATGCTCACCACCAAGTCTGAGTACCTGAGTTCAATTCCCAGGTCTCCACAGTGGAAAGAGAAACATCAACTTCCATGAGTTGTCCTTTCACCTGCACATGTGTGATATGGGAAACAAGTATTTATGCCTTTACATACACACACACACACACACACACACACACACACACACACAGTCGCACTCACATATACAAAGTAGATAAGTAAAAGTGAAGAAGACAGAAAGCAAGTTAAGGGACAAAGCTTATTTGCTTCAGAAGTTGAGGATACTGTCCATCTTAATGGGGAGGCCAGAACAGCAGGAACCTGGCATAGTTGGTCACATTGTGTTCCTAGTATGGAGTTAGAGTGATGGGTACTGGTGCTCAGCTCTCTGTCTCCTTTCTCTAAAGTCCAAGATCTCTGTTCCAGAAATGCAGCTGCCCACATTCAGTGTGCTTTTCCCATCTCAGTTAACCTCCTCTCTATAATCTGTCATAGGCATGCCAGGAGAGATCCTGCTACTCTGCTAACTCGTATAAACAATCCCATATATCTACTACAGAAGCATCACCGAATAGTCTGTGTTGTCTTATGTACAAATACAAAATAGACAGTAGAGAAAATACACATACAAGTAATCTTATATATATTGAGCAGGTTGTATTGGGATGCTTAGACATACATGTGTATATATAGACATATGTAACAATAGTTAATGAAATAAGAGGCTATGAATTTGAAAGACAGCAAAGAGCAGCACATGGAAGAGTTTGGAAGGGGATGTGATGTAATTGTATTATATCACTAAAGGAAATAACTAAAATGAATAAATAAACATTTCTGTGATGTCATACAGATCGTGTCATTACAAAGTATGTGAGCTCTAAAACACAGAGAATGTTTTTATCCTGTTAGAAAGCTTATGTTCTATATCTTTTGAGAAATTACTGAAGAGTAAATATCATTAATATCCATCATTATGTTGAATATGTGAGAATCAGGTTTATGCAAAACATTGAGGTTCCATGGCATCACATGGGATCTTTTCAGCTATATTTTTGGCTTCTAAAGGCTGAGGGAAAGGAACTAAGAAGAATTTAAGTTGTAATTGTTTCTAGAATATTTATAGGAAAAAAAGAAGAAACTAATCCAAGTTTGGCAGTTAACCATCATCCACTTTAGGAAAAACAAACTAAGGGACTCCAGTATAAGATAACAGAATGACACCTGCTCAATAAACCAACCAACAAGAGCCCTGGACAAGCTAGTCCTGGCTGCAAATGTTAGCATGATTTTCTTCTTCTTTTTTTCTCTCAGAAATAGACACACAAAAATTGCTAGAATGAAGCCATCTTTGCAGATGCAAACTGGACTATAAGAGAATACAATGCTTCAAAAATGTGGGTCATTGCCAGAAAGGCTTGGGCTTGATTTACTTTGATATAATAGTTAAGTCTCCCTGTAAAACAGGAACCTAAATTTCATTTCTAGAAATGTTAGTGAAAAGCTATTAGTGAAAAGTTAATTAAGCAAAAACAACTACTGGGATAAGATCTCTGCCACTGCACAATATATACATGTACAAAGAGGAAAAAGGGTGCATTCTTACACGAGCCAGGAGAACCTCTAACCAGGCAATCCTGTGAGTTGCCACAGCCAGGTGGCAGAACTGTGGACATGTCCCACTCTGTGAGTGGGAAGGAAGAGGCATGCTAAGAGGAAGCTGTCTGGAGCCTGGTCAGGATCCAGGCAGAGAAACCTGTATGAGGAAATGGCCTGAGGTGAAAGCTTAAACTATTCAGAGAGCAAGCTTAGTACATGGTTTGTTCTATGAACAAGTAGAAGATAAGATACTTGTATAGTTCAAAGATAAATTATTTTAAATATATGTCAATATATTATATATTGCACCATCCCCCTTTCTGCTGGCCTCCTCTGTCTGTGCAGTTATGCATAGTCAATGCAACCCAAAATGTTAAACGGGATATTCTTATTTATTTGTTTGTGTTTGTTTGGAGGGAGGGAGGGAGGAAGGGAAGGAGGGGAGGGAGGGAAGGGTGCCAAGGGACTCTTTTGGATGTCTGAAGGAGACTAGCAAGGCTTGGATATTTTCTTCTGTCATGTGGGTCCCCCTTGAGCTCCAATTGTTGCTTGGTTCAGCCATTTTAACTGGCTGAGTCATTTTACCAATCCTGGAATAACTATATAAAAGGATCTATATGTTTTAAATTTCATGCCTTTTGCGTAGTGCAATCAAATCTGACTCTGTCCACTCCATTGTGCCTGGGATGTGAACCACCCTTTGTGAATATATGAACCATCACATATTCATGCCATTAATAGTGTCCTTATAGTCACTATGGAACGAGCTGTCTCAGTTATCAGACCGACTGTCTGTTACTGTATTTATATTTTTGTGGCTCTGTGTCACAGTGCATTAGCTATTCCCATCACTTCGCCTCAACTCATTTCATCATGTAGGCATGTAGTGCTTCCACTTTGCAAGGATCTAGGTAAATACAGTAGAACAGGAAGGGAGCCTGCTTCTAACAGAGGAGCTGGTTCCATCCTAAAGTTAAATTTGGGCAGATGATCAAGCTAGTGTCATTGTGCTACGTCTCAAATAATTAGACATAACAGTAATATAAATACATATTACTACCCTGATCATTTTTAGAAATAAAAACTCTTCAACTGTAAAAATAACATGTGTGTGTTTTAGCTGAGTGATTAAACCAGTAAAATTTAAAACAAATTATTAAAGTCCAAAAGATAACAAAAATGAGATCATGTTAATAAGCCCATATGTCTGTGTTCACATCAGAGCTGGTCAGTGGCTAGGCTAAAGCATATAGAACTCTATCTAGAAGATATGTCTCCTAACTTATTGAATCTCTGTATGATTCATTTGCCTTTCTGTAAATAGTTGTGTTTCCTAATACATTTATAATGCCAAAAAAAAAGGACCAGTTCCAGAACATTCTACATCCATGGTTATCCTGTACAGAACATGTTGAATAGGCAAGTTAGTGTGTAGCACACTAGGAGTGGCTCCATATATACACTTTGAGCACTAAGAATGTAAAAGAGATAAGAATTATAGAACATTCAGGGAAATACACAAAGTGTAGTGTGTTCAAGGTAATTATAGTTTAAAGTTAATGTAAATTAATGTTCTGCTAACTCTAGAAGTTGTGGTAAGTGGGCATCTTTTATCTTTGCTTTACTTTCAGGTGGATGATGACAGAATGGACCACGTGTTCACGAACATGTGGGAAAGGAGTGCAAAGTCGACAAGTGGCCTGTACCCAGCAGCTGAACAATGGAACCCTAATCAGAGCCTGGGAGAGGGACTGCACAGGGCCAAAGCCCGCTACTGCCCAGCGCTGTGAGGGACAGGACTGCATGACAGTGTGGGAGGCAGGAGTGTGGTCTGAGGTGTGGCGCAGATCCTGTTTCTTTGCCCTTTTCCTTCTCTGACCCTTTGCTTCTATGAAATCTTGTGTCATGTTCCAAATTACTATACAAGACAATCGATATGTAGAGCTATTAATTTTGCTGATACAAAAGGAAAATAGCTAATTTTGAAAATATAAAAAAGAAAAGATAACGACATGACCCATAGATCATTTCATCTGTATTTTAGGCTTTTGATTTTTCTCATCTATACACTGTGAGTACTGCTGGCGAGGCACATGCTAAAGTTTGTGTTTGCCTCCTTAAATGTCTCTGACCATGTAAAAGGAAAAGAAAATTAACATTTAGCAATCATTTTATATGTGCAAGCAATGAGATTTTACTTCATGTTTGAAGTTTATGTATAAACATAACTGTAAGAAAATTACTGTTTTTTATGTGTGAGCAGTAGAAATTAGAGGAATTAATTTACTGAAAACCTCTACATAAGTAATAAAGCTAAAGTTTAGACCAGGGTGAGCTCATGATACCACACAGTCTTGCAAGTTTGTAATGAGCTCCTCACATGATGCATGTGCAAAGTCCACTCTCATGTAGGCATGCAGAAAGTTATTCATGTTTATAATTTCATCATATCATATAAGATATAAATTGATAGGCATGCTCTCTTAAATATCTGCCTTTTGAAAAGTAAGAGAAGTGCTAGAAACCGGGACTGAAATGCCTTACTCCATAGCCTGTACCAGCTCCAGTCAAGCCTTTACTATTATCTTCCAGTGCTCAGTAAAGTGCGGCAAAGGCGTGCGACATCGGACCGTGAGGTGCACTAACCCAAGAAAAAAGTGTGTCCTCTCCACCAGACCCAGGGAGGCTGAGGACTGTGAGGACTACTCAAAATGCTATGTGTGGCGCGTAGGTGACTGGTCTAAGGTGAGAATGATTTGCGTAGAGTTTTGGAGGTATCGAGAAAAAGGGGTGGACATCAAGGAGGCAGCGTGTTCCACGCCCAGCTTTACCTCATGTCCACTTCTCTGCTTTGATGATCTCTGAGGAATGATGTTAACGATTGCGATAAAATACATAAAGTGTCTAGCGTCATGGTTGGCTTTAAAAAAAGAAGCTGTAAAAATAGTGAACATTCTTTTATTGCTAACATGTCTGGCTAAGAGTTCATCCTCAGATTGTGTTTAGTAATATCTCTCTGACAGATAAAATACTGTCAATGCGTAAACCCAAGCTGCAATTAGAGGATGTAATTTCAAGCAGAACAACAAAGAAGGGACAAGACAGAGTTTGTCTTCCTTCGGTGTTTTGGGTTGTATACAGTAGAACTGGAATTTACCAGAATTCCTTCCCTTTTTTGGTAAAAACAAGATTGGAACACAGGCATTAGCAGAAGGGTAGAGAAATGCACAAGGAAAAGGTGTGTCGTAGAGGGGCACCAGGTTGTCAAGAGAGGCACCAGGATCACAGTTGTTGAAGTTAATTCAGATGGACAGATCTCGTTTGCGAGGTGGGCAGCTTTATCTTGTGGTAACATTAAACTCTGCTAAAAGATTACATATGTGGAGACTCATGTAGGATTAGGCTCGGATATGATATATTCCCTTTATGGACTATCAGTGAGCTCTATGTTTTAAGATAAACCTTGTACTGGATTCCCCAAATGTAACAGCTCCACATCAGCTATAGCGTTGTGTTCACTACAGAGCATCTAGTGCTATGGCCTACATGAAATATAAATCTCCTCACCTGGGCTTCATAAACAGAAAGAAAGGGCCGCTACAGCACAGGATGAACCATGGTAGCTTTCCACAAAATAAGCTGAAGAATATTCTGCAAGAACTATTTCATCTCCCTCAGTGTTCCTCATTCCAGATAGTTAAAGTCTAATCTCTCTTCTTATGTATATGGATATATTGCATGGAAGTTGATGAAAAGGTTGGAGGCTTAGGTGGTGTGTGTGTGTTTGCACAGCTGTGTGTTCATGGCTTTCTTCTCGGATTATAATTTGCACACCAGGACTGCATTTTAGTCTTTAGGAAATTTAATGTTTTTCCACTATTTTCAACATTCAGATTTCACTTTAGGACTCAGAAGCATTTATAAACAAACCTTGACCCTGACCCATAAGGTGTTGTTTAACTGCTTCACATTTCAGTGTGAATGACTTTCAGGCATCAGCTAATTTCGGGATACCCAGACTTAGTTCCTATCATGTGTAGGGTTTGTCTCACTAATTTTAAGAAGGAGAAAATATAAATAAATAAATAAACACATTGGGTGGAATTTGAAAGCTGTGAGAGTCTGTTCTGATGGCTGCATTACGTATGAGCATATTCATCAAGCCATTAAAAGGGAAATGGACAGATAAGGTTTACTATAATGAAAATGCAGAGAGCACTAGTTAAAGGTAGGGTGGCGCCCCCTGTTGGTCTTTCACCATTCAGTTTTTTGTTTGGAGCAGAAGTGCAGATATTGATGGCCGACATCTTGTTCTACTTTACTTATTGAGACATACCTTCCTACTGAACTCATAGCTTGTTTTTTTCAGCTGTCCTCAGGATCCAAAGTGTCTCTGCCCTCCTAGGGCTGGCGTTAAAGACACATGTAACTATGTCTGGCTTTTTCCCTAAGTGCTGGGCATGCGAACCCAAGCCCTCATGTTTGCATGCTAACCACTTTACTCACTAAGGCATCTCCTTAGCTTCAACACTTATTTCTTATAACTAATGAAATTCTAGATGCTTCCGCCCCCCCCCATTTTATTTATTTATTTATTTATTTATTTATTTGTATTTGTATTTTGGTACTGGGTAGCAAACCCAGGGACTCATGCATTTAGGCAAATGCTCTATCACCAACCTATATATCATCACCAAGCTATATGCCCAACCCGAGATGTTTTCTTTAGATGAGACAATTATTCCCAGAAAATGTTTGGATACCATTTGTGCTGGCTGGCTTTTTTGTCAGGTGACACAAGCCAGGATCATCTGGGAGGAGGGAATCTCAACTGAAAAAAACAAAAAACAAAAAACCCTCCATCAGATTGACCTGTAGATACGTATGTAGAACATTTTCTTCATTAATGATTGCTGTTGGAGGGTACCACCCAGTATGGACAGTTCCATCTCTGGGCAGGTAGAGCTGGGCTGTTTTAAAAAGCAGCTGAACCAATCATGGAGAGCCAGGAGCAGCATTCTTCCTTGGCCTCTGCTTCAGTTCTGCCTCCAGGTTCCTGCCCTGAGTTCCTGCTCTGACTTTCCTTAGTTATCTGATTGGGACATGTAAGCCAAAGGAACTTTTCCCTTCCCAAGTTGCTTTTGGTCATGGTGTTGATCACAGCAATAGAAACCTGATTGGGACACCATTATATAAAATAAATCCTATTTCCCCAGCTTTTGTGATGAATACAAATATTTCAAGTGATAGCTACACCCTAGTTAACTGCAAAACCCAAAATAAATACTTGAAAAAGCAGTGGACATTGGTAACACTTTACCGTAACATCTGACACAGAACTTGGAGCACACTTGAGGAGCTGTGTAGAAACAGGATTAGCATAGCTGTCCCTATGTCAAACACTGTTACTTTGGAATAGCAAAATATGCCTACTACAGCCAGGCACTATATCTTATGCTGGAGAAAAATTAACTTTGGATAGTATAAAGAACATGGATTTTTGCTTTTTATGTTAAATGTGAAAAAAATGTGTTTTTCAGTTTCACCATAATTACAAGTATAGTTAGATTGAATGCCTTCTAACTGACCTGTGTTGGTACAGCTAAAACGGCTTTTGTGGGGCTCAGGAAAGAGGGTGGCTCCAAAGAGTGTTCTTTATCCTGGGACTCCTGGTCTTTGTTAGCCTGCTCTTTCCTTACTCAGTTGTTAACATTCTCAATCTCATTATTCCCATTTCCTCCCCCTCCCCTTCCCCCTCTCTTTACACCCAAATATGTTTTCTCTTTTCCTTAAAGACCTTTTTTTTTCCCCCTTCTTGAGGTCTCAGCAACACAAATCCAAACAGCAACGTGCACAAATGAAAACCAGCAGCTCCATGTGAATGCTCCTGATTTTACTTACCCCCATTCCACTTCTAAGACAGGGCTTTCATGTTAAAATGAAAAACATCCCAAACAATTACAGAGGAGAGGAACAGCGCTGAAGTCCCAGTGTGCCGGTGATTAAAGTGTTCAGGGACATAGAGAACTCACATCTCTTATTCCTATCAGCTGTGCCTCTCCACCAGAAATAGCCACAAGATGTCTGTGGTTGGGGCTGGATGTCTGCGCTCCCCCTGAGGGTAATCAATCTGTCATCTTCACTTCATCTACCCAGAGTTTTATACTATCAATACACCTAAGTAGACCTAATATTAATACTTGGTTTGGCTTTGATCGGGAATATTGAATTTGCTGTCCATAAAGTCTAGCAACACAAAAAAACACTCCTCTTCTGGTAAGACAGATACAGCATACACTGCATCAGTTAGAAGACAAAGTGAGTCCGCTCTCTGCTCTCCCACAGGAAACTGATACCAATAAAAGGCAGATACAGAATACTGCTAATGTCTTAAACTAAACTAGCTCATTGCACTTACTTTAGTCTATGTGATTACTTTTTTTCCAGATATATTTTCTTTAGTAAAGAAATACTTTGGTGCCATATTGTCCTCTGTTTTTGTTATTGTTTGCTCATTTTTATTTAGCTTCATTTCACATGGTAGATGAAGCTTAACATTACCTTTATTAACATTTCTTTATTTTTTTTTCCTGTCAATGACAAACTTTTTATTCACTTGACATCCTGGTCATAGCCCCATATCCCCTCTCCTCCCAGCTCAACCCTCCCTCTCTCCCCTCCTCTCCACTCCTCTCTTGCCCAGAAAAGGGAAGGCTCCCTTCCCATCCATCCCAGCTCATCAAGTCACATATCTTCCTCTCCTGTGGCCCAGCAAGGCAGTTCTACTAGGAGGGAACAATCAAAAAGCTGGCATCAGACTCCATATTAGAGTCAGCCCCTGCTCCTTTTACTAGAGGACCCACCTGAAGCCTGAGCTGCCCGTTGGTTACTTCTGTGTATGGAGCCTAGGTCCAGTGATGCATGGTCCTTAGTTGGTCCTTCAGTCTCATCAGGTTCCTCTGGGCCCTGGTTAGTTGGTTCTGTTGGTCTTCTTATGGAGCTCCTGTCACCTCCACATTCTTTTCTTCTTCACCCCACTTTCCATAAAACTCCCTATTCATCTCCCAATGTTTGGCTGTGAGTTTCAGCATCTGTTTCCAACTGGTGCTGGGTGGAGCCTCTCAAGGGACAACTCTGCCGGGCTCCTTTCTGCAAGCATAGCAGATTATCATTAATAGTGTGGGCTGTCTTGCATGGGATGGGGCTTGGGTTGGGCCAGGCATTGATTGGACATTCCCTTAGTCTCTTCTCTATCTACTCTTATCTTTATCCCTCCACATCTTGTAGACAGGGTAAATTTGGGTTCAAAGTTTTTGTGGGTGGGTGGGTGTTCCCCTCTCTTTACTAGGAGTCATGTTTAGTTAGAATCTGTCCTCTTTAGGCACTATGGGCCTCTACTACTATTTTAATACTGGTCTCATTGTGTCCCATAGGTTTGGGTATGTTGTGCCTTCATTTTCATTGTGTTCCAGAAAGTATTTAATTTCATTCTTTATATCCTCCCTGTCTCAATATTCATTGAGTTGAGAGTTGTTCAGTTTCCATGAGTTTGTAGGCTTTTTGTTGTTTCTGTTGTTGTTGTTGAGTTCTATCTTTAATACATATTGCTGATAAGATACAAGGGTTATTTCAGTCTTCTTGTATCTGTTGAGGCTTGCTTTGTGAACAAGTATATAGTTGATTTTGGAGAGGGTTCCATGGGGTGCTGAGAAAAAGATATGTTCTTTTGTGTTCAGGTGAAATGTTCTCTAGACAACTGTTAGGTCCATTTGGTTCATGACATGTCTGTTAGTTTCCTTATTTCTCCATTTAGTTACTGGCTCAATGATCTATCTATAGTTGAGAGTGGGATGTTGAAGCCTCTCATTATTAATGTGTGGCTTCTGATATGTGATTTAAGCTTTAATAATGTTTCTTTTATGAATGTGGATTCCCTTGCATTTGGAACATAGATGTTCAGAATTGAGACGTCATCTTGGTTAATTTCTCCTTTGATGACTACAAAGTGTCCTTCCCCATCTCTTTTGATTAGTTTTGGTTGAAAGTTTATTTTTTTACATACTAGAATTGCTACTCCAGCTTGATTCTTAGGTCTGTTTGCTTTGAAAACCTTTTTCTTGCCCTTTACTCTGAGGTAATGTCTAGCTTTATTGTTGAGATGTGTTTCTTATACGTAGCAGAATGATGGGTCCTGTTTTTGTATCCATTCTGTTAGCCGGTGGCTTTTTATTGGGTTGTTGATGCCATTGATGTTGGCCAATATTAATGTCCAGTGTTTGATAATTCTTGTATATTGATGTTGGGAGAGAGAGGGCAGAGGGAGGGGGGAGAGAGAGAGAGAGAGAGAAAGAGAGAGAGAAAGAGAGAGAGAGAGAGAGAGAGAGAGAGAGAGAGAGAGAGAGAGAGAGAGAGAGAGAGAGAGAGAGAGAGAGAGAGAGAGAGAGAGAGAGAGAGAGAGAGAGAGAGAGAGAGAGAGAGATTCTTTCCTTTTGGATTTAAGGATGTGGGTTTATTTAGTTCCTGTGTTTTCCTGGGTGTGGTTAGCCCCCTTGGGTTGGAGGTTTCCTTCTAGTATCTTCTGTAGGGCTGGATTTGTTGATAGGTACTGTTTAAACTTTGTTTTGTGATGAAATATCTTGTTTTCTCCATCTATGGTGATGGAGAGTTCTGCTGGATATAGTAATCTGTGCAGACATCTGTGGTCTCTTAAGGTCTGCATGACATCTGACCATCCTTCTCACTCTCATAGTCTCTGTTGAGAAGTCAAGTGTAATTCTGATGTGTTTGCCTTTATATGTTACTTGGCTTTTTCCTTTGACAGCTTTTAATTTTGTTTTGTACATTCAATGATTTGATTATTATGTGATAGGAGGATTTTCTTTTCTTGTCCAATCTATTTGGTATTCTGTAAGCTTATTTTATGTTTATAGGAATCTTTAGGTGGGGGAAGTTTTTTTTTTCTATGATTTTGTTGAATATATTTTCTGGGCATTGGAGCTGAGAGTCTTCTCCTTCTATCCCTATTGTTCTTAGGTTTGGTCTTTTCATAGTGTCCTAGATTTCTTGCATGTTTTCAGTCAGGAACATTTTAGATTTAACATCTTATTCCCTGTGTACTCTATCTCCAAGATTGCCTCAGATTGTGTTTTTGTTTATTGCTTCTATTCCATTTTTAGGTCTTGAACAGTTTTATTCATTTTCTTTTCCAGTTTGATTGTATTTTCATGCATTTCTTCAATCCCTTCATCTGTTTGAATGCACTTTCCTGTATTTCTTTGAGGGATTTCTTTTTCTTCTTTTAAGACCTCTATCATTTTCATGACCTCAAATTTATGCTCATGTTTTTGCGTGTCAGGTATGATGGCGTCTTTAGGGCTTGCTGTAGTATGTAGTAGGATAGCTGGCTTCCAATGGTTTCGTACTGGCCTGGGCTTTGTTGCTTGTGTTCTTACACTGACCTCTAGCCATTTGGTTGTCTCTAGTGTTAGTCGACCTGGTGATCCCTCTGCTGGCCTTGTCCCAGATGGATTGGGCAGATCAGGAGTCAGCAATAGAGAAGACTCTATGCTGAATGTTGCTCAGGCCAGATATAGCCCTCCTCAGGATGGAGGACCGTGGGGGTAGGGTCCTGAAAACAGCTCACCTCTACTGGCTCTGCTGGCTCACTGCTATCTGTGTCATAGGTGGGAGCCTATGTGATTTCTAGCATTTATATTTGAGATAGTTTTATATAAACAGTGGAATAATTGCTCTCAGCTTAAGGGGCAGGGGAACGAGGTCCAAGGATTGATGTAATTTAGTAATAGAATACTTGTCCAGCATATACAAGGTCCTAGGTTAAAACTCTAATCCCACGGAAACAAACAAACAAACAAACCACACATAAACAGATCCTCATGTGGAAAAACAGGAAGGCTAATTTCTAGGTAGATGCACTGCCATGGACATGGCCCATGCTTATTTCATTGAGGTACAGCGCTTTTAGAACTGGGACACACAGTGTTATACCACTTGTGTAGCTTAGGCTAACTGTCAACACAGTTGTATGTCACATTTTGACTATATCTGATATATATATGGCCTGAAGATGTTTCTTAGGGGTAGGGAACAGGACCTATATGTTTTTGGTTTTGTTTTGTTTTTTTCGTGACAGGAATCTGCATTTACTCAAACTAAATTGAAAAGTAACATCATTCCTGTGTTTATTAAAATGCCATGTTTTCTCCCAAAATTTGGCTTTTCTCCCTTTGTTTGGACTTCTGAGACTTCTGGTTTGCCTTATTGAAGGCCAACAGAAGAGCAAGCAAAAGCATTTTATTTACCTGTTACAGAGTATTTTGCCCTTTCCTGAAGATTTAATGGCTTTTGGTCTTCCATGACATATTAATAAGTGATTTATGTCATTGAACTAAATTATTTTTGTTCTAATGTTAGATTTATTTCATACTCAAAAATCTAAGCTTATTTGGCTGGAAAATTACAAAAATATGAAAAATGAATAGTTGGGTCACATCAAATTATTACATTTTAAATCAGTATTTGGACTGCATATTACTATGAGTCTTTTGAAATGATGTAATCCTAAATGATACAGAATCAATCATTTTAAATGAGTTAATTATACATCCAGTTGAAAATATCTCTGTGTAGACACAAAGCTTGGAGGACAATCAGTTAATTTATCTTATCCCTGGAAAACAAATTTGCCATCAAATAACCATCTTCAAAGGAACAGTAGAGAAATTACATAGACAAAGAATCTAAAAATTAAGGTAATTCTTTGTAAAAGGTGGATAAAATATATCAGTATATCTAAACACTTTGTAAAATAACATCAAAGAGAGCGATAATTTTACTTATTTAATGCCGTCCTAATTGTGATGATTTTCTAGTTTTAAGTAGCTATAAATCTCAAACTTGTGCATTAAGTTTTTGTTTATTCTGCAGAAACAAAATTCTGTCTAAAAGAGTAAAATATACTGTTTTCTTAATTTTGTAACTGTAAAAAGCCTTTATACTTCTGTATTAGTTCTAGTAAAATTACTATTCTTAATACACACATAACTAATATTATTGTAATTCATTTGATCTGCTTTCTCAAAACTTTAGACTATAGAGAAATTATTATCACTGTTTTTGAGTGCCTAGTATGCTTTTTAAAAAGAAGCTCTGGGCCCAATAAAACAGCCAGTGAGGAAAGATGTTTGTCGCCACTCTATCCTATGAACTCTTTCAGTCTCTTGGACCCAAGGGGTACAATCAAGATAACTCCAAGATGTCCTCTCATCGCCTCTGTAGTGCATGAATTATTGCACACTACACATACACACACTTTTTCCCATTTTTGCTTTTGAGATTACAATACAATTACATTTTTCCCCTTCCTGTTCTCCATTCATATATATATATATATATATTTCCCTGCTTGCCTTCAGCCTTCAAATTTATTCCCTATTCCTTTACCAATTGTCGTTGAATGAATATATGTGTGTGTGTGTGTGTGTGTGTGTGTGTGTGTGTGTGTGTGTGTGTGTGTGTATATATATATATATATATATATATATATATATATATATATACACCCACATACATATATTGCCAAATACAATCTGTTCAGACTGCACTATACTTCTTGTATATATGCTTTCCAGGGATGAACATAGGATAGGCACTGGACAACCATTTAGTGTACTCTTACCTAGGGAATTCTACCTCTCCCACTCCCAGCTTTTTTCATACTTGAGTATGATCGAGGCCTCATAGGGTTTTCTCTGTCCAGTTTGGTATGTTCATTGCTGTCATCCTTGTTCAGCTCACACTCATTTCTGATTATTAATCAAATTAAAAACAAGCTCAAAAGTAGACTCTACAGTTTAATCAATTAAAATGTACCAGCCCTTTCTATAATTGTGCTTTGTATAAAGAGTCACTGGGTTAAGTAATTATTAAATTAAGACAACTCAGACCTAAGTATAAAGTCAGCAAAACAGTGTTGTATTAGTTATTTTCACTATCACGGTGATAAAACACTGATAAAAAGCAACTTGAGGAAGAAAGGATTTCTTTCCTCTTATAGCGCATGATACTTCATGGAGAGAAACTGAGGCAGGAACGCCAGGCAGGAACCTAGAAGGAAGAGCTGAATCAGAGCCCCTGGAAGAGCACAACTTACTGGCTTGTTCTCCATGGCTTGCTCAGTTTGCTTTCTTCCATAACTCATGACTACCTGTTCAAGGGTGAAAGGCTCCATAGTGGGATGGAACATCTTATGTCAAACATTAATGAAGAAAATGTTTCATAGATGCCCACAGGCCAATTTGAGGGAAGCAACTACTCAATTGGGGATCTCTCTCCCCAATGACTCTTAACATCTGTCAAGTTGACAGAGCCTAGTTAATACAACTGAATGCTTATCAATGTGGCAAACAAATACATGACTATTAAATAGTAACCTTTCTTTTGTTTTGTTCAAGACAGGATTTCTCTGTGTAACAGTTTTGGCTGTCCTGGGACTCCCTCTGTACACCAGGTTGGCCTTGAACTTACAGAGATCCTCCTGCCTCTGCCTTCTAAGTGCTGAGATTAAAGAAGTGTGTCACCACCGCCCAGCTCTTTTTTTTTTTTAAGCTTTATTTATTTATTATTATGTATACAGTGCTCTGTCTGCATGTATACCTGCAGGCCAGAGGAGGGCATCAAGTCACATTATAGATGGTTGTGAGCCACCATGTGGTTGCTGGGAACTGAACTCAGGACCTCTGGAAGAGCAGTCAGTACTCTTAACCTGTGAGCCATCTCTCCAGCCCCCAGCTCTTTTTTTATCCCCACAAACTCATGTCAACATCACAATATAAAGCATAGCATAACTTTAAAAGTACCAAACTTGAAAAAAAATCCAACACTAAAAAGTTCAATATCTCTTTAAAATACCCAGTCTCTTAACTGTGATCTCCTATAAAATCTAAAGTAAGTTATATATTTTCTTCCTGCAAGATGGAAGAACCAGGACATAAAATCAATCACACTTAAGTAAAACCAAAGTCAAGCAGTTGAGCCCCGAATCTTGTAGATCAGCGCCTAACATCTGGACTCACTCACAGTCATCTGGCCTCTAACAGGCTTTGGCAGCTTTGTCTCGTCTGTTTTGCCAGATACAGTACACATAGCTTGTCTCCTAGGCTTAGGCCAGCCTAGTGCCTCAGCTGCTGCTGTCCTTGCTTGTCGCCTCATAGCCCTGGGGGCAGCATTAGTGTAAGGTCTCTCTATATATGAGGCTGCACCTTCAACAGTGGTCCCTATCTGCCTCCTTTTAGGAAATTCAACCCAGCCACATAGTGGGAAACTTCGGGCTCTCCCCATGCCCCTTTTATCCTAGGGTCCCCCCCTAGAAATGAGGCTATGCTTTTACCACTGGTAACTTCTGCCCTCTCACAGTGTCAAGGCTCAGATGCTCTTCATGACCCCTTTAATCCTTGAGGACATCCCAAACCAGAGTGACTTACTACCAGCTTTGGCTACGAGCTCGAGATGCGGCTTTGGCTATCTCTGGACCACAGCTTCTATGTGAAAATGCTAAGGAAATTCTGCCGAGAACACTTAGCCTCAATGATGCTGGCCTCCTATTTTTCAGAACTGTTATGTAGCCCTAGATAGTCAGCATTTCTTGTCCCTTTAAAACAAAGTTTTTACGCATGCAGATTCTTAAATCAAAACATCATACAAAAGAGTCTTGACAGTGTCACAGCAATACATCGTGTTCCTAGTACCAATCTCTGTGTTAGTTTCTTTCTCTGTTGCTGTGATAAAACACACACACACACACACACACACACACACACATACACAACAACAACAACAAAAAACAACTTGAGAATGAAATTGTTTATTTGGCTTATAATGCCATTTCCCAATCCATTAGGGAAGAATAATAAAGGCAAGACTCAAGACAGGAACCCAGATGAAGGAAATGAAACAGGAGCCCTGAGGGAACTCTGCTTACTGCTTTTCTCTTAGCGCTTTGTTCACATTGATTTCATATATAACCCATGACCACCTGCTCAGGGGGAGGCATGACCTACAGTGTGATTGGCCCTGCCACATCAATAATTAATCAGGAAAATGACCCCATATATATGGCTACAGGCCGATCTGAGAGAGCCAATTCCTTATTTGAGAATCTCTCAGTCCAGGTGACTCTAATTTGTGGTGGAGCTAGCACGTACAGGACTTGCGATTCAACCCCCTAGTGCTTTGAAGAGATGGGTGTAGCTAGAGAGACAAGTAGGATATTTATCCACTGTCATGCTGACCTTTGGGTTTTCCCAGTTGGCCAGCAGTTGCTATGTGCAGGACTTGATGATACCATTTCCCATATTCCCGACAAGATTCTTTCACTGTTGGATCTGTGTTGTAGTAGATCAGTAGAGACACAGCACATGGGAGTTGTAAACAGGCTGTAATGAAGCTGCGTGGGTTGGAGATTGGGTTAGAGCTCTGTCTTCCTTCTCGGAACTAGCTTCCGCTGCTATGAGAAACTGCCAGCGGCAGCCAGTAGGCCTTCACAAATTGTATATTCATCTCAGAAGCCTGTACCTTATTTATTTCCTAAAACCCATAGTTCACCCCAATTTCCCTTTTCTTAAATAATATCAGCATCACTTATTTCCTCAGCTTCCAGGGCGTGAGAGCATCTGGAGCAGGTGTTCTTTGTCCTACACAAGTAGGCTTTGTACCACTTACTATTGACTTCCAATGTGATAATGTAATCCCTGTCCACTCCCAAGCCCTCTGTCATTAACACTGCTGGTATTCTGACTCACTCAAAACTGTCTACTCATCTACTCATTAACCAAAGTAGCTTGAGCAGTTTTTCCTTCTGCAACTGCAGTTCTCTGGCGACTCTCTGTAATTCTTCTGACTATGCAAGTCTTCAAGGACCAGAACAAAAGCTCCCACAATAAAAGATGCTTCAGGGATCCATGGCACTTGACTGTGTCATTCGGTTGGTATTGTCTTACATTGTTGTTGTTTTCTTCAGAACACCTGAACTCCTTGCCCCTCCTCGCAACCATCTCAGCAAATATACCATGGTAGTATACGTAGAAATGTTGACCAAGTATACACCACTCCCATTTCTCCTCGGGGAAACAAACACACTTCAAAATTATATTTCTTTGGAATACTTATGATTTTTCTGGCTCCAGTTCTACAACTATGTTTCATATTATATGTATGTATTATAGCTATGTATGTGTGTATATATATTTATTATATATATGTTACATAGGTAGTTTGTTTCGTTTATTTATTTTTTTGATACAAGATCATAAACTATAGCTCTGGCTGGGCTAGAAGTCATTACATTGCCTTCAGTCACCTGAAACATGAGATGTTTCTACCTCAGCCTCCTAAGTTTAGAGATGTTTCGTATATATTAGGGCAAAGATAAGTAATTTGAAATATCTTTAAGTAAATTAAATCAATGTAATTTTACGTAGCTGAACAGGTCACTTCACTTTTTGCTATACAGTAGCTTGTAATATTTTAACACGCAAATTTAAAGTAAATCCATACTTATTTAACTCTACTGACATTGGAGACTATAAATATTTCTAAGGTTGAGTGTGTGTGTGTGTTAGAGAAAGAGAAAGAGAGAGAGAGAGGAGAGAGAATGCGTATAGGAGTATTCTTTTATGAAACACATGTTCTGTCTCTGATGCTGAGGGTACAAGGAAGCAGAGCCATGACGGACTTTTTCTCTGGGTGCTGGGCATTCCACCTCAGGTCTTCGCGCTCTCCTTACATGTGCTCTTATCTGCTGAGCCATCTCGCCAGCCTCCTTAAAGTTTAATGGGGGAATAGCAGACCTCTTTGGCATCTTTGTGACATGATGTCCCTGGAATGCTCACCACTGGGTTAGATAGCAGCTCTCTAACCTGGAGGGGAAACAGTGAAGAGCATGGCTCTCACCTAGTAATTTTCTCTGAGACCTATCAAATATGTGGCTTCTGTCAAAGTTGAATAAATTAAAGATAGCTGCTATATGCTAATACGTGTGCTATTTGCAATCAGAGCTTTCCTTATTAAAAGACTATAAAGTGAATTTTAAAATTTAAATAATTAATTCCTCTCTTTTACATCTGGTCAGCATTTGACAGAACTGCTAAATCAGATCTGGAAAATTATTTTAATTTAAAACGAAGTTTAATCACTGTGGTTGCAGCAGTGCTCTGTGTGGGACAATACAGCAGAACTATCTGGATATGTGCCCTGAGTTTCCTTAGCTCTGTGAGGCCCTCTGACTCTCAGCTGTGAGCTGCCAACATGGCAAATATAGGTGAAACTTGCTTGTCACTTGCTTTGCTGTAATCCGTCTTTCTTTTCTCCCATTGCTATATTGATCAGTGAACACTTTATATTGTAGAATCACAACCCTTTCACAAGGTATTAAGATCTCTTAAATAATTCATAAGCAATCTGTATGATCTTACCACATACATTTTCTGGATTTGTTTTAACTACATGCAAACATTTCATTAAACACAGCAGAATACTTAGACCTTTAGACAGGAAAGAGAAAGGGGAAGGGAAGGGAGGGGAGAGGGAGGGAGGGAGGAAAAGAACACTCTCAAATGTCTGACATCTAGGAACGAATCGATTCCAAACACCCATGTGTTAAATAAAGCCCACAAACTATTTTAAAAAGACACCAAAACACTGACCAAAGTAAACAGCGCATCTTAAGCAACAAGCCCAGCTTTTGTCCTTTAGTGTGCATGTTTCACACTCACTTCATTAAAAAGCTGAGTGGGAGCTGCCAAGCATGGACATAGCCCATGAGGAATGCTGCGCTAATCATTTCCAGTGGAAGTCGCTGGTCAGCTTCCCTCTGAGGTCCACTGCTACTTCATTCTTGTTAAACCACTTTCGAATATCTCATTATTCCCAAAGACAAATTCCCTGACTCCGTGCCGCCAGCCTTGTAACAGATTGGCACTTACCATTACAGATTAGATCATGTTTTCTAAGACTGTCCGTTATATTGGTAGTTGAAAAAATGTCAAGCCCTGCCAGTGACAATTTTCCCTTAATTTAGGAATTCCTATTTCTTCTAACAGCCAGCTGGAAATGAGTAAAGTATTACAGAGCTTTTCTTAGTGTTTGGCCTAGAGAAAACACATTTTCTCCAAAATACATATCTTTGGCGCTGTCTAGAACTAAGGAATCTTAAGTAATCTCTATGAAGGTCAACTGTGAGAAATAATATGTTTAACACTTAAATATGTTGATTATTTTTTATTTTCAAGCTTACATTAGTTTTTTTTTTAATCTAACAATTTTTGAATAAATACCTTACCCATTAGAGATGATTTTACAATTGGGTTTTGTGCCTTTCTGGTAAAATCTTTAAAGTGGCAGTCTACAGTGTTTACAACTAGAAGAAATTTGTAGTCCCTAAGGACTGTTTATAACTTTCACAGATTAATGTTTATATGACCTTGATGATAAATTATTTGATTATATAATCTAAGTATAGATTTCTATATTCTCAAATCTCCCATTATGTGTAAATAGCTAAGTACTGTATTGAGAATGAGAGATAGATCACAAGAACTCAGACATCACCCAAATGTCTATACCTCATCCAGAAGGGAAGATTACATTTAGCCAAAAATTTAGAATCTCAATATATTTTCCTCTAGAATCTCATGCTCCTTAAGTTGGATTTGGAAGTCTTATTTTATCCCATTGTTAAGAATCACATGTTGCTTCAAATTGTAACTGTATAACCAAATATAAAATAGTTCTGTAACACCAGTTGGTTGATAAGTAGATTTCATCATTATTTTAATGTGTGTTTTAAAAGTGCTGTGAGTAAGGTAAAATGGCATTTGTAGTTCAAGAGATATTTCATTCTAATACTAGTGTGTGTGTGTGTGTGTTTGTGTGTGTGTGTGTGTATGTGTGTGTGTGTGTGTGTGTGTGTGTGTGTGTTGTATATATTGAGCTCCTCTGCGACAAGAATCAGAAAGCTGCCATCATACTCTTTAATTCTAGGACGACTTTTTATTTTCCTTCTTCCTATTACATTTTCTCTTAGAAGCATTAAGAAATCTTCTAGTGACAGCATTGTAGGAGCCAGTCAGCCCTTATTGCCTGCCATAAGATATCAGTCTTATTTTAAAGGAAGATCAATTGTTGTTGATACCAGGTTGGCTTGCTAGTATTTCTTTTTGTGGCTCTCATTTAACAAACTAATCATTTTTATACTTCAAGGAAATTATGAAAGGACCCTCCCCAAGGGACCTCAACACCCCCCCCCCAAGACTCCAGTTTGCTTGACTAGACCAACTCCATGACAGGCTTCAGGTTTTTACTCTGCCTAACTAGGCCAAGTTTCTAACATTTCCTGAAAAAGCCACAAGTTATGGACAGCTCATGAGTAGCTAATCAGCTTATAGAACAAAATGACTAGATACCATGTTTTTAATTACTTCATAGCCTTGGTAAAGAACACAGCTGGCCCCATCCAATCAAATTAAAGGTCAGCTCCTGCATAAGAGCCAAAACATCAGTGACTCAAAATGTCCCCAGTAACCAAACAAAAAGCCAATCCTAAATCCCCTCATACACTCTGACTCAACTCTAACCGATCAATTAAAACTTGTCACAAATCCCTCCAACTATCTATAAATTGAGCCTGCATGTTCATTTCGGGGTCACCCTCTAGAAGAGAAAGGCGATCCATGCATATTGCCATGGGGTCTGTCTTCAACCGATCACCCGGACCCTAACAATTAAAATATCGAGCAGATTTGTCTTATGTTTAGTTTTTGGTATTCAAGCTGAGGTGTGAATGTAATTTCCTTTAGTGTTAGAAATTGTCACTGATATCTCAAGATAAGAAAAATATTCCCTTAGAAAAATCTAAGGTGACATTTTCTAAACATTGCTCACATGTCAAAATATGGAGATTATTTTCTTAGGTCACCTGTCATGGTAAATATTAGTTAAAATAAATCTTGCTTCAAGATATTGGCGCCCGTGTTGTATAATGAGGAAGGATTCCTAACACTTGTTTTCTGTATGCTCTGTTAATTCTGTCAAAAAAGCAAATGTCCAAAGGCATTTTTAGAAACCTTTTTCTTTTTCAACTTAACTCCTTATGTTTGCTCTAAAGGTTACCACAGCAAGGCCAGGAAAGCAGGATTGTGTTTCCCACACAGAATGAAAATGAAGGATGGAATCATGAGGCGTTTTGTTGCAAAGGTCCTTGAGGGCAATAAGAGCAATATTAAAGTTTGGGGAACAGATTTTCTCAATACACAATTCAAGGCTCTAATTTAGCAATAGTCTAGCACATTTTTCTTGCCAAGGAAATCTCAATGGCAAAGTGTCTGGTATGCCTTGGATTTCCTTGTTATTTTTTTAGAGTATTGGATTTGTTATTTGAACAATCTGCTTTCTAGAAGTCAAAAGAGTTGCCATGTTTCAAATGTATTTAATTTTTTTATGATATGTGTGAAGATCAAGCTTAAAATTAATTAGAAAGAAAAATGGAGATAAGAGAGATAAGAATAAAATTTTAAATTTGACTTATATTATGAAAAAAAAACCCAGCCTACACTGCCATACTTCCTTCTGTACAGATTGGCATATCACAGACCATGACTATATGAAAAATAAGCAGTGCGTATATCAAAAAGAATCAAACAGGTATCAGTAAAGTGCATGCAGTAGCAAGAAACAAATGTTTGGATTCCACAGACTTATATTAATGATTGGCCTGTCCTTGAGGAAGAAAGCTTTCTTCAGGACTCTTTTTCCATCCTGTCAGTTGAGATGCAAAATGTACTACCCCAAACCTTCTCCCATTCTTTTTCAGCACCTTTATTTTCTCCATAGAACCGGTTTATATCTGAAAACACAACTTATTTGACTGGTTTCTTTTCTTTTCCTTTTTTCTTTCTTTCTTTCTTCCTCCTTCCTTTCTTCCTTTCTTTCTTTCTTTTTTGAGTCAGGGTTTCTCTGTGTAGCTTTGGATGTCCTTGAACTCATTCTGTTGACCAAGATGGCCTTGAACTCACAGAGATCACCTGCCTCTGCCTCCTGAGTGCTGGGATTAAAGGTGTGCGCCACCACCACTTGTCATTTGACTAGTTTCTTCCTCACCTCCACTGGCTATGAAAATAAAAGATCCTGAGGGTGAATGTCATTTTCTCTTCTTTCTACTCCCACATCTGAGTATCCAAAAGAGTACTTGCTACATTGTCACCTTTGAGTATATACTTATTAGGTAAATTAATGAAATAAGCTTTATGATTGATTATAAATTTATTAGAGCTTTAAGGAAATTAATTATGCATCCATTTAAGCACTATTAGACAATTCCTAGAACACACCAGGTATTCATTAACCCATCTATGTTTATCATTTAATACATAATTTGGTTCATAATTTATCTATAGGTAATGTAACTGTATGTCCTAGTCTACTCAAGACTGCCACACTGCATTTCTGTACTCTTAAAGTAATTACCAACAGTCTGTTCCTTCACAGTTCATGGCGGGGAACAAACCGTGTGGTCACTGTATCTAAAGACAAGTTGTGCTAATGAATTGTCATTAAGGAGAAGGAATTTATCCCATGCTACATAACATGAATTTTAACGGGGAAAAAAATCATTTCTGCATTTAATACTAAGATAGAAAGATGTCCTAGTTTGCTTTCTGTTGGTTTGACAAAACATTCTACAACAGTAACTGGGCAGGGAAATGTTTATCTGGCATATAAGTCCTGATCATGGTTCATTATTGTGGGGGAGCCATGGAAAGAACTCAAGGGGCAGCGCCTGAAGCAGAGACCATAGAGGAACACTGCTTACTGCCTTGCTCCCCATGATTTACTCAGCCCACTTTCTTATGCAGAACAGGACCACCAGCCCTAGGTGGCACTGCCCACATTGGGCTGGGCCACCCTCCATCAACCATCCATCAGGAAAATGCCCTATAGACATGCCCACAGGCCCATCTGTTGGTGGCAGTTCCTCAGATGAGGTCTCCTCTTTCTGGTTGACTCTAGTTTGCAGCAAGCTGCCAGAAACTATCTGCTCTGAAAGGTAAAAACGATTGAGCAACGTGGGGATCGAGGAAAGGGTTCTGACTGTTGTCGCCTAGGAAGAGCAGTAGCAAACGCCTCATATCCAGCGATGCTTAACCCTCCAAAGTCTAAAGTCATATGGCTAAATTAAGTTCATTGTCCATTTCTGGCACTTCTGAGCTGGAAGACTTGCTTACCTTACTTAGGCCTCTGTCTTTCTCTGATGGAGAATAATGATAATAGTACTCACAAGTGTCATGGGGAACTCCTCATAACATCCCTAGACACCACCACCCTGACACCTGAGACATGCTGGAGCCCTGTGGGACAGCTCTGTACACAGACTTTCAGACGGAGTGCTGCCGGTTTCTTTAGTCCCACAGCAATCATGTCTCTGTAATATAGCTTATTATTTTAATATCAAACAACCAGCTTAAAGTGCATGAAGCTGACCGGCTAACATTGTATTTAGTAATCTGTTTTTAATCCCATGCATTAGTCCCTGTGTTTTGGTAATAAAGGGCATTAAATACAATATCAGATCTTCAGTATAAATAGACCATTTTATTTTCGGTACGGGATCCAGAACATAATGGGTAATCAATAAATATTTCAAAAACCCCAATAATTGATGGAACCTTCAGAGACACCCAAACAAAGACTGTTTGACACAGTTTTTGTCATAATGTTTCAGTTTTCACGGAGAATCATCAATTAATGAAATGAGACCTTCGCTTAAAACCACCCGACAGTGTAACATAAATTGTATAGAAGTTTTACTTCCGTCATAGGCTAGAAGGTAAACATTTGCTGGGATCAACCGCAATACTTTGCTTAAAACAGTGGGGAAATAAGTCCCAGCTACATATAGTTGCTATGGTCACTTGTTAAAATCATGCCCGTTAATTCACATGCCAAAATTACTTTGGCATTCTCCCTTAATGACTGTCTGTCTTTAATCGCAGTGATGTCATTTGAGAAAATACCAGTTATTTAGCTTTGTCTTCTGTAAGAAGTAAAACATTTAGGACACTTCCTGGGATCCCAGCCGCCTCTCTTCAAATATTTACTCACTTTTTTTTATACATATGAGTAATAAAACTTTTACCAAATTGTATTTTATGAAGAACATAATTACTGCTAGGCTTTTTGCTTTCTTACTGTAGTTTTCTAATGGAAATTAAATTCTAGAAGCATTAAATAGTTAATTTAATAAAGTTTATTTTACTAGTTTCAAATTACAAAATTCCTACTATTCCCTGAGCAGTATATTGATTTTCAAGTTGTGCTCAAACAATTACAAAATTTATTTTCGTAAGAACCTCATATAAATTGTTTTATTGCCCAATATTCGTGAACCTACCATTTAGGCACTCATCAGCTAATTCTGTGCTATCATGCATCTTTAGTTATTTTGGTTTCGTTAATAATTCTGAAAAAAAAAAAGGCGATGTTTTGCTTTAGTTGGCACATACTTTTGGAGTCTTATAGAATTAGTTGGAATAATTAGGACAGTGAGTGACAGACTTCCAGGCTTTTTGGAGAAACGATTGAGGACCTCCTCTGTCTCCGCGAATGGAACCTTGCCATGGTGCAAATATTCTCACTCTTTTGCTTTCTTAACTATCTTGATTGTCTTAAAACTTTACAAAAGTAATAGAAATATAGGTCAGATCACTTTTTCACATATTCTTACCCCAAAAATGTTTTATTTATTCAATTTTTAAAAAAAATCTATTTCCTAGAGGTTGAAGAGAAAGCAGTGTCTGTAATGAGCTGGTGTCACAAGCAGGAGCACTTGGTTTGATCTCCAGTGCCTACCACCCATAATAATCCCAGCACTGGGTAGTGTAGACAGAAGGCCCACTGAGCTACACAGCCAGTCTGTCTACCCTAACCCATAAACTCCATCCCATGTGAGACTTTTCAGAGGAGATGGCTGATGTTTCTGGAGATAACATCTGAGGCCCTTTGGCTTACACACACACATACACACAAGGAAATAAATAATAATAAAAACATGCGTATTGTTTATTCATTCATTTATGTATTTATGACTTCTGTAACTTTTAAATGTTATTTTAAGTCCACCTCCCATTACGTGCCCCTTCTAATTTTTCCCCTATCCTGCCCCACTATTACCTCTTCATTTCATGTGTTGTTGTTTTGTAAACCCACTGAGTCCACTTAGTGCTGCCGGGTGTGCACATATGTTAAAGCATCTAATCTACATACAATGGGTCACAATTAGCTCATTACATCAACAATGAGATGGCAAAGAGATACTACCCAGATAAACATAATTCTATTCCCTTTATATGTGATTTGTGTGTGTGTGTGTGTGTGTGTGTGTGTGTATAGTCAGACAGGGAAAGCAGCAAATAACTCATACACATTTTCTTCCCTAGTGCTCCATTTCCTGTGGCAAAGGCATGCAGTCTCGTGTTATCCAGTGCATGCATAAGATAACAGGAAGACATGGAAATGAATGCTTTTCTTCAGAGAAACCTGCAGCATACAGACCCTGTCACCTTCAGCCCTGTAACGAGAAGATTAATGTAAATACGATAACATCACCCAGACTGGGTAAGCCGATCACAGAGGGGATGGCTTTCAGGAACATAGACATGCTCTCTGCTCATATATTGCCTTCAAGCTTGGGGTTTCTTAAACTTCCAGTTAGCTTGCCTCTACATTGGGTCTAGTTAAGTATACTTTAGTCCAAGGGGTCAGAGATGGGTTTTTAAAGTTTCATAAAGACTTCGTTCCTTCCCTGAAGCATCTACTCAGAAATAAGTCTGGGAAGTAGTAACATCACGCTACCTAAAGTCACTCTGTTCATGTTGCCACAGAATTCCAGCTTCGGTCTAGTTCCACAGCGGGACTATGTTGATATCTGTGGAAAGGGGGCATGGTGGATAAACTTAAATTCCTCCATGCTTAGTGCCCTCCTTTGATGGTGGATGCAAGTTTTCTTTAGGACAGACTGAATAAAGATAGTTTCCTGCCCAAAAAAAAAAAAAAAATGTGCATCTAAAGCTACACAACCAAATGTGAGGTACTTGTCTCATAATTGAGGATAGAAGTATATATTTATAGGCTCCAGCAATATTTCTGGTGTGGTTTTTTTTAAATTTGTCTTTGAATTGACACACAGAGTGATAGCTTTCTTAGCATTTGAATTCATACTTAGTTCTGGTTGACCTCTCTCCACCTTCTGCATCTCCAGGCCACTGGTACCTCCTGTACCCTTCCACCCTCAGTATTCCCCCATACACTTTCATGTCATGTGAACTCGAGTACCCTGCCCATCTGTTCCCTTAAAGGTTCTCTTGTTCCCATATCACGAGCCAATCTCCTGGCCTCTCCCCACACTTCACTTCCACAGAAATACGTGTGTGCGAGTGTGTGTGTGTGTGTGTGTGTGTGTGTGTGTGTGTGTGTGTGTGTAACATATATATTAGAAATAATTAGAAACTAAGCACCACCTTTGAGAGAGAACATGCAGTACTAGTTACTGGCAACACTTTGTTCTTTGTACTTTTATATTATGAGGTATTTTTTGTAATTATTCTCAATTCTTCTTACATAATCTGATTTGTCATCAAGAAGTAGAGTGTGCCTGCTAAGTGCAGGGATCCTATATTTGCATAACAAATCTTAATGACCGAATTACCCTTTACATCTGTGGCATTTGTGCTTTAACAGCACATCTACCTGAAATGGATTAATTTTTTTCAGTTGTACATGTAACCTCCAGAAGAATATTTTAAACTGTGTGAATAATTGCCAAAAATAAAAGGAGCTAATTTATCATATGTACTTTTATATTATCAGCACAAAATTCAATGAGGTCAAGAAGTTTTGCTCTTCATGGAAATACAACAGTTCCTTTTGAGCCAAGTAATTAATGTTTCTTTGACATAATTGGTTAAAATAGAATAGCAGTACTGAAGACAAAAGTTAAAGAGTCCAAGCACAGATGCCTCAAATGCATGCTTCCAATAAAACCCAATCCCCTTTCTGGCAGTCACCTGGAGTCTGGGAAGTGTCATTTAGGAGAAAATGGTGGAGTAGAGGAAGAATTTTATTAAAATTGCAATTGTGCTACTTTTGGGTCCTTGAAAGGTATGTTAGTTGCCCTTCTGTTGCTGTAATGAAATACACTAACAAAAGGCAAGTGAGGCAACAAAGGGGTTATTTGTGTCTCCATCCTCCATGTCTGAGGGAAGGCATGGCAGCAGAGTGGATATCCAGCCAAACACATTTCATAGACACACAGGAATCAGAGAGAGGGGCGGTGGCGGGGGGATGGGGGAGGGAGAAAGAGAGTGTACAAGTAAATCAATCTGTAAAACCTCTAAGCCGCCTCCAGGGACTCACTTCCTCCAGCAAGGCACTGCAGCCTACATATTCTAGAACCTTCCCAAACGGCACAGCACCATCAACTACAGACCAAGTGTTTAAATATGTGAGCCAATGGAGGACATTGCTCATTCCAACCGTAACAGGTGTGTGTACTTTAAAATACAAAGCACCATGGTTGGGAATCTTAAGTTTTATAAAGTAAACTAATGAAACTAATCGGAACAGCCAGAAAAACTGACAAACAAGCAAGCAAACAAACAAACAAACAAAAACCTGGAAACTGAATTTCACAGCAGATGCTGGAGCACACTTTACTCTAACAGCCTGAAGCCAGATGTTTAATACAGAAGGGCTTAGATCAGGTCCTCAGTCCAAGAGCTGCTGGGAAACCACTGTAAATTGCACTCATTGGGAAAACTAGTTTTTATACTCAAAAGGCCAAGACTCACTGTCCATTTGATTGGCTTCCCCACTTGGTACATGGGAAAGCATAAGGTACAGTGACCATGGACACACTTCATTTGGCTGTTCCTTTGTAATTTCATTCATAGAAATAGTTATTAATATGCACTTCTGTGTTGGTAGCTGTATTAAGTCAGGTGGGGTGGGACACACATCTCTTCTCAGAACATAGGAGGGTCAAGAGGCAAGGTGCTCCTGAATCTAAGCCATCTTGGTTTACATAGTGAGTTCCAGACCAATATGAGCTACAGGGCTGTACCACTCCAAAGAAACAAACAATATTTATGTACGTATCCACACAGAAGGGAGGAGAGAGTACATTTTTCCCTTTTAATACTGTCTATGAAAATCCATGGATACAAACTTAAAAGAAACAGGTAAAGTTGCAGTGTTGAACTAGTTGTGGCTGTTGACCCTTGAACTCTTAACACTCAGGCCCGAAAGTTTACATGCCAAGACCCTGTTTAAATAACACATACAGGGGGCTAGAAAGATGGATCCATGGTTAGAAAGAAGTACTTACAGGCCTTGCAGGGGCCCCACATTCACATGATAGCTCATAATCAGCTGTAACTCTGCTTCCAGGGCATCTGATGCCCTCTTCTGACCTCCTCATGCACCAGATGTGCACACGGTACGCATACATATTTGCAGATAAAGCACTCATACATACAACAGAAAACAAATAAGTCATTACAATGCAAACAATACATAGACCTACGATTGAGATGGTGGTTAATCTCACTTCTCAACTAGTTGAGATCTAGAATCACATAGGAGACAAACCTTTTGGCATATATGCAGGAAGTTATCTTGACTAAGTAAGTTGGGGTGGAAAGACCCAGCCACGGTGGGCAACACCATCCCTGAGATGGAATCTTAGGCTGTATGAAAAGGAGAGAGGGAGCTGAGCACATGAGTCGGTCCTTCTCTGCTTCTTGGCTGTGCGCCCACATTGCTTTTGTTGGGGCTATTTTATCAGAGCAGCAGAAAGAAGCAACTAATAGAGATGTTCAATAAATGGAACTGAAACTTAGAAATTTTGCTACCCATTGTTTGTGAGCAGTCAGTAAGCTGCTATTGTAATCAATTTGGTAAGCTAGGGATGTCACCAAGTAAGAGAGCTATTACAGGGTGTCTTTGCCTCTTACATTCTATCAGGTAAAATAAGCAGATTAAAACGAGACAAATTAATTCCACAAAAAAAGAGTGAACGTATCAATGCACCTTCACAGAATGAATTCATGATATCTGTTTCCCAGCTGCCCTGACCTTCAAGTGCCTGGGAGACCAATGGCCAGTGTACTGCAGAGTGATCCGGGAGAAAAATCTTTGCCAGGACATGCGATGGTACCAGCGCTGCTGCGAGACGTGCAGGGACTTCTATGCCCAGAAGCTACAGCAGAAGAGTTGACCTCTGGCAGGCTGGCTGACTGGCTCCTAGCTTGTTGCTGTTACATTATTTATAAACACACACACTAGCATGTTTTTTTTTTCAGACCAAATATTATCAGATTACATATAATTTAATCAAATTAATTTATTTGCCTGCCAGACATCTAATGTGGTATTTGTTTTGGTTATACAAACATTTTGATTAATACTATAAGGCTTCATAAATAATTTTATATGAATGAAAAAGTTGGGTCTAGTAATATAATAAGAAAAAAAGGAACGGTATTTTTTTTTTCATTTAGGGCTGTCTCTAAGGTGCTATTTTCTCTCCACCGAAACCATGAAGTTATCTAGTGTGTATACTACCTTAGCATGATAGCTTAGCTAGATATGCAGAAAATGCCATATTTTCTTGTGTCCTGCTGCAGAATCTGCTCATTTTCTGTTATCTGTAGGAGATGTGCAAACAGAACAAACCTCACAGTCTTGACCGAGTTTAAGAGAATGTATTATGAATTTGATTAAGTTTCCAAGACAAGCACGGGAGACATTCTACTGTAACGATAAATTTTATTTTAATAATGGGGAAGTCAAGACAGACTTTGATCATGTTCGTGAGTGTGCACTTAAACACAAGCACTGTGAGCATGAAGCACTGTATTGCTGTGCACTGAATCACCATTGCACTGTTGGTGTAAGGTGTTGAGAAGCTGTGACAAAAGTGGCAGCGTCCTATAAAACCTGTATCATGTTAACATGCCAGTAGACTGTAGCTTTTGAAAAGTATTTCAAACAGAGAAAACGTGGATCCACCTACATCCTTACACCCCTTAGCAGATTTATGAAAGAGGTAGTACTTGCAGATTTATGAAAGACGATAGTACTTAGAATCACAAATCATATGAGCAAAGGTAATAAATATTTTTCCTTTTCCGTAGGAATAAGAAACAGGAAATGAGATTCAGATAACACTTCGATAGTCTCATTGTGGTTTTCGTTTTAAAAAATAAAAGTTATAATTCTCAGAAACATTCAAAAGACATCTTAAAATTTTCTTATAAGAAAATATTGTACATGGTTCACATGTTTTTTTTTTCCCAATAAAATATGTGAAACTTTCTTTGGGGGGATGATTCTTCACAGGCTGTCTGTATTTCCACACCTGGCAAGAAGAGGCACTGCCCATCTCTGTTCTCAAGTAGCCACTACAGGAAGTGGACAGAGTGAACCAAGGGAGACAGAGGACCTCTGTGTGCTTACTCCAAGTCCTAACGTGTTCACGTTCCCCAAAATTGAGGTTCCTTTCTTATAGTGCCGCTCACTTCAGGTACAGATATTACTAGCACATTGATATCCCATTTTTTTTCCAGTAGATGGGTCATCTGGACAAAAAAAAAAAAAAAGTAAAATATCAGAATTACATGACACCATACATTAACTTTGCTTCATGGGTACTTGTAGAAAATGCCCCCCAAAGACCAAAAAGTAAATACTGTGCCCAGCAGCCCATGGAAGCTTCTCTAAAATAGACAGCATGGTGGGCACAAAATAATAGGTTTAACAAGTTCAGAAAACACTGATGTAGCTCTCTGTATTCTATCTTGCCACAAAACTTGAAAGTTTAAAATCAACAGCTAATGGCTCCCTAGTAACTACATAAACACATGGTGATTAAATAACACATTACTGAGTGATGAACAAGACAAAGGAGAAATCAAGAAAGAAATATAAATATCCCTAGGACTAAATGGAAATGAAACATAACCCTGGGACATATTAAAAGCAACCCTATGAAGGAAATTTATAGTACAATTTTCTAAATTAAAAATTTTTAATTAAATGGAAATGAATTAATGATGCAACTCAAAAATTTGAAAGTAATAATAATTCAGTAGACAGGCATGAATGAATTAAAACCAGAGCAGAAATTAAGTAGAAACAAAGCAAATAACAAATCTAAGCGCTTTTTTTTTTTTTTGAGAAGAAAAAATAAGATCTACAGACCCTTGTCCTAATGAGCCAAAAAAGAGAAACTTCCAAACTTTTTCTATTAAGCCAGCATTACTCTAATATTGAAATTAAGTAAACAGAGAGAGAGAGAGAGAGAGAGAGAGAGAGTCTAATATCTCTACTGAACATAAAGACAAAGGTCTTCAATAAAATACTCAGAAGCTGAATATAGGTATATATCCAAAAGATCATGCACCATGATCAAGTTGGCTTTATCTTGGTGTTGAAGGGATGGGTCAACATACGCAAGTCAATGAAAGCAATAACACAAGTAGTTTAAAGACAAAAACTGCATAAATATCTCAATACATACAGGTTAATCCTTTGACCAAATTCAACATGCCTTCATGATAAAAGTCCTAGAAAGTAAGACTGGAGGGAACACACCTTAACATAATCAAGACTACATCTGACAAACCAAATAACAATCATCTTTTTTTTTTTTCTTTTTGGTTTTTCGAGACAGGGTTTCTCTATGTAGCCTTGGCTGTCCTGGACTCACTTTGTAGACCAGGCTGGCCTCGGATTCACAGAGACCCGCCTGCCTCTGCTTCCCGAGTGCTGGGACTAAAAGCATATGCCACCATGCCTGGCTGATCACATCATCTTAAATGGAGAGAAACTAGAAGCAATCCCATTAAAGTCAGGAAGAAGATATGTCTGTCTGCTGTCTTTACTCTTCCCCCGCCCCAAGAAACAGCTTTAGTGGCTGTCCAGTTGATATAAGATTAGCCATCACAGGTAAAAGGCAATAAAACAGGCTGGGCTCCCAGGGAAAAGACTGTGATGAGAAATGACTTGATGGTATATAAAAGGATGACATATACCTATATGTCATCTTGGAAGGATTAATGTTAAATGAAGGTGATAAGGGAAAAAATGAATTTAAGGAAGAGCTAGAATAGTGCAGAAAGGGAGAACAGCTCATCCAAAATCCCAAGGGGGAGAGAGCTTCAGGGAACAGAAAGAAGTCAGCATTGCTGGACCACAGAGGAGAGGCCAGACATTCACACTTCCCTCCACAACTCTTAAGCTCCATTGGCAGCCTAACCTACCTTATCCATAGTTACATCTCCTTAAAAGATTCCTACCCTGGGCCTCAGTTTTCTTACCTCTGCAGTTTTTTTTTTTTTTTTTAATGTATTCACTTTGCATCCCAACTGTGGCTCCCTCCCTCATCTCCTAAGCACTAGATAGAGCAATAAGACAAGATAGGGAAAATAAAGGGATACAAATAGAAAAAGAAGTCAAGTTGTCCCCATTAGACAAATGATTATATTACATATTTTAAAAGCCCCAAAAGTCCCACCAGAAAACTTCTAGACATGAATAACAATTTCAGCCAAGTGGCAAGATACAAAATCAATTTATAGAAACCATTAATGCTTATATATACCAGCAATAAACATGCTGAAAAACACATCATGGAAACATGGCCATTCACAATAGCTTCAGAAATACCCAGGAATAAACATAACCAAGATGGTGAGAATGCCCCATGATGAAAACTTTAAGTCTCTGAAGAAAGAACATGGGGAAGACACTAGAAGACAGAAATAACCTCCCTACTCCAAGAATTAGTAGAATGAATATTGTAAAAATGACAATTCTACCAAAAGAAAACTACGGATTCATTGAAATCCTAGTCAAGATTCCCCATGATATTCTTTACATTAATCATAAAATTCACAGGAAACCACAAAAGTCTCCAGATGGCCAAAATAGAATTGATCAAAAAGAACAAAGACCTCTTCCAGACTTAAAGCTGTAGTGTAGAGCCAACGTAATAAAAGCAATACGGTACTGGAACAAAAATGGATGTGTAGAACAACGGGAAAAATAAGACACAAACATGAATACATACAACTACGGCCATCTCATATTTGACAAAAAATGCACGGTACCAAATAGCATCTTCAACAAACAGTACTGGAAAAACCTGGATGCTAGAATGTAGAAGAATAGAATTAGACCCTTACCTATCATCCTGCACAAAAAAATCCACTCAAGCCCCATAAAAAGAGGGGCTTCATGTCTGCTAGTGTAAAACTGTTCCACTACCAACAGGGTCTTGTGGAAAGTTCCGTGTCACCTGTGACTCACAGGTGATTAGGAGGCCGGAAAGAGATAGGAATGAGGCATCTTGGATGCAAGCAGATGTGTCAGTCTGGTGTGAGGGTGGGGAGGAGGATGAGCAGGCAGGGAGAGGATAGCATTTGTCTTCTTGTTCGCAAAATATAGGCTTCAAGGACAGTGGTAAGAAATGAGAATTGGGGTTTTTATGATAAAGATTGATAGAACATGGGGGGAAATGGAGCTAAATTTGCAAATCAAGAGACAGTATCCCAAAATCCATTGCATGGGGCAATACAGAGAAATCTGGAAGAAGCCTACAAAGAACTGAACGCTTGTTGCACCTACCTCATACTTTGGCTAAGAAAAAGATCTAATCAAATCTATTTGGATGTAAGCTCCATGTCTCCACTTGCCAATACAGAGAGCCAAAGGCAAGTTAGGCTCTTCTTGACGATGCGTATTTTCCCCCAAAGGATACTTCAGGAAAAGCAGTCTGAGAAACACTTGTTCATTAGTTATTTTCTAGCAGCAGCCAGAATATATCAAGCACATGATAAGCACATAATAAACTTGATTCTTGAAACATTAGTGGTTTGGCTGTTTTGTTATTAGCTGTCATTATTAAGTGCCCATTACTTTCTCCAGCAAATATATGTTATAACCATCCAAAAGATATAATAGTCACTGGAAGATGATGATAAACTTCATGTGAAAAACATTCTTGTAGAAAAAAAAAAAACGTTAACTTTTAAATTAAGTTTATGACTGTAAACATGTCAGCTTTCTCATCCAATCTCATACCCTCATGATTTTTGCTATAAAGAAGGTAAGTGCTCTCCAGTGTCTTGCCTGATTCAAGAACATCCTGACTCTTGTAAGCTATGTGGCACTCTTCTGAAATCTATTCCACATGGAACCACACTGTGTCTGAAAGAGAAGCCTTCCTGCTACATCAGAAAGGTTTACAGAGGTAGGAAAACAACAGACAACTGAAGCATGTTAGAAGCCATTGATAGTTCTACCTTTCATTAGTCTTGCAAGTGGGAAGGCTGCTTCCTCCAGGTGAAACCCCATATGTTCTAGGTGAGAAGGGTAGGCCATTCAGAGTGTCTTGTGCACAGAGAGCATGCCTATTAAATCCATCAGTTGTTGGCTGGCTAGGCTGGCCATCAAGTCACCCTGACCTTGGCTGTTTTAGCAACAGATGGATTCACTTACAACACAGACCATCATCCAAACTCAGTGCCTGGTTGCCTTCCGGTTCCAAATCTGCCTTGGGAAGACCAAACATCGCAGGCACTCATCTGCTAGGGGTAGACCCAAAGGGAGCTGGATACTGAGGAGTCAGTCCCGGCAGTGTGCTAGGGTCTTCCTGCAACGACCCACAAAGCACATGCCTGATGTTTTCCCACTTAGAACAAGCTGCCAATCTTAGTCCGGTTAAATTTACCACGAGGTTGAGTCCCGGATTCAAAACCTGAGGAGGAACGAGATTGGGTTTATCACAGGAGGCTGAGTAAGCAAGGCCAGGACTAGAGCCGCTCCTTGAGTGTATCAATACAGAAAGCAAATTCAGGCAGTAGTTCTCTTCAAGTGCCCGTGCTGGGCTGCGAACGATGGACTTTTATACTGAAATTATGGCAGCTTTAATATACAAAACAGCCATTTTGGACTCAATAGGGAGAGATATTAGGTGCAACACTTACCTAATTTTCTCATTCTATTAATTTTAATTAGTATACCCTTTCTGTGCAATTCAATTCAAGTAGTGTGTGTGTGTGTGTGTGTGTGTGTGTGTGTGTGTGTGTGTGTGTGTGTGTGTGAGAGAGAGGGGGGGGGGGAGAAGAAAGAATGAGTTGTAAGGTAGGAGGGAGGGCCGTTTGCTGCTTTGTTGTTTTGTTCCTGCGTGCTGGTGCTGACGTGGCCTTTAGAAAGTGGCTTTTGTATGCAGCCGAGAGACCTGGTTTCAGATGCCAGCCGGAGCATCTTCAGGCTCATTAATAATGGAGGCGTCTGACAGGGGCAGCTTCGCTTGCTTTGTTCCCACTGTAGATGAAAGGGGACATGGATCTTTCTGTTTTGCCCAATAACAACCATCCTGACAAATTCCTGCAGCTTGACGTGAAGTCTTTAATGAGGAGCTCAACCCTTCTGCCGGCTAGCCTCGCGAGATTTCCGGGTGGAAATTATCCTGCTACACAACACTGGCAAAACCTTGTCTACTCACAGGTAGGATCTGAGGGCATATAAATAGAGGGTGGGATCTTGTTTCTTTCTCACTGTATGACATTTTTTTTTCTCATTTGTGTGAAGATGTGGGCATGGAGCGGGGGATAAAGAGAAGCTGTTCATTCCTCCCCCCGCCCCCCTCCCCGCCTCCCTGTAAGCTCTGCGTATGTTGTGCAAATTCTCCTACCCATGGCTCGTTATCCACCAATCCCTGACTTCTCTGCCTGTCTTTGTTTCAGATTTGTGTAGGTGTCATTTGCTCCTTCTCTTCAGAACATTTCAAACCAACTGTTACATTTTCAAATAAGCTTCGGGGGAAGAAATACGTAGCCTATGTCTGTTGTAACCTATGCGTAAAACATCAACGCTTACAACGCAAGGGTGTACCTGTCTCTGAGAAAGGCTGAGACTTGCTTTTGCCCTTTGCTTGGACACAAATTCTTAAAGGATACTGAGGAGTGACGGGAGAGACCGGCCACTCTCCATCTTGGAATAGTGGTGGCTCTCAGCTTTCATGCACCTCTTCCACAGGTGTCTGCATGGGCCAGCCATAGGAATAAGACCTTCCGATCTGAGGCAGGGCTTACTGTTGTTGGTCTTTCTCGAAAGAATGAAACTGATGAATTCCATCTGCTGAGACCAACACAAAGGCCCCTGCTGAGGCACGGCTAATTAAACAGGGATAATCTTGTTTTAAGATGCGGAGGCTAATGGTGTTGAGGGTTGCTCCATGTAGAAAGGGGGAAGGCATTTTATTTCAGAGCTGATGTAACTGACCTACGAGCCCCTGTAAGTCAGCGTTCAAGTTCTCTGGGCAGAAATTTGTTTGCTTTTAAGAACAGTTGCTCCTCCTGAGTCCTGGTGCACAGTGACTGCCTTGTGGTGTGTTTGTAGGCTCCTTGGGACATGCGTCATGAGTTCAGTCAAGAGTTAGATACCCTGAAATGATTATGTAAGTTGCCTCTACCCTATAAAGGGTTCAACTTATTTGCGTTAGAAGTCAGCAGCCTGTTATAACAACTGCTTTTTTTCTTTTTAAATTTTGCATCCAACGTTTGTAATCCTCAAAGCCTGTGGCTCTCTATATCCCCCCATTTTGTGGTTGTTCTGTGTTTTGCTTGGTTAAAGGAAATATAGCTACCCCTTTATCTCATTATTTATGTCACAGAACAAAATCATTAAAAATGATATCAGGTAATCTTGCCCCTCCTCTACCACCCTGTTGATGCAGTAAATTGTAGGGTCACATAGAGAATAGGTAAGGCGGGCTTCTAGGGGGCTGTGAACAGCAATATTCTAGCGTCTTTTGATTAGGGAGTGTGGTTGATCTGTTGTTTCCGTTTGGAGTTTCACAATTAATATTCAAAACCTAAGAAAATGCAAATTCCTAACAGGCAACTTTTTACACAGGCCCTTGTGGCCCTACATAATTATTCAAGAAACAAGGAGGTGTACTTCTGCAGATTATCTTTGATAAACCTAAAATAAATTATCCGGTGAAGACCAACTTACTGCTGAAATTATGGATGGTGGGAAGGCCTGGGAGACAAGTGCAAACTCAGGAACCTAGGTAGGTGTGGCTCAGACTATGAGGAGGGTCTGTGATCTTCACAATCACTAGTAAATAGCTCCAGTGGATCTAAGAACCAAGAACTGACTTATTGCGTAAAAAGTAAATAAATATTGAAATAGTCAGAACAATGCCTAAAAAAATTCCTTCCATATATCAGGAATATTGAGTGGGGCATTAAGCACGTATAGAGAGGGAGTTGTCAAATATTTCTTAATTAAATTCCTTACTGGGTGGTGGATTAGCCAAACAAGAAGATTATGATTATGCAGACACTATTTACATGTATGAAATTCTCAAAAAAAAAAAAAAAAAAAAAAAAAAAAAAAAAGATGTTTTGATTTAAGAATTGAGGTTCAATCCACAGGAAGAAATTTTGGGATCTGTCTCTCACAGATCTTGGCCAGCCCAGGCCTCAGTATGAGCGCTTGCAAAACGAATGCAGCAGTCGCTTTGGTTTCTGAAGAAGTGAGAACAAATGATGCATAAGGAAAAGACAATAGAGTCCAGTTTCCTGTGACAGTTTAAGGAGTAGAAACAAAATGCTGGTTGGAGGGTGGGATGCTGCGTTTCAGCTGACAGAGGACTCGGCGAGCGCACACGAAGCCCTGGCTTTTATCCCCAGCACTGTATAAACAATGTATGGTGCACACCTATAATGCCAGCACTCAGAGACTAGGATCCATAGGATCAGGAAGTTGATCAGGAGGAAAACCAGCCTGGGCTATGTTGATTTTTGTCTCCTTTTAAAAAAAAAAGAAAAAGAAAAGAAAACTGGAAAACAAACAAACAACAGATTATATTGTTAATTCCATGATGCTTGGCTTGGATTTGAAGCAGAATTTCATGTTGCCCAAGCTGGCCTCAAGCTCAGTGGCCAAAGGTGGCCTTAAGCCTGTGATCCTTCATGCCCTGACAGTTGGATTGCAGATGTGTGCCGTCAACTCTTGTTTTGTTTGTTTGTTTTTGTTTGTTCATTTGTTTGTTTGTTTTGAAACTCTAGATATTGACTCCAAGACTTCCTGTGTGCTAGGTAAATATTCTGCAAGTCTCATGCACATGGGTGAACACATACACAAGGAATAGAACATATTTTTTAATTAAGTGATAAAATGTTTAAAGGCATCTGCGTCGTCGTCGTAGGAATTGGCTCCTGTGATGAGCAGATGGTCTTCTGAGTCTATTCAAAGTGAGGGTTTCCTTTTCTTTCTGACTCCTTTCATATTGGTTTCAGAACCCTGGGGCTCCTCAGAGGAAATCTGTGAGCTGCCGTGAAAAGCCAGTGGTGAGAAGTGGGCATCCTCCTTTCTAGACAGCCCATGCCACGGTTCATGTCCCAACCTCCATTCACCATTGCTTTTCCTCTTCTACCACTATTTTCCTCATTACCAACATTCCACAGGTGTCTGTGTGTGGGTTCATTCATGTGCATGCGTGTGTGTGTGTGTGTGTGTGTGTATATGTGTGTGGGCATATGTATATGTGTATATGAGTTTATGTCTATGTATGTGTGGGGCCTATATTGACTTTTGTGTGTGTACGAGTGTGTATTTGTCTATATGTATTTGTGTATGTGTACATGGGTATGTATGTAAGTGTGTGTATGTATGCATGCATTTGTGATTCACCATAGTATTTTGTAACACCACATTTTACTTTTTCTGTGTCATAATTTAAAACAGTTCCATTGCTTGTTATTTAAAATGTCTAAATGTTCACAAAATTTGGGTTGGGGATATGTTTTTGTTGATTTGTAAATTATAACTATTAACCATGTTATTTGTGTACTTTCCTTTAGACTCTGTTTTGAAAATGTTCACAAAATGAAATATTTTAGCTGTTGATGTCAATTGACTGGATTTGTTAATTTTGTTGAACAAATTATCTTTATCCTTAGGAATATTTTGTATGTATATATGTAATTTTAATGACTACTTTACGTTTCATTGTTACAATAATTTTATAACATACATAATATTTTATAGTTATTATGCTTTGTGAATGATGTTACTTTTATTCAAAACCTTTGTAGCTATCAAAGCTTCTTGCCTTATGTCTATTTTGTTTGATATTTGTAGTGTGTCATTATATTGTATTATATTTTCTGTAGTGGTTAGCTATGTTATGTTGTAGAAACAAACATACCCAAATCTAGTAATGCAATAAGGTGTATAACAAATCTGCACCCTTGAGATGTCAGTGCTGCACACATCCTGAGAGGCTTACCTAAAGACAGAATTCACATTCTTTTTCTGGAGGTCCTTCCTACAATATCAGAATCTGCATTATGCCTGCAGACCAAGAAGACAGAGAGGAAGACAAATACACTATTGGGGAGGTTAGTAGTCAAGCTTGAGTTTCAACCCAACTGCTGTGTGTCATTAAAGAGGAAATGGGCTGGTTGTGTGTCTCTAGCCAGGTTCTACCTCATTTTCATCCTTTAAAATAGATAGATGCGATATTTAAGATAAGATCCTTCAAATACATTATATGTAATCTAGTTTATTTGTGTGTGTGTGTATATATGCATTCTAATTGTATCTCCCTAAACCTCCCCTACAGAATTGATAACTGAGCTCATCTATCAGATAGATTTTATCAATCACCACACTTAGCAGTGGCTCCTGCAAGCCATCCTACAAATGCTCCTGTAAAGAACCAGGTTTGGTATACTACTTCCTTTGTGGGCAGTAGAGAAGTCATTACTCCAAAGGCCTTCGGAAATATCTCTGCGAGTATCTGTGCAGACGCCTTCCCTGGAGGCGAGACAGAGTGCTATAATTTCTGCTCCCTAGTCTCCGTCTCGCTCTGTACAGCCTTGTGCTCTTGGGAGGATCTCAGAGCTCACTTCTACTCTCATCCATGGGAATTTGGAGACCTGTGCTTGTTACTGTTTTCTCAATCTTGGGTCTGTTGTCTTTGTAGTTATTCTCAGTTCTTATGCCTAAATGACTGGAGATGCAGATGGTAGTGTTTGTCCGGAATACCCATGTGGTTTGATTTCATTTTAAAAATTTGGTATCTCATCTTGTAGTGTCTTCAGGAGTTTACTTCATATACAATTTACTTAACTATATGTTAATATAGCTCTTTTTATTTAGTCCTAGATAGTTTTTTTTTTTTTTTTTCTGACTTAAAATACCCCTAAAAGTCTTTTAAAGGCATGGGTCTCATACTGATCTTTGGAGCTTGGTTTTTCAGTCTCTGTTTCTCCAATTTCTGTTTAATGATCATCAACCCTGCGGCTTATAAACCATGCCTTCACATAATCTTTGCCTTCACTTACTTCATACAGCTGAGACATTTTCCTCATCTTTGTATTTCATGTCTGATTGTTTATAAGTAATTTTATATCTCAGTGTTTGGGGCCTACAGCTGTCACACTAGGAAGCAGCATGCGTTTAGAGCCTCCTTGCACACTTTCGACCATCCTGTTGAATTCCCTGACTCTAATCATACACCAATGTCCTGACTTGTGATATACAACTATATAATTTCTCACTTTGGCCACAAGTAACTACTGAAGTTAGTAATGATCATCTCCCAGCTTACCAAATGATTTCTACTGTAGAACTTGAATAACTGTTTTCAAGCTTCCAATAGTGGAGATGGAGCTATGGCTCATATGGTAAGATGCCCCCCTGCCATGAAACTTTGATGCTTTGAATTTAGCTCTCCAGCATTCACATGAAACGCTGGGCTCAGGGGCATGTTTCTGTAACTCCAGTGCTAGGGTGCAGTGGTGTTGGGACAGATGGACCCCTGGAGCTCACACTCAGCCAGCCCAGTTGAGTCCCAGGCTCACTAAAAGAACTTGTCTTGAAAAATAAGGGCTAGAGCGGCTAAGGAGGACACTCAATGTTAACCTCTAGTCTCAGTTCATGCACACATGTGTAGTATACACACAAGCACATGCACACTGAGAAACATGTAGCTACACTGCACACCTGCAGAACAAGTAAGAATAAAGCTTCCAGTATTCTCTCCCGGTTCAGGAGACCTGCAGCAGTGGGCCACAACTGTCATTCTCCAGCAAATCCCCAGCACAGGTGAGGGAGGCTGTTCCTAGCTACTGTGACAAGTGGCAAAGTAACAGGAATTATAAACAGTCTTTCTCATTATGGGGAAGCCTGAGGAACAGCAGGTGGGCCGTGAGGATATTCTTCTCTTTCCTAAGTAGTGACCATGGTTTTGAGTTGCTTATTTTATGGCCCTGCCATCTCAGATCCCTGTCATAGTATCAAAAAACAAAACAAACAAACCAAGTGGCAGAAATCATGTGGGAAAGTTTGAGAACAGCTTGGAAATGACCTCAGGTCACTTCTGCTGCACTTTCTTGGCTTTTAAAAGCTTGACCCCAAACTAATTTCAGGGCAAACCAAAGAAGCCAGACACTGTGCTCAACCATAGAAACAACACTGGCTGTATCCAGCCAGTCACAGTGCCCACTGTGTGTCTTGTGGTCTTTTCTACTTCTCGTACTTCCTGAGTTCATAAAATCGAATATAGGTATTAAATATTGAATGGTTAAATTTACATTTTAAAGTCTGATTTGCCAGCCTCTGTCACTGAAACAGGAAGTTCAGCCTGCTTCTGTTTAATATGTTAACATACGACTTTTCCTTTATATGCCTTTGAGATAGTAGCCTGCATTTGTACCCAAGACTGGGCAACTTGCCTTCATCATTTATACTGCTTCAGTAATTTGGAGATGAGCATTCTATCTCCAACTCCAACAATATCGCTATCCTTTCCCTACAATTAGGTTTCAGTTCCTTACTTAAGAAGCTCTGTGTCAAACTTCTCACCATCTAAAATTGTTATATTATTTCCATCTTATCAACTTCCATATTTTTCAGCATTCCTGTGTCATCATCTTCCTGTTTATTGATTTATATATTTAGAGGTTCCTGTTTCAATACCCTTTGAACTTTAAAACGGCCAACCTTTAGATTTTCTTTGCCTGAATATGACTTCTAGCTCTTTTATTAGGTGATAATTTACTTGCACATTAAAGTATTAGGATTAAAATGAATAAAGATAAATGGGGAAAACTTGGCTTAATAGTGAAGGTTTTACTAAGCTTTGATCTTTAAATAGATATTTTAAATGGAATTTGTATTACAGTTCAATTCTTTAAAATCATACAAATGCTATTGAATTTTCTTCTTAGCGTGGAAAGTTGGACTTGCATATATGTTCTTTATCTTCTTAAATCTATTTAGAAAAAAAAATGGTAAAATATAAATGAACCACAACAAAGTTTTGTTTTGTTTTCTTTTTACAAACTGCTATTTAAACCTGTGGAGTCACTCTTACTAGACAATTCCTCTACCACTGAAATGTCTCCAGCTCCATAACTAGTATTTATTTTTATCCGGCCATTAACTACTAATTATTATTTATTTGGTTGTCTTGGGGATCTCCAGTAATCTAAGCATGTGTTCAGGCTTTGAGCCATGTTACAATAATTTCATCAAATTATTTTTGAGTAATTTATTAATGTATTAATTACAGTAAAATAATTGACTTCTTCAAATTAGCAATAAATCTTAATATCAAGTTTTCTTTGCTGTGTCCTACAGATATAAGAATGTGTGCAGATAAAAAACAAGGAGCACACTTCAGGAAATTAAAAAGTTTTTTCAAGGATATGGCCTAGAAATAAGGCTTAGATTCTACTTTAGAATATACCTCCGACTGTTTTGATGCCTTCAGATATTCTTATAAATCTAGATGCATTTTATAGTTTATATATACTTTTCTTGATCCACACATTTTATTTCCCTTGTTTATCAAATCTCTTATTTACATTCAAGGAGCAGGAGAGGAACCTAACAAAGGCAATCTGTGCACATCCCGAGAGTCAGCCTGCTCCAGAGAGGATACAAGCTTGCCCAGCTTGAAGAAATTAAGAATTATAATTAGACTGAACTCAAATATCCTTAATTTATTGTCAAATTGTTTTTATTTAATCTAAAACAATACTTATAAAGCTACTCATCTTTAAGCTTAATACTAAGATTAAGTTTTTTATTTTATTATACAACTTAACATCATAGACTATAAATTGACTTTTAGCAGACAAAAACTAAATTAAAGCCAGAGATGGTCTCTGAAGTGATCTCTAAATATGTGAAAAAAATTATTAAAAAGTCAAGGAATGGGGCTAGAGAGATGGCTCAGCAGTTAAGAGCACTGACTGTTCTTCCAGTTCAATTCCTAGCAACTATATGGTGGCTCAGAACCATCTATAATGTGATCTGAGGCCCTCTTACGGACTGCAGATGTACATGCAGGCAGAGCACTGTATACATAATAATAAATATTTTTTAAAAGTCAAGGAAGGAGAGATCGCTCAGTAGCTAAGCTCACTTGCTACTCTTCCAGTAGACCCAGGTTGAATTCCTAGCATCCACAGTGTCTGTAACTCAAGTTCCAGGGGATCTGACATCTTTTCTGGCCTTGGAGAGCACCAAGCCCACACGTGATACATATACATACATGCAGGCAAACAGTAATCTACACAAAACAAATATTTTTTAGAAGTCATAGAAACCTATTGCCCAGGATAACACAAATGGTTTTATCTATATTATTTTCCCCTTTACTTTTTAGTTATTGCAGAAAGCCATGTCATGTAATGCCAGTCTACAATTTTAGTACATATTTAATGTGACTTCTATGTTCTAAGTGATGCTCAGAAAAAAAAAGAGAGATGCTTAGGCCATCAATACATGACCACTGTTTGTTCTACACATGACTCAAAAGGATGTGGTTTCTACTGGTATTTCTCCAATGTTCTTAGGTTCAGTCTCTCTCTCTCTAGTGTGTGTGTGTCTCTTCTCTCTCTCTGTCTCTCCCTGTCTCTCTCTCTCTCATACACACAGCTGAAAATTTGTGAGAAAAATCACATATATCTTTTCTATGAATATATCACATTTCAATGTCAAATTTTTAAAATTTTGAAAGTCAAGAATTAATCCCTCTAGTAGGCAGCTGGTCAAGAGACACCTAGAGATAAATGACATTGAATTGATTCAGTTGCTCTATGAATCTTCCTGAAGCCAGGGAGATGTGCACCAATGTCATCCCACCTTAGATAGATTACTGATAACAGACCAAACAAATGAGTCCAATCAAGTCTAGCACGGTGAAACAACAAGTTTATTGCAGTAACTTACAGGAACATGGGCGACTCATAGGCAACTGTAGCACCAAAATGTCTAATCTAGCAAGGACGAGGACTCACAAAGCATATGTCTTTACAGTGTCCTACTTGTGTCAGCTTGTAGGAAGCTCCACTGAAGAGTCTCCTATGCCCTAGCAATTGTTTGTTGCTTATATAAGTTCGGGAACATGCCTTATGAGTCTTGTGGCCTTTGGATCTTCCAGACAGTTTCAGTGTCTTGAGTTTCCTGAGCCTGGCAAGGTGCATTATTAGCTTTCCAGGTTTAAAGAACCTTCCCTCTTAGTCTCGCATGGAGTGTTTCAAAACTATGTAGTATCCCCACTCAAAACTCTATGAAAGGAAAGCTAAGAGTATTCTTATAAAAACCCAAGACATGTCTATAAAACGATTTTTAGAAGTTTTTCCACTTACTTTTCGTGTGTGTGTCTGTGTGTGTGTGTGTGTATGCGTGTATGTTCATACACATGCATGTGCTTGCCAGGACATGTGTATGCAGAGGTCAGGAACAAGCTTCTGGGTTCCTCTTTGTACTGCGAGGGTCTAGTGATCAAATCCAGACAGGCAAGTTAGCATGGAGCACCTTCACCTGATGAGCCAATTTGCAGTCATAGAAAAATGTTTTTAATGTTAATTTTCTACATTCAAACAATAACATTAAGTATTGTTTTTAAGAATCTTAAAATATACAAAAAGCCATGAAATGCTATAAAACTCTTATATATATGAGCGAGAAAACTATGTTTCTCCAGAAACTAGATGCGCTGGAGACTACGACTCTTTCTTTGTAATGGGAAAATATTGAAATAGATATTAAGCTGAACAAGATAATATATATAGAGAGAATTTGGTTATAGGAAGAATTCTAGACCAAAGTAGACCCTAGAATTATTTTTATTTCGTTGCTTAATATGTTGAGTTTCAGACTGAATCAACAAATTTTTAGATACAGATTTCTGCCATTTTGGCTCCTATGTCACCAGCAATCCTGCCTTGTAATAGAAGCCTTGTTTTCTAATCCCATAACAGAGAGAAAATAACGTTGCCACTCAACGAACCAAGGGATTTGTCGGGGAGATCCCAGTCCTTCCTGACAATCCTCCACCATCCATGTCTTCAGTTATGAAGAATAACCCATTATATGGTGACATAAGTTTGGAAGAAGCTATGGAAGAAAGGAAAAAGAATCCTTCATGGACCATTGAGGACTACGACAAACATTCTGTGCATACAAATCTCTCGGGACACCTGAAGGTGTGTATACTACGAATGATCTTCAGCTGATGAGACAGGTCAGCTAAGGGACCCTGAAAAGGTTTTATAGATACAACAGGAGTCCCTCACTAAACCCAAAATCTCCAGACCACTGATCCTTTTGGTTCTTAGAAATATTTCTCTTCCCCAGCCAATATGTGGGGTTATTTATTTGTTTTGCATTTTGCACAGCCAATGGCATCTTTGTAATGTGGAGAGAAGAAAAGGGAAGTAGCAATGACAAAAGGTCTCCTGCAAACAGGAAAGGATGTTGGGTTTGTTTGTTTGTTTGTTTGTTTTTTATTTATTTGTAAGGCCACAAATGTTTTCCCTAGTTCGTCATCTTATAACTGTATATATTTGTGAACACTTAAGGACACACATCTTACAGTACATTTTTTTATTTCAAAACTAATTATGAAGTGATCAGACTATGTAAGGAAACCCTTAACAAGGATAATTTTTTTTTTGAAGGTAAGGAAATTATAGTTGGGGTGTTAGGCTTTATTTTTCACTGTATGATCTGTCTGCCATTTTAAACAATGTTCTTTTTTTTCTTTTTTTTTTTTTATTAATTTATTCTTGTTACATCTCAATGGTTATCCCATCCCTTGTATCTTCCCATTCTTCCCTCCCTCCCATTTTCCCCTTATTCCCCTCTCCTATGACTGTTCAGGGGAGGTAATCCCCCTAAGGATAATTTTTTAACATCTCAAGCCCACCAAATTATTTGAGACAGCAAGTTTACATTTTAGTCATTTTTCCTGTACATCAAAACAAAAAGGGAAAGTATGCAATGAGCTCACTCACTCTGCTGATGATTTTTCTTCCCCCACCTTTTCTTTTCTTCCTCCAATGTCATTCACACACAGGAGACCCAAATACCTGAAAACCAAAATGGACTCTCTGATGTCTGAAAGAGCTAGATTCCTGACTAGCCTTGGCTTGTTTCCACCTGCCTTAGGCAAGAAATCTCTGACATTTGCCAAGTACCCTTCATTTAAAAATGTGTGCCTGACCCATGTTCATACCTTAGCCACTGAAGTGAACCACATTCTTTTCTGAAGGGGACAGTATCATAGACTTTCATGTTCTGCACACAAGTTTTACATCGACTGTACTTTCCTTGAAACCCATTATGGTCTAGACTCCCTGACAGCTCTTGATCTCCTACCCTAGAGGTACCCTCTCTTTAGCTGCTTTCTGAGAAATTTCTAAAAGACAATAACAATGCATTTCATTTTCTCGTCTTTGTTTTGGTTTAATCTCCTGTTTTTTACTAAAGACTTCATATCAGTAGGTCTATTATTAGGGGGAAATGCACTGATTTATTTCACACACAATCACTTAGTGCTGGGCACAAGCTAAGGCACGTTCTCTTGCTTTTGCTGTGTGCCCATATGACAAGAGGGCTGTGGAGAAAAATGACACATTCCTGCCTGCACACAATCCCATCTAACTGAGAAAATAGAAAGAGTTCACCTAATTCAAAGGCCGTAGTTTTCATGTGCAGATTGAAAAATCAATTTTTTCTCAAAAGTATTTGTTTGTTTGTTTGTTTTTAAGTTTAGATCTCAGACTAAGAAAATTGAACATAGCTGGCAATTAGGAATTTTTTAAAGTTAAATCTTGAATATCAAACATAAGTCTAATGGATGTGATGTGTGAAACTGCCAGTCCTCCACCTTGTAGATGCTCTGAGTGCACACACACAGTAGTTGTCTTCTCAGGTTCACCTGTGTACTGGTTGCATGATAGCCTCCTCAGTGACAAATTCCCAGAATCCTCTGGGAAGCCATGTGTCTTGTTATCATTAGGACTTCCTCCTATATTTCATGACACCATCACCTCTTTTCTTTTCTCATAATTAGTAGAAAGGGCTTCTCATTTAAATTTCTAACCTTTTTTTTTTTTTCAAACCTTTGTTTTTATTATACTTGCCTGGGTATTTTGCCTGCATGTGTGTCTATGCACACATGTAGGGGGCCACAAGAAGATGTCAGGTCCCCTTGAAAGTGGAGCTAAAGATGACCATAAATGCAAAGGGCCATGTGGGTGCTGGGAATCTAATCCAGGTGCTCTGGGAGAGCAGCCATCTCTCTGAACTGATAAGTCACCTCTTCAGTCTCATAATTTTTGTAGTCTTGGTACCAGCTATGGACTACCAATGCTCCAAGTGCCTTGTGCATTACTAATTTTTCTAAACTTCTAAGAGTTATTAAGTCTGGAAAGATTAAAGAAATGATAAACTTAATTACCAATGCAAGCCAATGTGAGGCTTTAAGAGGGGATTGTCTCCATGAAGGAGGCCGTTGGTGAAAAACAAAGCACTAAAGTTGCAAAATGCTGGGCTTTGATTGGGACACAAGATGAAAGACAGGAGGAATGCAGATGGGGGTTTTTATGTATTCTATGGCACAGGCCTTCAGAATTCTATCGTAGTTTTTAAGCATGTCTAAGTACCTGGTTTAAACCCACTTACACCTTCATACCTGAGAATCACCTTTGCCAAATACACCCCAGCTCCTTACAAGTGGGCACCTAACTCTCCTGGCACTACAACCCTAACTCCAAAGCTAGTTAGAGACCCTAGAGGCTGCCAGCTACAGAAAACTGCTTTTGTGATACCACTAGATGACGTAAGTCCACTGAAAGTGCTGAGGGTGACAGCCTGTTTCAAGTCCTTCAAAACATCCAGGCAAGAAAAAAAAAAACGAGGCCTGAAGATGGTACTTGAAAGTGTTCAATCAACTATCTTTGTAAACTTAATGCATGAGACTACATGCCTTATTGAGACATAGGGCCTATTGTATTAAAACCTAGAGATTAGAGGGGAAATGTATTTTTTTAAGCATATGGAATAGTAGCGGTTATAGGAGACTTATCGGGTATTTGAGAGCAGGTTGACTTAAAGAGACTTCTCTGGCACTCAACAGAAGATGGAGCCAATGAGATAAAGGCACCATATGGATGGGAACTAACAGGAGCAAAGATGCGTGTGTCCCCGAGATTCTGTGTGCAAGATGTACCTCGGCCCTGCCGTGGAAGGACTGTGAACACCCAGCCTTATCCTTCCTTCACGGAAGTCAGTTGGGGATTTCCTGAAACTTGGCAAATTCTTACCCCTGCCACGAGATGAGCCAAAACTTCCAAGGTCCATTTAAAGCTAGGGATTGTAGTTATAATTGTATTTCAACTCACTTAACTGATTTACAAGGTGTTAGAAATGCACGATTGGCTAAAAGGTGACTCTGGTGTTTCTGACTTGGAAGTGTGAGCAATTTAGTACAGAAATTGTGCAGGCTACCTAACAAATTCTGGTATAGATGGACAAATTTCTTGCAGGTACCCAAGGTCAGTCTGTGGCAGTGTATCTGAGGAATTCAGAGATGTCAAGCCTAGTGTTTGAGCCTTGACACCTAACCCTTAACCAAAACAGTGAAAACAGACCCTCAGGACCTCCGACACCATCTTGTTCTCAAGTCTCCATTTGTAACGCTGACCAGTCACTGATCAGTGTCATTTTCTTTTAGGAAAACCCCAATGACCTACGCTTTTGGTTGGGGGATATTTACACTCCAGGCTTTGACACTTTGCTGAAAAAGAAGAAGAAACGCAACAAGAGATCAAAATTATGTCACATGGGTCTGATATTACTCCTCGTGTCCTCCATCTTGGTTACCATAGTGACACTGAGCACGTTATTCACCTAAGGAAATGGAAAATCCTTCTTTAAAGCTCTCAAACGCCTTCTACATATTTACAGGAGAAAAAAAAATCTATCTGTGCATTGTGAACATACCCGTTACTGCCTGTGTGACTAAACGCCATTGTCCTTTAGAGTGTGAGCATCACTTGTGTTGTGCTGGCCTCTCTGCTTTGTTCTGTGAAACCTGTAATGTGATTCCAGTCTGGGTTTTGTCCCTTGTGAAGCAGATGTTTCTGGGGACCACAGTAACACAAAGTCGCTACATGCAACCACAATCAAGCTTGACGATAGATAGCAGACTGCACCAAGGACTGGCGGCTGCTTTTCTCAGTCAGGCCTCATCACTCCTATTTGGTTTTCACCACACCATTCCTTGCTCCTCCTATGGGCACCGCATCGGGGAGCTCCAGCCAGTCTGGCCAACTGCTAGAGCAACAGGAAGGCTTCTGCTGAGCTCAGTCAGTTTAGATCTGCTTTGCCTTCCTTTATCTCTGTTAAGTTAGAGGCGGGAAAAGTGGGAAGGAGACATTCAAACCTATTCTAATTTCCGCAGTAATCTTTTATAAGGACCCAAGTTTGTGTTACTGTTTTAGCAGAAATAATCTTGGTCAGCCATTGTGGTGTAATCGATTACATTATATCCAGTTGTACTTGTGGTTGATAGAAACTGGCAAGTGTGACCTCTAGTGGCAGTGGGTACATGTTCACCAGGCTTGGTGGCGGAGGGGGGGGCACTGGAGAGACTGCAGGAATGCTGCCACCCCCTTGAGTATTCTGCTGAGTGACAGTTAGGCCTGAACAAAAGATTGTCAGAGGAGGGAGTTGGCTTATAGATGCCTTCAGAAATGGATGGGAGATTAGTAGCTTTATCCTCAACGAGGGATGTCATTTCCAATGCATCACAACAGCCTCCTGCCGGGTGCAGATACCTGGGAACAAGCCCACAATACAAAGATTCAAAGTGTGCCCTTGCCTCCCCCCTCAGTGTCACTCCTAATGCAACTTAGTATGTGAAGCAAGGCTTTTCCTTTCCCCAAAGAGTGCTGTCCTCTTGTGCCTGTTGACAACGCCTTACTCTCTCGCTGTATTGCTCATAAAGGTTCTCAACGTAAAGTGCACAAAAAATGAGAGTTTACTGGACAATAAATCACGGTGTACAAAGCAAAATTTGTCTTAGTGATCTTTGCACTGTCTAGCTTGTTATTCTTCTTTTGGCTTTGGGTTCCAGCCCAATGTACAAACAATGGTGGAGAAATGAAGGTGGGGGGGGTGGAGGGGCGGTGGGGTGAAGTGGGGTGAGGTAGGGTGGGGGGCTGTCCTGTAGCCAGGTCCACTCTCACTGGGAATGCCCTTAAACACTGATGCTATCTATCACTCTGTCTTCAAAGCTTGACTGCCCAGTCTTGGTCTCTGAGGAGTCAAGGAAGTCATGCTCAAGAGTCATCATGCATGGTACTCTTCTGTGCTGAACTGGGTTATTTGTGTCTGTCCAAGACAAGGCTTGATGGAGCCTTATAAATACACTGGGATCTCTAACCACACAAATGTGAAGGCAGCTTATATGAGCTCCTAGCCCGCCCTGCTCTCACCCAGCCTCCCTCTCTCCTTCCCAGTCAAGCACCTACGATTCCTCTCCTGTCTAGCCTTCTTCTCCTTTTATTTATGACACCTTTGGACACTTACTTCTTCTGCATGAGTGAATTTACTACTTTGCTTTTAAACTGATATCCATCGCTAGCTTTCAATGTAACCGAACTCAAAATACAATATTGTTCCTTGCTGAATTAATGGTGTGTGTCTGCACATAGGGGAGAGTCATATGGGGAATGTGCCCTAGTTTGCATGCAAATTTATAACTCACATGCACTTCTAATTCCCCTTGTGAAAAAAGCCCCAGCAGAAGAAAAAGCATAAGGTCATGGAAAGGACAGCAGCAACGGCTCTATCCAGGCGCATGCTCAAATCTGGGCTTGTCTGGGAGCTTCTGATACAAGTCTACCTTTTTTCCTTTCTCTTTTTCTTTTCTTTTTAAAATAATGTTTTAAAATACAGCTCTTGGCACCCAGCACTGGTCAATAAATAATAAGTTCCTTTGTCAGCAACACTATTTTAGTCTCTTTCTTAACCCCTCAGTTGGGTTAAGAAAATCTGAATGCCTAACTTCCTAATAATAACTTAAAAGTTTTTTTCTTTATTATTTGGAAAGCTTCTCTATAAAAGTTGAGCTTTATTACTTCTTTGTATTTTATTCTTGCATATTAAGCTGGTGTGTTGAAATTCTATAAGCTAATAATGTCACAATTTCCATGGGGAAAAAAATGAGAATGTTTAGGCTTTTAAAAAGTGCTGCTCTCAGATGGAAAGATTGTTGTTTTGTTTTTGTTTTTCTCACATATTAACAATTGTTTCCAATTATATTCTGGTTGCTGCCACCTAGTGGAAGACTTAATGAGTGGCCTTGGGGAGCTAGGCCCCAGGCTCCTTTATTAACTAGAGTGAGCTGCTGCCACCTGCAGGTCCCATTTAAATTGTGCCTGTGCCTACACTTTGAAGAACACTAAGAGCTGTACGGATAGCTGAGAGCTCTTGTCTGCCCTTTGTAACGCTGATGTTGACAGTGTCTCTTCTTTCTGGAAAAGACACATGGCTGGCCATGAGTCGCGTTGACAAAGACAGAGCTAGAACCTCGGAATAAACTCAATATTCCAGCGCACATCCTCTGTGAACGCTCCAAGTCTCCTACACACCAGTGCCTCTCAGCCTTCTTAATGCTGCGACCCTTTAGTAGATACAGTGCCTCATGTTGTGGTGACCCGCCCCCAGCCATAAAATCATTTTCACTGCTACTTTATAACTGTCATTTTGCTAGGGTTGTGACGTAAATAGCTGTGCTTTCTGATGGTTTTAGGCGACTTTCACACCCCAGGGGTTGCGACCCACAGGTTGAGAGCTACTTCCGTAGCTGGTGCCTTACTCCTCACCGCCTCAGGTGGTTTTTAACCTCTGTTGATTTTGGTTTCATATTTCCTATGGTCCTCTGTGTTTATATATTGCCTGCTCTCTATATTGGGGAAGTCTCTACATATTTTATTATTTATTATTTGTTTATTATTATTTGTTTATAGAGGTGTGTGTGTGTGTGTGTTTACACTCGCATGTGTGCACATGCTCTGGCATGCGTGCAGAGTCCACAGGAGTATGACAGGCACCCCGCTTCATCCCTCTCTACGTTGGTCCCTCAAGCCGGCACCTTTCACTAAGCCTGGGACTAGACAGCAGCCAGGACATCCCAGCGATCTGTCTGTCTGTGGCCTCCACAGCACTGGCTTTGCAGGCAAGGAGAGTAGTGATTCTCAGCTTTGTGTGTGGGTTCAGGGAGTCTGAACTCACCTGCTCATAGTTCAAAGCAGGCTCTCACCACTGAGCCATTTCTTCTGTCTAAATATAGTTTTCACCATTCCTTTTCTTCCTGAAGTAATAATTTAGAACGAGTGTTCAAAATTCGCTCTCATATTACTGTCTAAATGTTATTTTGTTGTATGTAAGAGGGCTTTTTGTTTGTTTGTTTGTTTGTTTGTTTTTCAGACTGTAATGAGACAGGACAATCAAAGCTCAATCTCTCTAAATTCATCCAGAGTTTTTTTCTTTTTTCTTTTTTCTTTTTTCTTTTTTTAAAGACAGAGTTCTTGTTTCTTTCCAAACAGTCACTTAGTGCAGACTCTGGCCCGACTTCAGGTGAGACTGTTAAGCAACAGGAAAGGGCTCCAGAGACTGAGGCCGTTTTTTGCCAGAGTGGCTGCTCTTTACTCACTTTATGGACACGGTGACTCATATACCTGATCAAATTTCCCTCTGTGCAAACGGCTGGAAACAGTCAGGGTGGAAACATGGCCTCTTCTCTCTCGGTGTGTGTGGCTTCCTCGTGTGCATTAGGTGCCCAGCCTTATCCTGGCTCCATGCCCCACTCTGCCCCTCAACCCTCTGGCTCAAATATATGCTGTCTCCTACCTACTTGGTTTTCTCTTCTTCTTCTTCTTCTTCTTCTTCTTCTTCTTCTTCTTCTTCTTCTTCTTCTTCTTTTTGTAGCTGTAGGGATGGGGGTGTTAGAGGGTGACACTCAATGCATTCCTGGCTGTCCTTGAGCTTGCTATGTAGATCAGTTTGACCTTGAACTTAGATCTGCCTGCCTCTGCTTCCTGAGTGCCGGGATTAAAGGTGTGGGTGACTATTTGTGGCCTTTCCTCTCCATTTCTAATTTACTGACAAGATGCAGAGTCTGGAGACATACAGGGGTAATAGAAAATTACATATTTGTGCTGATACAATACATTCATTCATATATAGAAGACAAGGAGGTGTAGGCTTGTGGCATAATGCTTTCCTTATGCATTAACTTCTGTGTTGGACCCCTATAATTAGAAAGAAAGGGGAGGGGGGAGAAATAGAGAGCTATAAATGTAATTCAAAAGAAAAATGTAATAAAACAAGGTATACTTTTAAAGAGATGTTGATAAAAGTGTACTTTAAAGAAAAATTTAAATATAAACATTTGAATATTTGAATATAAAATGTTCCCTTGCCTAGTATGGTGGCGCACATCTTTAATCCCAGCACTCGGGAGGCAGAGGCAGGCAGATCGCTGTGAGTTCGAAGCCAGCCTGGTCTACAAAGTGAGTTCAGGATAGCCAAGGCTACACAGAGAAACCTTGTCTTGAAAAACCGGAAAAAAAAAAGTTCCCTCAAGTCTCCAGCAGGTGGCACTGTTTATAAGGCATCCTACCTACATTTACCAACTGGAGGAATTAGGTCACCTAGGGTATGTCCTTGGCGAGGCTACCCTACCCTTGACCCCCACTATAGATGTTGGGTGTTTTCTACAGTTCTCCACAGAGACACTCGTTGAATATGAAGGTATGTGGGAACTCGCAGACTCCCCTCCCTCTGCCCGCAGATGAGGTCCTCAGTGCTGGGGTAGCTGGCAGGCACGGCCATGTCTGACTTTTCAAACTCGGTTCTCTCATGCTTTCCACTGGGCCATCTCTCCAGCCCTGGCATTTTCCGGTTTTGAAACAATGTCATGGATAAATCTCTCTCTCCCACTCCCAGAAGACATCACACAGCCCCTCATCCGATGTTCACTCACACCTGAGCCTTTGCATCCTACCTTCATAGAACATTCCCTGCAGCTGATTTAAAAAAAAAAAAAGCCACAACAATCACACTTTTACCTTCTGCATTTTTTTTTAATTTCAAGAGCTTCTCCATTCCCACGATGTTCTTATGTAGTGCTGTGAGATACACACAAACGTATTTTCAACACAGACGAGGTTACGCTTTGGATTGATTGCCCTTAGTGATCTGATCTAACACTGATCTTTCCTGCAGCTGTAATGAGGATTTCATGTGCTTCAGCTGCTGATAATGAGAGAGATGCTTATATCTTCTTTTCCCTACAGTTACTCATATACAACCCCAGCATTTCACTTCAGCTTCAATTTGCAGGAATTAGTGGGGGAAAATGAGTTAAATAAGCAGGAACACAGCCTCCAGGAAGCTGGGTAGAGGTGAACAGACATGAAATTTACATGAAAGAATTTGACCATGTCCCCTGGAGGGGGAGACCTGGTGGCACTCAGAGGAAGGACAGCTGGTAGCCAAGAAGAGACTTGATACCCTATGAGAATATACAGGGGGAGGTAATCCCCCTCAGGAACAGTCATAGGGGAGGGGAATAATGGGAAAATGGGGGGGGGAGGAATGGGAGGATACAAGGGATGGGATAAACATTGAGATGTAACAAGAATAAATTAATAAAAAAAGAAAGAAAGAAAAAGAAAAAAAAAAGAAAATCCAACCTCCCACATCCTGCATGTCCAGGTGACGATGCAAGTTCTAACCACCAGGTAAGGCTTCAAGGCATTGCTTCCCAGCATACCGTTGTACATTGCCTTAAAAACTCACCTTTCTTAATTTGCACCAGTCATACACTCAAAAGAAAAAGAAAGCAGAACGCGGCAGCTTTTTAATTTCCCAGTATCTTGTAGTTCGCAATCTAACCACGAGATGGCAGCCGCGCGCCAAGGTATCACACCACTGCCCACACGTCAAGATTGTACTTGCGTCGTGTTGAAAAGGAAATTGTGGCAAATGACTGGAGAACTTCTAAAAGAAGAATGATTAATCACGCTGATTAAGTACTGGAGTGGGGGGCAGGAGCCGTCCTGGATTGTCCAGTGTGCATCAGCACAGAAAGTGACAGTAATTGGGGTCCCATACTGAGAGGCTTTCAGATTCAGGAAGTTCAACCTGGCCATCAGCACTCATTAACCAAGTCCTCAGCAGTGCTTTTTTACCCGAAATTTAACGATGGCTTGCTTAAAATGCCAATTCCAGGACAGCTGAGACGAACCTTCATGTTCAGGCAGCTCCTTGGCTGATTCTTTCTGTCAAGTTTGAGGAAAGATACGGAAGACTTCCACTTCCTCTCTTTCTAGGCTGCCGATCAGAACTGAGAGACCCATGGTGGTTCTGGGAGGACACTGAGACGCAAGTCGCCTCTTTGCTCTTTCCCCTTCTGTTTCACTCTATCAGAACATAAAATTCATGAGCGGTTAAACCCTGGCAATGTTTAAAGCCGATCTTGTGTGTCTAAGACTTTGAACTAGAATTCGTGCCGGTTTTAAGCAGAACCTTAGACGATTCCTACTGAACTGCTACTGAGCTGCAGTCTGCCGTGGCGGAGACCAAACGATCTTGTACATTAGGAAGTCTACCTCTAAAGCTGATTTTAAGATTCAAAGTCAGCTTATTTGACTTCAAATTTGTGTAAAGGGTTGAGATTCTAGTGGTTAATTTCAAGGTCAAGCAAAACAATTGTCTTGCCCCCTAAAACTATGGCGTTCTGTGCGAATTCAATTCAACCACCCTGTCGGAGGATGACTAACTCAGGTTAAATGAAGTCCAGCTTTTCATCCAGCTGCTTCCTACCATTTCCCCTGGCGAGGGTCTGAATCTAGGAACTGAATTTCATTCATACAATCCATCAGGTGTTCCTGGTGGCGGAGACAGGAGTCTGTCTCTCTACTCTGTGGCACTGTGCTGAGTGGAGTTGGTCCCTGGACAAGTACACTGAGCTTCCTGGCAGTACCTCCTATCTAAGGATCTGTGTATCACGGAAATACATAGGCTGTCTTCTGATCTGTGCTTGGCCTGGTCATCACTGGGTGCAATCATTAGCTTAGCGCCCAAGCACTGGTGTCTATTCTAGAGGAAGCAGGAGAGTAGAGACCCCCTCCAAAGCCTCTCCCCCAGGCACAAGACGTCTCCAGCGAGGGCCAGGTTTGGGCCCCCGTTTATTCAATGGTATCCTTTCTATTGTTCTGTGCCCAGAAGTCGAAGTATGAGAGCGCATTTCTGAAATCTCTTCTCTCAAACTCTATCTCCCAGGTAGTAAATCTATCTCCATCTTTTAAAAATGCTCACTTCTGGGTAAACCCAGTTATATATCTGTGTTTTTATATTCTGCACTTTCCTCAGAGAGAAGAAAAAAACCTCTGCCCCTACTTCCGTCTGAAACAGGATGACTGGTTAAGACCTCACTGTGCCTGTCTGGAGCTTGAGTTTCTTTCTTTCTTTCTTTCTTTCTTTCTTTCTTTCTTTCTTTCTTTCTTTCTTTCTTTCTTTCTTCTCAGGGAGGTCAACTGGAGGGAGAAACTGACAGCTGTCTTGTGAGCTACCTCAGACCTGGTTTGTTTTGTTATGAGGGCTGTTTCTCGGAAAGCAATTCTTTAGATGGCTGTCCACTGCTCCCTGTGGAAGACTCCATATCTCACTGGGCAGACAAATGAAGTCAGAGGGACAAAAACAGATATTCCAAAGACGAAATTGCTAGTAAGCAGCCCTTCCTACTCCTCTCTGCTGTTTTCTGCTTGAGAGAGATTCCTTTATAATCTCGTTTACTTCTATACCTGTTCCTCCTGGACACTATACACAAGGGAAAGATCCATTTTACCGCCTTGACCCCACAATGCCAGACCTGTAGGTTTCCATGAAGTTGGAAGAACCCTTGTGGGAAACGTTGAGTAAAAGGTGTTTGACAATGAGACAAATGCATGCCCGCGAGGAAACGATTAGCCAGGACTTGGGCTGGCTTGTGCCTGTGAGTAACTGTGGCCTCATGAAGTAGTTGGTGGGTGATGGGTCCTGAATCTAGTGGGAAATACAAGAACCTATTGGCGTTTAAAACCTAAAATCTCATAAAAGCATACATTCCCAAGCTCAGTTATTTTCTATCACTTAAATCTGTCCTTCAATAGTAATGCTATACTTATTCCCAGAGAGTTCTATATTTATTTCAAATAATTCTTACAGGTAAGTTTAATTGGACTGCCACTCAAAAGCAGATAAAAACTGAAGCTATTTTAGAATGCCCCGGGTTTGTTTGTTTGTTTGTTTGTTTGTTTCCTGAAATAGCTTGACTTTTCCATCTGCAGATACATTTAAAGAAAGTATTCTTAAATTCTAAGAGACATTCAAATGACTCACATTTAGTTGATATATTATTTAATGATATTGTGGTTATATAGCAGATATGTTGAGAACTCTTTCATCCAATGGTTTCAAATATTTTCCACAATATCCTTACTTAAGCTGCTCTCAGATAGTGCCCTGTGTACTCATTTTGTTTGTTGACTCCTCAGGCTTCTTATACCTGCCTTTCAGGAGCTGAGGCATGGGAAAGGCAAGAGAGTGGATGGCGTTTGTAGAAAACATGCTTCAGTGTTAGTGAAATTTAAATAAGGAGAACAGTAGTACCAGTCAGAATAGTAAATACAGTCTTGACCTGAGTTAGGTTTTCTGATGGAAACTGAGAGAATTTTGTTTTGTTTTGTTTTTGTTTTTAAACTATATAAAGCATGGAATAAATAAAGGAGATTTGGAAAGCAAAGTGCAGAGGAATTCCACGACCAAGCCAACTCTAATACAGTTCATAGTATAAAGACCCTCCTATTTTAGTTAAATAGATATAATCAAGGTCAAAAGCCATGATACATGTGTCAACAGGCTCTTTCTCTGTTATATTTATTTGATAAGCAAAATATAAAAGCAATGGCATTTTACAAATACTATCTGCTACCCCCAGGTAATGACTTCTTAGAAGAATCGCCTCTTGCTAACTGTCCTCAGTATTTTTCTGCAACGTGGTCTTCACCACCACCACCCAACTGCTAACTATTATTGAGAGTAAACCACTTTCACCTTTCAAAAAGACAGGCAATGCCCCACCAATGGCTCCTCCAAGGCAAAGCATGCCTGAGTACAATGTAGGCAACAGTGATGTCAGGCAGCTCAGCAGCCTGGAGGCCAATGGAAGGACCCTTTACACTGGCGATCAGAACATTTCCTGATAGTGTGTTCTCAGGTGAACACTGGATATCAATGAGATCTTCAACAAGAAGATTGGGAGAACGGATATTCTATCCAAGGATAAAATGATTAACAGTACAGTAAGTCACACATTCCAGAAATGGCTTGCAAGCAAGACACGATTCTTTTTTTTTTTTTTTTTTTTTTTACTGAGCACTGTCTCAACTACTTTATTTTTACTTTTTTTTTTATTAATTTATTCTTGTTACATCTCAATGTTTATCCCATCCCTTGTGTCCTCCCATTCCTCCCCCCCCCCATTTTCCCATTATTCCCCTCCCCTATGACTGTTCCTGAGGGGGATTATGTCCCCCTATATATTCTCATAGGGTATCAAGTCTCTTCTTGGCTACTTGCTGTCCCTCCTCTGAGTGCCACCAGGTCTCCCCCTCCAGGGGACATGGTCAAATGTGAGGCACCAGAGTACGTGAGAAAGTCGTATCACACTCTCCACTCAACTGTGGAGAATATTCTGACCATTGGCTAGATCTGGGAAGGGGTTTAAAGTTTACCTCCTATATTGTCCTTGGCTGGTGCCTTAGTTTGAGCGGGACCCCTGGGCCCAAATCTGCCTATCATATTGTTCTACTTGTAGATTTCTAGGACCCTCTGGATCCTTTTATTTTGCTGTTCTCCCATGCGTCTCTCATTTAGAGTCCCAATAGGATGCCTTCCCCTCTGTCCCAGTTTCCTGGTAAGTGAAGGCTTTTGTGGGACATGCCCCTTGGGCTAGTATGCAGATATAAGTGAGTATATACCATTTGATTCTTTCTGCTTCTGGGTTAACTCACTCATTATAATCATTTCTAGCTCAATCCATTTATCCACAAATTTCGGGAATTCCTTGTTTTTAATAGCTGAGTAGTATTCCATAGTGTATATGTACCACAGTTTCTTTATCCACTCTTCTACTGAGGGACACTTAGGATGTTTCCATGTTCTGGCTATTATGAATAAGGCTGCTATGAACATGGTTGAGCAAATTTTCTTGTTGTGTGCTGGAGCATCTTCTGGGTATATTCCAAGGAGTGGAATAGCTGGGTCTTGAGGAAGCCCTATTCCCATTTTTTCTGAGATAGCACCAGATAGATTTCCAAAGTGGCTGTACTAGTTTGCATTCCCACCAGCAATGAAGGAGTGTTCCTCTCTCCCCACATCCTCGCCAGCATGTGGTGTCACTTGAATTTTTGATCTTAGCCATTCTGATGGGTGTAAGATGGAATCTCAGAGTTGTTTTGATTTGCATTTTCCTGATGACTAAGGAGGTTGAGCATTTCTTTAAGTGTTTCTCAGCCATTTGATACTCCTCTGTTGAGAACTCTCTGTTTAGTTCCAAGCCCCATTTCTCTATTGGGTTATTCAGTTTGATGGTGTTTAATTTCTTGAGTTCTTTATATATTTTGGATATTAGACCTTTGTCAGATGTAGGGTTGGTGAAGATTTTTTCTCAGTCTGTAGGCTGTCGCTTTGTTCTCTTGACAGTGTCTCCTGCCTTACAGAAGCTTGTCAGCCTCATGAGGTCCCATTTATTAATGGTTGACATTAAGGCCTGGGCCGTTGGTGTTCTGTTCAGGAAGTTGTCTCCTGTGCCAACATGTTCCAGGCTCTTTCCCACTTTTTCTTCTAAGTGGCTTAGTGTCTCTGGTTTTATGTTGAGGTCTTTAATCCACTTGGATTTGAGTTTTGTTCAAGGTGACAAATATGGGTCCAGTTTCATTTTTTTACACATAGACCTCCAGTTAGACCAGCACCATTTGTTGAAGATGCTATCCTTTTTCCATTGAATGGATTTGGCTTCTTTGTCAAAAATCAAGTGACCATATGTGTGTGGATTCATATCTGGGTCTTCGATTCGATTCCACTGATCAACCAGCCTGTTGCTGTGCCAGTACCATGCTGTTTTAATTACTATTGCTTTATAGTACAGTTTGAGATCAGGTATGGAGATTCCTCCAGAGCACCTTTTATTGTACAAGATTGTTTTAGCTATTCTGGGTTTTTTGTTTTTCCATATGAAGTTCAGAATTGAACTTTCAATGTCTTTAAAAAATTGTGTAGTTATTTTGATAGGGATTGCATTGAATCTGTAGATTGCTTTTGGTAGGATGGCCATTTTTACTATGTTAATTCTCCCGATCCATGAGCAAGGAAGATCATGCCATCTTCTCAGGTCATCTTCAATCTCTTTCTTCAGAGTTTTGAAATTTTTTTTCATACAAGTCCTTCACTTGCTTAGTTAGGGTAACTCCTAGATATTTTATATTGCTGTGGCTAATGTGAAGGGTGTGGTTTTCCTAATTTCTTCCTCTGCAAGCTTGTCATTTGTGTATAGGAAGGCTACAGACTTTTTTGAGTTAATTTTGTATCCAGCCAATTTGCTGAAGGTGTTTATCAGCTTTAGGAGTTCTCTGGTGGAGTTTTGAGGGTCACTTATGTACACTATCATATCATCTGCAAAGAGGGATAATTTGACTTCCTCCTTTCCCATTTGGATACCCTTGATCTCCTTTTGTCGTCTTATTGCTCTGGCTAGAACTTCGAGTACTATATTGAAGAGATATGGAGAGAGTGGGCAGCCTTGCCTTGTTCCCAATTTTAGAGGAATTTCCTTGAGTATCTCACCATTTACTTTGATTTTGGCTATTGGCTTGCTGTATATAGCCTTTATTATGTTGAGGAAAGTGCCTTGTATCCCAGATCTTTCTAAAACTTTAAACATGAATGGGTGTTGAATTTTATCAAATGCTTTCTCTGCATCCAAGGAGATGATCATGTGGTTTTTTATTTTCAGTTTGTTTATATGGTGGATTACATTGATGGATTTCTGTATATTAAACCATCCCTGCATGCCTGGAATGAAGCCTACTTGGTCATGGTGAATGATATCTTTGATGTGCTCCTGTATTCGTTTTGCAAGTATTTTATTTAGTATATTTGCATCTATGTTCATAAGAGAAATTGGTCTGAAATTCTCTTTCTTTGTTGAGTCTTTGTGAGGTTTAGGTATCAATGAGACTATGGCCTCATAGAATGAATTTGGTAATTTTCCATCCATTTCTATCTTTTGGAGTAGCTTGAAGAGTATCGGTATTAGCTCGCCCTTAAAGGTCTGGTAGAATTCTGCACTGAAACCATCTGGCCCTGGGCTTTTTTTGGTTGGGAGTCCATCGATGATTGCTTCTATTTCTGTAGGGGAAATGGGACTATTTAGCTTGTTTATCTGTTCTTCATTCAACTTTGGCAAGTGAAATTGTTCAAGAAAATCGTCCATTTCCCTTAGATTTTCAAATTTTGTGGCGTATATGCCTTCAAAGTAGGATCTTATGATTCTTTGAATTTCTTCAGTGTCTGTTGTTATGTCTCCCTTTTCATTTCTGATTTTGTTGATTTCAATACTGTCTCTCTGCCTTTTAGTTAGTTTGGCTAATGGTCTGTCTATCTTGTTGATTTTCTCAAAGAACCAGCTTTTGGTTTTGTTGATTCTTTGGACTGTTTTCTTAGTTTCTAATTTGTTAATTTCAGCCCTGAGTTTGATTATTTCCAGGCGTCTACTCTTCTTGGGTGTTTCTGCTTCTTTTTCTTCTAGGGCTTCCAGTTGAAGACACGGTTCTTAAGAAAACGAAAGCATGCCTGAAAAATTCTCAAACTTTTACTTACAAATTCTTCCTCTTTGATGCATGGGTGCTTTGTTCCCCACCATTTTGAATTTGAGATCTTTCTGGTTCAAACCGGACCCGATCTTCCCATTTGGAAATGCTGTCTATTCCCTCTGCCCAAAGACTTGCCTCCTGCTACTAAACCAGACTCTCCCTTTTCTTTTTCTTGCCTTGGTAAAAATCTCTTTCCTGGCTGGATACCTCTGTTAGAGCAAAGTTTTGGTGTGCCGTGTAAAGTTTATCCTGGTATTACTCAAATCGTGATTTCTGTGCCAGTGCCGACCTAATTACAGGACAAATTTTGGCATCGCCATTTTTTTCATTAATTAATTTATTTAATCACCCTACAGTCCTTTCCCTCCACTCTTCCCATTCCCACCCTCACAACCCCCTCTCCCCATATCCCCTTTCCTTTCTCCTCAGAGAAGGGAGGTCCCCATGGGTACCAACCCACCCTGGAACATCAAGTCATAGCAGGACTAACCACATCCTCTCTCACCAAGGCCAGACAAGGCAGCCAGCTAGGGGAGAGGAATCCAAAGGCAGGCAACAGACTCAGAGACAGTCCCTACCCTAATCGTTAGGGGACACACATGATAACCAAGCTGTACATCCACTACAAATATGCAGGGGGACTAGGCACCACCCATGCATGCTCTTTGGTTAGTGGTTCAGTCTCTGTGAACCCTCATGGATTTAAGTTAGTTGACTCTGTAGGTCTTCTTGCGGTGTTCTTGACCCCTCAGGCTCCCTATGTCCTTCCTGCACTCTACCACAAGATTCCCTGACATCTGCCTCTTGTTTGGCTGTGGATCTCTGCATCTGTTTCCATCACCTGATAGATGAAGCCTCTCAGAAGACAGTTACGCTAGGCTCCTGTCTGCAAGCACAGCAGACTATCATTAATAGTGTCAGGAGTTGGCTCACTCCCATAGAGTGGGTCTTAAGTTGGGCATTCCTTCAATCTCTGCTCCACTTTTATCCCTACACTTTTTGTAGCCAGGTCAAATTTTTGGTGGAAGGTTTTACAGGTAGGTTGGTGTCCCCCTCCCTCCACATGAAGTCCCATCTGGCTACAGGACATGGGGACTTCAGGCTCCAGGGTCACCACCATAGATTTTCAGGAGCTTCTCCCTTCCCAGAGATTACCCCTCCATGATTTCCGTTCTCCCTCCCAGTCCTCCCCCAACCGCTTCCTCTCCCCACACCTTCTTCCACCCAGTTCCTTCCAACCATCTCCTTCAGATGTCTGTTTTACTTCTCCTTCTTAGTGAGATTCAAGCATCCTCCCTTGGGTTTTCCTTCTTACTTCTGCATTGGGTCTGTGGATTGTAGCATGTTTATCCTTTACTTTATGGTAATATCCACTTATAAGTGAATAGAGACCATGTGTGTCTTTCTGGGTCTGGGTTACCTCACTCAGACAATCCTTCCTAGTTGCATCCATTTGCCTGCAAATTTGCATGATGACTTTGTTTTTAATAGCTGAGTAGTATTCCATTGTGTAAATGTAGCACATTTTAAAAATATATTTTATTGATTTATTCATATTACATCTCAGTTGTTAGCCCATCCCTTGTATCCTCCCATTCCTCCCTCCCTCCCCTTTCCCCCTATTCCCCTCCCCTATGACTGTGACTGAGGGGGACATCTTCCCCCTGTATATGCTCATAGGGTATCAAGTCTCTTCTTGGTAGCCTGCTATCCTTCCTCTGAGTGCAACCAGGCATCCCCATCACAGGGACGTGGTCAACTATGGGGCACCAGAGTTCGTGTGAAAGTCAGACCCCACTCTCCATTCAACTGTGGAGAATGTCCTGTCCATTGGGTAGATCTGGGTAGGGGTTCGAAGTTTACTGCATGTATTGTCCTTGGCTGGTGCCATAGTTTGAGCAGGACCCCTGGGCCCAGGTCTGCCCACCATAATGTTCTTCTTGTAAGCTTCTAGGACCCTCTGGATCCTTGTATTTCCCCATTCTCCCATGCTTCTCTCACCCAGAGTCCCAATAGGATGTCCTCCCCTCTGTCCCACTTTCATGATAAGTGAAGACATTCATGGGACATGCCCCTTGGGCTAGTGTGCAGATATAAGTGAGTATATAGCATTTGACTCTTTCTGCTTCTGGGTTAACTCACTCATTATGATAATTTCTAGTTCAATCTATTTGTCCACAAATTTCAGGAATTCCTTGTTTTTAATAGCTGAGTAGTGTTCCATAGTGTAAATGTACCACAGTTCCTTTATCCATTCTTCTACTGAAGGACACTTAGGCTGTTTCCATGTTCTGGCTATTATAAATAGGGCTGCTATGAACATGGTTGAGCAAATCTTCTTGTTGTGTGCTGGAGCATCTTCTGGGTTTATTCCAAGGAATGGAGTAGCTGAGTCTTGAGGAAGCCTTATTCCCAGTTTTCTGATATAGCACCAGATAGATTTCTAAAGTGCTGTACTATTTTGCATTCCCACCAGCAATGAAGGAGTGTTCCTCTCTCTCCATATCCTCGCCAACATGTGGTGACACTTGAATTTTTGATCTTAGCCATTCTGATGGGTGTAAGATGGAATCTCAGAGTTGTTTTGATTTACATTTCCCTGATGACTAAGGAGGTTGAGCATTTCTTTAAGTGTTTCTCAGCCATTTGATATTCCTCTGTTGAGAATTCTCTGTTTAGTTCTGAGCCCCATTTCTCAGTTGGGTTATTTGGTTTGGTGGTGTTTAATTTCTTGAGTTCTTTATATATTTTGGATATTAGACCTCTGTCAGATGTAGGATTGGTGAAGATCTCTTCCCAGTCTGTAGGCTGTCACTTTGTTCTACTGACAGTGTCTCCTGCCTTACAGAAGCTTCTCAGCCTCATGAGGTCCCATTTATTAATTGTTGACCTCAAGGCCGGGGCTGTTGGTATTCTGTTCAGGAAGTTGTCTCCTGTGCCAATGTGTTCCAGGCTCTTCCCCACTTTTTCTTCTAACTGACTTAGTGTCTCTGGTTTTATGTTGAGGTCTTTGATCCACTTGCATTTGAGTTTTGTGCAAGGTGACAAATATGGGTCCAATTGCATTTTTTACACGTAGACCTCCAGTTAAACCAGCACCATTTGTTGAAGAGTAGCACTTTTTTTAATCCATTCTTTGACTGAGGGACATCTAGATTATTTCCAGTTTCTCACTCTTATGAATAAAGTTGCTATGAATGTAGCAGAGCAAGTATCTTTGTGATATGGTGGAGCATCCTTTAGGTATCTGCCCAGGAGTAAAATAGCTGGGTCTTGAGGTAGAACTATTCCCAATTTTCTGAGAAACCATCAGATTGATTTCCAAAGTGGTTGTACAAGTTTATACTTCCACCAGGAATGAAGGAGTGGTCCCCTTTCTCCACATCCTCACGATCATGTGCTGTAACTTGAGTTTTTATCTTAGCCTTTCTAATGGATGTAAGTTAGAATCCCAGAGTCATTTAGATTTGCATTTCCCTGATGACTAAGGAACTAAAGACACAGAAATAAACCCACATATGTATGGACACTTGATATTTGACAAAGAAGCCAAAACAATACAATGGAAAAAAGAAAACATCTATAATAAATAGTGCTGGTCTATCTGGATATCCGAATGTAGAAGAATTCAAATAGATCCATATTTATCACCTGCACAAAATTCAAGTCCAAGTGGATCAAAGACCTCAACATAAAACAGGATATAATAAATCTGATATAAGAGAAAGTGGGGAATAACCTTGAATTTATTGGCACAGGAGACAGCTTCCTGAACAGAACTCTAACAGCTTACGCTCTAAGATCAATAATTAATAAATGGGACCTCATGAAACTGAAAAGCTTCTGTAAGGCAAATGACACTGTCAACAGCCTACAGAATGGGTAAAGATCTTTACCACAACTGACAGAGGGCTAATGTCCAAAATATATGAAGAACTCAAGAAATTAAACACCACCAAACCAAATAACCCAATAAAAAGTGGTATACAGAGCTAAGCAATGACTTTTCAATAGAGAAATCTCTAATGGCTGAAAAACACAAAATAAATGCTCAACATCCTAAGGCATTGTCATTTTCATGAATCATCTCCTGTCTCAATGTTTTGAAAGCATTGTTTTCCATCACCTTCTGATTGGTTTTAATAGAAATCCAATGGTCAATAAGCTGAGGTAGGATTAGGAAGTAGGACTTCCAGGTGGAGAGAGAGGGGGGTCCCAGGTGGGGACCAGAAAGAGTCACCACTGGGCTATGGATGAAGAAGCAGTTGCCAGAATGTGACTAAGAGCAGGTAGTGGGCTGTGTGACAGGGCATAGACCAGGCCAGTATCGTCAGAATTGCTGAGAACCGGGCAAGCTGTAGTGACCTAAGCTTATAATAAATATAATAGGTTTCTGAGTCATTATTCAGAGTAAGGGCAGGCATACAAAAACCATATGTTGCACATTCTTCTTAGTAACATCCTTCTTCTTAGTAGATTAACATACTAAAATATCTTTCATCTTAAAAACAACAACAACAAAGCCCAGCTTAAAAAAAACAAAGGCAATAAATAAACAATGCCCCCAATCTTTGTTTTCTCTAAATCCTGTACCAGATAGGGTCCATTTCTTTGCTTTCTTTAAAACAAATGTGAATTTTTATTTACATCAACCATGTCATTTAAAATCGCAATGACCTCTATATTGCCCAAAGAGGTGGTGCTTAATTGCTCAATTAGACAAGGTCATTTTTAGAAACATTTTTTGGTCTCCTTTACAAAGCTGACTGTCTGGTCCTCATGCTTTTTTTTTTTTTTGCTAGATATTTAGTTCCTCTACATGTGAGTGAGTGTTCCTCTCTCCGTACATGTAGCTTCTTATTTACCCTAATTTCCATCCTGTAGTAACTTCATACAACATGTTTTTAAATGCCACCTGCTGACCACTCCCAGTGGCCATTCCAGTGCCTATCTTTGTCTCTGTCCATGTACCTCTTTTGACAGAAGCTTCCACTGTGAACTCTACTGGAGAACAAAGACAGACTGCATGCAGGGAAGAATTACAGCAGCGCTTATGGCTGACACTTCAGTCTTCAGAACACAATATGCTGACATCTTCAGAGCCCTGCAAGTAAAAGGGAAAAATGTGTCAAGTCAGAATTTTGAACGCAGAAAGTGTCTTGGAAACTAAAGGAAAATAAAAGATCTTCTACTCAAATTATGCAGAGAAAATTCATTGATTCTCACTGAGATTAAAAAGAGAAAATTATGAATATATTATCAATAAATTTCAATTCTACATATAAAGTATAGATAAAAATTATATCTAAAATGTCATTGTTTGGAGCAGAAGTTCTCAACCTGTGGGTCGTGACCACTTTGAGGGTTACATATCAGATATTTACATTACAATTTATAACAGTAACAAAATTACAGTTATGAACTAGCAGTGATATAATTTTATGGTTGGGGTCATCATAACAGGAGAAATGTATTAAAGGGTCTCAGCACTAGCAAGATTAAGAACTACCAGTCTAGGGGATTTTATGGGACTACAGAAGAAAATGGATAAAGCCTCCGAGATTAGTCAGATATCGGGCTGTGTGTGTGTGTGTGTGTGTGTGTGTGTGTGTGTGTGTGTGTGTGCATGTGTGCGCGCACGCGCTGAGCTAAGGAATGGCCCACACACTCCATGATTATCTTCTTGGCCCAACAAGGGGAATATTCATGCTCTATTCAGAGGCAGCTCATGCAGTTAGGGTGTGAAGTCCCCTCTAATCTCTGCTTCCAACTTTGTTACTAACTTTGACTGCTTCAACAGTGATTGGCTGCTGTTGCTACGCCTTGCAGGTATCTATCTCACTTGAAGTTACCTTTACTATGCTTGCTTTGTTGTCACATCTAGTGGTGAGCTTGTAACTCCCATCACATCTACTGTTACAGCTGCAGTCACTCTTAGGTAACTTGTTATCTACAAGATGGTCTAGGGTCTCTTTCTTGATACAGGTGGCAGCAGAAACGATATTGCTTACCATTCAGTTAGCTGCATCAGAAACAAGAATATGTAAAAGATAAGGAGAGCCTTGCATATGTTCCCAGGGTGGGGGTGGAGTCTTCTAGAAGCTGGCTACTGGCTTTGCTTCTCAGAGCCGGTCCTTGTCTTATTAGGACCTCTTGGCTATCTAATGACCTCCCATCTAATGTTTTTTGTTTCTCAACCCCAGCGTTAGTTTTGCTTTTTTTTTTAAACCCTAACCTTCCCTTTAACCTCAGCATCTATTTTCTCTACAGCATATGTGATGAACTTGCAGTTCTTACCCTGAGCCCCTATCCTTCACTACCCACAGAGAATAAACACCTGTGCCATGGGCCGCTATTACATCCAGGATCCATGTCTGGTTTGTCTCCTGAGAAGAAGAATATGAAAACTGTACTTCTGGGAACAGAAAAGGAAACAATCCTTTTTTTTTCTTTCAGTGACAAAATCAACTGAGTCAAACCTTTAAGATTTTAATTTTTTTTGAAGCACTGTGTATTCTTTACATGATCACAGACTTGTCAATTGTAGACACCACCAGGAGTTTCCCCTTCATTTCTTTATAAATGGAAGTCTCAGCACATTCAGACAGCAAACATTTTCTCAAGGCTCTTTTGTCTAGAACCTGACTTTTGTTACTGTTTCTTTTTTAGATAACTTTGTTGATAATTAACAGAAACGAATTTTCCTAACATAATGGAAAGATAAGTAATTCATAAAACAGTGTGTAGACCTTAGCATCAAAAGAGTACTACATGCATATACATAAGACTGCCCACTACAAATGGAAATGACTAAGAAATCCTACTCATTTAAATAGTAATTATGTAAATGAAATTGGATTACTAATTAAATTAAGCTGTAAATGTTTGTATTAATCAAGGTTCCCTAGAGGGATAGAACTGATAGAATGAGTCTGTATACAGATAAAGAAGAGGGATTTATTAGAGGGGCTTACAGGCTGTGGTCCAGCTAATCCAGCAATGGCTGTCCACCAACTGAAAGTCATAGAATCCAGTAGTTGTTCTATCCACAAGGCTGATATCTCAGCTGGTCCTCAGTGTACACTGGAATCTTGAAGAAGTAGGCTCTGGCAGCAGTGAAGGAATGGACTAGATAGAAAGTACGAGGGAAAGCAGAGAGAGAGAGAGAGAGAGAGAGAGAGAGAGAGAGAGAGAGAGAGAGAGAGAGAGAGACCTTCCTTTTTCCATCCTTTATATAGACTACCACCAGAAGGCATGGTGCAGATTAAAGATGGATGATCCCAGTTTAAAAGTTTCAGTTTAAAAGTGGGTCTTCCAAGTTCAAATGATTTAATTAAGGAAAAAACCCTCACATGTGTACCCAAGTCCCTGGGTTTTAAGTTAATTTCTGTTGTAGTCAAGTTGACAACCAGGAATAATCATAGCTGAAACAGTTCTGGGGTAATACAAAAATTAATATGTAAGAAAGCCCTATAGGAGCCCAATATTCTTAATGACTATAAATAGACCAAAACTTGAAAATTAGTACTTTGCAATAGGAGTCAAATTGTGCTATTTCAGGACGATGATGAGTCTGGGTGGCTCTAAACTGGACAGACATTCCCATACAAATGGGCTACGGGAATGAGTAGCTCAAGATACAGATGCTCAAGCACAGGTCGAGTGGGATTTTGTGAGGTTTTGTTTTCGGCATGTGCTATTGGCATAGCTCAAGGTATGTCACGAGGAAGAGGAAAGTTAGGACTCCCTCTCAGAGAACTGCAGCTTGAAATGATTCATATTAAAAGAAAAGTTTGTAAAGAATGAAAAAAATGAGACATTCAAATACAGAGAGCTTCAACCATGTTCACAGCAGCCTTATTCATAATAGCCAGAACATGGAAACAGCCTAAGTGTCCCTCAGTAGAAGAATGGATAAAGAAATTGTGGTATACTTACACTATGGCATACTATTCAGCTATTAAAAACACGGAATTCCTGAATTTTGTGGACAAATGAATTGAACTAGAAATGATCATAATGAATGAGTTAACCCAGAAGCAGGAAGAGTCAAATGGTATATACTCACTTATATCTGGACCCTAGTCCAAGGGGCATGTCCCATGAAAGTCTTCACTTACCAGGAAAGTGGGACAGAGGGGAGGACATCCTATTGGGACTCTGGGTGAGAGAAGCATGGGAGAATGGGGAAATACAAGGATTCAGAGGGTCCTAGAAACCTACCAGAAGAACATTATGATGGGAGGATCTGGGCCCAGGGGTCCTGCTCAAACTATGGCACTAGCCAAGGACAATACGGGCAGTAAACTTTGAACCCCTACCCAGATCTACCCAATGGACGGGACATTCTTCACCTTTGAGTGAGGACTGACTTTCACACGAACTCTGGTGCCCCATTTTTTACCACATCCCCTGGATGGGGAGGCCTGGTTGCACTCAGAGGAAGGATAGCAGGCTACCAAGAAGAGTCTTGATACCCTATGAGCATATACAGGGGGAAGATGTCCCCTTCAGTCACAGTCATAGGGGAGGGGAGGTGGGAGGAAAATGGGAGGGAGGGAGGAATGGGAGGATACAAGGGATGGGTTAACAATTGAGATGTAATATGAATAAATTAATAAAATATTTTTTAAAATGTAATACACACAGTATCATATAAAAATTGAAAAAGAAAGAAAGAAAGAAAGAAATACAGAGAGCTTGAAGTGAGGAAAGTATCACAGAAACCTGGGGAATGAAGTAGGTGGCCACTATGACGAGACATCAAATGTTTAGGAAATCCCGTGTTGCAACAATGGGCTCTGCTGATCTCAGTGAGACCCCAGGGCTGTGTGAGACGGGCAGGTTTAGCATACCGAAGAAAGTGAAAAGCCTAGACAGCTGCTTTCTCGTGGTATTTGTTTATAAGTAGAAAAGGAGGTACTGTGACAACAGATGCGGTGGGCACACGGTGGGAGAGGGTCTTGTAAAAGAATTGTCCTCACGTGTCTGCCTTTCTTGTCAAATTACAAGTATGTAGGGTTGAACGGTATACTTGACATATTCCCATATATGTTCTCAGTGGTTGTTACATGGAAAAGTCACAGGAACTCTTTACACGCTGGTATGTAATTAACTCACCAATTACCCGCTTTAGTGTTTACTAATCTAGAGCAGTGCTCAGTGTCCTATAGAATGGCTGTAAAGGGCTAGCCTCTTATGTTAATAAGGTCAAGGAACATTAAAATCACATGATAGGCAAATGTCACAGAAATTTTTATTAAAATTTTTTATTAAAATTTCTGGTCATTTTTAAACTATAGGGGAGTATATTGTGAAGTAATTGTATTATTTTTGAGGGACTTAAAGCCAATAAGGCAGAGGATAATCACCGCCTGTGAGAATTCCATAGAAATCATTGTTTTTTTGATAATTAAGATGCATTCATTCCATTTGCCTGTATGTGTGGTGTCAGAATCCTAAGTATAAAGTATGTGATCTGTTAAATATCTACGAAGCATTAGAAAAGTAAAAACCAATGGAGAAAACCCTGTGTTCTGAAGACGAGTCTAATTTAAAAGTACGCTGATTGAAATTTAAACATCCAATTCATATCTCTTCAGTTATTCTCATGAGGTTACTCAAACATCTGCGAATAAGAAAAACCGCATTACAAACACAAAACGCACAGGAGTCTGTGTGGGCTCAAAATAAAGCCAAATTATGCACAACTGAGAAATTAGCAGCATGCTAATGAGCGTTTGTTTTATCCATTTATGAGATGGATGGTTAGCAAAGCGAATATTCATTACTATAATCTTTCATTTAAGAACCATTTTCCTTACAAACTAGCAACTTATTTTGAATGGGAGGAGCCGACCGTGGGTTTGCAAACTTGTCAGAAGAGGGTATCTAGCTGTTTCCCAATGACAACTGCTCTAGGTAAGTAAATGATTAGTTCTTTCAATGAATAGATAGAAACCAGCCTAGGAATCCGACTTTAACCTGCTTTTATGGTGGACATCTTCACACTCATTACTGCCCATTATCTTTGTGTGGCCATTGTACGGGGTGGGGGTGGGGGATGTCATGGTGTTCCCTGGCCCTTTGGACGGCAAACAGAAGCCCTATCTTTGCTGGCAGATAGGACAAAAGAAGGGCAACTTGGATGTAGCAATAACAAACTTCTGCTGAGCTTTCAATGGAGAAATGAGTCCTAGAAGCTGATCATGGAGGAGTTGGGGTCAGGGGCAGCATTAGGTGGAGTTTCTAACACAGTGTCGCCAACTCAGTCAGAAAGGCCAGTATGGCAACTTTCTGCCAGGTGGCATTCAAGTCAGAATGTCTCAACAGCCTCGTTCTACATTTTACTCTGGTGTTCTGCTGCTAAAGGCCTGTTTTTGGGGGAAAAAAAAAATTTTTTTTTTTTGCCTATCTTTTCCTCAGGCATCCTTGTGAAGCTATTAACCATCTTATGGGTTTAAGTGCACCACTACTCTGAGAAAACTGGCCAGAGTAGATTCTATTGTTGGTAGCCAAGGGAGCTGACTGATAACTGAGAAAAATGAATAAATTAAGCTCTGAGGGCTCCTTTGAGCTGCTACAATACTTAGTGGAAGAAGATTTGTGAGAGTTCAGTGTATGGGACATTTAATATTGAAAGGTTAGTGAAACCAAGCAGCCGGAGAGCAGCAAGGACCTGGCCTGAAGGGCGTTGGGTTTGCGTCTCCTTGTTCCCATGACCGGCTGTGGACAACAGCCGTAGCCTCTCTCATACTTACTTTCTCACCCATGATAGACGGTAGTGGTGTCAATGATTACAAGGATTTAAGAGAAACCATTTATGCAATATCAGTGTGAAGCTTTATGCTTCAAGCTGCCTGACAAACAGCTTTTTGCTGAGCAATTGTTGGGGCCACATAACTTGAAAAAAATTTTTTTTCACTTCCAAGAAATATAATCCACCCCAGTAGCTTTAAGCAGGAAGAGATTTATTTGGGAGATTTAGCGCGTATTCTGAATGTTTGGGCTGAGGAAATCAAATGTAGAAAAATCCCTGGGAGCAATCCTCAAAATCTGCTAACAAAGAAGCTTTCCTGGTCCTGTCCCAGGAAACTGTAGAATTGCGATGCTTCAGAGTAACCAGGAATCTGCTACTACAGTTTCGTACATTTGCTGTGTCCAGGAAGCCACATGCTCAATCACATAATTGTTATTCTAATTTCTGTCACCATACTTTCTCTTGCTATAGCTTGAACTGTATCTAAACAGACTACTTAACATTATTTTGTGAATTTAAGCACATGCTAATATGTATAGCACTAATACAAACGGTCTTTGCTTAATACATGGTGATAACAGCCCTCAGTACTATTAACATCTTAAGTACCATAGCCCATGGTATGGTACAATATATGGCAAGATAAAATTCCTTCGTGTCGTTAGTCAGTGGAACTTAAAGGGTGTCTTCTGGATAATCGGTGTGAACTCAACTGCATTCCTGAGAACCATTAAAGTGGAAGTGCAGTGCAGACAGTAGGTAACAGGATGTGAGAGCAAGGACCCTGACTGACCACTCTCCCAAGACAGAGCAGTCTCGGAACCAAGGAATAAATATTACAAGCATTGGTGTGAAGGGACTGCCCTCCAGATGTGAGACATACAAGCATTGGTGTGAAGGGATTGCCCTCCAGATGTGAGACATACAAGCATTGGTGTGAAGGGACTGCCCTCCAGATGTGAGACATACAAGCACTGGTGTGAAGGGACTGCCCTCCAGATGTGAGACGTACAAGCATTGGTGTGAAGGGATTGCCCTCCAGATGTGAGACATACAAGGAACGATGCTTACCTGGACTCTAGAGAGAATGGAGGCTGAGGCACTGTGGTTTTAATCTTGTGTTGGCCCTCTGACCTACAGAGGCCTAAGAGCGTGCGCTTGTATTGTTTTTAAGCTACTAAGATTTTGGTACTTTGTAGTGGAGCTGTGTTTCTCGACATCTTGATATTGTTTTGGCCAGGTAATTGCTGTTGTGGGGGCAAAATGTGCATTGTAGCAAGTTTAACAGCAAACTTGGTTTCTGCCCTCGGAAGGCATTAGCACTCACAATCAGGATAACAATAAAGTATATTCTAGGCATTTGAGGCACAGCAAGACTCCCAGCTAAGAACCAGCAGTGTGTGGAGCCATGGCACTATCTTTTTAGACAGCCTCCAGTTAAAAATATAGGGATTTATTCCAGATTAGGTTTATCGTTGATAATGGTTGTTTGTGTATGGGTTTTGATAAATGTAGATACAAAAGGAGAAAAAGGAAAAGAAAACTGTGTCGCTGCTATATGGATGAGCATGCCCTAGTCTCTCAAACATAATTGCAAATGACTTGTTTAAATACCATCCTGAAGTAGGCTACACAAAGGTACACTGGTATTCGGTACCTATTTACAACTGCATAGACAGTGTATGAAATTTTCTGTTGCATTTAATTTTAAAAAATTCTTCACAATAGCTGTCATTTTTCACTGTTGTCGGTCTATTGAGTGTCTATAACATGTTGTGAATTAAATTTGCACTTGGGCGACATTTAATAGGTACCCACCTTTAAAGAGTATGGTTTCACTATGGCATAGCCTTATCTATGCAGGGCCTGATCAAGTCCTTAACCCAATAATTTTTTATTTTAAAAGATATTATATTCTTATTTTAAAAATCCAGATACATTTTATTTGTTGGAAAGGTACACATGTTGACTTAGTACAAGAAGTACATTGTAATTTAACAGGTTAGGGGTAAGCCTGGAGACCCTGGGAAACTGTATAGAGTGTGTATAGGTATTTACTCCAAAGTTTGCCTTTTCAGCATTACTAAAATTCATAAAATTATGTCCTCTGGGTGGTGGGCTTCCGATATGGTTTTATAGATCCTATCTATCAGATGCCTTGTGAATCAGCCCCTTTACTGATGGAGCTGTCATCATCTCAGGTGTGTCTATGAAAGTGTTCTCAGTAAAATTTACCTGAGAAAGGAAGTCCTGTGGCTTAACGTGGGTGGTACCAGCCTTTGGGATAAGCCACTGGCTGACTATAAAAGAGAAAGCCAGCTGAGCACCAGTATTCACTTTTCTCTGCTTCCTGACTGTGGATGCAATGTGATCAGCCACTTCATCATCCCTCTTACCCCGCCTTTTCCCTACTGGTAGTAACTGTAGTCCGCTGAAATGTGAGGCAAAATAAACCCTCCTCCCATAATATGGCTTTGCTAGATATTTTATCAACAGCAATAAGGGACGCAAACAGATGATATTGAAAGTTGGTACTGAGACGTGAACCCTTGTGATAAAAGCAACCATGGGACTCTTTGGCCATCAAACTAGTTTGTAGGAGAAAAATACAGAACAGTATGGAACCACGACTCAGCCACTTCTCCATACTCGTCTATAACTGTAAGCTCCTCTCTCTCCTTTCCATGCTGATTGTGTATTTTTTTCATTTCTATCTTTGCCATTTCTTGCTTTCTTTTACTATAGATCTAGATAAGAGCATCACAATGACAGTGGCACAGCCTGAATACCAAGCTGCCTTGAAATTTCCCCTAAATAAATTAATCCAATATCTTTTACTGCAACCACACTCAAGTTTTCAAGACATGGAAAAAAAGGCATCCAGCAAAGCTGAAGGCACAAAGTGGAGCTGTCCCAAGAAAGCCTCCACTTTAACCATAGGCCGCAGAGTTAGGAGGGCAGGGGTTCTCGAGGCCTCTGAAGCCCAGGTGATTCCATCACAAGCCCCAGATGCAAGGCATGGAGATATAGGATTTAGGGTTTGCCCTGTTGGGATTTAATCTTGCTTGCTTTGGTATGACTCTTTCTTGCTATGGTCCCATTCCTCCTGTTTAAAATGTCAATGTTTATTCTGTGTCATTGTTTACCAGAAATATGCTTTCAGTTTTTTTTCTAGGTGCTAATTGTTAAGAAACTATCTGGAGTCTCAAATGAACTGAGTCTTTGTCCCATTAAATTGCTGGGATGGTTAATGAATACAGAGAACTATTAGAGACGGATTAGATGCACTTTGTATCATGAGGTGAAAAATGAGACTTTAGGGCAATGGGGTGAAAAGTTATGACTTGAAGTGATGTGTTCGGTTGTCAAGCTGGCAGAGTGAAGTCGTAATAGTTAATCTTCCCTGTCAACGTAAATGAATTCAGAATCATCGCAGAAGTAAACCTCTGAGTGTGTCTAAGGCAGTGTTTCAGAGTTGTTTGCCTGAGGAGAGGAGTCATCTGAAAGGTGGACCACATTTTCCCATCGCTGAGGTCTTAGAAAGAGTAAAAAGAAGCAAGTAGGGCACCAGTGTTCCTCCCTCTACTTCCTGTAAGTTGATACACGGTGACAAACAATACCAGCTCCTACCAGCACACCTTCCTTTCTATGATGGCGTCTCCCACGCAGTGGAAATAATCCCTCCTCTCTAGGTTGCTTTTGTCAGGTATTTTATCATAGCAGAAAAATAATTACTACACCTAGGATAACCTATAACAACATGAATCAGTCCTTTTTTATTCTGAAATAATGAGGCATTATGTAGGCATATAAAATTTTGGCTGCCTACTAACTTACCAATGAACATTAAGAAATATATACTTGTATGACTATTATGATACATGTACATTTTATCTGAATGTATTCTCAATGTTCAGACTATTTATTTAAGAGGAGTTGATAGGTCAACGCAGCTGTAACTTGCCCAATATATTTTTCAGAGCTAGCACCATTTTACATTCTCGCCAATGATGTATAAGAGTTCCAGTGGCTCCATGTTCTCTTGAAAATATAATTACAAGAAAGCCAGCAACAAATAGGCAAATCATCTAATCTAAATAGGTAAGGGTTTTAAACAAGTAGTTCACCATAGAATATATAAATAACTAATAAGTACCTGAAAAGATGATCAACACCATTAGTTGTTAGGAAAATAGAAATCAAAATACAAGATTTCCCTTCTAGTTCTGTTGAACTTCAGTAGAATAGCCTGTAATTAAAACATATGAAGTTGTGTTTTAAGGAAGTCCATCATTTACTCTCAAACAACTAACTTTGCAGAGGATGTGGACTATAGCAACCTGTGGTCACCTGTATGTAAGGCATGGTGAAGACCATAGTGACCTGTAGTCACCTGTATGTAAGGCATGGTGAAGACCGTAGTGACCTGTGGACACCTGTGAGGCACGGTGAGGACCATAGTGACCTGTGGACACCTGTGAGGCACGGTGAGGACCATGGTGACCTGTGGACACCTGTGAGGCACGGTGAGGACCATAGTGACCTGTGGACACCTGTGAGGCACGGTGAGGACCATAGTGACCTGTGGACACCTGTGAGGCACGGTGAGGACCATAGTGACCTGTGGACACCTGTGAGGCATGGTGAGGACCATAGTGACCTGTAGTCACCTGTATGTAAGACATGGTGAAGACCGTAGTGACCTGTGGACACCTGTGAGGCATGGTGAGGACCATAGTGACCTGTGGACACCTGTGAGGCATAAAGACATGTTTCTTTGTTGCCATAGATATTGATGATTCACTTGCACAGTTCAACATGAACTCTGGTTCTTTCTTTAAGCATGTTTCTGTTTCTCAGCCTCTGGAATCTATCAAAGGGAGTTTATTTGTTCCCTATGTTTCGTGAGTGTGTGAAGCTATTGTTTCCATTTCAAAGGAAAACCTCACTTCTCAATGGCAGGTCACTGGTGTTCTTTTGGGACTATTACTAGGCATTCCTTACTACTTTCTAGTATTCCACCATGCCATAACTTAAACTTTGATCCCAGAATCATTCTTGTTTTTATAAAATGCCTTTTCTTTTTCTTTTTTTCTGTAACTATTTATGCTTTTGAGAAACACTTCTAATATAGCCCCATAGAATACATGTTCTTTTTATTTTACTTGCTGTTTTTTATTATAATTTATTTATATTACATCTTGATTGTAATCCCTTTGCTCTTATCTTCCCATTCCCACCCTCCTTCCCTCTTTGACCCTATTCTCCTCTTCTAAACCTTTGACAGGTAGGGTCCTCCTGCCCCACCGTCTGACTACAATGAATCAGGCCTCATGTGGATAGCTTGCATGCCCTTCCTCTGTGTTCCCCCAGGGTCTCTCTGCCAAGGGGCAGCTATCAAATTGCAATCATGGCCAACAGTGTTCATGTCAGAGGCAATCCCCACTCTCCTCTGCCCTTTTTCATGTGGAGAATGAGCTGTCCATCAGCTACATCTGAACAGGGGATCTAGGTTCTCTGCTTGCAATGACCTTGGGTGGTGCATCAGTTTGTGCAGGCCTCCTTGAGTCCAGGTCCACCAGCCTTGATAGTCTCCTTGTGGAGTTCCTGACATCCCCACTCCTGCCCAAATATCCCCCCAATCTTCCTTCAATACAACTCGCAGCTCTTAACCAAGAGTCCAGCTTTGAGTCTCAGTATCCATGGCAATCTGATCCCCTGCTGGGTGGAATCTCTCAGCAGACATCTGTGTTGGGCTAATATCCACTTACAAGTGAGTATATACCATGTATGCCTTTCTGGATCTGGGTTACCTCACTCAGGATGATTTGTCTCTAGTTCCACCCATTTGCCTGCAGATTTCAAGATTTCCTCGTTGCTGATAGCTGAATAGTATTCTGATGTGTAAATGTACCATAGTTTCTTTATACATTCTTGGGTTGAGAGACATCTACATTGTTTCCAGATTTTGGCTATTATGAATAAGGCTGTTATGAACCTAGTTAGGCAAATGTCTCTTTTATATGTTGGAGCATCTTTCGGGTATGTGCCCAGGAGTGGTTTAGCTGGGTCTTTAGGTAACAATATTCCCTCTTACCAAAATACCAAGTGAAAATTGGAAGAAGTGACCTACTTAATTTTCTCTGTGTGTTCTGTAATTGGCACTACAGCATTTCAGAGGTGAAAGTCTGGGGCAAAAAAAAAGTCTTCAGAACAATCACTCTATGTGAATGTTTAGTTCTGGTTCTTCATGACAAGGCATAATTAGATCATTCTTAAGTTTAAACCTATGCTCAATTTTGCAACCAGTATGAAAAAAAAAAGTCATTATAATTGCTTTAAAGGAGGTCATTAAAAGTTGGAAATACAGCTTTCCACATTTTTGGCTTTATAAAACTGCATAATTTCCCATTTTGGAAGAATATGCTGAAGTGTGCAGATAGATGTCTGGGAATAAATTGCGAAGGATCATATGAGTAATACTGATTTTAAAAACATGTCACTCAGTGGAGTTTGATGCCCACCTTCTATGCATATTTATGCATATTAACAATATTTAATTCCCCCTTGACTGCAGAGCTGCACTTCACGTGCTGAGTTTTATAGCAGACTTAAAACAATCTGTTACAGGCAACCGTGTTCGTCTTATTCTAGGCATGTTAGCTAGAATATTTCTAGCTAACCTTATTTCTCATGTTAGCTAGATCTGTGTAGGCTCGTGAGAAGTGTCCCAGTTGTAGCTCCACATTTCTAATTACCTGTGACTTTTATGCGATTGGGACACACCTTCTCTTCATCCCCTCAACAGTTTTCTGCATTTTGTCACCTATTGTTTCATATGTCATAGTACGTTATCTTAGAGAGCAAAGTGTCGCCCCTGAGGTAGGTTGTTGCTTGTAATCCATTCTTAATCCACCAAAATGGGCCATCAGTACTAGTATTAGATACTCAAGGCAAGTATGTAAGACTTTAACACTCAAAAGATTTGTAAATTAAGGTCATTTATTTCTTTGGAAAGTAAAATGTACATATATTTGTGCTCAGCATGTGGCCCTCCATTACATATTCTGACTTTCAATGATTAACACTTAAAGATCATTTCAATGACAAAGTATTTCATGAATATTTTCATCTGTATTCACTTCCAACAATGAAAAATGATGTGGGCTTTCTCTGTTGCTGATTTTTATTGATTTCTCTATGGCAAATGCAAATTCTTATCTCTTAGTCTTTAGTATACATCTCAACACATCTCTGCTTCATTTGCCTCTTTTTATAAAGGAAAACTGAAAACTGATGGGTAAAATGTCAGAGGACAGTTAGCCCCTCCAAAGCGCACTCCATACCTATACCCCAGTTATGTATACTCCAGTTATGTGTACCCCAGTTACGTATACCCCGCTTATGTATGCCCCAGTTCTCATTATCCCCAGCCCTGGGCATTCTCTGGATCTTCCAAGATGGAGCAGGACTCCTTAAATTAGATTTTTCTGTGCAGCCTCTGCAGTACACAGTGGGAAGAAAACATAAACTAGTACACTTGGAGCCAGGGAACTACTAGGAGTGATCTTTAAAACTCATCTAAATGTGTCATCTACTAGTTTTTAAACACTTCAACTAAATTTTCTCAGTTTTCTGAATAAATAGAACTGACTAACCAATACACCATATCAATGGTTCCACTAAACTGGTTCCACAGACCTCACTGTCTAAGAACTAGGCCCCCCCCCCTTTTTTTTATCTCCCTCTAAAATCACATTTTCAAAGCAGGATTTAAAAAAGAATGTAAGAATTCTTTTACATAAAACAACACTGAAATTTGAATTAAAAACAACAACAACAACAAAAACCAAACTGAAAACACAAGAGATACCAGACTTTTGTATCCTAAGTGAATTATGATTTCTAGCATTCATTGAAATCCCATTAGGTGTGAGGCAGTTTCAACTATTGGCATAATGATTTCAGGCAGTTGCTAAAAGTTGATGGAATTATTTTGTACGGAATCATTATGTATCATTGTGAACATATACCACACTAAACAACAGTGAGGACAGTGCCCAAGGTCACATGGGCGACAACGAAAGGAGCTGTGACTAAAAAATGCATACACGTATACATGTGTACCCCTCACATGACATGTCAGCAACACAAGACACTCTGCAGTCTGGCTTAGCATTCTCCACACAACATTGGCTCTGAGCTGGTGCTCGCTTTGGTTGAGCAATCCATCTTATCTGTACAGATAACCTACCTCCTCCACATATAGCACTACCAGTTTTTAGACACCATCTACCTGTTTTATCACAAAGCATTGTAATATTGTTGTACTATCTAAGTAAACTAATGGAAAATAAAAAAAATTTAAAAATGTTTTGAAAATGTCAGAGATGTACACACTACAGCTTAGTCATATCCGCCTCCACTCCCTCTCTCCCTCTAAACTCCTCCTGTACCATCCATCCAGTCTAATTCTCATCTAGTTTCATGTCATAGACACACACACACACACACACACACACACACATCTATCACATAAATATGCATATATATATATATGCATGGCTACAATTACACACACATACACACACACATTCCACTGAGACAGCCATTCTCGCACATTTTTAAAAAAATTTTCTTTTTAATTTTTAAAAAATTCTTAAGATAACAATTCTGCTCAAATTATACCAGTCTCACACATTTTGATTCAAAATAACCGTGTTTGTGAAGATCAGAAGTATTAAAAATATTTATATAAAACTTATTTGGAAGAATTTGTAAAGGCCACAAATAAAAATATTTTAAAATGACTGGCAAAAATGATTTCTCCTAACAGATATTTAGAGATAATATTTAGCAAGAATAATCTAAACTCTTTGAAAGTAGCACAGAAACAGTGGAACAGAAACTTGCTTGATCTTGTGTAGCCCTTGTATGGTTAACCGCACATCCTGCTGAAGGAGAGACAAGCCTGTTTTTTAGGATCCCAAGTGTGGGATCAGAACGGTCTCATGAGAGAACAGGTGAAGTTAATCCACTAGAAGACCGACCACCTTGTGCGGGAGCTTGATTGTTGCCAGCTGAAAAGATCCCATGAACAGACTCTGGGAGGAGCTATATAAATGAGCCCAGAACTGGAGGCAGGGCTTTTTGGAGACTTGGGATAGTTTTGGCTGTTCTTTGCTGCACTTCGAGATGCTCCTAGAGAGAACTGCTCTAGGGAAGGCTTCGGGGCTCTGGCTCCTGCTGAGGTTCTGGTTCTGGTTACTCTAGGTTCCAGAAGCAGAAATCCTGTGGATTGCGCCAGGAGAATCATTCCTCGGAACTGATATCCTTACGGTTTTGTTATTGTGTCTATTAATCCTCATTTCCTATTGTTTGGTTAGTCGGGTTATAAGTGACGTATGCTCGGTCACCAAGTTGTTAATAAAATATATTGGTTAAGAAAATTGAGCCTACATCCTGTGAGTTTGTATGTATAACACTCAGGTATGTCATGTCCTGAGGACACCAATTCACAACACTTCTCTCCATCCTCTGGCTCCTGGATCCCATGGGTTCCTTTATACCCATCTGTCCATGCCCTGTACAGTAAAGACGTTTTCTGATTTCTTGAGATCCTGTGTGACCAGTCTGATTTTGACTTTCTGCACCCCTATTCAGAAAACTCTTCCCTGTGCCTATAAACCAAAGTGCTCTCCTTACATTTTTCTGTAACAGTTTCAGGGGATCAGGCCCTTGGTCTATGTGCAGCTGAGTTTTGCAGGATGAGAACGAAGGAAATAGTTTTACTTTCCTGGGTGTTGACTACCATGTGTTTCTTTCCTGAACCATTTATTGAAGGCCCTGTCTTTTCTACAGTGTATATTTGTTTTTTAGCGTCTCTGTCAAAAGTCAAGCAGCTGTAGTTACATGAAGTTATGTATGCTTTCTCTGTTCTGTTATGTTTCACTGATCTACATGTCTGTTTTCATTGCAATCTAGTTTAGTTAGTTTTAGATCTAGTAGTCTTTGTTTCATGAAATTGGTGCTCCTGAGTTTGAGGTGTGTTGTTTAAAATTGTAACATCCTCTTGATGAGTTTGTGGTGTTTTCTTACAGCTCTTTATTCTTTATTATTTCCTGTGACCTTTGGGTTGTATTCGTACCCTCCCTTCAGACTGCAGTGTTCTTTTTTTTTTTTTTTTTTTTTTTTCAACTTCCTCTGTAGAGTCATCTTAGTGATCATACATTCTTCAATGTCTTTTATTTCTTATTTAATTTTAATAGATAGGTTTATTTAGTATAACATCCTGGTTTGAACATGTGATCTTTCTGAACTTGGAATACGTTTTTCCGTCACTTATGGCTTTAAAGTTTTCTATAAAACAATCAGGTGTTATTCTGTTAGGCCTGTCTTTATAAGTGACTTGGACATTTCTGAATAGCCTGCCTTTATCTTCTGTTTTTGATGTTTTGACTGTAATGCTGTGTGGAGTTTCTTTTCTGGTCCTCTGTGCTTGCTGTGTATAGAACTCTTGTGTCGGGATGGGCATCACCTTTTCTAGATCTGGGAGTTTTTCTTCTATGATTTTGTTGAAAATATATTCCTTAATTATTTTTTTACTTCTATTTTTATTTTATGTGTATGGGTGGATATTTTGCATCTGTGTTACACACACACACACACAGGGCCTTCTGAGGCTAGAAGAAGGCCCTGGATCCCCTGGAACTGGAGGTAAAGATGGTTATAAGTTGCTATGTAGGTGCAGAGAATTGAACCTGGATCCTCTGGGAAAGAAATGACTGCTCTTAACTATCTCCATCTCTTCTGCGTTTTGGAGCTATTTTCAATGTGTTTGATATTCTTCTTCTATGTCCATGATTAAAGATTAGTTTTTATTCGTGGTGTGCCAAAGCTGTCTTATTTTCTGTTCAAATATATATATATTTTAAATTTGTGATTATTCTGTACAGAATAATCCACTTAAGCTACCCTGCCTTCCAGCCCTGATACGCTCTTTTATTTTCCAGAAATTATAATTACATAATTTCTCATCCTTTTCTTTCCTACAAAACCTAGCATATAATACTCATTGCTCTCTTTTAAAACCGTGGTCTCCTCTTTGTTAATTGTTACATACATATATATATGTATATGGAAATACATTAGGAATATATATGAATCTAGTTTAAGAATATATGTATATAACAACGTATATATATACTATAACCATCAAAGTCTGTATAATGTTTCTTGAATGTATATTTTCAGGGCTAACAATTTGGCATTAGATACATATTTTTTTGGCAATAATAATTTTTCCAATCCATGAACTTGGGAATTCTTTTAATGTTTTTGTGTCTTCAATATTCTCATCTGTGCATTACAATTTACATGGCATAATTCTTTCATCTCCTTGCTTAAATTCGTTTCTAACTATATACTAATCCATTCCTCGATACAAAAGTGAATAAGTGAAATCATCATGTTAAAAGAACATCTGACCTTGACTTGGGGATCAGTGGGCATTGAGAGGAGGCAGAGGTACTAGTCACTCTGGTTTAATCATCACACATTTCATGTTAAAATGTTAAACAGTGCCACATAAGCACCCACAATGATGTATACATTTAAACCTTAGATACTAACAAATAGCATATTTTGTGATATTCCTTACCACAAAGGTAAATCTTTTGTGATAAAAATAAAAAAGATAAGAAAAAAGCAGGCAACTGGATAGACAGTGAATGACAGAGGAGAAATTCTTCCTACTACAAATAAATGATACTTGTGAGCCAAGCAATGAACAAATCAAATTTTTATTTAAAAAGTCTTTGTGCAGACAACTTGTACACACACACACACACACACACACACACACACACACACACACACACGTGTATTTGTACAATCATCTTGGAGAAGAGTAGGCGGTGGACTCATAGATGTCTACACCATTCTGGAAGAGAATCTATACTCAACACCCACAAGTAGGATACTTAGTAAAGCTAAAGAGATACAATTTAAGCTTATGGTAAACATCTGGAGACTATGGGTCCTGTATCAAATCTGAAAAGAAATAAATGACTGAAGCTAGGCACAGATCTCTTGAGAATGCCTTGATTTTAGATAACCGAGTTGACTTTTAGTAGTCATAGTCCTTGAGTGCAGGCAGGTCAGCTTGTTTCCCTGTGAGTGGCTATTTAACATGATCTGCAGAAGGCATTTTTCATTATACTGAGATTTGGTAGGGCTGAGGGGAGAATCTGTCTGATTCTCTCTCTTTAGCAAGAGTGTTAAGCAGAACACAGTTATCTCCTCCCCTCTTTCTGTATAAAGTTCTCTGGCAGCAGCTTGCTCTTCTGTGTATTATAAGTGAGGTGAATGCGCTGGGTTTGGTTTCCTTCAACACCAGAAAACAGAAGACTAGAGAGAACAAAAATGTTCTGTTGGATACCACAAGTGTCTGTCTGTCTGTCTCTGTCTCTGTCTCTCTCTGTCTCTGTCTGTCTCTGTCTCTCTTTCTCTGTGTACATGTGCATGTGTATTTATATGTGTGTTTTTTGTATGTGCATACCTGTGAGATCAAAGGCCACAGGAGGATATTGGATATCTTGTTTTTATCAGTCTCTGCCTCTGTTTTCTTAAGACTGAGTCTCCTGTTGATTCTGGAGCTGGGCTGGAAGGCAGGAAGGCCAAGAAATCCTCTGGTCTTTTCCCCTACAGTGCTGTCATTGTAGGCACATGCATGGCCATGTCCAGCTTGTTCTGTTGGACTTAAAACTAGGATCAGTAAGTACAAACCCAAGCAGTAGGTAGAGCATCACTCATGAGACTTTGATGCCAAAATACTTTGGTACCTGTTCTAACTCTCTTCTGGAGGCATGCCAGAGTAGATTTGTCACCCTAATGAGCAGTGGCCACCACCAAGAAGAACAGCATTGTAACAGATTATTCAGAATACTGGCAAAAAACCCAATGGTGAAAGAGCTTGAGAACGCCATCTATAGCTTGATGTCCATGTTTGCTCAAGGACCTGAAAACACAGAGTCATCTCATATTTGCCAAAACACACAGAGCAAACAGAGAAGACAGGCTGCCAAATATTTCAAACACTTTTCAATTTGAACAAGTCCCCAGGTAGCAAACTTCAGAATGCACTGGATAAAAGGAAAGGGAGTTTAATAGCTGATGGACAAAATTCCAAAACTCTCCACCACTGTGCACCACCCCTAAACAGGCCTCACAGGATAACTGTTTCATTAAACTTTGGAGCAGAAAAAAGAAAAGAAAAGAAAAAGAAAGAAAAAAAAAAACTTTGAAGCAGAGAAAGATAAATTACCAAAACAGGTTAAGAGGCCAGAAAATAACATACAATAATTTATGAAAAATTTAAGAGATATGGTCACTTGAGGTCAGTATAATGTCACCTTTGAATTGTGAGACTGTGGTGTTTTTCATGCTTTTTATCTCTATAGTGTATAAATTATAGATAACAAACCAGCGTTTTACTGAAAATGGGGGCGGGGAGGAGGAATAGAATGAGAATGTTTACATCTGTTTCCATTGTAGGTCCTTCCTCCTTCCCTTATATTTGATAAATGTGTTTCACTTCCTGCTCCTTTCACCCTGACTCTTACATAGCAATTGCATTCTTACTCTGATGATCATCTGGAGCCGTCCAGTCCATTGCTGGCATTAGACCATTTTTCAAATACACAGGTGTGCCAAGCAGAAGACTTTGCGTCTTATACCTTCTTATCTAATGAACTTAGTCACCGAACAATTATAAATCTGCCTCTTCATTTGTAAAATGTAATGTTTAGGTAGAAAGATTACCAAAATAATAAAATAAATGCACATAAAATAGGTATGTTTAAGAGAACTTAATTAGTGGTAGTTTTAAAATTCCAATTCTTGTTTGTTTTTGTTTCTTCAAGACAGGGTTTCTCAGCATAGCCCTGGGTGTCTTGAAATTTACTCTATAGACCAGGGTGGCCTTGAACACTTGAGTGCTGGTATTAGAGGCATGCATCACTGCATTCAGCTAAACTTCCAATTATCAGCTCCAGTGGTTTCATTGCTCCTTTAGCACAGAAGAAATTGTATTTTAGTTAACTCCTAAAATATGATTGTTCACAGAAATTGATTACTTGGGTCCATGCATCTGAATTTGGTGAGGGAGAAGAAGGCTTTGACTAAGGTATTCATAGGAACAAGTTGGTATCCCATGGGTGGAGGAGAAGGCAGGTGGGAGGTAGAGGGAGCTACTGGAGGGTAGTGGGTGAAGAGCCTCTAAAATTCTGTCTACCCCAAATGTGAGAGTAAGAAGCAGCCATTGGTCTGGAAAATCATTAGAAGGTAGACATTTCCACCAGGCAGAGTCCAACATCTGGTTTGATTCATACCTAGTTTCTGATGTTGCAATTTCCCACGAGTCCCACACTTTCAGGTCATTGTGTCTCTTTTCTCCAAAGGTCAAACTATAAACATCCCTGTGCTGCTAGACTTTAAAATAAAGTATGTAATTATGGTTCTTCAGACGGACAGCACTTCTCTCCTGTGAGTGAGACTTCCAAGGTGTGGTAGACCAGGAGAGGTCACAGCCAAACCAATCCCAGTGGCGGGGACACCCACATATATATTGCTTATTGAGTGAAACAAGAATTGTGTAAAAAAAAAAAATGAACACTGCATTCTCCTAAGCACTAGGGCATAGTAGAAAATGAAGCAGAAATGATGTGGGTCCTAAAGAAAACTGTGCATGCACTGGTAAGTGCTATGAAAGAAATTACGTGATACTGTGCTATGGAGAGATCTGGTCAGGCAGCTCTCCAGGGATGGACATTTGGGGGCTGAACAGATTGATGAATGGGTAAAGGGCTTGCCACGGAAGATGGAATCTGTGAGTTCCAGATTAAGCGTCTCATGATGTAAGAGGGGAAGAGGCGGAGACTGAGTCACGTGCCTGGCACTGTACTCCAGTCTCTGTATGCACACACAGCACAAACACAAACATATAAAAAAGAAGGGCCATTGGACTCAAGCATAGATAAACTAAACAAAGAGATGGGTGGGGAATAGTCTTCTAAAAGAGAAAAGGCTATGAATGTCCCCAGATTAAAGGGAGTACGTGTATTAGAGGATCTGAAGGCTTTGTGTAGCTCAAATGCAGAGGTACATAGTGAGGCAAGCTCAAAAATGCCAGTGTCCAGTTCCACACAGGCCACTGTAGGCCACACTAGGAATGCTAATCTCATGGTAGGCTGTGATATCTATATTTTCAGTTTGATGAGAGTGGCAACAGTGTGTCATCCACGCTTCACTTCCCTGCCTCTACTGGTGTGATCTACAGGCAGAGCTGGTGGATTCAGAAAAGGGGAGCAAGGCAAGAACAGCCAGGAGTGAAGAGACTTCAGGTGGTGATGAGGGCAGTGAGATACGGCCATCTAGGGAGCTTCTTTAATTGTGTGGAACAAATGCTATTTAAACCTTTGGGATAGAAATAGGGGCTATCAGGGTGAGTATACATCATTGGCCAAGGCCAGGGTGGTGAGGATGCTTCATTTGCATAAAGAGGAATTCTAGGTGCTACAGGACATTACCTTATAAGGGCAAAGGAAGTTTAACCTGGCTGCCAGGCTGTGTGATTTTTTCAGGAGGCTACATGGGCCAGGGCATGCAGGTCCAGGGCAGGGTGGGAGTGAGTGGTTCTACTCTCGCTGATCTCAGGAAGAGATTTCCAGGCTTTGGATCAGAGCAACTGCTGGGTAGTGGAAGTTGTCAGCCATGTGCTGTGTCTGTGCCTGGGCAGGTCCTGTGGAAAGACACAAGCAGAATGGCTTCCTGTTGTGAGAAGGTCAGGTCCCTCTATATTCTTTCTAAGAGATCACACTATCGTACCAGGATGAGAGGAGTTACTCTGGGTTTTGTACCAGTGGAGGGAGATAGAAGGATATTTGCAGCCTTTGTAAATATTAAATATATTTAAGGTGGCAAGGGCCGTTGCTAATTTTATGTAAGTGGGTAAGCAATTGTTATTAAGTTGTGCTTCTATAGTTTGATGCATTTTTCTAGGATCCCTTGGCTCTGGGAATTGTAAAGGATTCCTGTGTGTTGGACAATCTCCCATTGGGAGCAGAAGGTCTTTAATTGGGAGCTCGTAAATACAGGGGCATTATTAGGTTTTATCTGCTGGTGAGTTAATCTTTTTAACTTTCTCCTGTTTGGGCTGTAGCCCAAATAAAATTCAAGTATGTGTCAAAAGTAACAAAGACATATTTTTGGCTGTCAAATTGTTGAATATGGGTGACATCAGTTTGCCAGAGGGTGTTGTTGTGTTTGAGACCTCTGGGGTTAGTGTCCATGGTTTGTAAAGCTGGGGTAGTATTAAGGGATGCATAAGAGGAGCATATGTTTATTATCCTCTGAAGATGAGCAAGAAGGACATGCAGGAAATGGACGTGAAGCCCTTTTATATTTGTGTGTGTGAATGAAGGGAAATGACCTGCTTCCTCAGCAGAGGCTGTGAACACTCCTGTAGAGGCGCTCTGATCAGCATGGGCGTTTCCTCAGATATAGGAGCTGGTAGGGGACTGTGAGAGCTGACATCTTGGCTTCAGAGGGTGGAGATGGGGATGAGAAGAAGGGAGAATGGGTTGGTGTCTAGTTTGACAAAAGATCTTGATAACCAAGGAAGCAAATTAACAGCATACACACTGTCTGAAAAAAGATTAAAGGTCTCATTGATTCCGTTGAGGGGTAAATAAATAACACATAGTTACTTACATTGGGGGAAGTGATGGGGCAACTTTCTGAATTGAATAATGGGGGGAGGGATTCATCCCCAAGGCAGTAAAGTAGTTTTGCTGTGGCTCTCCTCTTTCCTCCATCAGCAAATACTGAGGGCCTCTGTGATGGGCTTCTTTGCAAAGAGCTGTTGTAGCTACTGCAGTAGAGGCAGAGCAGAAAGCTATCTTCCATTGGGGTAATGACTATCACTTTGTCCTGGGAATCCTATTAGGCTAATAAAAATCTGGGAGTGATTTTTGAGTAGTCATTGGATATTGGAGAGAGAAAAAGGGGTGACACGGGGTTCTTTCCCTAAGGGTTGCAGGGCTCCACCCCTGCCATTCTTAATTATAACAGTGAGTCCATAAACCTGTTAGAATTCTAGGTGTACTGCCCACCAGGCTGTGGCCATTCCAGCACTCCCTGGGGCTGTTACAGGGCTCGTGGGAGAGTAGGGGAGTAGTCAAAAGTAAGAAGCTATATGGGTACTGCTGGATCATACCTAGCAAGTGCCATATCTTTCAGGGCCTCAGCTGACTCAGAAGAGAGAGCTCCCAGGAAGGAGGGGTTTTATCCTTTTAGGAGATCAAAGAGAGGCTATGCAGTTGAAGCCAATTAAGGTTCCCCAAAAACCTTTGGAGAGTTAAGGTTTGAGGGAAGAAAGGGGTGGGTTTAAGAAGGTGTACTGAGTGAGGGAAATTTCTGTTCCCTAGAATGCGATGGGTGGAGTAAGCTGGGTATTGTGAGGAGCTATTTTAAATTCCAAGGAGGATAGAGAGGGTATTAATTGACTTTTAAGTTAGGAGGGGGAGGTGGAAGTCTCCCCAAACCAAGATATCATTCTTATAATGATAAATGTGGAGACCTCTGTCTAAGTAGTACCTTCATGATGTGACAGCAGCCTCCTGGCAGATGTTGAAACTGTTTGCCATCCCTTGGGGGAAGGACCGTCCACTCAAATCATAAGCCTGGTCTAGAGTTGTTAATGGGGGTTTGGTATTGAGAACACAAAGCATTGGCAATCCTGCAGTTGAGGAGGAAGGGAGGGAGGGAGGGAGGGAGAGAGAGAGAGAGAGAGAGAGAGAGAGAGAGAGAGAGAGAGAGAGAGAGAGAGAGAGAGAGAGGTCTTTAATGTCTTTTGCTAAGAGACAGCCATTGTGGAAATGGTGAAAGTGAGATTTGCGGGGACCCCCAAATCCACATGATTTTATTAATTATCTTTAAATCTTTAGCAATCTTCATCCCTTGGAAAATTTTTTAAAAAAATATCGAACATAGGGTGCTCCACGGACTGGGGGAAGGATGAATACCATGATATTAGACCTGTTCTTCTGCTAACTTGTGTGGGTGCATCAAGTTTATCCCTTGATAGAGGCCATTGTTCAACCCAGATGTGTTCATTGGACAGCCAGTTGAGTCAGGGAGTGCTATATTTAACAGTGGACCTTAGAATTTGGGGTAACCCTGGGCAGGTTTTTTTTTTAAGTTTTTATGAGTATAATTATTATTATGGTATAATCATTTGTCCTATAATAATTTTCTTTTGGTTGACTAATGAGAGTAATTATCAGAGATTCCAGGCTGTATCTTCAGAGACGGCGATGTTGGCCAGAAGGCAGTGTCTCTTGCCAGCAGACCCACCTGAGTCCTCCCGTTTGCAGGTTTGTTTGGTGGTAAAGGCATGGGAGCAGCCAGGAATTAGCTCCCAGTCTTGCGGGACTTCCTGCTGTCTTCAAATTGCTTTATCTGTCCCAGTCCCAATGAGACATTTGAATGGTTGATCATTTATTTTCATGATTATTTTTGCATGGGAGCCTTCTGAGATGCTGGCAACCCATAATGCTTCTATCGAAGCAATTTTCCCTGACGTTGTCAGGGCTGTGGGCTGCTCCACTTTAGGTTTAAAAGCTCCAATGGCTTGCCATCCTTGTCTTATAGGGAGTGACCATCTATTCTCCAGTGGACTCCCTTACAGCACCAGGGACAGATTGTCTTGGCGGTGGTGGCACTCCTGGTGGAAGAAGCCCCTTTAGGGCATTCAACTTTCCACTTTCCCTTTCCACCACCCTTTAAAGCAAGTTCTTACTGTTTTTATGCCAGTTGTAAAGGCCCAGCAGTGCAAGCAACCTAAAGTGATGCTGTCCCAATATGCTGAGTGGCCACAGTCCATTGATTGTACTATTCACCTTTGAGGCCTTGGCTGATGAGCCTGCACTCACAAGCCATGCCTCCCAAATGATGTTTTTAAGGAGTTCTCTGGCTGGGGGGTTGGGAATTTTTCTTTCTATACTTGTTTAAGTTCTAAGAATAAAGTCAGAGAGAGAGAGAAAACTTCTCTCTTCTAGTTTTTGGCAGAGGAAAAGCAGAGAGGAGGTGAGGTCTTATGAGCTGTGTGTGTGTGTGTGTGTGTGTGTGTGTGTGTGTCCTGACGTAAAAGCTCAGCATAGCCCCATGTAATAGCAACTCGGCTCTCATTTCACCTGACCTGCTGGAGGCATTCCTCTCTGTAGAGAATCCTCCCATTGCAGGGAGGAATGGTAGATATCTTACCAATCCTGGGTCATGTTAAAATGGGACTTGACTTTTGAGGAGAGAGTTAGTCCAAGGGGCATGGAACCCATCCTCTTTTACTGCCTGTCTGAGCTCTTGTAAGTCTGCAGCCTGGTAAAGATACCAACTTAAAAGCTGAATCGGAAATGCCTGGGCCCCTGGCCCTGCAGTGGAAGAGCTGCTGTGTGGCAGAGGGAGAGGCCAAGGGAGGACTATTGTGTGATGTTATGTAGGGAGGCAAAGGAGGGTTCAAGGCAGATTGGATGTGACCAGCCTGTGCTGCTGAGACTGAGGAAGCATGTGTTTGGCAGATCTCTCTGGCTTTCTCTAAGGCTCTAGGTCTGCAGTGAGATGGTCCTTGGGATATATTCATCCTTACTCAAGTCATCTGATTGGGGGCGGGGGTGAAGTATCCTTTGTAGACCCTGTCTTAGAGAGACCCACACATAGGCAGACAGTGGCTATAATGGCAGAAAACAGAGGGAAAGAGGCTTTCCTTCCTGGCTTTTTCAAGCAGCGGGTGAGATAAGTGACCTGAGTCAGTTACCTGCATCCAGGGTGCTGCCTCAAAGACCTTGTCCCCAAAAGAGGTGGCTTCTCTTTGGGTAAGTTTCATGCCATGGGTTTGGAGCAGGGCCCTCTAATTTGGGACTCCTTTTGATGTGACGAGGTATCTCTCATGATAGAAAAGGTGTGAAAGCACTGAAGTCAGATAGGAAATTTCTAGTGCAGCCATGTAGCTCCGCCAGGGTATTCCCCAAGGTCACAGATACAAACCTGCCCACAAATTTTTAGTGAAGCTGGCAGCCGTTCTAATGGCTCAACTGGTGGATATGTAATTTTCCCTTATTTCCTTAAAGATGAAACAAGATAGGGGTTTATTGCGGAAACCAAAGCGGGATGTATGAGTCTGCGCAGAGGGTTGTCGTCTTCTACCAAAGCCAAGGAGAAGCCTTGGCCAGAAGGTGTCAGCTGCCTTTTCACCTTACCCAGTCTCATGTGAAGGCATAAACCCTGAAGTAAGAGAAAAAACAAACAGACTGCTAACTCTACCAACAGAGAGGCAAGATCAAGCATAGCGGATTGGGATTGATGTCCCCTGGACACCTCCCCCCTATACATTCTGGTCCTTTCTGTGCCCCACAATGCTGTGGTGCCAGGTACTCTCCAGGCTCTGCTTTCCTGTCAGCAGCAGTGTGATAGCTTCCAATCACAATAGGTAGATTCTGAGAGGGAAAGTGGGCAAGAAAGGCTGGGAGTGAGTAAGGTAAGAAACAGATTTCTTTTTTTTTTTTTAATTTTTTAAATTAATTTATTCTTGTTACATCTCAATGTTTATCCCATCCCTTGTATCCTCCCATTCTTCCCTCCCTCCCATTTTCCCATTATTCCCCTCCCCTATGACTGTGACTGAGGGGGACTTCCTCCCCCTGTATATGCTCATAGGGTATCAAGTCTCTTCTTGGCAACCTGCTGTCCTTCCTCTGAGTGCCACCAGGTCTCCCCCTCCAGGGGGTATGGTCAAATGTGAGGCACCAGAGTACGTGAGAAAGTCATATCCCACTCTCCACTCAACTGTGGAGAATGTTCTGACCATTGGCTAGATCTGGGTAGGGGTTTGAGGTTTACTGCACCTATTGTCCTTGGCTGGTGCCATAGTTTGAACAGGACCCCTGAGCCCAAATCTGCCTATCATAATGTTCTACTTGTAGGTTTCTAGGATTCTCTGGATCCTTCTATTTTGCTATTCTCCCATGCTTCTCTCATTTAGAGTCCCAATAGGATGTCCTCCCCTCTGTCCCAGTTTCCTGGTAAATGAAGGCTTTCGTGGGACATGCCCCTTGGGCTAATATGCAGATATAAGAGAGTATATACCGTTTGAGTCTTTCTGCTTCTGGGTTAACTCACTCATTATGATAATTTCTAGCTCAATTCATTTATCCACAAATTTCGGGAATTCCTTGTTTTTAATAGCTGAGTAGTATTCCATAGTGTATATGTACCACAGTTTCTTTATCCATTCTTCTACTGATGGACACTTAGGCTGAAGAAACAGATTTCTTAGAGACAGCTTCGGCTCATGTGATAGGGGGGGACAAGGCTATTTAAACCTTTGGGGAGTAAGGGCTATCAGTGTGAGTGTACATCGTTGGCCAGGGCCAGATTTCTGAGGATGTATCATTTGCATAAGGAGGAATTCATTACTTTATAAGGGGAGAGGAACTTTAACCTGGCTGCCAGGATACCTGAACTCCTCAGGTACAGGGCACAGGCCTGGTGGGGGGCACGGGGAGGAGAAGGTCCCACTCCTGCCAATCTCTGGATGAGATTTCCCAGAGTTTGGGCATACTTTGAACCCACTCTTGCTCTGAGCCTCTCCTCCAACCCCCGTGATTTCCTGGCCCCACAGAAATGAAAGAAATTGATGTACTGATAATCACTTAATCAAAGCAATACAATTTCCTGAAGATAAGATAGATATTGCACATGTGGTAAAGTAAGTAAGGTATTAATAGGTGATTTTTGTGTTCCTGGTTTGGCCTGTGTATGTTTTATATTTTATTAATTTATTCATATTACATCTCAATGGTTATCCCATCCCTTGTATCCTCCCATTCCTCCCTTCCTCCCACTTTCCCCTTACTCCCCTCCCCTATGACTGTGACTGAGGGGGATTTCCTCCCCCTGTATATGCTCATAGGGTATCAAGTCTCTTCTTGGTAGCCTGGTATCCTTCCTCTGAGTGCCTCCAGGCCTCCCCATCCAGGAGACGTGGTCAACTATGGGGCACCAGAGTTCGTGTGAAAGTCAGACCCCACTCTCCACTCAACTGTGGAGAATGTCCTGTCCATTGGCTAGATCTGGGTAGAGGTTTGAAGTTTACTGCACGTATTGTCCTTGGCTGGTGCCATAGTTTGAGCAGGACCCCCGGGGTTGTGTATTTTGATAGATATAGATAGATAATATTGTGCTTGGTTGAGTTCCAGGCTGTGCAGATAGATCAGCATGCATTCAATTTAGTCATCCTGAGTCTAAACTGTTTTTGAGACAACTGCAGAGAGACAGCAACTATGTGAATAGGACTTCAGGTCTGGCTTTCAGGAGAGATCCTGACTACAGTATTTGTTGGCCATCAAAGGGTTCAGAAGGCTGAAGAGAGAGCTATGTAAACCAAGATCTATAGGATAAAGGATACATTCAGATGGAAAGAACAAGCATGCCCCACCTAAGATAAGTCTTTTTCTCTGGTGCAGTAGAGAGACACTGCTTACTCCAAACAAAACAACTGTGTGATGACCAGACACATTAATGCAATTTTCTGAAGCAAATTGGGTCAATTGCACTTATATATAGCTTAGAGAAACCCATGCTACGATCATGGCTTCTCTGTGTCCCTTCTAGTGTGTTATTCTTTGCTAACACTTTAGATGATTAAAAAGAAATAGAGTCTGTTTTAGAGAGCAGACCACTTACTAAAATTGTGCTTCAGTGCCAGAGATGTCATTTAGCAGAGTAAATGGAAAATAATACAGGATGCTTTGATGTAAGAACTTATAAAATAGGATGGCAAGGCAATTAGAGAGCCATCTGAAATGCTTTTCCAAGGTGAAGAATTGAATCCCACAGCAGACTTTGTAACCATCTAACATCGGAAATCATTCCAATAAATTGGTTCTAAAAATGACTGTGTATTCATCTTTCTCTGTTCATTTCATTGCCATCCTTTCAACTGCAATAAAACAAGGCGATTAAGAGGCTGTTTGTGCTTTCCTCCTCTGCTTGTCTCGTTTACCCCTCTTCATCACTCAGCCACCCAGTTAAATGCTTCACAGCTTTGTTTTCAGCTCCTGACCATTCACGTCCTTCTTCTTGGAGCTCGGATCTCCCACAATACCATGCTCCCTTTTGGGTAGCTCATAATGTATGTGTGCCTTCTCCCCTGGATCTGCAGTTTTGCGTCTGTATCTATCTTCACACTCAACAGTAACAAAAATGAATTCCAGATTACTTGCTTTTAAGAAGGTTCAGGGAGATATAGGTGGTGACTCGTCACACATTCTCTGTGTCAGACTTCCAGCAGCCTCAAGATAAACAGTGAGGTGTGCTTGCTTCTGGATTCCACAGCCATAGCCTGTTCTTGGAGATTTAGCAGCACACTTACTGTGGCTCCCTTGTTTCCTCACTCCCACCACTCTATAAGGAAATGCTACAACATAGCATTACAATTTTTATATCAAGAAATACTGTTTCAAGTTTGGGTGCCAGAATCCCATCCTCTCACCCCTCTGCTCCCAAGGAATATGACCTGCCCTGATCCAGGCTCAGCAGGCACAGGTTTCCTCATGAGCAGAGATCAGAAAGTAGAGTGGTTGATGATAGTGCTCAGGTTAGACTTTATCACTACCCATTTTGATGACTGTGGAAGGCATAAAAACTGATAAGTGCTCCCAAGGTAGGTGTCTTTGCCACTTTCCCCCCTGTAATTTAGCTCTATAAAGTATTTACTCTCTTACCATTATCTAGCATTTAAAAGAACATTTATATTAGTAAATCTGTCCTCTTTCCTACTGTCAAATGATGGCATGATTGATTACCAGTGGAGGTAGAGAATGCTTTTGAATCCCACAAAGGCTGTGCAACTGTGAGATTTTAAAATATGTATTTACTTTATTTTTGAGATTATAACAGAGTTGCATAATGTCCTCCTTTGTTTCCTTCTCTCCATGCCCTCCCTCAAGTATACTACACCTTCTTGGTTTCTTTCAAATCCATAGCCTCTTTTTTCACTGATTGTTGTTACATACATATAGATAAATCTATACACAAATGTTTGTAAATACATAAATAACAACTTGGTCAGTGTATGATGTTACTTGCGGGTATGTTTTCAGCATTGATCATTTGGTATTGAATAAATTGGGTGATGGATATGCTCTTACCTGGGGACACTATTTCTCCCCTTCTCAGTATCCCCTAGTGGCCTGTGTGGCAGCTTTCTGAGTAGGACTGAGGCCTCTCGTTCTCTCCAGATCCACTTTAGCATGCCGATCCACCGTGAGATTTTATGTCTCCAGTATCGACAGTAAAACTGAGAGCTCTAAACCCCAAGCACAGTGTAGATGAGGACCAACTTCTCGTCTACCAGGCACGTGCTCTTCCATTTCCAGTAGAGTCTGCGTGTCCTCATCCTCGTAGGTGTAAATTAGGAAAGGAAAGTATTGACTCAGAACCCCCAGGACCAAGTTCTCAGACCAGGTATCAGCACAAAGGACATATATTTGCCACAGAGGGACACAGGGTAGGGATAAGGGGCAAAGACAGGAGATAGAGGAAGAAGGGGAAGGAAAAGGGAGCAAAGGAGAGGGGAGAAGGGTGGCAAGGGGGAGGGGGAGGGGCATTTGCCCTGGGGTGGAACAAAGGACTGCCTCTGGATAGGGAGGAGACATATGTGGCCCATAGGAAATGGCAGTTCATAAAGATAAAAAAAGGGAAACCCTGTGTTTGTATGAGGTGCTTAATTTTAATTGGGCATGCTAATTAGGTGAGCCAAAGAGGGCTTTTGGTTACTGGACTTTAATACTTTGATAGCTGGACCATGGTAGTCAGTCTCAGAAGGAGGAATTGCCACTTAAGGGAATGAACCTTGGTGGCTAGCTTTAGGGATGTAATCCAATGGTTTTTAGGAAGGCAGAGGGAATGAGGGAGAAGGGCAAGGCCTGCCAGAGCCATGCTTGCCAGGCTTGAGCTGGCCGGAGTCGCTTCAAAGTACACAGAAGGCAAAACTCTCTCACCACTCACATGCTAACCTCTAAAGGGCTTTGGGGCTCTGTATAGCACGGATGGGCCTAGAACTCACTAAATAGTCCGGGCTGGCCGTGAGCATGTGGTGATGCTCCTGCCTGTGTTTCTCATGTTCTAGGAGCGTACCCATGGCTCTTCCTAAGGCCATGCTTTACGTCCCTATGACTGTCAGCTTTCTGGAATAGAACTCCCAGCATCTTCATCCATTTCTTGAGCATCTGTTTTTTTCTCTTTGCTCTAGTTATTTCTGCACCTTGGTGGAAAATGGTGCCCTCTTGACAAAGAGGTGTAGCTGTTTTCTTGACTTCTCTTACAGACGGGCCTAAAGGGACTCATTGTCACCCTTGTGCCTTCCAGAATGCTCTTCTCCTATAAATGTGCCCAGGCTGGCCCTTCATGCTGCCTGGCTACATTACACCTGGCCCTTTTTTTTATTGTCATCTACTGCTCCTGGCATGTTATCCTTGATTCCTCAAGTATTTTATCTTTATCCTTCTGTGTAGACACACACACACACACACACACATACACACACACACACACACAACTAAATAAATATCTATATTATATATAAATATAGACATTATTATTTACATGTTGATGTGTATATATTATACAACTGAGTATCCAGCAATAGAAATAACCTAAGAAATGGAGAAAATGTTAACTTAGAAGTAATCTAGAACATTTTATACTGTTTTTGCAGTTTTTCTATGGGATTGATTCTACTTATCTTACTTAGGGTTTTATTGCTGTGATGAAACACTATGACCAAACAGCAAGTTGGGGAGGAAAGGGTTTATTTGGCTTACATTTTCAAATCATAATCCATTGGAGGACCATTGGAGGGAGTCAGGAGAGGAACTCAACCAGGGCAGGATCCTGGAGGCAGGAGATGATATAGAGGCCATGGAGGGATGCTGTTTACTAGATTACTTCTACATGGCTTGCTCAGTCTGCTTTCTTATAGAGCCCAGGACTACCAGCCCAAGGATGGCACCACCCACAATGAAATGTGCCCTCCCTCATTGATCACTAATTGAGAAAATGCCCTACAGCTGGATCTCATGGAGGCATTTTGTCAACTGAGGCTCCTTCCCCCCTGATGACTATCGCTTACATCAAGTTGACACTCCAAACAAGCCAGTGCAACACTGAACACAAAACAAAGTGTAATATTCTCAGTGCTCATCTGTAATTCTTCATTCTCCATGGGCTAAGTATTCTCATGTCTTTGTGCCCCACATGCATTTGTTTGAAATTATTCTCCACTCTATGGTAGTCATAGTCATAGTGAGGGTGGTCATCTTGATTCCTGCATGAGAAAGTTGCCATCTGTGACCATGTTCCTGACTCCTATAAGGATTGGGCACTGTAGACTGCTATCAGCTGATAGAAAGGTAGGAAGAATGATGGGCAAGAGATTGCCCGACCACGTTCCGTCCTCACCAGCAGACAGGCTGACAGTCTTTGACAGTCTTCTGTACACGAGCCACATTCTCTTTTACTTTTCTACTCTGCCAGTGGCAATTCTCTCTGCCCTGTAACTGGTTAGGTCCCCTTTTCCTATTCAAGCCTGGGCCTCCTTGGAGGCATCATCAATCATTTCATCTCTGCTCACATTATCAGTACCACCTCTAGCCAAATTCTCAGTTACTCTCTGAGATTGTCCCCGGACCTTTTCCACGGTCTGAGTCGATAACTCAGCTTCTGACACTGCCTTTTATACACCCTGTTCCGTCAACACTGGCCTCCATGGTGACTCTTGAACCTTCCAGGCACAACTCATCTGGTCCTTCCTCTTTAAGACATTCTTGCCCCCGATGCCCAGGTGGCTTGCTTATTGCTTTGTGGTTTCTGATCTAAAGCCCTCTGCTTAAGAACCACAGCTTCTACCGCTGGCGTTTCCTTCCCCATGGACTTACGCTCTTGCATCACACATTTCACTTATTTGTTCTTGGTTTATTTGTTTCTATTTAGAACACAAGCTGCAGGACCTCAGGGATTTCTGTTTATTTTATACAGCTTCAGTCTAAGTACCAAGAATTTTCAAAATTTGTTGCAATGAATTGTGCCCATTTGACTGACGTAAAGCTAGTGCGTGGATTGTTTGATGAATGGCTGATGGCCACACCGACTGAAATATTTAATACACGGAATCAGAGAATTTAACAGCTGAGTGAAACTTGGGAGTTAAAAGATCATTTAATCCAACCTTCTAATTTCACAGATGATGAGACTTGAAGCCAGGTTTTAGTGATTTATACTGAGACTCTCTCATAGCAAGGTCAAGATAAAAATCCAGTCCTTAGGTACATTTCATGGTTTCTGTCAGAACAAAAGGAAATATTATTCATATTATTGCATCTTTTTATATAATAGGAAGTAAGCAGAGTATTGGAATAAACCACTCGGCACTTTGGGCTATTGTCACCCTTATCCTCAGGACTTGGGCACAGCAGCTCTGGCTTCAGGCTAAATGACTGTCAAAGCTTCCATAGTTTTCTCCCCAAACTGTTTCTTGTAACTTCTTGCTGTCTGAACTACAGGACAGCTTCCTGATCTGCCCAACTGCCCAGACTAATAAGAACGCGGGCCGTTCCCCTCACCATTTCTATTGACGCTGGAGTGTTTTTTCCCCTACATTCTTTTGTTTGTTTGTTTGTTTTTCAAGACAGGGTTTCTCTGTGTAGCCTTGGCCATCCTGGACTCACTTTGTAGACCAGGCTGGCCTCGAACTCACAGCGATCAGCCTGCCTCTGTCTCCTGAGTGCTGGGATTAAAGGCGTGTGCCACCACGCCCAGCTCTTTCCTTTTTTTTTTTTTTTTCCCCTACATTCTTTTGTAGTATATTCTCTTGTTTTTTAATTATCTAAAGAACTGAAACCTAAACATCGTTTTTGCCCAGGACTCACTCACTCACTCTCTCTCTCTCTCTCTCTCTCTCTCTGTCTCTCTCTCTCTCTCTGTTTATGTGTCTCTCCATCTTTCTCTCTCTTATTTTCTTTCTTTCTTTCTTTTACAGTGTTTTTATCCCACTCAGAGAAAACAAACTAGGGCATTCATCTACTCTGTGTCCCTCTTAAGCCAGCCTGAATCTCTTTCACAGTATCTGTGTGGCTACACACCTTCTCTCAAACTGATCAACTCAGTAATTGTAAGTAAATTTTACATCTCTACAAACATTACAACTATAACATGCTCATTTCATAAATACATGTTTGAATTCTCTTATGTTATATAATGAAATCCAAAGAGAGTGAGATTTAAAACATTTTGTGAATCTACAAATTTAAGATGAAGATGAGTCCAAAAAACTGAGTCTTTAAAATGTGTAGGCAAAAGGAGTAACTACAAAGTATGAAAATTTATTAGGAAAATGCTTTGCTAACCAAAAACTTAACTTGAGAAAGGTAATCACAAAAACAAAACAACAATACAAACAACAAAACAAAAACACAGGAGGGAAATTATCAAACCATTAAATAACTGTCACAGCAGGATTTCAAAGGTCAAAGGTCTCTTCCTGTGATCAGATCACGCCCATCTCTCATCCACGCTTTGTGCTCATGTCACCTGGTGGTGGTTGCCAAGGGGAGCTGCTGTTGTTTGTGAGTTGGATATTTAGCAGGAAGACTGTGTCTACTACATAAGTGTTGCAATGAATTCTGGTCATTTTCTTTTTTACTTTTATTCTTTTTGTTTGTTGTTTGGTTTTTCAAGACAGGGTTTCTCTGTGTAGCTGTGGCTGTCCTGGACTTGCTTTGTAGACCAGGCTAGCCTTGAACTCACAGAAATCCACCTGGCTCTGCCTCCCCGAGGGCTAGGATTATAAGCATGTGCCACCATGCCCAGCACAAATTCTGGGCATTTTCAAAGAGAATAGAACAGTGATAAAAATGAAATGAATAAGAGTATTTTGATGGGAGTAGAATGGAAAAGCGTTTCTAAGAAATTCACACCAAAGACCTAGATAATCATGGGAGTCTTACATGTAACTGGGGGACAGGAAACAGCTGTTGTAAAGAATGTATAGAAACTATAGAAACTGAAACTAAAATGGCTGAGGGGGTGTTCACTGCAGAGGAAAAGACAATGGATAAATAACCAAATACCTGAGCTACCAAGGTCCTGCAAAGCTTTGAAATTGTCCTGATGGAAGGCTGTAAAAGATTATTGGAAGAAGCAATGGTACCTTTAACATCCCAGCACTTCTTGTGCTACCTTGGAAATGAAGGGAAAGATTGAAGCTGTGGGCACCTGACCTCTTCTCAGACATCAAAGAAGCAAAAACATGGGTTTGAAGAATAATGTCTTCCTTTCCTATTCTGTCAGAATATTTTTATAGTTTCTTTTCTGTTGTGAACAAGGAAAGTTCACCAGATGTAGTAAGTTTAATGTGTAAAAACACAGGGTCAGACACAGAGTCCCAATATCTGTCTCTCTCCTTCACTTAATCAGGCAAGTTACGTAACTCTTTGTGCCTTGGCTGTAGAAATGCAGAATAAGATGAGGGAAAAAAACCCTATTTCAGGGGGTTACTAGAAGATGGAGTGAATCCATATATGAAAGTGTTTAGATGGTGTTCAAACATTAGCCTTTAATTTTGTGAAAATGGATATGTTTTGTAAATGCTTTGAGCACATTCAAATCATCATTGATACACACACACATACATACATACATACATACATACATACATACATACATACATATTTAAACGTAGAATGGTCAGCACTTCCTACCAGACCAGGATAAGATGAATAAAGGGGACAATCAACTGAATGAGAGCTTTAACTTTCAGCTTTGTCTACTAAGATTTTAAGGGAAAGCTCTTGGTAGGTGCTTGGTTTTATTCAAAGGTGGAAGTCTGTCAGAAGAACCTTGGCACTTAGGAGCATTTTGGTGCCTGTAACTAGTATATTGCAAATGCAGAATAAAATAAAATAAATTTCTCCCTGCATGGCCTAAGCCCCTGTCACATTTGGGCAGCTCGGTCATCATATTGGTCCCCTAGCATGGGCTGTCTCTGATATGGACTCTGCGGCCTGCTTTTGGATCACTTTCTCCTAGCTGGGCAACCTTGTCTGGCCTCAGTGGAACAGTATGCTCTTAGTCCTGATGTAACTTGAGGTGCCAGGGTGAGTTGGTATAAGGTGGAGGGAACTTCCATTTTCTGAGGAGAAGGAGAGGTGGAAGAGGAGGAGTGGAGGAAGGGTGCTGTGATAGGGATGTAAAGTGAATAAATACATTTAATTTAAAAATTCTATCTGCGATGGACTTTTCAGTGACCTAAATACGGTTAAAGAGACAAACGTTTAGAGGTTCTTATATGCATTGTTGAAATCGCATGATACAGGGCAACTGCTTGGGTTTTATACGGCAGCTTGCAAGGGTAATTTTTCCCAAGATGGCACTCTGACTGTTTCAAACTAGCAGACTGCTTTGGCAACAGCGGAACCATTCAGGAATAACTGCTAATGACATATCCAGATGTGTCTTAGAAAATCAACTGTCTGGCCAAACCACCAAACCCTACAAAAAAAAAAAAAAAAAAAAAAAAAAAAAAAAAATGCAAAGTGAGCTCAGCAGGTAGAAAAAATTCCATCATGTCTCTCTCACCCTCAGAATATTAGTATGACTCAATTAATAGCAGGCTTTATTTCCTATTGTGCTTCAAAACTCATACCGAAGGCAGTTTTCCTCGGTGTATCAGCAGGAAAACAAATATCCATTTGCTAAGTCATAGGCTTCCCTGCTATCCTGAAGGTATCCACGCATGTACTACTGCTGTTTCTGCCTTCCCCGGTACACCATACTCAGTGGGTGCTTCTGGGTTATTATTATAGAGCAGCAGGCTGTAGTCAGTCAAGTGTGTCAGTTGCTAGTGAGAGCCATTATAGTATGGTTTGCTTATTAACAATTAATTTTCAAAACAAATTATTGTTTGAAGATGGTTTTTATCTTTGTCCGGAAACACTTCTCTCTCCTCCCTTTCACCTTCTCTACCCTACATTTTTTTCCTTCCTCAAGCTTCTCTTCTAGCTCCCCTCCCCCCGCCTCTGCTTCCCCCTCCGCTTCCCCCTCCCCCTCCTCCACTTCCCCCTCCTCCTCTAATTCACATTCTCTTCCTCTTTTCCCCCTCCATACTTCCCCAACTCTCCTTCCTTCCCACATCTGCTCCCCCCTGACAGTAAAATATTCTTAGCTATCCCTTGTCTCAGCAAAAGCTTTTCTGGCCAGTGGGTAATTTGCAATGTCATCTATTTTCTATCATACAGTCATTTTATCAGCTTAGCTTGTCTCCAGAAGTTGGGGATGAGGTGTGCAAGGGCTGTAGGCAGTTCATTTGGAAGAATCAAGTGAATTCAGTGTACGACCCAGGAGGTAGGTCAGCTGAACACCAGGCCTTAGCACATGCTCCTTTATTTCTTTGTGTGTACAGAAGAATCTTTCTAAGCTATTCAGAAGTTAGGGAAACAAGGAAGGAATGTTTTACATTGACTTCCTACATTTTTGACACCATAGGTGTTAAAAAATAAAACCACTACACATTTTAAAATAAATATTTGCTCAAGTTTCATTCCGTGCTTTTCGAAAGGGGAAAGTTCTGAACAAGCCAGGTTCTTCTGGTAAGGACACTTAATAGGAAAAGAGAATGGTTAGACAAGAGGAGATTGAAGAAAGGGACAGAGGAGGGAGGAGAGATGCCTAGTGTCAGCTCAAGATCATTAGATTTCTGATCAACAGAGAGCTGTCTGACTGGAGATGCTCATCTCTTCCAGTTTCTAAAAAATTCTGACATGTTTTATGAACAATTCATATCCTTTCAAGAAATAGAATGTGAACTTCTTCATGTAAAAATTTTGCTTCAACCTGAACTGTGCACAAATGTTGTCTTATTCCTTTCTATGTTTAAAAAAATAATAGTGAGACATTTGGCTATTCTTCAATATGAGCCTTTCAACATCCTTAGCTCACACATATCAAAATAGACTTAAAATAACTGTCACAAGGACATTCTAGGTGATAATAATAACAACCAGCCATGTATTAATGATTTTTAAATATTTCTTGTACTTGTAATTATGTTATGCATTTGTATATAATTATGTGCATGCATTTGTATCTATATGTTCATGTGAATGGAGACACCCAGACAGGCCAGCAGAGGGCAGCAGAGCCCCTGGAATGGAAGTACTAGTTGGTGATAAATGGCTCATTATGGGTGCTGGGAACCAAACTCTCTTCCTTTGCTAGAACAACAGGTTCTCATAACTACTGAGCTATCTCTCCCCCTTGCATCATTTAAGGATTTATTTTGTTTTCTAAATTTAAATGTTATTACATTAGTTTACCCTTCTTGTTCCTCTCTCCAACCCTTGCCATAAAATCCCCAACTTGCCCTCCCTCAAATTTATGGCCTCTACTTTCTTTATTGCTCACACACACATGTATATTTCTAAATATATAAATACAACCTGATCAGCCTGCATATATACTGATCACCTGCTAACCAATTCGGGGCCTCTTTCCTAGAGAAGACTATTTCTCCTGATCTCTGCATTCATTGGTTGTCTGTAGTTGATTTCCCAGGTTGATTCCTGTGAGATTTCCCATTCATGTTAACATGCCTAGTTTTAATTATAAGTATGCATGTGTGTCTGTATGTTGGTATGTGCACATGGGTGCAGGATACTAAACATTTTTTATGTATCAAATACTATTATAAATACTAACTCATTTAAATGTCTTGACAATCTAATGTAGACAGACTTTCCTCTGCAGTATAAGTTGGCAGCCTTCAATCTTTATCATATAGATCTCTTTTCCTAAGATTTTTTCCTGTACCTGTTCTACCTGAATGTATTCAGGAACAGATACCCTCTTGCCTTCTAGGCATCACCTGGAACATAGGAATATCAATATGTCAGAATCCACTGCCAAAAAGCAACATGATATGTAGTTGATAACATCCTTTCTGATGTAGACAAGTAGCTTCCATTGCAGGAACACCCTTTGTACATATAAATGTCAATATGTCGAAATCCTCTGAAACAAATACCATGGCTGATGATCAGTGGCCTCTGATCAGTGGCATGGTGAGTGGAAAACAATACCCTTTGAATGTAGACATCATTTGTTGCTTTCCCTGTTCAAACAGTCTGGAAGCCTCCTTCATTAAGGAGGAAATGTGACCCCAAGTGGACCAACCCAGAAAAGGAAAGTGAAAAGGATTGTGACACAGCTGAGGACAGGGAAGTAGGATCAGGGCTGGGGGTGGGGCTATCCATTGTCTTAATGAGGTGTGAATGCATATGCTTCTAAAGTTCTCTCCCTGATATCATTGCTTATCGACTCTTGCTGTTAACCCCCTGCTTCCTCGTCCCTCAATCTTCCTTATAGCAGCATCTGCTAAAGTACTGAGGATGCTTACCCTATATTCCTGCCTGCCTCCAATACATCATCCTCAAATTCAGTTTCTGAATTATTTTTATCTATGAAACCTGAAGCCTACAAAAAGGCCTCTGAGTCCATTGGTTATAACCACATTCTTATATTTGCCTTAAGCTTTCTTAAGCACAAAAGTTCCTCTGGCTTGTGGTAACATCTCTCCTTGTCTGTATAAGAAAAGGGATTTGCCCTGAAACTGATACTAACCCTCATTAAAATCTGCTTCATCCCCCTCCCTTACTACTTACAGACCACTGACTGGACTTAGTCTTACAATGGACTGCTGGAAGGAAACTGAATATCCATCAAAAGCATGCCAGGACCAAAACATGCTAGGAATTGAAGTCATCTTGTGGTTTAAAGGCTAGTATCCTCCAATGGCATCTTTTGCCATTTCTAATAAACTGCTAGTTTGTTGTCTGAAAATAAGACAAGACAACGGCTGAACTATATAGATGATGACTAAGGAAAATGACATTAGACAACCGATTTATTATAAACACGGCAGAATAATGGACTCTGTTCCTCTACAGCCATGGCAAAAAAAAAAAAAAAAAAAAAAAAAAAAAAAAAAAAAAAAAAAAAAAAAAAAATCCATCCTGTTCTAGCCCAGTAAGTCCAAAGGTGAAAAAGACCCAACATGGCTGAAGATTTTAGCAATGGACCTCTCTTCTGCTGGAAAGTTGTAGAATAACATAGACTGGGCTCCCTGAAGGAGAAGACCCTGACTAGCCAAGGCCAAATGTAACACCATGTTATCATAAAGACTGATACAATTACTGTGACAGGAAGTGCTGACAAGACAGCCAGGAAGCCCTCGTCCATAGAAGTCAAGGGTATTGACCTAACAACAATAATGACAAGGTCGAAATAGGTGGGCAGTCAACAGTTCTGTAACAAAACAAAACAAGGCCAAGAATTGGGAAACAGAAGATTTATATCAACTACAGCAAAGAAAAAAAGGAAAGAAAGAAGGAAAGAAAAGAAAAGAAACAAGAAAAAAGGGCATATTTTTGGCTGAGTTTCCAGATCTGAACTTATTCTCGATTGTGTTGTTTGCAGATTTAAGAAAATAAAACTACATCTTAAGAAAAGATCTTGAAGCCAGGAGGTGGTGGTGCACGCCTTTAATCCCACCACTTGGGAGGCAGAGGCAGGTCGGTTGCTGTGTATTTGAAGCCAGCCTGGTCTACAAAGCAAGTCCAGCATAGCCAAGGTTATCTTGTCTCGAAAAACCAAAGAAAAAAGAAAGAGAAAAAAAAAAAAAAAAAAAAAAAAGAAAAAAAGAAAGAAAAGAAAAAAAAAAAGAAAAGATCTTGAAATATCTACCTCATGCTTAATCAGTGATCCCTCACAGTCCTGAGGAATTCATTATCATTTTTTTTTCCAGAATGATGCACATGACTTGGATAAAAGGAGATATTCAAATCTCAGGCAATTTAATATAATTTCACATCTGAGATACCACCAGAAAAAGCAATGGAATACTACTAGGATTTTTCCTGTGATAATCAGAGTCTGGTGGGAAATACTGCCTTGTCTTAAGATACGTCTCATAGTGGAAACAATATGCCGTTTTCTTGGTTTGTGAGTGAATAATTTTGGCAGTTGGGAGTACTTTTGAATCAATTTAAAAAATTGGCCCTCTTTAACTTATCTATGCTGTAAGACTTGGAAGGGGAAAGGAGGCCAAATGAAAGGTGCTGAAGCCGCTGAACTTGTCCAAGATACTTAATCAGAGCAACACACTATTGTATGGTGAACATAAGCTTCCTAAACACTCCGTCTAATGGAGAAGAGAAGTGTTTAAAGTGTAAACTCTAAAAAGTGTAAAAGGGCACACTGTCACTCCCATTACTTCCCTCTATAACTTATCAGTCTGGTCATCATAAAATGAGATGAATTATGGCAGACGGTGTGAACTTACTTATGGGGTGGCAAAGACGACTGTCGATTTTAGCTTGGACTCTTCAGTACATATATATATAGGGTACAACAAATGGCTTCTGTCATTTGGGACAAATGTCACAGTGAATCCTGTGGGCTAGAGGTTCCTGTGGTAGGTAAGAATGCTGGTTTTGGTTTCTTCAAGTTCTAAGAAGAGTCACGCAGAAGAGACTTCTTGCTTTGAGATACGTTGGCAGTTTTTAAGCAAGACCATTCCACCTGCAACAGAAAACTTTTATCAGCAGAAAATCTTACAGCCATGTTTCTGGCCCCTAACTGGAGCTTGTCATGTGCCTGTATGACATCAGCTGACCATAGGTATACACATTTATTATTTGTATGCTGTCTGAACCACCGTGCAATAAGATGAAGTGGTGAAGTATTTATTGTATAAAAATGACACAACTAATATTAGGCTACAAGGGACCAGGCAGACAAGAAACTTAAAGATGACTCACACTCCCTCCCCTAGTCACCTTTGTTGCCCTAATCACCACTTCCCGTGACCTTGCAGGGTATATTCTCCATGACTAGTTGTCGCAATGAATTGGCTTCAGCTTATAATGATTACATTGTGTTGCTACTGTATTACAATCTGACTCAGTGTCTGCCCTGATAGCAGCAGTGGGATGAAATCCTTCTATGGGGAAAGCTGCGAGTGGCATGCCTGGCCAAGAGGTGAACGTGGAAAGAAATGGTCTGTGATAGATATACTAGAGTTGGAGATATGAAGAATTCCATGCAGTCACCTGGGAAGGATGGAGCTGAAATATCTGAAAAGACTTACTAGACAGGAGTGCGGAGGGCAGATATTTGCTCTCACACCAATGTCACACACACATTGCAGAGCAGACTCTGAACAAACAGAATAGGGTGATTTGGGTTTTGTATATTGAGAAGCACTCAGGTCCTGCCCATAGCAGCACAGTGCTTGAGAAATTGGTATTTAAATGAAGCAGTCAGGGTGTCAGGCATGAAGGCTGTGTATGTGCTTTCTCTTGCTGAGGCTGGCATATTTACTACCCAGGATTAATGTTAACCTCTCAATAGGAAAGATGGATGCTGAACTCTCAATATGGAACTATTCTTCAAGAAACAGTCAGTTGGTGACAAGCTGAGTAAATCAGATCAATTTCAACAAGGGGAAAAAACCCACAAAAATTTGCATTTATTGGCATTGATAAATGTATGGGTATGGTGTTTTCCACCCAATCCTACAGTCCTTGGCTACCAATATTATCCAGTGGCTCAGAGTTTCTGATCTATCATGCTGGCATATGGCATAACATGACCTTGAATAAAGTAGGTGTGACAATGGGTAAATGTTCATGTATCCTAAGGCTTTTATCGTCATTCAAACCAGTGAGTAACTCCTTAAAGGTATAGTTAATGCACCAGCATAGGAATGCCACCCTTAATGGTTTGGAGTCAATCCCTTATCCTTCAGGGTGCTGTATGTACTGTGAGACAACAGCCATTCTGGGTTCCACATTATAAATACAAAAATGAATGCATTAGGACATAAGACCCAATGTGAGTGCATGAGTAACTACCCTTATCCTAACTCCTAATGATCCATTCAGGGACTTTGTGTTTCCTGTCTCTATACTTTAAGGTTCTCCAGATTAGAGCCTCTGGTTCCCTAGAAAATGGGATTGTGTCTATCAGACGATAGAGTCTAATCCTACAGCAATAATATGAGCTTGATTATTATAGATTTATTTACAAACAGACTATCAGGCAAATAAATGATTCAGTACACCAAATTATCATGATCTGCTCTTAATGAGAATATAAGAGCTGCTTCTACATACTTGGGATAATGCACACTATTCGGAAATCTAAAGGTTCACCCACAAACTAGTTATTTACCCCACGATGTGAGCATAAAGCAAAGAGTGAAGGACCACAACGATCACAATCCAAACTACTCAAGAAGTAAATAACCTAGGTAACCAGAGATGTTGGCCAAGGTAAAAGATCTAGTAATAGCACGGGATGTATGAGAAATGATGAATATCAAATTACACCTCAACAACTATTCAGAATGCCCTAACTATGAGAGAATCTATTCTCTATTAAGGGTGCTATGATAGGAAGATAAACACATATGAATGAGGAGCAGAGTAAATCAAAGACAAGGAAAGACTAGGTCTGCTTGCTTATCTGGATACTTTGTGTCTTCAAGATTGGCTGTGGGAGAGTTTAAGTCTGTAATATAGATTGAGAACCCCACAGGAGGAAAATAATTATTAAATCATCAAGTCTAGCCAGTGTATCTGCACATCTAGAAGGCTGACCACCATTGGCTTTGATTTCCCTGTGAACTCTGACCAAGCTGGAGGAAGCACAATCCACATGGTTAATGTGGTCACATTATTCTGTTCACTGATAAAGCCAGCACAAAAAGAATCATCCTCAGGGAGAAAGGAATGTAATACTCTCTTTAATCTACGTCAAACGGACAAGATTCAGAGCTGGAGCCTCTGTGAGTGGGCAGCAGAAGGCTGGCCAATGTGCTCAGTGCTCATGTTAGCCACACTACAGTGCTTCCCTGTAAGGCAGTGCAGACATAATGCCTACGTGAGATTAACTCAGACTCCTGTTCTCCAAGGTTAACTTTAGCTCAATACCCGTTTTCCTCGTAGACTTAATAATACAGAAACATTGGGAAAGTTTTGCTCTGGCATTTCCAAAAGGAAGAAAAGGGCTGTAATGAAGTCATGTTCCGTGTAATGGACATAGCTAAATAGACAAGGGAGGGCAATCACCCAAGAAGCATGGAGAGAGGGAAAGAGGGGACTAGTCACCTCTGATGCCCCAGGCAAGAAAAGAAGAGAAATAAGACTTGGGCGTTGTGGTTTGGTGATATTCTAATTTTGATGCTCTACTGTAGTGTTGGGAAATTTATTTTATTACCCTAATTCAGCCCTTTGTTCTTCTGATAACCCTGCCTTATGGGATTCTAGTCTCTAGTGTCTCTAGTGCCCTGTGGTACTTGAAGGAAAGCATCCCCACAGAGCAGGGGTAGCTGTGCATAGATGAAATAGTGGCAGCAGGGCAACAATCCATGGGAGTGGTAACAGTTTTCTGTATCCTCACTGTATTTAAAAAATGTATATCATTACAGTGTTTTCCTTTTCAATCATACATGCTGGATTGATATTTTTATTTTTTCCACATACTTTTATTCTTCCACTAAGTACTGTTAGAGAATTTTACTTCACTAAAAGCTAACTGCCTGGTCTTAGGCTTTACTATTCCATGTCATATTATATTTTTCTACTAATATAGCTAATATAAATAATAATGTATCCTCCAGGAATTAACATACACCAAAGAAACACAGAATAATATAAAAAAACTTTTTCAAAACCTATACTATACTCCATTAAGTTAAAGAATTTAAAAGCAAAGGATTAATTTCTTGATTCAGTTGTACTTCTTTTTAAGGGAGGCAAAACATCACTCTTGGTGATTGTGATTTCTGTACTAAAAAACTGAAGGAAATATTTGATTGAGTAGTTTACTAAGTAGTAGATAATGACATGTACTGATATTTTCTTTGAGAAATTCAGTAAGTATATTATTAACTAAAAATTTCCATGTAATGGTCACAGTGAAAACCTTATTAAGTCTCAGCTTTGGCTTTGCATAGTACAAATGTAGCACAAAAATTTAGGGGATTTGTATGTTAACATAATTATTGTTCTAAGTGCTATTAAGGGACATAATAAGCCGCATGAATTCTATATTGTTTCTATAATATCAGATGCTTGATTTTCTCTTTTCTTTTACACACACACACACACACACAGACACACAAACCCAGTGACATACATACAGACACACCCAGTCACACAAACACACACACACTCACAATATACTCAACATCTGCCCATTTGTTCTCCATTGGCACAACTCACCCAGTTCTCACTTTAATCCTTGCTCTTGCTGTGATAGAAGTTGATGGTGAATGCAGAGCCTGTTGCATGCTGTGCGTGTTTACCAGTGTTTCACTAATCATGCTGTTTGCCATTAACAGAAGGCAGAAATAGCAGCAAACAGGCACCATAGCTGTCTGACACAAAGGTAATGGAGTGGAGGAAGTATGAAGATTTAGGAGATGTCAGAATATTCACCACATGGATTGGAAAGATTTGCTTTGATTCGAACAGTTTCCAAATGGTGTTTTTATGCAAATTCTTAAGGCGTCTAAGGTTAAATGACAGAAGACTCAAATAATGAAAAATATAAATTCATTTATTGGAAATGTATTCATTTTATACCATAGATGGAAGATAATTGGGGTTTGGAAAGAGTTAATAAATAATGATTGTGAACATTATAGAATTAAGAAATAATAAAGCAAGAGAAAACTATCTCAAAAACCCCAACTAATGTATAATGGTAAAGAGTAAATAAAATTGCATATTGAGTATACTTCAGGCAATATATCTTCACAATCCTCCACCATTTAGACAAAACCACTTACACAAATATAAATATAAATGTGTTTGTATTTTATTGGTCTATTGTAACAACTTAAATGTGAGGGAAAGCAGATTTGTGGAGTAAGATGTCTTGGTAGAGCTATTCTTCTGAAAAAGGAAGCAATTCTTCAAAATAAAAAAAAAGGAGGGGTTATTGATGATGAGGAGGCTGTGTTTTATAGAAGGGTCAAGACAATTATTATTCATGACACGAAGAATATCTAAAGAGAGTTTATCAAGTGTTTGTTAGTAGTTTAATTTCCTCTAATCTCACCTGTAATTCTCAGCAAATCCTTAACTGCTCACTAATCCTCTTTATAACTGATTCTTTCCGTGGGAGACTTAAAACTTCATGTAAAGCGATATAGTTTGTAAAAACAAATTCAAACTTCCCTGGTGATCTAACTTACTTCCACTGACCAAACTCTGCAAATGCTTCTTTCATTTATGTATCGACAAAACCACTAAGCTCAACCTGTTGTGTTATTTTTATTCATTTGGCTGTGAGTTACTGGGTTTCTAGCCACAGCAAAGGCTTTAGGAAACACAGCTGAATAATTAAGTTTATCTAAAAGGGATTGTGAGCTGCAGCGAGCTTCTGTATGCTCAAAATTTAGAACCATTTAATGGACATTAAGCATAATGGTTGTGAAACATTCATTAAGATCACACTAGGACAACTGAGGAAGCAGGCAAGAAGCTAGCCCCTGCCTTGCCTTAGCAGACCCAGCTCTCCTCACCTCTTAATGCAGGTCTCAGGATCAATCCCTAGTATTCTGAGTTATAAGAAGCCTGGGAGAATGGCAAAGTAGAAGGATCCAGAGGGTCCTAGAAACCTAGAAGAAGAACATTATGATAGGCAGATTTGGGCCCAGGGGTCCTGTTCAAACTATGGCACCAGCCAAGGACAATAGGTGCAGTAAACCTCAAACCCCTACCCAGATCTACCCAATGGACAGGACATTCTCCACAGTTGAGTGGGGAGTGGGGACTGACTTTCACACGAACTCTGGTGCCCCATAGTTGACCACGTCCCCTGCATGGGGAGGCCTGGTGGCACTCAGAGGAAGGACAGCAGGCTACCAAGAAGAGACTTGATACCCTATGAGCATATACAGGGGGAGGAAATCCCCCTCAGTCACAGTCATAGGGGAGGGGAGTAAGGGGAAAGTGGGAGGGAGGGAGAAATGGGAGGATACAAGGGATGGGATAACCATTGAGATGTAATAAGAATAAATTAATAAAATATATTAAAAAAAAAAAAAAAGAAACCATCTAGTCCAGACAGATCAGTGTCCAGATCCCTTCTAGGACAACATGCCCTTGTAACACTTTTAATTTAGCAATTACCGTGGCTTCTGGAGTAGAACATCACAGAAGAAAAGGTTGTCCAAGCTCCTCAGCTGCCTTGCACTGAGCCAGTACTTGTTAAAAGTCATGGTGCTGCCTGAGGCTTGTAGGGCTGCAGCATCTCCACACACACTGAGCTTCTGTCGTCCCTAGTTGCCTATCTGTAAAGAAATTGCTTCATCAATTTTGGACTGTGTGAGTGCTGTGCCTCACTGCACCTATATAAAAGACATTCAGCAGCACAGAGTCAGTCTTCACAAGGGGAAGAACTCCGAAAGGATGCTAAACACGAACTTCATGAACGTAGGTGACATTCCATAGTAAAGAGAAAGAGGAGAGCACTCTTCAGTAACAGGCATGGGGGAAGACGTAACATAGTATGCTGGTTGGGACGCTGGAGATACAGGTCTAGCCACAATCAAGATGGCAGGATAGTTTCGGCCACCAGTCTTATCTGGGTGTCACAGAATTTTCCAAGTTCTTTGGGTCTTTTTGGTGAGAGTATCAGACTACATAAAGGAGCAGTGACAGCCCGAGAGTTGGACTGTTGGGTTTAGGCCGTACTGGAATGGATCTGAAAACTCTGAGACCACCCCATCTTCCAGGGCCATCTTTGCTGGTAGAGGTAACCTCCTCTGTCTGTTATGATGGACTGCCTCAGCTTTGTTTAAAGACCCAGGAACAAGCTCTTCTGAGGTAGGTGTGGGAGGATGGGTTCTTAAGATACTGGATTGGACAAGCAGAAGCATGGCATTAGCTGGGTGATCCCAAATGTATTCCACAGCTGTTTGTATCTCACTTAACAATCCTGCCTTTTTTTTTTTTTTTTTTTTTTTTTTTTTAGTAGAGCTAATTCCTGGGAGTGCCCACTTGGTTTCCTGTCACTACTGTCACAAATTACTACAGGTTAAATGCTTAGAACAATTCAGATTTCTTCTTTTAGGGCTGTCCAAACAATGGGCGTCCTAAAGCACTGGGCTTGATTCCTTTCACAGACGCTAGGGAGGTACCTCTATTTTCATGCTTTTAGACTGATCCTGCATTCCAAGGTTCATGATCTGTCTTAGCTAGGATTCTCTAGAGCAGTGGTTCTCAACCTTTCTAGCTCTGTGACCCTTTAATGCAGTTCGTGTTGTGGCGACCCCTCCAAACCATAAATAATTTCATTGCTGTCTCATAACTTTAGTTTTGCTACATCATATGAATAATGATGCAAATGTATAATATACAAAATATCTGGTATGTGAGAACTCAAAGGGGTCACGGCCCACAGGTTGAGAAACACTGCTCTAGAGGCTCAGACCAAGTAGAATTGGTACATTAAAAGGAGATGTATTAGGTCAGCTTCCATGCTATGGGCTGGGTTCTCTAACAGTGGCTGCTGCCTCACATGGCAAAACTGAGGGAGGGTCAAGTAACTGTTTGGTCCATCGAGCTGTGTGTCTTCAGCAGTTCCAATCTGGTGCAGAGGGACTAGATCATTTTTGGAAAGCCTAGGTCTTCAGTCAATGTTGGAAGTCCAATGAAGCTGGCTTCAGAATGTCAATGAAGGATGGCAGCACTGGGGTTAGTTGCAAACTGTATCAAGAGGTGAAGCAAAAGGGTCAAAGGGAAAAACTTTACACTTGCATGTCCTTACCCCTGGTTCACTGCAGGAAGGCACTGTCCACATTAAAGTGAGGCTTCCTGCTTCTACTAACCTGATAGGGCTGATTTTGTTGCACTCACCCAAACAATCTAAGATAAATTATACAGATCACTAGCCTTAATTTAATCTGATATACAGACTTCCCTTTTCAATATAAAAGACACTGTCACGTGTGCCCAGAACTAGGATATCAGTAACCTGGTAGGACAACTGGTTAGCTTACCATACTTCTATCATGAAGGGATTTCCTGTTATTTGTGAGTCTAGATCAACAAAAATGCAGAAATCACGCGTGCATGGAGAGAATTTTGACCCTCTTTTACAGCATCTGCTTTGAGGTGGCTTGGACAATAACTGTGACATAGGGATGACAGTGTTTGTAGAATTATGAATGTTGCTAATGGTTGCCTGAATACTGGATTGCAGTGTTAGGAGCAATTCTAAGCAAAGATTTGGTAACATGTTTGTCCTTGGAACTGTACTAATGGGCTTGTAAAAACCTGAGCACCCAAAGTAAACACTTTGCTGCTTGGAATCAGTTCCCATTTTGTTAGGACTTTAAACCAGTACACAGACATGACCAGTTCCAGATTAAAATCAATATTCTGACAGATTCCACCTCTGAAAACCTAATTCCAGTATTTAATGGCCATGTGATCTTTGTGAGAATTGCTTATTTTTCTGTGCCTCATTTTTTTCCCTACTGTATTGTTACCTCTCTAATAATGATATGCAGGATAATTGTTTTTAGACAAAGTAATTAAAATGTCTAAGGACTTAGAAAAATCTGGATTATTTACTGTTATGTTCAATATCATCCTTTATACATAAAGCAAATACTTTCAACCCACACACATGGACAAAATATTACTATTTTCCTTAGTCTAGTTCTTAAAAAGAGAAATTTCATATTTCCAAAGAGAAGATTTTACAGAAATAGGTTTAACTAGCCAACCAAAAGGAACACTAATGTATCAGAAAAATGCTAACTAGGGGAAGCAGCTGACACCTCAGGACCTGGAAGACAGAGGGAATTTTCAAATTAGAAGCACTAAGGAGGATTTCATGGAGTCAGTTCCACTGTGCCAGAGCGAGGCCCCGCTAGGCCACCGCCAGAGTGAGGCACCGCCTGGCCACTGCCAGAAGCTTGGAACATAAAATAAGGGCAATGACGAAAACATAAAGTGACAGAAAAATAATAATAAAATGGTGGACAAAACCCGATTCAAACACTGGTTCGGGAAATGTTCCAGCCTCTTTGCTGGTCAGGAGCCAGATCAGGCAAGCAGGATGTGGCAATCCTTTCTTCTCCTACATCCTGTGACTTTCTCTCATGTCCAATTAAAGTTTATTGAGAAAGAAGCAATTCTAAAGCAGCAGGAGTTTCAGCTCCAACGCCCCAACGATGGGCCTTAGGGTGCTATTACTTTGTCTTATAAGTTCATGTACTGGACCCTTGGTCTCCAATATGATGTTGCTGAGATGGCAGAGCTCGGAAAAGCTTGGTCCTAGTGGGCCAGAACCAGACTGTGAAGACACCACCTGGGATATACTTAGCGGTGGTCTCACGGAATGAGTTAGCTCTTTTGAGAGCAAGTTGCTATAAAACCAGGCCACCCCTTATGTCTGGCCCTTTCTGCGTGTGGCCATTTAGCTCCTGTTATTCTGCCTAATGTACAACAAACAAGTTGGCCTCTACCAAGATAGTACCATGTTCTTGAACCTCCATATCAGTAAGCTAAATAAACTCATTTTCTTTATAAAACACTGCACTTCATACAATTTGCTGTAGTGACACGGAATGGATACAACTAGAAAACTCACATTTTAATATGTGAATAGATAAGACTTTCATGCAAAAAGTTGAAATTCTTTCACCTTTCCCATCAGCACAGTGTAACAACTATCCATCATCTGGTGAGGACAGTTTCTCTGTCCCTTCAATAATAAGACACTATGTCCCTCAACCACTCTCCACATCAGGAAATAGTCACATTTATGTGCTGGGTGGACCAATTATCACATTCATCATGGTTTCTTCAGAGTATAGTGTTACCTAAAGAGATAACAACACACAAAGTATTTATGAAATACTAAAGACAACAAAGCATGTTCTACAAGCCAGTCGCATGTTTGTCTAATTTGTTTGATTCTCTGAGAAGAAGACACTCCATTTGTACACTTTATTTAGATTTGTTTATAAAATAAATTATTTATCCCTTGTTTACTTGTGAACTTCATTGCTAAATCTGTTACATATAACATTTTAAGAACTATTTTATGATTACTATAATTCAGTATTTTTCTAATGTTGTCCAGAATACAAACACATAACTTTACACTTTTATGCATAGCATCTCCCATACACTCACTCTTCTCCCTTTGTATTTTCAGATGGTTAAGCTTATGTTACATCTTACATTGTTTGTCATACTTCCCTATGAGCCTACCTGACGGGTAAACATATTTAACTCCGTGCTCCATTAGTCATAACAGGGCCTTTCACCTCTGTATAAATGATGGACTGGCCTGTCCTCGCTAAAACATGAATAGATTTTGAAATGATTTTGTATGTTTCTTTTAAAAATTTTCATTCATGTGATTTGTTGTCCTCCATTTATCTACACGTTTTTCCTTAGGGGAGGTTTTTACTGTTAAAAAAAAAAAAAAAAAAAAAGCTGACAGGAAAAGGGAACCAACGTCACATGCTCCATATTCCGAATGTTAATATTGCTGGTTCTGCGTGAAAATGATGTAAGGGTGGCCAACGTCAGAAAGGAATGAACCAGAAGGAAGCCCAACCTTCTTTATGACCTTGCCTAGGGGAAGATGGCAACCAAGACTGTGGAGGTAGTTTGGTCAGCATCCTCACCCTGTCTTCCTTTTCTCTGTTGGTGCCTTGGACATCATAGTTATGCCTAGGAGCCATGTTGAAAGGAAAGAAGAAACAAAACAGTTTGTGCCTTGTTCTCTAACTGGAGTCTTGGGAGCCCATATAGGCTGCCTTCTCACTATCCCAAGGTATATGAAGTATGGTAGAGAGATAAGTATAAACTATCTAGGTACTTTTCCTTGTCTCCCACAACAGATGCTGATAAATAAGTCCTCCCAAAGCCAGGCAACCCTTGCTCCATGCCAAAGAGGTATGTATGGCTTCCTTACCACCTGCCACCAGCTTAACCAGGAAAGGGAAAGGAAAATGGAACTTCGTATGCAATTTCACCTTTAATGATAATATTAATGTGGTGAAGATGTTTTAAAAATTGGGATTCACTACCTAAAGCAACAGAAAATTTCCCATTGTTAAAATTTTTCCTCCTACCTGAGTGTCTTTCAGGGAGAGTTTACAAGAACAACAGAAAATGGAAGATTCCTGTATTCTTTGGCCATCTGCATATATATATATATATATATATATATATATACACTAATACCACAGTCACAAACAGAAGCCTGGTGATAGTAACTTTATGTACATAATTATGACTATCCTAAACCTTGCATTTTAGAAATAACATTCCAAACAGCAAATAAACATGAAAATTGTTTAAATAATTTGTTTTGTTGATACTACAAGTAAGAAATTGTTGGTAGACTCATTTTTAAAAATTAAAATTTATTTTATCTTAAACATTTATTTACATCTCAATCGTAGTCCCTTCTCTGGTCTCCTCCTGGTATCCCTTCCCACCCTCATTCCCTTCCCTCCTCCCCTAGTCCTCAGAAAGAGGGGAACCCTCCTTACCTATCATCTGACCCCAGTCTCATCTGGACTGCCTGTACCCTCTTCCTCTGTGGCCTGCCAAGGCTGCCTTGCCAGCAGGGAAGTGATCCATGAGTGAGCATCAGAGTCCAGGTCAGAGGTATCCCCTATTTCCTGTATTATAGGACCCACCAGGAGACTGTGCTGCCTGTGGACGACATCTGAGCAGGGAGATCTAGGTCCCCACCATGCATTGTCCTTGGTTGGTGCATCAGTTTTTGTAGCCCCCACTCCTACCCCACCCAGATTTGTTGGCTCCATTGGTCTCCATGTAGAACTTCTGTTTCCTCCAGATCCTTCTATTTTCTAACTCTTCCATAAGACTCCCTGTGCTCCACCTCAAAGTTTGGCTGTGAGTCTCAGCATCTGTTTCCATTCCCACACTGAGCGGGATCTTTCATAGGACCTTTATGGTAGTCTCCTGTCTTGTTTCTTCTCTTCAAAGGCTTCCAGTGTCTGTTCTATTTGCCCTACTGAATGAGAATTAAGCATCCTCCCTAGGATGGTCTTTGTTATTCAGCTTCTTTAGGTCTGTGTATCCTAATGTGGTTATTGTGTATCATGTGGCTAATATTCACTTAAACTGAGTATATACCATGCTTGTATTTATGGGCCTGGTTTACTTTACTCAGGATGATCTTTTCTACTTCCATCCATTTGCCTGACAATTTCAAGATTCCCTTGTTTTTAGTGGCTGAATATTGCACTTAAAATTAACCAGTAATGAAAAAGTTCTATTCATCACATCTTGATTTTTTTTCTAATTTTATTGTTCTATTTTTAATCCAGTTTGTATGTTTACATTTTGATCTAAGTTACATTTAAAAGAGAGTACTACATTTTAATATGAGTTATAATTTCAATATAATAATATCTACAGTTTAATTAATTTTCCTATTTTAATGCATATAATTTGAAATCATCATTTCATTTTTTTTTTGTCATTAAATAAAAGCTCCAGACTGGAACTAAATTCCATTAAATATCTGTTACAACATGTCTGTAGAAATGTCTGCTGAGTGTGTACAAGACTCCAAGAAAACTGGAAACTTAATGTTCAAGTTTTTTATATCCTGTTAGCACTACAGCTAGAAAAAAAATTTAAGGGAAATTTATGATCAAGTTACTCAAACTGCTAACAAAATTTCTGCCAGTTTAGAATATCTGCTGGTTTGGTTCTATGCACAGAGTTCTTGTTTTAGTGCCAGAATCATAGATTCCATTTAAAAACTAAAATAAATAGAGTGTCTGGGATGGCGGCTGACAACCACAGGGGTTTTTTCCCTTGCTGCTATCTTCAAATCCAAAAATTTAGGTCTTCAGTTTTTTTGTGTTACTATTTTTTTTTTTTTTTGTGCTTTGTTTGGTTACAGTGTTCTATGTCCTCTTACCTCTTCTTTGCCTTTAAAATTAAATTTTTGAACTGTTGCCTGGCCTTTTAAAATCTATTTGTTTTTAACCAGTTTTATTAGTGTGCATATTGCTTAGTGTATAATCATAACAACTTCAGTATTTATCATGAGCCAGACATAGCTTCCAGCCACTCCCCTTCTCCCCCACCTTTTGTGCTTTCTCTCTCTCTCTCAACCCCTTCCTCCCCACACATAAACATACTTTCTATTAATAATCTCCAATAAAAGAGATATCTATGTTTATTATGCCACAGAGAAAAGCAACCTGAGGTTCAAGTTCTTAGAGGAACAAATTCAAGGTCACACAGCTAGGATGGGAAAGAGCCTGGCTCTGATTACTTTAAAGCACACTTATCTATGTTTCAGTGACGATCCTGCTCATAATGAACAGCACAAGTCTAACACAATCTAGTGTATAAAATATAGCAAACACTGTCTCCACCACCCCAAAGTGGGTGTGCAAACACTGCTGGATTCAGGAGTGTCAGGATCAAGCTCTTATTGTCAGCATGGCTCCATATTCTAAATCTCAGAGCCTCTGCATGACCGAAGTGACCCCGTTGTAGCTGAGGCTCCAGGAGTCTTTGTAGCCAGTGTTCATGGAGAAAGAAAAGCAACTTTCTTCCAACAATCACCCCTGGGAGGGTCGTGGTACCCTTGGTTGGGTCATATGACTGAGGCTGAATGGTGGCCAGCACTTTGCTATGGCTAAAGATAGTCAGTTCCACCTACGTCACACAGGCTGAACAGGAAGACTGCAGAAGGTCAGATGATTCCCTAAAAGGATGCCAGTCATGCAAAAACTAAAAGGGGAGAAAAGCACTGAATGCCCCCAGTGTTTATTCACATATACTGACGTTATGAATTGCAGTAGCAGCTTCAGGAAACTGCATGAGGTCAATGCTATCTTTGTCATTTCAGCTATCAGAAACAAAGACAGAGATGTAGTCCTTACACCCACACCATATGTAAATCATAAGACCTTTCAGGATTAGATATGTGTCAAGTTGCACTGGCATTAGAGGAGGAATGTAAAAAGTCACATGCTCAGATCTGAACGTGTGGCATCAGAACCAAATACGAAACTTTTAAGGATTAAATACATTGAATAGATGAAATCAGACTTTGGTCTGATTTGGTATTTTAATGTTTGGCAATAATTAATCTTTTAGACAATAGTTTAATATCTTATACATATTAACTCTAACTTGCAGTTTCCCAAAGGTATAAAACTAAGGAGCAGAAAAAAGTCTCTGTTGAATGGAAGTTAGCTTTATAGGTTCTTTGGTTAAAGAATGTGAAACAAAATAAGTTCAGAAATTAAAAAAAAAAAAAGCTCGATGCAACAGCAGCATTTATTTACATTTTAAGTAGAAGGTATTGAAAAAAGAACTTATTTTTAATTAGGCTATTACTACTTAAAATCTGGGGAAATGTTTATAGCATAAAACTTGATCTGCATCAATATATATGTACCATGATTTTTTTCTCTCTCTCCTTCCTCTAATCTTTCTTTTGTTTCATTTTATGTACAGGCTCACTGTCTACCTCCTTATCTGGAACTCACCATTCTCAACCCTCTCTCCCCTCACCCCGCCCTGCCCCCATAATGCCTTGAGTCTCTATTGATAACACAAAGTATAAGATGGGTACTTTCCAGCATGCTCAATGCGTTTATATATACTATAAATGGCCTTAACTCCATTTTCTTACCTGGTGAGGGTGAGCCCGAAGGATCTTATCCATGAGGCAATATTTTACAAAAGCTAAAGATGACAGCTTCCCTCAGGAGGATTTTCCTTCCAAGTCTGCAAAATGCCTGAGATCAAGAGAAACAAATAGGTTGACTCTCAGCTTGAAATAAGAGGTAGGAGAAATATTGAAGATAAAGATCAACCATTGCCTCAAAAAAAAAAAAAAAAAAAAAGCTTTCATGTTGCATTGCATAATCAAGATCTGCAGCTTGAATCACAGAAGTTTGAACAGAGCTGCCTCCAAAGTAAAACTGCAGGTGATAAGGAAATCCTGTCAACTCTATCTAGCCTCTTGGAGTGGTATTCATCAAATGCATCTGAAGCTGCACTGTAGATGTTGCCCAATACAGATGCCGGCAGCATCCCGAAGCAGCTGCTAGATAAGGGATGAGCGGACATCATCAACGAGAGAAGCAGAATAAACACTTAGAGACAACTAGACAGCAATCTGAAGAGCATCAGTAGCTGGCACTGGACTCTCACAGACTGTTGGTAACGCAAGTTGAAGATCTCTTCTGAATCCTGAGACAAGCCTATGTTCAGTAGGTCCACCCAGGGGCCTTGGGGCTTTAGAAACATTTGAGTGCAATTCCACTTCTCAAGCTGTGCTGCTAGCTATTTCTGATACCTGCGAAAGCAACTGACGAACATGAGAGTTTTATGTCATGAATGTGTATTGTGTGTGTGCGTGGGCATGTGCGTGTGCGCCCACACCTGTGCATGTCGGTGTCTGTCTGTCTGTCTGTCTGTGTGCAACTTCAAATAGGAAGGACCAACTTTCACGGAAGATGTAACTCCATGGGGTCCATTGCTCTGCAAGAATGTGTTAAAACTTGAGTGAGGTCAGGACTTCATTTGCTCCAGGCCTGCAGTGTCCCCAGCTGAGATAAAGCATTACATTAGCCAACAGCTGCTGCTATGGGGCTTACTCACTCTTTGCCTTGCTGACCTCATCAGCCTGCGTTCCTCTTTCTGTCTCTTTGGCCACTTTGCTTCCACGGTATTCCTAGAAAAAACTGTGCTCATTTGTTGGTCATTTCCAGCTAGTGTCTAAGTCCCATGGAGTAAAGTCAAGGAGCTTGGGTCTGCTTTAACTTAGATACAAATTCTTAGCACCTAGTGCCACATAGATGGTGCGTGGGGATCTATACTGAACAAATGACTAGGAGAAGTGATTGCTGGCATCAACGCTCAAGTGCCAAGGTCAGATCTTACACAAACAGGTTTGTGTGCACATGTGCATTTTAGTTACATTTCCAATGTTCTCATATAGATACTTTGTTCCAGCACTTTCTGTCCCAGACCTGCCTGATGCTGGGTGTTGTCTTGTTGCATTCACCTGAATAAAGTGATAACTTGTATGTATAACCTATTTCAATGGAAGTTAAAGCCCAAATGCAGCAAACATTTAATTTTGCCACTGAGACTTTATTCACTACAAGCATATGGTGGGTTTTCTTAAGAGTAGGATATCTATCTAGTGGAACATGTGTTTTTTTCCTAGCTGAGCTCTTAAGTCCTTAAATTTCAATGTCATAAAACATATCACATAGGGGTGCACATCTAAGACCATGGATAATATACTTTAAAGAAAAATACATATTTTAAGGGTAAATTATACTAAACTTAATTTTCAGTTTATTTACAAATCTACCCTAATCTCTTTTAAAACATAAGTGCAGTTACACTAACTTTAATCCAATTGTGATTTCTGTCAGCTTTAACTACTGTACCTGTGCACATATTTAAACGTTTGAAGTTAGGAATTTCAAATAAGGAGGTTGTTCTTCATCCCTGTATTTACAACTCAAGCTCTTCCTTGTCCACCAACACAAGACTGCAGCACCAAACTCATCGATGGGTGCCTGCATCTCATAGCCACTAGCCAATGGCTCCATCCCAAGCCAATTCTGGGGATGGTAGACTATGCCCAGCTTTATCTCTCACTCCAAATTGTTGGTGCTTCTTTCCTGATTGCTGCATTTTGATGATGAGAGCTGCTTCTGACATTGTGTGTAGAATCAAAAATTTTGATTTCTTCTTTATAAGCATTTGAATCAGTTTAATTTCAAAAAGTACTAAGATTGCAAGGTGAGCTGTTAAAAAAAATGCTGCTATTTATAATCACTTATCTGCTTGAAGCAGGATTTTATTTTTGAACCACTTCAACAAAAAAAAAATCCACAGAATAAATTGTAGACTGATTTTTTTTTTTTTTTACGAATACTGTAATTGTCATCTACAATCCCCAATGTCAAAACTGTCATTCCTTACTTAGTCCATCATGCTCATCAAAGCAGCCCACTTTCTCTAGATTGAACTTTTCTGGGAAACAATTATTTAAAAATTAGCATTGCTTAACTAGTTATATATTCATTTGCTTTAAATTAGAGTTTAGAGTGAAATCTTGTTCTCTTTTCTAGATTCTGCTACTGGAAACAGTTTGAAAATCACAACTGCAGCTTAACGGCTGCTGAACTTTTTTTTTTTTTGAAAGAGCTAAATATTAAGTGTTTTAAGAATTATTTAAGCCAGGAGGCAAAATCAAGGACCTTAAGTAGAATTAAAATGCAAACATATTAAAGTGTAAAACATTTTTGGGGAACAAAGTAGGGAAAGTTCATTTTAAATCTGTAGACTGTATAAAATAAGGTGGAGGGATGGATTAGACTTGTAGAATGCAGTTTGTCAACCTCTGCTCTAGCCCAATCAATACCCACATTTTCATAGATAAAGATGGCAGCGTGTGGAAAATTCTTGTTTAAGGGGTCACAAGAACTGTAGGTCTAGGAGGAGCATATGGCGGCAGGGTAGGCCCTGTGATGGCTGACATTGCAAGATCATTAATGAGTAATACAAGAAGAAAAGAGGCACAGACATTAGTGGCAACAAAAGCCAAGCCACAGCTAAATTGAAAAAAAAAAAAAAACCCACTGAAAATGACCACATGGGCGTTCACCATGTAAAAACCATATTCAGCAAAATACTTCCTTATTCAAATCCAAGTCTACCAAACTCTTCTTAAATGCAAAACATTCTATAATTCATAAATAATATACACATAATGTACCAGGAACTCTGCAGGCTAAGAAACACAGAATGTGGAGGTGCAATTCCCCACCTTGACTCAATTGTCCACTTGCTTGAAAAATTTAGAAGATGAATAAGTGTAATCTAACAGATGAAGAGCAAAAATACAAAAATACATGGCTTCTTTGGTTCTTTTCAGATTCATAGCTTTATGTGTTAATGTAGATTTGAATATAGTTATGGGATTTGAGTGAGAAAAGCAGAAAGTCTGCTTTTGGTAGGAACAAATTCTGTATAAGCTTGTCTTTTAAATTATTTAGTTATTAACAACTAAGAGTGAGAGAAAATAAAAATCTACCCTTTGTACAAGTTGACTGACCAGGTAAATTTACAGTAAGTTTTTTCGTTACAGAAATGTTTCAATAAGTAAAGGAAGAACAATTAGAATATGCCCACTGGGAGTTTCTAATGAGATAATCATTGTATTAGTCTAGGACTGCAGTACCAACCAGTGACATCAGCAAAGGCCAGATATGCACTGCAATCACACTACTGAAAAAACGCAATACAATTTATGGAGTCAATTATATTCAAAAAAATATGAAGCTGTATTTGGCATTCTCTAGAGTCCACTGTTGATGTACAGGGCATAGTCAGTATCTAGACAGATGCAAACGACAGCACTGTAAATGCTGTTTCAATTTCCTCAGATGATGGGATGAGATGAGAGCTGTCCCAAGACTTTCCTAACACACTGCTTGGGCTGAGCCAAGAGAATTTCTATCTATCTACCCTTAGGCCCAGGCCTGGAATGTTCTATCCATACAACTTAATCTTCTGTAAGCTCAGACCTTGATGCTTCAGCTTCCAGCCTCTGTCTGCTAACTTGGGCCTATAGTATTTTCAGTCTCTGAGACTTACTAATGAATTAACTTGTCCTTTCCATTTTTTTCTTTCTGAACTCTGGCTGGCTGGTTAAACTCAGCTGTTCTGGCTCAAAACTCCCCTCCAAGCTGACTGATTCAAATAGGCTTTTCTAAATTTCACATTGAATTGCTCTGCTTGGAAAAACTTCCTCTCAGCTCCACAAACTCAACTGCACTGAACTGCCTGCACTGAGCTCTACTGAACTGCACCAAATTGTATTGCACTGACAGCACAAACTCAACCATCTACCTGTACTGTACTCTATTCCTCCCTAGTCTCTCTGCACTGTTTTTAAATAGCCTCTCTTTCCTGTCTGTTCTTGTGAGAGTAGTGCATATCCTATCTCTGACTCATTCTTTCAAATCTTTCTCTGATTCATCACTTGGTCTGTCCCTCAACTAAATGATTTTGTTTGAGATTACAGGTGAGTACTAAAAGTGTGTCTATATTCCAGCCAGAGCGATTAGAGGTGTGTATTCCTGTCAGATCACACAGACTCAGTTTTTTTTTTTTTTTTAATGTGATCCAGATCACACAGACCTAGGTTTTTAAAAATGTGATCCCTGGCCAGAGCAGCCATGTTGCTGGATTAGCATTGCTCTACACAGCATAGTGAGGAGATCTTGGTTTTTAGTTGTTGGGACCTCAGAGGGCAAATGACACAGTTTGTCTTTTTGTTTTGTTTTGACAAAATTATAGTTTGTTTAAAACAGGAGATGTAGGCAGAATCTGTTACAAATGTTCAAAAGCCACAGAAAACGATGCTGATTCTATAGACTGGATGGGTTAGAAATTGGATAATATTAAGGAATGATTATTGGATCCAGTTAGTGATGAAGTAGAATACAAAGTTAAAATAACTAAGGTAAGAAGTTTTGAAGCTGGATGTCCAGAGGAGGAAGAAAAGTGTTTCACTGTAGAAGGGTTTAAAAACTAGCCAAAGGGAATTCTTAAAACCAAGCTACTGTGAGCTCCTCCCCAAAAATGTTAACAGTAGTTTAGCAGGAAAGGCATCCAGGAAACACCAGGACAAATAGCTCCTTGAAGGTTGCTAATACAAAATCCTTTCCTCAATTAAAAGAAATCTGAATTTGCAAGAAATGTATTAGAGCTGTTCCGTGGAGTGTTACTACAATGCTGTATGAATTCCAAACATTGGTTGTAGAAGTGACTGTGAAAACTGTGATTATCAGAGCAAAGCTCACACGATGTTACCCTTCAGTGCTGCCAGCAATCTTCCAGCTACTAATCCTTTAACTGTTTCCAAAGGGGTTCGCTAACAGGTGGGAAGTACTGTGAACTGTACAAGCAAGGATGTTGGGGAATAAATGTCCACCGATGCATCCATTAATCAATGACTGATGTCTTTGTCAGTAAAAGCCCCAATATTTTTAATCCTACAGCGGGATAATCTGTATTCCATGTCCTATGATGTTATCGGAATCTGGGAATGCCATTCAACTTTAGTTATCACTGTCTTAGTGACTGTCCTATTGCGGTACTACGACCAAGGCAACTTATAATTACCCGAAGGGTTGCTTACAGTTTCAGAGGGTGAGTCCAGGTTCCTCATGGTGTAAAGCATGGCAGATGTGGGCAGGTATGGGGTTGGAGCAGTATCTGAGAGCTTACATCTATTCCAGAAGCAGAGGCAGACGGAAGTGGGTGTGGGGGTACTGGGAATGGCCAGAGCTTTTCCTGAAACCTCAAAGGCTATGCTCAGTGGTACACCTCTTCCAACAAGTCCACTCAAATGACAACAGCCACCAAAATAGTAGGCCTCAAAATCTGCACTTAGTCACTCATTATCTTCCTTTATCATTCCTTTTTTCACTTAACACTTCTGCTAATGTTTCCTGGGTCATTTTCCAAATAACAATTAAAATCTCCTAAATCCCAGACTCAAAACCTATTTTCTGGGGAGCCCAAAGAGATAAAATAATATTTAATTGAAGAAAAAAAAAAAAAAAGGAAAGAAAAGAAAAACAGAAAAAGTCTTCTATGTTTTGGGGCTGGAGAATCTAGAATTTAGACGTGGATTTATTCCCCCTTCCCCCACCAGGTTGTTCTTGACATCCATATTACCTTGTTTGACTTAATGTGTTAGGATTTTAATTACCCCAGTTATTAAGGAAAATTTATGCAATGGATTACAAACTTTAGTAGCATAGGAGTCAAGTAAGCAAATACTGTGTTCTTGGCTCTCACCCTCAGAGTTTCTGATTCACTGGGGATCTACATTTATAATTAATTTTACCAAATCAAGAACTAGAAATATTTACATAGATATTCTGTTCAATGACCTTTGTACCAACATCTTAGTTACCTGTAAGAGGTCATGGCCAGTTGAGTTCTATATGCCTCCAGACAAGCTCTGAGCTGACTTTAACGAGTATACCATGCTCAGGAATTCAGGAGTCCCAATTCTGTGCCACTAATACTAAAACCCAAACTTAATTGTAAGTTGACTCAGATGTTACTGCTACTATTCCTGGCTGTGTTTCTGTAATGGTAGACATAAGAAATTAAGGCTGGGGAAAGAAATGCTGCCTAGAATGGAGGGTGTGCCACGCACAACGGCAGCGGAGTTGAGAATGCTCTGCTCATACCCTCACTCCTTTCTGAGTGTGCCTCAGTTGTGCTCACACCCTCACTCCTTTCTGAGAGTGCCTCAGTCACCTGCCATTCTGAATCTCTTGTTGCTCTGTTAGGAGATGAAAGCGAAAGACACTCTCGATGAGAAGAGTCACATCACTGTGAGGCTCACATAGGTTCTTACTCCTCATTGTAAACTCTTTTGTTACTCTTTCTCCCCACATTACTAAAGCCACAGGTACCAATAAAAGAAGAATACCGTCAAGTGCCTTTCTCCTCTGCTCCATATTTTCTTAATTAAAAATAATTATGTGTGAGTATAATGTGTGCATGTGTGTGTATGTATGTATGTATGTATGTATGTATGTATGTATGCATGCATGCATGTGCATGACCATACATGTGTGCAGGTTAGAGGTTGACTTTGGGTGTTTCCTTCGATTTTTTATTTATTTATTTATTTTTTTTTAGTTTCTTTCTTTGAGGACAAGCTACTTACTGAATCTGGTGCTTACTGTTGGTGCTGGAGTGCTTGCTCAGCCTGCTCTGATGATCTCCCTGTATCTGTAACCTCCTTTCCCTGAGAACTGGGGTTACAGAAGCTCCCGGCTTTTATGTGACTGTTAGGGCTTCGAACCTCAGGTCTTCATTCTGATGCAGCCATCACTTTCCCCATCCGCTCATCTCCCTAACCTCCTGTCTTAAAATTTGAACCCTGTACAGTCCTTTACGAGACCCATCTTACCATTTCAAACATGTGTGCGCTGTAATCTTTGGGTGTAGCATCCCGTCTGTTACTAACGCTCGCATTTGACATCTGAAGGAACATAATTGCTCTTTTAACTTTATTAACGTGTAGCATTATCTTCCAACCTCAGTAAGTTTTGTTACAGGTTACTGTAGAAGTAACCTTAGGGTTTGTTTTTTTTTTTAAGTTGATATAACCATCCGAAGTAGCTCAAATTTGAAAACGATGCATTATTATTTTGTAGAACTGAAAAACATGTCCTCAAATCTGTGCAAGGTAATAACGTGTCAGGGTTTAATCAGATTGTTGGAGATTAGCTAGAAAAGAATGGAATGAAATGAGTGCCCTGGCAAGCTCATCCTTGCCGTGTCCTCTCAGCAGCCATGCATCCATGCAAGAACAGAAACAGAAGCCGAGGGACAAAAAATTCCTTGAATGCAAAGGTAAAAGTCTAAAACGGTGGTGACATAATGTTCTTAAAACATTGAAAGCTTCAACAAATGCTAATTCAAAGACAGAGCTGTTATGTCAGCCAAGATGCTGAGGGTAAAGCTAGCAACAAAGTATTCCCACTCATATGTTTGCTTGCTCTGTATTTTAATTAATTTATTTTTTTAATATTGACGAGGAACAGGAAATTTTAAAATGGAGTAGGAACCCCTACTCCCGTCTTTGACTGGAAGTCAAAATATTCTTGTTCTTGTCCTGAGTGAAAGTCAGAACTTCCATAAATATTTTCAGGTATGTGTCCTTGGTCTGATTCTTAAACAATTGTAAGCTCTCAGCTCTTGAGGAGGAAATTTTACACAGTCTTAGAGGCCGCAGAGGCTTTGGACCACCCCTCCCATTTCCCTAGTAACACTAAAAAGATTTTCCACCAGCTATACCTCAATGAAAGGAATACCCTGGGCCCTGGGTGGAGATGGGACATATAAAGTGCTCTAAAATTAGACCGTGACATGCTGTGGGCTCCTCCACTCAGGAAGGCTGATTCAGACACAGATCTGCTAAGGAAATGGGAGGAATAATTATTCCCTTAATGAGATAATGTGCTTATCTTCCTTCCAAGAAGCTGATTCTCCCTGTGGACCTTTGCAGGGCTCTGTCAGGAAGCATACACAGACTACGCAGTTTATAGAGTTCTAACACAGAAAAGTGTAACTTTTCCTTCTGTCTCTTTTCTCTCAGACACTGGGCTTTCTCACTCTTTGTCTCTGAAGCTACTCTCTCCTTCTGAGATGGCGACGAGGACTATTCCGCAATGTGTCGCCCCACAAATGGCATGCTCTTTTCTCTTCCTCTTCTCCACCTCTCTGTTCTCAGCAGCTGCTGAGAGTTACCACTCTTCCTGTCTTGTTGGTTTATTCTCAAACTCTAATAAAATTGTCCTTGAGCTTCCTTCTTCCCAAGTCTGTTTCTAAATTTCCTTACTGACGAGTCTCAGAATCAAAGAGAAGTAACAATACAGGGAGTTACACTATAGCCCAGGCGGGCTTCACAGTTCTCAGGTCTTAGTGGCCCATGCTGAGTTGTAAGCAAGAGCTACCAAGCCACGTTTACCTAGCTATAAACTCTTCTTCCTGGGGAACATTTTATAGTGCTTCCAGGAAAAGAAAAAGATACTCGAAGGAATTTCTTTAGACCAGTGTTCTCAAGTACTTTTAAATAAATACTTTCGTTTAGTCTTAAAAATTGATGAAAAGGCCACATGGAAGTCTCAGCAGTGTAGAGTGTGGACCACGCGGAAGAGAACAGGAATTTGGTTCCCAGCATCCATGTTTGGCAGCTGTAATTCCGGATCCAGGGTAGCCAATGTCTCCAAGGGTACATACCTAAACACACACACACACACACACACACACACACACACACACACACACAATAATAATAATAATAATAATAATAATAATAATAGTAGTAGTAGTAGTAATAATAATAGTAATAATAAAATAAATCTTTAAAATTTGTTAAGGATTGCAAATGTTATTTGAGAAATCTAACATTAGAAAAATATGTATTATTCTATTAATTAATATAACAGCCAGTACATGTTAATGTGAACAAATAAAATATTTTATGAAATTAATGTTTCCAAAACCAACAAAAAATAATGAAGAGTGTCAGTAAAATAGCTGTCATTCTAGTATTAACTTAGCCATAAAACTTAACTTTCAAGACTAGGAGACTTTTGGGTCATTATTAGTTTGCTGCAAAATTAAATAAGAGTCATGCTATCTGCATCCACCATAAAATTAATTATAAGCCATGTCTGCCTTACTTGAGATATAAAATCTCGGGTAGAATATTCAATCTGTAAGCCTAAGGCATGACTCCTTGACAATCTGTTTTAAAATGTGATGCCTAAGCTTGCCTGTATGCTAATAAAGTATCCTGAAATTTAATAAGAAGCGTGATCAACAAGGACAGGGTCTAATCTGTCCTCTTACGCTTCTTTTGTAACAATAACGTGGCAATGAACAAACATAATACCCATAAAGTCAACACGCACACATGCATGTAAACACACACACATACACATATGCTCATATGTGTACATGCACACAAACACACAGATTGTTATGTGTCCCTATAAAATATACTCGTGAATATTTTAGAAAACACCACAACAAATTTTATAGACCCTCTTAAACTTGAAACTGGATTTTTCCGGGCGGTGGTGGCGCATGCCTTTAATCCCAGCACTTGGGAGGCAGAGGCAGGTGGATTGCTGTGAGTTTGAGGCCAGCCTGGTCTACAAGTCAAGTCCAGGACAGCCAAGGCTACACAGAAAAACTCTGTCTAAAAACAAAACAACAACAACAACAACAACAACAACAACAACAACAACAAAAACCCTGAATTTTAAGGCTTAATGCCTAGAGGAAGAAATATTGAGTAAACAAAAATGCAATATTAAAATTATTTTTACATTTTAAAATGTGTCTACAAGAAAATTACAGATGACATATCTAAATGGTATGTTTCTGCAGGACAGATTTGTGCCACAAAACAGGAAAGCAGAAGCAAACAAGCCAGTATTAAACATTGAACAGAGTAAGGTAGCACATGTGTTTTTAAAACACCAAGATTAAGACACTGAATTAGAGCTTATTAATATATTAGGAGAATAATGAAGAGAGAAAATTAAAAGTCGATATTTTTGACAATAGATTCATATTCTGATTAAGTCATCTCTAAATTTTGTGCAGCTCATTGTATAATTAAACATCATTTCTACTTAGAAAAGCAATCCTCATGTTAGAAATGGTGCTACTTTCTTGTGTGGATTCAGTCAAGCATCTTCCTTACAGCTGAGACTATCAGTGACCCAGAATATGGATGATAGGGTTTTCTTTTGCTTGGGATGTCTCCTGACCTCTTCCTAAATGACATTGTTATATTACTTACCATCCTGTTGCTGTGAAAAAAAAAAAATATCATGAACAAAAACCTTTGGAAGAGAGGGTTTATTTGAGCTTCTGCCTCCAGAATGATAGAGTTGATGTTGCCGGGGAGGCAGAGCAACTGGCAGAGAAAGCTTGAATGAAGAGGCAGCGGCTGGGTGGAGTGTCTCAGAGAACATTTATGTTTGGCTAATAGCCACTTTTAAGTGAGTATTTACCATGAGTGTCTTTCTGGGTCTAGGTTACCTCACTCAGGATGATCTTTTCTAGTTTCATCCATGGCAAATTTCAAGATTTCCTTGTTTTTGATAGCTGAATAGTATTCTATTGTGTAAATGTACCACATTTCTTTATCTATTCTTCTGTTGAGGGACATCTAGGTTGTTTCCAGATTCTGACTACTATGAATAAAGCTGCTATGAACGTAGCTGAGTACTGCAGGTTGTATGGAAGAGTTGGGGGCATAGAAGGACCTGGAGGGAGAAGGGGGTTGTCAGGAGGTCCACAAGGAGACTATCGAGGCTGGCAGTGTGCCTGAACAAATGGATGCACCAACCAATGACATTGTGAGCAGAGAACCTAGACCCCTTTTTCAGAGGTTGCCAATGGACAGCTTATTCTTCATGTGGGGAAGGAGGAAGGAGAGTGAGTGGAGTTGCCTCTGACATGAACTCTGTTAATGACAATTTGATGACTGCCCCTTGGCAAAGAGGCCCTGTGGGAACACAGAGGAAGAGGAAGCAGGCTATCAGCTGGGATCTGATAGGCTGTGATCATATGGTGGGGAAGGACTGCACCTGTCAGAGGTCTAGGGAAGGGGAATAGGGTGGAAGAGGGAGGGAGGAAAGGAGCAGGAAGATAAGAGCCAGGGGATTCCAATCAGGATGCAATATGGATAAGTTATAACAATTAAATACAATAAATTCAATGTCTTTTCACTATAAAAAATTAGCCACAACATCCTCATTCAGTTACCGAAGTATAAATTAACATCAGGCCACGACCTACACAATTTGTAATCTGCTCTAAATAATTACCTTTTCTTTTTCCATGATGTAAACTTAGATCATTCCCTCCTGTGCTGGTATCTGAGGGAAGAAACATATAACAAAACAACCATATTATTATCTATGGTTATAAAACCCCTCAATGCTAAAAATACTTATGACATAATTTATCCTTTAGAAGCAAACTGTAATACCACTATGAATACTAACCACTAGATGCCACAGTTGCTTCACACAAATGAAATCAACTCATTCTTGATCTGTCAAGGGAAAAGATGTTAACATCGATTGATCTATATAGCTCAATAGATTCCGAAATCAAAGTGCCAGGCTCAACTTGGTTAGAGCCTCCTAAGTGTATGTTGAACTATTCACTTAAATATTTACCTTTAGCATAATGATCAGAAATAGGAACACTCTCATAAATTCATTTCCACCAACTAGTGCTACCTCTTTAGAAGTTCTCAAATGCACAAGGGAATGTTCTCTGAGCAGCCATGCCTTTGTCACACTTGATCTCCAGTGACTGCCAATACTGCCACCCAACTCTACCCTTCCATCATGAATTCTACCTGTGTGTTGAATCCAGATGATAATATATATCAATAACTTTATCTCCTAGAGTTGTAAATTGATCCATATGCTACAACAGTTACATATGGTCACCTCTAAAATACTTAAATTATTTAAGGAGGACAGAAAATCAATTTTGTCATTTCCCTAGCTAAAGATTATGATTTTTCAGGACATTTCTATTCTTACTGCTTTTCTCACAATCATCCACCATGTTGTTTCAGGGAGATTTTACCTGGTGGTTTGCTAGTTTTCATACTCAGATATTCTTTTTTAATATTTTATTAATTTAGTCATATTACATCTCAATAGTTAGCCCATCCCTTGTATCCTCCCATTCCTCCCTCCCTCCCATTTTCCCCTTACTCCCTTCCCCTATGACTGTGACTGAGGGGGACCTCCTCCCCCTGTATATGCTCATAGGGTATCAAGCCTCTTCTTGGTAGCCTGCTATCCTTCCTCTGAGTGCCACCAGGCCTCCCCATCCAGGGGACGTGGTCAAATATGGGTCACCAGAGTTCATGTGAAAGTACTCAGACATTCTTGTTCAGAGAAAAACAGCAAATGCTCTGGGGGCCTTCAGTCAGAGCATGCACTCTTTTTTTTTTAACACAGTAAACACACTGTTCTACTTTCTATGCAATCATGTTTTCTTTCCTACACATAATTTATCTCTTGATTTCAGGTAATAGTTTCCATGTAAATATGCCTCTGACATCTCTTGCCCAGAGAGTTCTTTTCTTAAATTCTACTTAGGATATATATTGCTTGATTTTAATTAAAATTATGCCAGGAAATACTTATGTATCATGTATCTTCATGTATATGTGTAATCATGGATCTTCATGATTACATGTATGAAAAATTGTCTCACTGGCTTTGGAAAATATCAAATAAGTAACTATAGGAATCTCAATAAGCCTAATACTTAATTTAGATTACTAAAAATACTTCCAGGCTGGCACAATGACTCAGTGGGTAATTTAAAGGTGTCTGCAGCCAGATGGCTTGAGTTCACTCCCCAGAACCTAAGGCTTCTCATCCTTCCACCTCTGCATGCACCATGACACAGGATCTGCCACCCGATGAATAAATAAAATGTAACTTAAAATGCAAAACTTAAAAACATTTCTCATAGCTTCTCTTTAATTTTAATTATTTTTATTTTTAATTTTTGCAGGGCTTGTAATTGAATTCATGGCCTGATTCCTGCATGGTCTCCAGCACTGTTACATTCACCCCACTGTTGGCAGTAATCTTTTAAATGCCTTCAACTGCAAATCTCCCTTTTCTAGATTTTTTTTCTCCCCATAAAAATTAGAGTGAACTTATTTTTAAAAAAGTAGTTTTCTTCTTGTAAAAGAAAAATAATAACCATAAGATTACTCTACATGACATCTTTAGTGTCACTCAGAACAAACCCAGAGAGTTGTGGTTTTAAGACACTAAATAAACACTTTCCACACTGACACTGTTCATATGAATTATTATATGCTGCAATGGCCTGGAAAAAAAGTTTCACTCAAAGGAATGTAAAACATCTCCCTAATAACTTTATATTGGTGACATGTTATAATGGCATTTTGCATATGTTAATTTAAGAATATGAAAAATAATCATTCTAGTTTAGGTTTAAATGTGACTGCTAAACATTTTAATCATACATCTTTCATTTGGAGTTCATATTACTTTTTTTGGACATTTATGATTATTTTTTTTCTGTAGGCCAGAAGTTACATCCCACTTCCAAACTCCACTAATTTCTGGTAATCCTCAGTATGCTGTGTCTGTCCCCAGACGCTTGGTGCCAGGGAGTCTCCTCGCCCAAAATTTCTTCAGATCTCCACATTGTTAGTTCCCTCATGTTTGCCTATTTTGATAGAGTTATCCAAAATAACTCGGATATACTAGTTTTTAAGTTGTCTTCATTCCTGTGTATTCTATCATTTTCTTGCTCTCTCCTCTTGAAGAGATGGGTAGATGATCCAACATGTTTATTTACATACGTATGCTCTCCTGCAGCACGTTTGATCTTCCCTTAGTAGAATACAAGCCCCACAAAATCAGGGACCTTATCTGTTTGCTGCTGCTTCTTGATAATATCGTGAGGTTAACAATAATACTAAATATTTGTTAAATAAACCAAAGAATGGAACATAAAAATAATGATTGACAAGGTGGTTCAGTGGTAACCTGAGATTCATCTCTGTTGAAGGGCAGAACACACATGGACAAACACACAGGCATGCACACACACACACACACACACACACAGACATACACACAGACAAACACACACAGATACACACACTACACACAGACACAGACAGACACACACAGATACACTCTACACACACATACACAGACACATACCAGATACATACACACACACACAGACAAACACACAGACACAGATACACACACTACACACAGACACAGACACAGACACAGACACACACACAGATATACTCTACACACACACACAGACACATACCAGATACACACACACACAGACAGACAAAAACACAGACACAGATACACACACTACACACAGACCCAGACAGACGCACACACACAAATACACTCTACACACACACACACACACACACACACACACACACACACACCAGATACACACACACACACACACACATACACTGCACACATACATCTACACAGACACACACCAGACAGACACACACAGACTCAGACACAGATATACCCTTAATAAAAGAAAATAAATATAAAAATGATGTGATATTTGAAGAGATCCTTGGGTAAGAACTAACATTCCCTGGGTCTACAGTGACCTACAGGCTGTATAAAACACATTCAGTGAGCTCATAAATTCTCACAGAAATGTGATGTTCATGAGAGAATTCTAGATCTCAAAGGACTTTTAAGCAGGTTCTCAAAACCACTCAGGTAGCATTGAATACTGCTCCAAAACCTCCATTTCATTACAAAGAGCTTTTTGTGTCTTCCTGATTCCCAAATTGACATACCCAATGGCTAGAATACTCACAGAGGACTGTGTTTCCCCAGCCTGTAATTCATCAACAGTGTGATACATTGCTGTGGGGTGTTATGTCCATCTACAAGAGATACTTTGTAGCAAAGTGTTATATCAAGGCTACACGGTGCTACTTTGTAGTGGGGTGTTATATCCATCCACACAGTGCTACTTTGTAGTGCGGTGTTATGTTCATCTATAGTAGCTGGGTGTCATAGCCATCTACACAGTGAAAGTTCGGAACAGTGTGTTATAGCTGTCTAGACCCCTTGTCAGCACAATAAACTCTGTGTCAGGATACAGCAATTTTCTAGCTCCAGTCTCCAAGTCCAAAGCTCTCCACTTTGAGTGGTATGTAGTGTCTTATACAAGCTTGTTAAACAAACTAACAACTTCTCAGTCATTGTAAACTGGTCCTGAGTGGGTTATCTGTGACTAATGAGAATTAGTGACTTTATAAGCCAGCCCATGAGCAGCATCCATTAGAGTGAAGAGCAGCTGAGAGCTGTAAGGGGAGTTTGCTGATGTGTAAAAGCAGACTTGGTTCTCAACCACTGACCACATCTACATGGGAAACTCTTTGACAATGTGTGTACTTATCATAGCAGCGGTTGACCACGTGGGGCTATTTAAATCGGAATTAATTCAAGTTACATAAAGCTGAAAATACATTTCCTCAGTCATACTAGCCACATTTCAAGTGCCCCCAAATCTTACTAGGTCAGCGGCTACCATGAGAGAATGATAAAGAATATTCATCATAGCTGAAGTCTATGAGGTAACACCTGCAGGAAAATTAAAATGTTTTGGCAAAGAAATATTGTTAAATCCGAAGAGTTCTGCTTCCTTGGCTAGCTTTGTTTCCTAGCTGAAATTCGACATTAAAACGAATCTGAATGCCTTCATTCCCATGAGTCTCGCTCAGGGCACGCTTCAGACGTGGAAAGGAAAGGAGGTTCATTTTCAAGTAGAAGCAACCTTTAGTCAGCTGGGTTTATGTACAGCCTGTGACTGGCGTGGAAAGAACCCTCCTGTAGTGGTTCCAGGCCGACTTACTGTTCCAGAGACGCTGCCAGCACCTTGCTAGACTGAGCCATTATGCCTAATGCCATTCAATACCATCGCTGTTGAGGTTGATGTACAAAGCAGAGCCCAGCAACTCGAAGAGAAGTCAAAGGTTTGGCATGTCAGACACACCACACTGTATACGGGTAGGTAGACAACCTCCAGAGAACAGATTTGAAATGCATCCTTAAAAATATTACCTACCTTCAGATATTTTCTTCACAATATTAAAGTGATTTAGGCCAATACAGTTTAACCACTTTGAGATCCCTCTCCCGAGAGATGAGCTGGTTCCTGTCAGTGTCTCAGAATAGGCAAGAACAAACAAAAATTACACCTTCGATTTTATGATTAGGTTAGCCGGCATGGGATGAGCATTTCCTTAGTTTGCTTCTTTGAGGCTTTCTGATTTGTTCACATTTTGTAATCATTTGCCGGTCCTACTTAGTCTTCTTCCCAGACAGAAAATGATTCATGCTTCTTATTTGCACACAACAGACTACCAAGAGAGAGCGGAGGAGGGGACAATTAGGGCAGGCCCACATTTCCCAAGTCAACAGGTGGAGGACACTCATTACAAGTTCTTCTGGGATTGAATACCCTCCCCAGCCTCCAGCCCCCGTTCACCTTCATCTCCCCCAGCCTTCCCAGAGCGTATTTCCAATCTCAGATTTTCTCAAGAGACACCAAACGCTGCTGATGCTCTGACCTGGGGAGGGAGGCGGGAAGATGCAGGTAGGGTAGCTAGGCTGGTGCTGACCATTGGTTTCCTGGCAGTGAGTGGAGAGAAAGGGTGTGGCGCAGAGGCAACTGTAAGTGTAGCCATTGAGAACCCTAACCGCCAAAGTGGCTTCGCGGACCCCGGGCGGGGCGCAGTGGGAGAGGGTCACGCTAGGACGCCACCAGCCCAGGGCTGGGAGCCCACCCGCAGTATTGCGCGCTTGCTGGGGCCTCAGGGATCCAAGATTCCAGGATAAAACTAGTTGGGGAGACACACCGGGAACAGCTTAGCCAAGGCCCGGGAAGCCGGGTCAAGAGGGCGGGGGCGGGATGAGACCTAGAACCCAGCCAGTGGAGGGGAGACGGGGGACGGCGGCGCTGGAAGCCGGAGGTGGCCGCACAAGCGTCGTTTCCTTCCGGAGAGGAGGCTGGCCGACCTAGGCGCAGGCTGGTGGGGGGTGTCCAAGGGCGGGTGACTGGGAAATATCGCGGCCCGCGCTTCCCCACGCCTGGCAGCCGGGGCGCGGGTGGCTCCTCCTTCGGGCCGGTCCCGAGCCTGGCTGCCGGCGGGAGGGAGGCGGGGAGCGAGGGCGGAGGCTTCAGGAGGAGGCGGGACCAGGCGCGCCTGTGACAGGGTGGCAGCCGAGAAGCGGACGCGTTGCCGCCGCTCCTCCTCCTGCAGCTCCTCTCGCGGCCGCCGCTGCCGCCTCCTCAGCTGCCGAAGTTTCACTCCCGACCCTCGGCGGGAGCCCCAGAACGAAGCAGAGCTGCCGCCTTGCCGGGAGCTGCAGCGCAGCTCTGCGTGCGGATAGCTAGACCGCGTAGGCGCCTAGGCAGCTTTCCACGGCCTGGGTTAGGGGCGAGGAGACCCAGCCCGGGCGGCAGCCAGCCTAGGGGACACGCGACAGCGCCCACACAGCCCACTCTGCGTCCGTGCCCCGAGCTGCTGCGATGGCCGTGCGCTCCCGCCGCGCCTTGGTGAGCGTGGCGCTGGGGCTGGTCCTGGGCTTCACCACCGCGTCCTGGCTCATCGCCCCCCGGGTGGCCGAGCTGAGCGAGAGGAGACGCGGTTCCAGTCTCTGCTCCTACTACGGCCGCTTGGCTACCGGGCCCCGCGCGGGCGCACAGCAGCCTCTCCCCCAGCCTCAGTCCGGGCCGCGGTTAGAGCTGTCGCCGCCCCCCGCCAGCCACGAGCTCCCCCGGCCGCAGCGGCCAGAGGCGGCGCCCGGAGGTCCCGGTTTTTGGAGCAGCCCCTGGCAGCAGCCAGCTCCGATGCCGCAGAGGAGGCGAGGACACAAGCCCGAAGGTGCGACGGCGCTTCCCGTCGCTCCAGCAGCTGCCAAAGGGGAACCCCCGGAGGAGGACGGGGGTGCGGCTGGCCCTCGGAAGGGTGGCCAGCCCGGGAGCAGCCACAACGGTAGCGGGGACGGGGGTGCCGCTACCCCGACCTTTGGACCCGGGGACTTCCTGTACGTAGGTGTAATGACCGCGCAAAAGTACCTGGGCAGTCGCGCGCTGGCCGCGCATCGGACCTGGGCGCGCTCCATCCCTGGCCGCGTGGAGTTCTTTTCCAGTGAGCAGCCTCCTAGTGTGGCGCTTGGCCAGCCCCCTCCACCTTTGCCTGTCATCGCACTGCCGGGAGTCGACGATTCCTACCCTCCCCAGAAAAAGTCTTTCATGATGATCAAGTACATGCACGACCACTACCTGGACAAGTATGAGTGGTTCATGCGCGCTGACGACGACGTCTACATTAAAGGTGACCTCCCAGTGTTGGCTGTCCCCCTGCCCACCTCCGGATCCCTTTCTCTGCAGTCCCTAGCCCCTCTATAGCTTCTTGCCAGCACCTGCTTTGGGCTTCTGCAACCCCCAGCCCCCTATCCCCTCCCCTCGCATCCACCCACCATTCTTGCCTGCTCCTCCTCTTCTGTAGTCTGGACCTTCCTCATACCTGCTCAGCTTTATTCACTTTCCTCCCTTTTACAGTTGTTCCTTCCACCTGGCTCAGGTCTCTACTCTAAACGTGAAGAAAAGGACCTTAGAGCTAACCCAAAAGCCATTACCGCCCCTCCCCCAAGCCCGCCTCTAGGTGATACTTTCCTAAATCTGTCCAGAGGGGCGTGTCCTGCCTAGAGGAAAGCAAGATGCAGGATGCTGGCTGGAGCAGGGCTGGAAATTTTGTGTTGTTGCCGTACTTGCCTGCTCCTTTGTTTCAGCTTGATCTAGAACAGTTTTAAACCAGCTGAGGCTGAGGATTGCCATCTTCTACTGTCCCGGACTCGTGTTTGAACATTGTGTGGCTTTTAGAAACTTGCCTTATATTGAGACCTTGGATACACCCACCAGCCCAGTGCGCTGTTCCTTCCAGCCAGAGCCAAGCTGTTCCCCATTTTCTGACACACTTTAATAAAACCCAGTGGCGATGGGCGGGACTCCCCAAAGGTCAGGTGGAGAAGAGGGGTTGAAAGTGCTTTGGATTTAGACAGACTCAGCTAGCTGCAAGCTGCGCATACACAGTAACAGTAGATCCTTTCCAGTTCCTCTTCATGACTGCAGCATTTGACAGTCCAGAACTCCAGAACCACACCGTACAGCCAAAACATCAGGAAACTTTGTCAGAGTTAAAGAAAGGGGCAGGTCCCACCCCCTACCTCCCACTCCCCACCCCGCCGCTCCCCGCAGGTCCTCCCTCCCTTCCCCACCTCTCCGCTCAGGCCCAGGCTCCATTGTCAGCTGCTCTGACCAGAGAATTTCTAAGCTCAATGACGCGAAGTTCCATAGAACCCAGTACTCAATCTTTTTGGATTAGACAGTGGGAAAGATTGCAAAGAAAGAACTGGGCTTGTCCTGGGGGAGAAACCTCTGCTTTCTGTGATCCCTAATCTCTTGGTCAAAGCAGTGCAGCCCTTTCTCAGAATGTGCAGGCTATTTGTAGACCTATGACTTGGTCATGAGCAAGATTAACCACCTTCACGTAATACAAGGACAAACAAATTTGATAGTCTTATTTGAGACATGGAGTTGATGTCCTGTTAACCGAGGTGTTCTGAGTTCGAGTGGGGAGGAACAGATCACTGTGCTGCTCTTGGAAAGGAGGGATTTTGATGGTTAGGTGCAAACAAGGCTATTATGATTGCTTTCCTCCAATGTGGTATTTATGGTTGAATCAAAGAAAAAGACTGCTTTCAAAAGTGTTGCCACTTCGGTACATTTTGCTTTCTGTTCCTTGCCTTGTTCATCTTCGGCTTTAGGATAGTTATCTTCTATTTCTCATCAAATACCGCAAAGATTTCCTGGCAGAGGGTCGTTCTTTGCAGTGTACACTGATAGCACCTACTTCTGTCGTTTGTTTTAATGCTTTGGAGTACCGCCCCTCAAATCATTGACATGTCATATTCAATTTCTATTAAAGATAAAATGCATTTTATATTAAGAACTCAGTTATAGTTTTAAAAAAAAATCTTTGTTGAGAGCTAAAGAGTGAGTCATGGGACTGAAACAGTGGCCAAAGATTCCCTGTTCATCAAAAATGAGAGGGCTAAGGCTAAGAATGTGAAGACAGTGACTTAGTCTGTAGACTTACTCTGTAGACTATTAAATACTTTGAAGTCCGATAGCTACAGACTTTTATTTTAAATTCTTTCTTTTGATAAACTTACTGCCCATAAGTCAATTTATTGCAGTATTTTGACTGTAAAGTTTATGGATATTTCCTCTGAAATAATGCCTTCCCAAGTTCAGTTTCCAGATGAAGTTTCACTTAAATCACCCCCTAAATAATGTAGGTTGTACACGTCTGAAGTTGAATTAATGAGAAATACCCAATCTAGTCAATTATTATACAAAAACTAATTGGATATTCTAGCTATGGAGGGTAGATAAGTTGGTAAAATACTTGTCTTGCAGGCATCAGGACCAGAGTTGCACTCCCCGGAAACCATGTAAAAAGAAAAAGCATGGCAGATGTGGAGTTCTCTGTGGTCTGCCAGTCTATCTACTTGGTCAGCTCCAGGCAAATTGGAAAGACACTCTCCAGAAACTCACCTAGGCCAGTTAGAAAGCCACTGTCCCCGGAATCAAGGTGCTGGACCTAGAGGAGACACAGCTAAGGTTGAACTCTGCCTCCATGTGCCTCCGTGTGATGTTGCACTCCCACACACAAAAATATAGGCACAAATATAAATATTATTATTGGCTATCATCAGATTGCCAAAACAACACCAAATGTCAGCATTGAGTATTATGTTATTCCTGGGAGTTTTTGTTACACTATCTTTATTCCTGTTATCTTTATCTCACCTCTGCTGTAAATTTGATGACTCAATAGATTGGCTAAAATTGTGTTAAGATTTAAGAAATGACCGTATGTCTGTGTTTTTTATAAAATGATAGAAAGGAGAATTGTTTCCTCACAACAGTGTAAGGTGTATGAGGAAGTAAAAGGAATGGTGGAAGTTCTTTCACCGCACTGAACATGGTAATTGCCTATGAAGTGAGGACAGGGGGTGACTCTTGGCTTTTTCTTTGTAGGTGATAAGTTAGAAGAATTTCTTAGGTCCTTAAATAGCAGCAAGCCTCTCTACCTGGGACAGACTGGCCTGGGGAATACTGAAGAACTGGGAAAGCTGGGCCTGGAGCCTGGGGAGAACTTCTGCATGGGTGGACCTGGCATGATCTTCAGCCGTGAAGTTCTCAGGAGGATGGTGCCTCACATTGGCGAATGCCTCCGAGAAATGTACACCACTCACGAGGACGTGGAAGTAGGGAGGTGTGTCCGCCGCTTTGGTGGGACTCAGTGTGTCTGGTCATATGAGGTAAGTCTTGAGATGTGACAAGATATTCACGTATTACAGATGCATGCCACTTCACATCCCGGAGAAAAATCTTATCTATTTTATTTTTATTTTTTTTTACTTAGATTTATTTGCTTAAAAAAAATCACAGTAGCTGACTTTATGGATTTGGAAATGACTGTGGGATTCCTCTTTCTTATTAGACTTGAAGCCTTTCAGAGGTTTCCTTGTGAGCACAAAGCTTAACTTTAAGCAGATTTTTTTTTTGTTATATCTCTGCCAGCTACAATTCCCCCACTTGTCTTTATTTGCTCTATGTGTGTGTGTGTGTGTGTGTGTGTGTGTGTGCGCGCGCGCATGTCTATTCGTTTGCTGTCTCTAACAAGAGGGCTAATTGTGGCTCCTTCTACTATAATTTTTGTTATTTGTTGACTTGTTCTTCTTTATTAGCATGATAACAGCCCTTTGCTTTCACATGGCTAAAATGTGGGTTCTTTGAGAACGTTCAAGTGGGAATTGGGCACTTAGGGGGAAGGTCAACAACATGTTACTCGTGGTAGGTTCATTTTCAACACTTGAACAACTTTATTTGATAGTGTGTGAGTGATCTGGGGGAAATGCCACAGCATGTCACATAACTGTAGTTTTTGCTTGTTCTCTAGACTTTATTTATGTCTATTTTCATGAAAGTTTATCAAAAGCCATAGTTATTTAAACATTTAGTGGTATGGACTGTTATGACATTGTGGCCATTAGTTTTGTGGATTTTTTCCCCTTTAGAATTTGGTTTTGAAATCAAATGAATTGTCCTTTAAAATAGATTCCGTGAAAGATAATCTTAGTAACAATTGATTTCATGTTTAAATAATACATTGCAATTTTAATGCAGTTTGATCTGCAGGTATTTGGAGTTTAACTTTATTTTACCTACCCAGTGGACACAAACTACATTTTAACTTCTTTGTTTATCTTCAGAGTTTCAGAAATTTAGCATGGAAGATACATTTAATGAAAACATATTTCATGTGAAATGGCTGTTTCTCAAAGTTACATGGTTCCTTTTAATATTTTTTCTTTCAGGGGTATAATATCTCTTATTTATTTAAAAAAATCTTGTGATACAATTCACTGAGGTATTTTGAACAATTATAACACACAGAGAAACTTACTGCTAATTATGTGTTTGGATCTAGTATTAGGCAAATTAAGATGATTATACAAGTAATTCCATTTAACAATAAGATAGCAACTTTTATTTTATAACACTGACCTATAGCTTTGGTGACCCACTCCAGTAATTCAAACACAGACAAGCCTGAAGAGGGAGGGCTATAAGTTTGAGGTTAACCTGAGCTTGTTAGTGAGACTTGGTCTTAAAAACAAATCAAAACAACAGTGTTAAGAAGAAGATTGACAACAAAACATCATAGTTTTTTCACTAAAGGTTACTTCACTGAACTCAATGAGAAAAGAATTCTCTCTACTATAAAATGATCTCTGAAACAACAAATAATGTATGAATTACATTCAGTTAATTTCATGTGAAGATATGCTACTGACTTTTGAATGGATGAGTAAAAAAAAAAAAAAAAAAAAAGAGAGAGAGAAATATGGGATTTTTGATAATTTACTGCCTTAAATAGAAAGTGTTAGCAAACAGTGTCATTTATTATCTTCCACATTTTCATTGATTCTGGTGTGAACATACAGTCTTTACTTTATGCTGTATATGTTCACGTTTCATGGCAAGAAAATATGGTCAAGTGATGTGCAAGCTCCCTTATCGGCTGTGATATCATCCCCAGGATCCTTTGCAGTGTGTTTGAATTTGGAAGGACACTTGTCCATCAGTGACTTCAGAATCTGCACAAAACAGATCAATTTAACATTTGCTTCTAGCACTGGAAAAAAAATCAGAGTAGTAAATTTAATACTGAGTAGCTTCAAGGCCTTCGGACAGTTCAGCCTGTGGCAGTTTGTCAACACGTCCTGGTTATCATGGTCTCGATGCTGTACATCCTGCCTACCGTGTTAAACCAGGAGCTGTACACCATGGATTCGTAAACTTTATTTAACAGTCATTGGTAATGCTGATCCATTCCTATCAAAAGAGTGAAACCAAAACTTAAAGCCTTTAATTTCATATTCCATGCATTAATGATTTTTTGACAAAGAATTGGAAAACTATGTTGTTTTATTTTAGAAATATAAAAAATAGAAATAAAAAAACCAATGATAGTAAGCTGACTGTGAAACTCAGAATGCTTCTAAATTACATTACAATGTAAGCAAATTAAAGGAGACTGTGTGGAGTCTATTATTTCAATATGCACCATTCAAGAATCCTACACAGGTTAGATAATATATACTTAAAGAAAAATGATTCAACTAATTCCTAGATTCATTTTTAGAGCATTCTCTTTTCTGAGTTAGTGTAATCCCATACTACCATCAGTTCCACAAACTCCCAGTGGCCTCCCTCCCACTCCTTCCCCCCACTCCCTCCCCCCACTCTCTCCCCCTTTCCTTCTCTCCCTTCATCCCTGGGAAAGCAAAACAAAACAAAACAACAGCAAGAATCCTTAGGAAAATGAAAACCTACATTCTCACAGAAATGTCCATGTAAATGTTGCAGCATTTTATTGGTAATTGCTCCAAATTGCAAGCATTCCAAGTGGTCTTCAGCAGGTCAATCTGCTTAGTTTTCAGGGACTCATCTCTTAAGGCAGCTGGAACCTTCTCTTTTTGTATCTTGGGATGTAGAGACATTAATGTGTACCTTCAGTGCCTAGCAACCAGACCCTGGCAGCCTGTTTGGTAGCTGGCTTCCTTCCCCCATTTACTCCTCCACCGCCTTGTCTTTAATGGTACACAATGTACATGATGCCATTGGAGAGTGTAGATGGATACTTTCCTGCTTGGGACTGGAAACTTAAAGGCGAATTATTAACTCTGTCTCTGAGGTCCAGAAAAAGTTCCAGTCTTTTATAATATAAGAGATGCCTCCATAATATTATCGCATTGCCACACTTTCTAAAGGATTTAAGCATTTTCAGATATTCCTATTGAAACTGCATATCATATATACTTCAATTTTGTTGCAAATTAGCTTATTTATATACTCATGTTTAGTTTATTAGCAATATTGAATTTTTACTTTAGTTCTATCACTTATATTTAAACATTAAAATGGTTTTAACTTCATTAATTGTTCTCACCCTGTGAGTTCTACATTTGGCTAGCAGAGATCAATTGAAGACAGTTGGTTTTTCTCATTTTGATTTTTGTAGTAAGATAAAGCCAATGGAAATATATATAACTCAAGTAGATGTTATTTCCACAGCCAGTTCTGCATTGGTTAAAGATGTTTTTATGTGGTTTTACAGAACCATTTCCCATGATGAAACAGGATTCTATTTGACTCTTTTCATGGTTAACTTTATGCAAGAAGTCTGATGTTTATTTTTGGCCCAGTAATGACTATAAAAACTATAGTGAATTATATTATCTTACAAAAGGATATGCTTCACAAGATGTTCCTGGGCTTTTAAGTAACACCAGAGACTTGGGGCCTTGGGCTCTATTAGAGTCTTCATAGTATGCTTTAAGTTTTAAGTATCTCTCCCACTATTTCTGAACTACATCTTAGCTTCTTACTGGTCTTTATGAGTTATTATTTCATCCTCTTTCTCCTCCTCTTTTCTTTGCCTTCATTTTTGTCTTTCTTTTTCCCTCTCTTTCTTCTCTGGTATATGAATAGTGTATGCCGGTGCCCTCACTCATGCGTCTCCATGAGGAGGCCACTGGTTGGTGCTGGGTGCCCCTCACTTGTGCGTATCCATGTGGAGACCATGGGAGGTTGATGTTGAGTGTCTCCCTTAAATGTTTGCCACCATATTATCCTGAGGCAGGATATTACACTGAACCAGAAGCTGACGATTTGGGCCACTCTTTCCTGCAGTTCTGAGCACTGGGGTTACAGAACATGCTGCCACACGAGGCTTTCATTTTGGGTCTGGGGATCTGAACTCAGCTGCTCATGATTGCACAACAGTCACGGCTATGGAGCCAGCTCCTCAGCCCTAACGACAGGTGACTCCCTTTCTAATGAGGGATTAGCTCTATCATCAGCATGCTTGATATCTCTCAGAACTAATTAATAGATGCAGTAAAGTCTAAGACAAGGATTTTTATCTACAATTCAGTTTTTCAGAAGTTGTTGTTTTAATGATTCAGTCACCATTTGGTTTTCGGACTTTCCTAATAGCAGCAAACTTCTCACACCTGCTCTTTGCTCCCCCATCCCATTTGTCAGACAAAATCCTTCTGAACTGATTTTGTGAGACTTTCTTTCTGTCACACTGTTTTCTTCATTGTATAACATAAAATTACCTTTTGAAGTGATGAGGAAGCACAGGGCACTTTTCACTGCTTTGTGGACCCCATTCATTTCCATTACTGATCCATCCCCTTATCACCTCACCTGAGACCATTTACACATTCTAAGTAAGTACTTTCCAACAGTTGAAGAAACCAAGTTTAAAAGATGCCTCCAGACAACTAGAAACAAACGGCACGATCGCATGGCACTGCTGTCAATTTTAAATACTTTTCTTCCTTAATAAGTCACAAACATTGCAATTTCTTGAAAAAAAAAATCAAGTCAGTTTCATTGTCTTGGTGTCCTTGGTGTCCAAAACAGTATGTTCTTTAAGAAACATTAGTTCAGCTGTTTTTCTACTTAGTAGGTATCGAAAATACAAAGAAACACATTGGACTCCAATGTGTAGCCAATGTGTTATGCCACCTTTCTTTTGTATAATGGTATGGCGCTTAATGACACATTTTGTTCAAGAAATTTGATTGATACAGGAAGAAAAAGTGCCAAGATGTGTGAGTCATTCTTTAATGTTGTCAGAGTCTTAAACCAGTCAAGGAAGGTGGGAATTGAGGAGCTGCAGAGCCTCGCAGGCCCAGTGTCAGTCATGATGTGTATTTAATGTTATTCTGTCTTGGAAATGTATTGGAGATTAACAGTTCTGCAACTGTGCTACAAGTTTATGAATTAACTAGACAAACACAATTTATTTTTAAAGCCCTGCAGGCACTGTCTGGGTCCTAATAGACAAAGAAATTGATTTCTTAAGTGTTTTGAACTTCTTAAGTCTTTATTTCCTGCTTATAACTTTGACAGCAATGTTTTACATTCTTTGTTTTCAGGTTTTTTAAACTATCCTTTTTAGTTTCATTAATTTTTATTGCAAAAGTTTTTTAATTAATTAATTTATTTTATAATTTACTTAGATTACATGTCAATTTTCCCCTCAGTTGTACCCTCCCATTCTTCCCTCCCTCCCTCTTTCAACCTATTGCCCTCCCCAAGTCTATGACAGAAAGGGATCTCCTCCCCCATGGTATGGTCACAGCCTATCAAGTCTCATCCTGGCAGCCTGCTTATCCTTCTCTGAGTGCCACCAGGCCTCCCCACCAAGAGGAAGTGGTCAAATATGGGGCAACAGAGTTCATGTCAGAGTCAGTCCCCACTCTCCATGCAACTGTGGAGAATGTCCTGTCCATTGGCTAGATCTGAATATGGGTTCAATGTTTACTGCATGTATTGTCCTTGGTTGGTGCAGTAGGTTGAGCAGACCCACCTGGGTCCAGACCCACCCATCATGATGTTCTTCTTGTGGGTTTCTAGGACCCACTGGATCCTCCTATTTTCCTATTCTCTCATATTTTCCTAACCTAGAGTCCCAATAGGAAGTCCTCTCATCTATCCCAATCTCCTGGTAAGTAAAGACTTTCATGGGACACCTCTGTTGGGCTAGTGTCCAATTATAAGTGAGTAAATACTATGTGAGTCTTCCTGGGTCTGAGTTAACTCACTCAGGATAATCATTTCTAGTTCCATCCATTTGCCCATAAATTTCAGGATTTCCTTGTTTTTAGTAGCTGAGTAGTATTCCATAGTGTAAATATACCACCGTTTTTTTTTTTTTTTTAAATCTATTCTTTGACTGAGGGACATTTAGGTTGTTTCCAGGTTCTGGCTATTACCAATAAGGCTGCTATGAACATGGTTAAGCATGTGACCTTGTTGCATGGTGGAGCATCTTCTGGGTATATTCCAAGGAGTGGAATAGCTGGGTCTTGAGGTAGTCCTATTTCCAGTTTTCTGAGAAAGCACCAGATTGATTTCCAAAGTTGTTGTACAAGTTTGTACTCCCACCAGCAATGAAGGAGTGTTCCCCTTTCTCCACATCCTTGCCAGCATGTGCTGTCACTTGAGATTTTAATCTTGGCCATTTTGATGGGTATAAGATGGATTCTAAGAGTCGTTTTGATTTGCATTTCTCTGATGTTGAAGGATGTTGAGCATTTCTTTAAGTGTTTCTCAGCCATTCGATGTTCCTCTGTTGAGAATTCTGTTTAATTCTGAGACCCATTTCTTTTTTTTTTTTTTTTTTCCTTTTTTAAAAAAATTTATTCTTGTTACATCTCAATGGTTATCCCATCCCTTGTATCCTCCCATTCTACCCTCCCTCCCATTTTCCCCTTACTCCCTTCCCCTATGACTGTGACTGAGGGGGACTTCCTCCCCTTTATATACTCATAGGGTATCAAGTCTCTTCTTGGTATCTTGCTATCCTTCCTCTGAGTGCCACCAGGTCTCCCCCTCCAGGGGACATGGTCAAATATGAGGCACCAGAGTACGTGTGAAAGTCATACCCCACTCTCCACTCAACTGTGGAGAATGTCCTGCCCATTGGCTAGATCTGGGTAGGGGTTTAAAGTTTACGGCCTGTATTGTCATTCTGAGCCCCATTTCTTAACTGGGTTATTTGGTTTGGTGGAGTTTAATTTCTTGAGCTCTTTATATATTTTGGATATTAGACCTTTGTCAGCTGTAGGGTTGGTGAACATCTTTTTCCAGTCTGTAGGCTGTAGCTTTGTTCTGTTGACAGTGTCTTCTGCCTTACAGAAGCTTCTCAGCCTCATGAGGTCCCATTTATTAATTGTTGACCTTAGAGCGCAGGTTGTTAGAATTCTGTTCAGGAAGTTGTCTCCTGTGCCAATGAGTTCCAGGCTCTTCCCTACTTTATCTTCTAACAGATTTAGTGTGTCTGGTTTTATTTTGAGGTCTTTAATCCATTTGGACTTGAGTTTTGTGCATGGTGATAAACATGGATCTACTTGCATCTTTCTACATTTAGACCTCCAGCTAGACCAGCACCATTTGTTGAAGTGCTATCCTTTTTCCATTGAAGAGATTTGGCTTCTTTGTCAAAAACCAAGAGTACAAATGTGTATGGACTTATTTCTGGGTCTTTGATTCGATTTCATTGGTGGTGGTGGTGGGGCTGGTGGCACTCAGAGAAAGGATAAGCAGGCAACCAGGATGAGATTTGATACGCTGTGACCATCCTGGGGGGGAGGAGATCCCATTCTGTCACAGACCTAGGGGACGGGAATAGGGTGAAAGAGAGAGGGAGGGAGGAACAGGAGGATACAAGTAAGGGCACAGCAATTGCGATGTATTCTAAATAAATTAATAAAAATATAAAAAAAACCTCTTATATCATTAAGAATTGGTTTAAATATACAACATAATTTGTTAAAATTCAAAGTAATCAAAGAAAAATAAACTTCAGGAAAACATGGTAACAACCTATAAAACTACACACTGGGCATAGTTTTCTGAACATTAAATAATAGTTCTCAATATTAAGACCCAGTAAAAAGAAGCAAGTGCGGGAAAGGATTGTGGAGATGCCACTGAGTGCATCCTCAGCTAACAGAAGGGAGCTTGTTCACTTGGGTGTTCCATGTAACTTCCCTCATCAGAAGCTGGGGCTGGAAGGCAAAGGGTCGATCCTACATATGGAATTCCCTGAGGAGACAATAGTTGCTGGCGAGGGCACCACTGTTTGGGTACTGCTCGATTTTATTGCAAAATGTAAAACGTTCTTCAAGGACTCCACTGAGGCTACTACAAGTGTCTGAAATACTTTATATTGGGCCAACAAACAGATGTTTGAGACATTTGTATTTTTCTTTGTTGTTGTTGTTGTTGTTGTTGTTAAAACTCAAATACAGGCATTTTGGTTTTGGTGGAGAAACTCTCTGTGTGACTTAGCTAATCAGGGGAAGGTGGTGAACCTTCCACGACAGATGGAGCACTTGGCCACTCTAGGTCCGGATAGCCATTCTACCTAATGAGCTCAGGTGAGGTTTAGTAGAATTTCGTTCAGCTGGGCCTAGGATTAAATCACCACTGCATAAGTATGATGTGATTATCAGAAATCTCTCTTCATAAATAATAATTTGACTTTGGGCTACCCTTTGAAAACACAGAATATAACAGATAAATATTTAAATACATGCTGTATTTAATGAGGTAAGATCTTATAACACCAAGATGAATTCTTAATTAAATGAAGATATTTAATGTACATGGATAGGCCTCCTGAAAATACTTTGCTAAAGCACATTTAAAATAGACCTGCTCATATAGCCAGCTTCTTCCACTTGTATCACTTGGCCCGTGGATCCTCCTTTAAAGGCAGTGTGTCATAAACCCTGGGATGGACCAGAAGGAGTACTCTGGTGTCTGACTCAACTCTTGCCTTCAAGTCTGACACAGAACTGGGCTCCCATCTCAGATATGTTTCTTACTACTATTTTATTCTGTACCAAGTAATCTCCAGTGGAGTCCAACCGTGGTAGTCTGTCTCATCATAAAGATAGTATCATTCTTACCCAGGTTTATGAGCTATGGCATCTTTTAGCTCACAGAGGACATCAATAGACACACTTTGGTAACTCCGTTCTCTATTAATGTCCCTTGTTTCTGTTGGCCACTACTGTAGTTCCCTCTAGAGCAGAGCTGTTGCCATTCCCTGCCTGTATGGCTGTGGACAACTTGTTGTGTGTATCTCTTGGTACTTTCGCTTTCACTTCATCATCTACTGAGTGGTAGTGCAATAATATTTACTTAAGCGCCCTTCGCGGAAGACTAAATGGCTCAGTGTGTACAGAAGCATGTCAGAGTAGTGGCTAGAACTGTTAGGCATTGCTATTGTTTGTGAAGAAGCAAACTGCCATAAAAATAGTGCCAACTTTACAGGGTCACTGTGGGGAATAAAAAAAGGTCAATAAATTGAAAGCCTTCAGAAACCTGCTCGGCATACAATAAGCCAAGCTAATAGAAATGTGCTATTTCTAATATCCGGATGTCTCTGTTCATATCCTTTAACCCCCCACAGGAACAGGGTAATGCCAATTGTAAAGAGTTTATTTGCAGTGGGTCTTCCAAAGTTCTGCTTTGCTATAGTAGGGAAGTCTCGATTCAGCTATTTGTTTATTTATAGATTTATATCTGTGTTCATCTGTGTGTTAGTGTGTACGCATATACATTAGTGTAAATGCCTGAAGAGGCCAGAAGAGAGCATAAGCTCCCCTGGACTTGGAGTTATAGGTGGTTTATATAAATCACCTGGTATGGGTGGGTCTTTTGGAATAGCAGTGTGTAACCCTAACTGATGAGCCATCTCTCCAGCCAGTTTAATGGTTCTTTACTTTGACTATACAATGAGATTCTCTGAGGGGCTTTTTGAAAATAGTTGTGATATTGGAAACAACCACTGGTCCAGCATATCAGAATCTCTTACGAGTGGTGCCTGTAGCATGGATATTGTATGACATTTGCTAGATGACTAACGCGGTCCTTGTGGATTTCCTAAGTGACTAAGGAGAATAGAGTGTTGACAACACAGTGCCCATTAAATTATATGTGCAGCAGCACGTGTTGGTTCTGGAGATGGAACCCCTATTCTTTTTGTTTTTTTGTTTTTTTCTCCCCTTAAGACCGGGTTTCTCTGTGTAACCTTGCCTATCCTGGACTCACTTTGTAGACCAAGCTGGCCTTGAACTCACAGAGATCCGCCTGCCTCTGCCACCCCAAGTGCTGGGACTACAGGTGTGCCCCACAGTGCCCGGCAGAACTCATATTCTTGTGCTTGCACAGCTACTTTGCTCACTGAGGTATCCCACTTCCCTAGTATATCGATTTTAAGTTAACTTCCATATTTAAATATCCAGCCAACTTCCAGTTTTTCCCCTTTCTTGGATTCATAGAGACTAACGAAAACCTCTGCATCGTTGTCTTTCTTTCTTTCTTTTTTTTTTTTTTTTAAAGAAGTGAGTTCCCAGATTTTAAGGCAACACTATAAAACTATCACTTATAACTGCATGCCTTCTCATCTAATGACTTTGCTCAAATATTGCTTTAAAAAGCATCAAAGTAGATTCAAAGATGTCTTAAGCCATTTTCACGTATTCACTGCTTAAGGAATTATAGCTCTTCATAATGACCATATGTGAGTGATACAGAACAAGAGTTCTAAAATGCTTGTGTGCTGATTCCCAGGAATTTGCTGCTATAAAATTGACTTGTTGTTGCATCAGATTGGTGCTTTCAAGCCAAAAGTGATTTGTATGACAAATTGAAGAAATGGTAACTTTATAGACTTAAAAATCTTTAAGTGTATATTTGATGTCATCTGCTTGTCACCAGCAGACATTTCTTTGCCTGTCACTGGACTGACTTCTCTTGTGGTGGAAAGCATGTGATACATAAAGGAACGAAATGCTCCCGAGACCTGGAAATTGCAGCACACCCCCCTCAAACCTTTAGTACTGCACAGGACAATTGGCAGCTAGGGGAGAGCAGGGAAGGCTGAATAGCATCAAACAGTGTGATTGGTTTCAGCACGTCCTGAGGTAGGAAGGCTCACAAGCTGTAGCAGAATCCAGTTGTAAAGGATGCAAACATTATGCTCAATGGTTCAGATGTGTCTGCAGATGTGCAAGCAAGTCTTAGAATATCCTGTAATACTGTGGAGTAGAGGAGAGCATGAGGTTGTTAAAAATCCTTCTGGGTGATGTTAATGGGCAGCTGGTATTGAAACGCAACCCTGTGGGCAATAGAAAGCTTTGATGAGTTCTGGGTGGAGAGTATGGTACAGATGTTTTTCTAAATGGCTCTAGTGTTGGAAGATGCCTCAGAGGCCTTAGAGGTCCCCTGCCTAAGGGTAGTGTCTTAGGGAAGTTAGTTGTAGTCACTGTGAAGACAGAGGATTGGCAGCACTAGTGACAATGTACGTGTGCAGTAGTAGACTGGGGAGGGTTCATATGATGCCTGGCTTTAGGCATGCCTGGCTTTGAGGATGATAGTATTCCCAGAGGTAGGGTACATGAGATGAGAGAGTCTGGGTGATTAATGTGCTTCAGGAATAGGCAGAATCCAGGAGAATGCCTACGTAGGCACATCAAGTTCTGTTCGTTATTAATTTATTCAGCCAGCAGTCATGACCTGGCATTCTTTTCGTTGTTGGTGTTTCAGCTAATGTGTCAAACCAAGCCCTGACCTCATTTTCTAGATTAGGAAAGAAGATAAATAAACATGAAAAGGCTGTGTTTGTCTGTGTGTGTGTGTGTGTGTGTGTGTGTGTGTGTGTGTGTGTGTGTGCATGTGTGTGTATGAAGCCAAGCTGGGCTTTACTGAGAGGATAATATGTGGGTGATGCAGGTAACAAGGGAGGACTTCAGGTAACAAGAGGGGACTTTCAGCAAAGGAGCACATATAAGTAAGCTGAGAACCAGCGAGAAGGCAAGGGATGCTCAGGTGGAGAGACGGATTGGAAAGTTGAAAATACAGGATCAGGATGGAGAAAGGAGGGAGCAGACATCTGGTATGGCTTTGGAGTTCTTGGGGAGTACTCCCACAGAGAAAATTGAGGCACATACACCTTGAACAAGTTTTCCGGCTTGTGAGGCAGGAGTGCCAACCCATGGTGAGCATTATCTCTACTGCATACATGCATTTCTTTTAATCACGCCCCATTGCTAGGCAAAGCAAGTGTTGTGTACTCATCTTATAGCTGACCATGAAGACACATGTCTGTGAGTCCTTCAGTGTGAACTCAAGGACCGGAAGGGGGAAGAGCACTTGAGACTGGAAGTCTGATAGAATACATTGCAAAAGAAAATAATTATCATGTCCACAGTGTCACAGTTCTATTTTTTAATGAAAATTTTATTTTAGAAAGTCATTTGTTTTAAATTTATTGAAATAAAATATAAATACTGAATATGGTAGCATAAAAAAGCAATAGTATAAAGTGGTCACAAAATACAAGTACATATATATATACATATATACACAAGTACATATACACATATATATGTACTTATATATATATGTATATGTACATATATATGTATGTATAGATATCTTCTTATTTCTGTGATTCAATTGACTTTGGAGTTTTCCTCACAATAGAACTTATTATTAAAACAAAACAAAATCAATACTCTTTTCTCTATTTCCTGTTTCCCTTGAATGTCAGAAAAGTTTGATTTAATTTCTCTCCCTGGCTATTTTGTTTTTCCATGGGAAGTAGAGGATGTAAATATCCACATTTTTCTGAGCATTAACTTTTTTCAGTTATCTTCATTGCTGGGAGCTACAGGTTGATGAACAAGCATCCCCTTCAAGAGGCTCATGCACTGTTGCCCAGCTGGTGGCGCTAATGAGAGGTGATTGGTTCAGGAGGGCACTAGCTTCATTAATGGGTTATCTAATGATGAGCTGAGCTGCCTAGAGGAGGAGGGGTCTTGTGGAAAAGCCCCTTAAGGACATATGCCTTTAGTGGTCATTGCTTGTGGCTGGTCCTTTCTCCCTCTCTTCTTCTGGGCTGCCACCTGGTGAGCAGCTTCCTCAGCCACATGGTCATACCACTATGATATTCTGTCTCATGCCAGGCCTAGGATAATGGATTCTTGGCCAGGGACTATAAAGCATCAGAAAGTGAGTGAGCCAGATTAATCTTCCTTTTAAACTGTTTTTGCTATGTATTTATTATGGCGACAAAAAAAAAAAAAAAAAAAAGGATTAAAAATTACTCTTTTATCAGAATCAAATATTCCCAGTCTTTATTTTAATGCTGCCTAAAATTTCAAAATGATTGAATTGTTATTTTTGTAGAACTACATGAGTTTCTGGGAGAACAAAAAGAAAATGGGCCCTGCAGTGACCCCAAATCACACATATCCCGACTTTTATAGGTTGCTTTGATTCCCGGAAAGAAGTGTTGGCCTTTTCGGTATGTCTTATTCACTCCTGTAAAGATTTACCAAATAACTCCTGGGAAGATAATTTCCTGTGTGCTGTTAGAATTTTGTTTGTGGAATATATGGTTTCATGGAAGGAGTTAAACAAACAAACAAACAAACAAACAAAAAGGAACAAATACATGCCGCCGCCCCTCCCCCCCCCACGCCCCATGGAACTGACATCTTGATTTATGAACATATGATACTGTTTGGTGTGGTAACTAAGTTTAGGTGCTTTGACTAAAATGAATTTGAACTAATAACCATAGATTAATTACTCAGCCCATCACTATTAGCCTATTCTCCGTCATTCCCTAACCCACACAGTTGCTTAGATTACTATTTCGTACTCATTTGATTCTTCTGTGGATGTTTAACGCACTGCATTGCTCGTAACTGACCTTTGCCTTCCTTGGTTTCCCTTTTCCCTAAGTAATCTAAACACTTCATGAAGTTGTGACAAGTCAGATTTCAGAAAGGATGTCTTCTGACTTGTAAGCTGACAGGAAGAGCTGCCGTGTGTAGTCTCGCAGCCTGGGTAGCCTCTTGACATCATTTTGCAGTACTATTGGTGAAGGTGTTGTTCTCTTTGGTTGTAAACCTGCTCTCAGTTATTACTCTTGCTGTTGTTTGTTATCATACTATTTAGATGTTCACCCAATGCAGCAAGTCTTTTGCGTGGAACATTTAATGAAGCACCGGTTGTGAACATAATTTCAAATCCACTAAAACAGTCTTGTTTCATTTGAAGAACATTTGATAACATAAACTCGGTTTTTGGGGTCCTAGGCTAAGGAATACCAGTGTGTTAATGAAAATATATACCCATAACTATAGAGTGATAGGATTATGATGCTTCTATAAAAACAACATTAATTGATGCTAGCTATAAATGTAGGTATTAATGAAATTTTAAGGCTCTGGTTTGAATAAATTTTAAATGATGTATTTTTAATTTTAACTGAGCTCTGTTTTTCATCTCTAGTTCTCATTTGGAATTATTTCTCTTTTATTGGCTTTCTGTTTTTAAAGCTCATAGTTTTAAACTTCATTTTCATGCTTAATCATGTTTAATTTAGTCATGGAGTTGTTTTGAACTGATTTCTTTGGTGAAAGACAGCTGCATTGACCTAATCTTTACACAGTGTGTTCTACATTTTGCTTTGTTTTCCTCCGAGACTTCTGACAGATGGGCACATGACCTAGGTGCTGCATTCAGGGTGCTGTGCTTATAGATTCAGTACAGCATATTGCACTATACCAGGGCCTTAACATTTAAATACTTAAATTGCCCTGGTGTGCAGCAAGTAAGTCTATTATTTGAAACAGCTGAAACAGAATGAAACTCATTTTTCTCGCTTTGGCAGACAGCTGTAGTGTGTGTCTGAGGGGTACTAAAGGCTATCACATTTCAGTTTTCTGAGTCTTATCCTATATGGGCAACTAACTGTAAGGGATTTTGTGTAAGATTATAAGTCATGACACTGACAATTCCTAATTGAGGGAACACGTTTGAATTTTTCAAAGAACACCTGCTTTCATCTCAGCATTTCACTCCAAAGGTCTGTGATTACAAAGATTATGTTTAATTTTTTAAAGAATTGGAATGATTGATGCTTGTGTGTTTCCCTTTCTCCATATTCACGTTAATTTCTAGTGTGTGTTAAACACGTTCATTTAGAACAGATACTCAGTGTGTCACATGCTCGCTTAAAGCCTATGTAAAATGAACCTCTTGCAGTGTTGATGGCAGATAATTCTTACAGGATAATTTATGTAATTAGCACACATTCTAAAATTCACAGATTTTAGATTATTAGAGAACTATGAACAGTACATTTTTCTTAGCTCATTTGTATTGTAAGGAGTTTTCCCCCTTATGGAATATAATTATTTTGGCTGAATTAATACAGACCTGATTCTAGAATGGGACTCTAGTAAATTTTCTGTTTTAAAAATTAGAAGGTAATTTCAGCGACATTATAAATTAATTTTGATAAGCGGTGTTCTTTCCGAATGTTAGAGTTACTAGTAAAGTTAATTTAGATGAGAATATTTCTTTCATCATTTTGGCACTTAAAATATCATGTAACCTTTTGAGACATTAGAAACTTGAATAGTAACTTGTTATAGCATAAAGAAGCATTATAAATTTTCCAGAAGCCAATTTGTAGCTTGCTGTGGTCATATGAAGCCCACTGTCCTTCACTGTAGAAGAAAACAATGCTATTAATGAATTGAAAAGTCTAAACTCTTCTTATGCTTATGATGGGCAGTAACCTACATTTGAACAGTTATGAGCATATAAAATGATAATTATCATGGCTGCTCAGCATTAGTCCTGTGCCTGATTCTGTAGTGGGTACTCTGTACTCTGAGGCTTTCTGAACTGTACAGGGGTTCAAGGAGGCATTGTTTCCTGTATCTTAGGCTACAATTGCTGGTACAAACTAGAAGGTTCACAGCCAGCAGCACTCACACAGCATCAGAGTTGATGCTTCACTTAAGTTGAACTCTGTTTTATATTATTCCAATGGCCATATCCTTGCCAGATTGTTACACTGACATCGTGCTATAAATTCAAGCCTTGGATTTTTAGTTTGAAACTGCTGTCATGTTGGACAGACAAGGTCAGCTACATATGTACGCATCATTTGGAGGAAGCTGGGAAGACAGCACTTAGGGGAGGAAGATTAAGCCACAAGGATAGAATGGCGAGAAGTAGGCAATGATTGTCTGCATTCTCTATGAGACACATTTGCCTGTTGAGGATGAGGAAAGACTGTCTTTTTCAAGAGACGCGGGTGTATGAGTTCAAAGTTGCTGTTTTCTTTTTGCCCCTTAGTATTTTTCTAGGAAATTATATAGAAAGACAAAATTTTCAATACAAACAAACAAAAACAAAAAAAGCCTTTATTGGGTGTCAGGGCAAACATAAGGATGCAGGCTGTCTATTTTCTCTGAATGACCTTTATTTCCACCTGTACTTTTAGGAGCAGAGTGCATGTGGGCATACCCATCACACGGCAAGCTTGTTCATGCAATACATTGTGAGAACTCAGCATCTTACACGTAAGGTAGCTCTTGTTCTGCTCCTGACTGTGGATTGCAATGAGGATGTCTCATTTACTGCACAAATAGACTTATATGGGAGAAAATTTCAGGACTAGATATAGTACACAACAAAACAAAATATCCAATGCCTATGATGTTATAAAAACTATTATTTTAGTCACTTAAAATGAATCAGTCATAGTGATTAGTTTTCAGGAATGAACGTCTTCTACTTAAGCAGAATTATTAATAAATCTTTGTGAAACTCCCTAAAGATAAAGTAGGGTTACTATGACCTTAACTCTAGTCATCACTGGAGAAGGCTGTGGGGAGTGCTGGACATATGCTGGCCTTCTGACATAATGCCAAAGGAGACTGAAATATTTTTAAGGCTTAAAGGAACACATTCCCATTTCTGAAGCTTAATGACAATGTGCAGACTCACAGTAGGGCTGCGTCCTAGTGTCCGGGCACCAGGACATTCCTGAATGAGCAGTGTAAGCACTCAGTGTAAGATCCCTTGCTTTGTTCAAGGACCAGAACCTCTTCAGGATAGAGCACAAGCTAACAAGAATATGAGCAACAGTACCACACACAGAGCAGGGCTGTGGATGTTTAAATGAGTCATCACTTCCGATCACGAAATCTGTCAAGAGAGTTTCCTGGGTAAGTTGATATTAACTTGGAAAGTAAGTAGAGAAGCCTCCCAAGCACAGATGGAATGTGACAGGATAGATTGACTATGAAGTCCTAGGGCAGCACAGTCAAGGTAACTCAAACGACTTAAACTTTTCCCACTCATAACCACTTCCTACTGATGACCTTTCATGTGTATCTGAATATATAGTTGTATCAACCAAACATTTCATGAGAGTAAATCACAAATTTATTTTAAATCTCTCTCTCTCTCTCTCTCTCTCTCTCTCTCTCTCTCTCTATCTATCATCTATCTATCTCTCTATCTTTCTATCTATCATCTATCTATCTATCATCTATCTATCTATCATCTATCTATCTATCTATCTATCTATCTATCTATCTATCTATCATTATCTATCTATCCACGTTTCTTTCTTTTATTAAAGACAAAGCCCATTTTGCACACAAAGATGAATGTACTTGCTAATTTTCAAAAAAGAATAAAATATTCGCTAAATATTTGATAATGCAGGATGTAGAACATATTCAACATTTTTCAGAGCTGATCAACATTTTTATTTTATAGTTGTCACTACTGCTTTATGCTGTACAAAATGGCAGAAGAATAATAAGAGCCATTTCAGAACTTGATCCTCATTCTTTCTTAATCTCAAGCCAAATGCATTTAGTGATTTCTTATGACACTCAAGGCACCAACTCAAAAGGCAATTTTCAAAATCCAACGTTCTAACATGGTACCGTCCAAAGACATTTGATAGTTACATCTGGAAGAATGACATCAAAAGCCTTTGTTCTCATAAACCACGATACTTCTATAAGATCATTAAAAATATCATAATTTATATTTTAGTAGTCTCTGACCCTAGGTGCTCAGGCACTGTCTGGCATGAAGGCCTATGCAGTGCAAAGCATCAGTGTTGTGTGTTCAGCACCAAGGCTGCAGTGAATTCCTCCCATGCACTGCCAGAAACACCTCAGGTTCCTTATGTTTCATATAGAATCAATTGAGGTACTGCATGTTCAGAAACATTTTACAATTGACAAGTTTATTCTTAATTTCTGCACTCAGTCAGTTAGGCCCCAATTTAAGAAACTGTTGTCTAGATCAGAACTATAAAGGAACAGCTCTCAGCTGCAGCAGGGGACTGCCAAGGTTCTAGCAGTACAGAGAGACTGATGAGGTGACTGAGAAGACCTGAGCAGATGAGAGAAGGCAATGGGTGACAGCCCCAGAGAGAGGATGCAGACTGTGAATGAGGTCTCACTCACACTGCTTAGGGGCAATAGCTCTGAATTAAGTCTCTTCAGTTTTCCAATCCACTTGAGTTAAGTCTGTTTCATCTACATTGATTTTGTTGTGAACAGACTTCATCAGTATTTGTGGGCGCGTGTGTCATCTACAGAAAGCTCCTGCTCAGTTTAGCTTTGTAAACAAATTGAGTCATATTTGGTTTTTGGAGAACAAGTATTTTGTTCTATAACAAATTTGCATCTCTGAACAGCTTCAGTATCCTTAGCACTGAAGGGAAGGGTTGACTTCCTACACACACACACACACACACACACACACACACACACACACAGAGAGAGAGAGAGAGAGAGAGAGAGAGAGAGAGAGAGAGAGAGAGAGAGAGAGAGACAGACAGACAGACAGACAGACAGACAGAGACAGAAAGACACAGAGAGACAGAGAGAAAGGACGAAGGAGAAGGAGGAGGGAGGGGGGAGCAGGGCAAGCAAGCTGAAATTTTGGGTATATGTTTCTCTGGATTTACTCCTGCAGAGAACACTCATTAATACAGTAGATTAGCTATATGATTGCTCATTGCTGAGATCTTTCTCCAGTTCCTATTGCTAGGAAGACAGAGTATAATGTATACACATACATAATTTATTTATTCATGTATTATTTTTAGGGAATTTCATACACAAGTGGTGTATTTGTATCCTGTCCACCCTTCCCAGTCCTCACTCCAGCAGCTCTCAGATTGCCCCCTCTTAAATTGCTGACCTCTCCTTTACTATTGTTACATGAATATACTTAAGTAAACATGCAATGTATTTCCTACTGACTCTATTTAGCATTGATTATGTGGACATGCATTTATGATTTGGGAGTGGATAATCTATCGGAAGGTTCATCCTGGAGCAAACATCTTCATCTTCTCCCCGCAGCCATTAATTGTCTGTTGCTCTTCATCTAGGGGTGGGGCCTTGTGACATTTCCCTCATCCATATTAGCATGTCAGCTAGCTTTGTCATTATGCAGGTCTTGTTTAGGTGGCCATATTGTTAAGCGGCTTCCGCATCGTATCTAAAAGCAGCAGGTATACTGGTTCTCTGCTTCTTGAAACCCATCCCCTCCCTCTTTTGTGATTGTCTTTGAGCCTTAGGTATAGTGGTTACACTGTAGATGTGTCAGTTTGTAGGAGGCGTGTAAGTAAGTGCTTATGCTCACAGATAAGCACTGTGGATGCCAGGACTGTTAAACACCCAAGGTTATCTCCTCAAAGGCAGAGATGTTTTCCTGGTAAACTGTTATCTGACCAGAAGGCTTAGAGCAGAGATGATTAATAGCCTGCTGACCTCTCCTCTATCTATGTGGCCAGGCCATACCTGCTCCCTCAGACCCTTATCTTAAGACTGTTTATCTCTGTCAAGCTTTAGCACTATCCTCCCCTAGAACCTTAGGATGAGCATCGCTTACCTCGGGTCTGCTTCCTTAGTAACCCATAATGGATGATGTCACTTGTACTTACAAGAGTTTCAGTGTAACCATGTCTTAAGCTTTGCCGTGCAAAAGGAATTGAGTTACTTATCACCAGGAAACTTTTTTCCTCCAAAAAAAAAAAAAGTGTGCCATGGTTATGTTTACCTAAAATTAACTATCCATGGTCAGACTCTTGGAGTTTGAAGTTACGACTGGCTACTGAGTCACCATGCCACTCTGCTGACCGTGGTGTTTGCAGAGACTCCTGCATCCACTGGGGCTGCACACCCCACAGTCAGCTGTTCTCTTCAGTTTGGCTGGTTGTGTATCCTATCTCCTCTGAAAAGAAACTTCTTTGGTGAGGAGTGAGAGCTAAACTTAGCTATAAGTAAGTGTAAGCGTGAAGGTATAGGATAACAGCTCTCTATCCAGTATAGGATCTCATTACACTTAGAACATGGAAGGCAGGGTCTTGCCTTTCCATTTATTTATTTGTATTTTTATTTCACTTATTTATTCATTGAAAGACAGGTCCTCACTCTGTGCCCTGGCTGGCTTGGAACTTGTGGTGATCCTCCTGCCTCTGCCTTTTGAGTGCTGAGATAACAGGCATGTACCACCATGCCTAACTCTTGTTATTTGTGATGTAAATATGGGTGATATTTAAAATTCCTATTTGTAATGTGAAAAATTAAAAAAAAAAAAAAAAAAAAAAAGAACACGGCTGGTATTGTCGAATGATAAGAATGCCACAAGTCTCGAGCAGTCTGCTTGCATGTGATGCTGGAGACGGCGTAGGATTCTGTGCGGTAGAGTGATCTCAGAGCACAATAGCCTTTCAGAGAAATAACTGAAGCAGTATTTAGGGAACATTCTGGAGGAGTAATTCCAGGTTTCAGAAGATGGATAGGAAGTTTTTGTCAGCGGCATAGGAGGTTTATTTGAGAAGGGCTGTCTAAAAAGCCCAGTTCTGGTCTTGGATAGAACTGATAATTTAGCAGAAATATCTTAAGAATACTCAGATTAAAGTTAGCACTTCAGAATTTAGAAAGAAATTCTGCCACATGTTATGAATGAGACCCTCACATTAAGTGAATCATAGTGAAAGCTAGGATATAAAAGGAAGAAAAAAACTACTAAAAAAAGAGTCATTTTAATTAGTATATGAAGAAGTGAGTCTTTCCTAAAGAGAAACGTGATTCTGTGGGCCACATCTCCCCATTGCAGTCATGCTTTTGTATTATTGTAAGAATATTTTTTTTATTTTATTTTGTTTTTTTTTATTAATTTATTCTTGTTACATCTCAATGTTTATCCCATCCCTTGTATCCTCCCATTCCTCCCCCCCCCCCATTTTCCCATTATTCCCCTCCCCTATGACTGTTCCTGAGGGGGATTACCTCCCCCTGTATATTCTCATAGGGTATCAAGTCTCTTCTTGGCTACCTGCTGTCCTTCCTCTGAGTGCCACCAGGTCTCCCCCTCCAGGGGACATGGTCAAATGTGAGGCACCAGAGTACGTGAGAAAGTCATATCACACTCTCCACTCAACTGTGGAGAATATTCTGCCCATTGGCTAGATCTGGGTAGGGGTTTAAAGTTTACCTCCTGTATTGTCCTTGGCTGGTGCCTTAATTTACTGATTGAAGCTCACACTTGTGATGTACTCTTTCTGACATTTAAAATATTTACTCGTGTGTGTGTATGTGTGTGTGTGTTCATATGCATTGTTACTGTGACATGTATGTATATTGTTGGGGTGTCAAAGAACAACTTCATGAAGTTGTTTTTCTCTTTCTATCTTTATGTGGGGTCTAGGGATCAAATTCAGGCTGTCAAGTTTGTGTTCCAAGTGCTTGTACTCACTGAGCCTTCTCTTTGACCTCTGGTCTGTTTTTAGTTGAGTACACACACCTTACCCAACCTATTTACACTGTAGAAAAGATCTTGCTGTGTAGTCCACACTTGCTTGGTCTTCAATGTACAGCTCAGCCTGGCCTCAACTCAGGATCTTACATCCCCAGCCACTGAGATTGTAGGTATATGAACCACAGCTAGCTTGAGAAAATTGCCTTACTGCTTGAACGATAAGCATGAGATTATCTAATTCTAGTTCTCACAGAAAGCCATATATGAATCGTAGAGAACTGTTTTCAGTAAATTTTGGTGGGCTACATATTTATAACATCCTTCTAAGTTTGATTCACCCTAAGACCGTATCTCAGAATGTTTGTCTTCTTGCCTGAAATAAAGGACAGGCATCTGTCTTGTGGATGCTGTTTCATGCAACTGAAAGATTAGTTTTGGCAATGTATCACTGAACCAAAATATTCATTTGACACAGTTTGCATTTTCAGAGTTCATTCATCCACCACAAAAGTAACACGTAGCTCCCTGCAAGAAATTATTTCCTAATGGAACTAACTGAAAAAAATGGAAGGAAAATTGGAGAAATGAATACCTACATGTTTTTTTACTTATAACTTAAGTGGGCATATTCTTCTGATTTACTTAACCTATACCAAATTCTGAGTGCATCACACGCCTTTTACAAAAGAATATTTTAAATTTTTTTTTAGATTATAATATAATGATACCGCTTTCTTCTTCCTCTTCTTCCCTCAGAGCTCTCCCTTGGACCACCCCTCTTTGCTTGTTTTCACATTCATGGCTTCTTTTTCTTGAATTATTGTTGGTGTGTGTTTGCATATTCCTAAATACATAAATACAAACTGCTCCACCTGTGTATTGTTACTTGTATGTATGTTTTCAGGACTGAGCATTTGGTATTGAGTAACTAGTTGGTGTGCTCTTTCCTGGGAAAGACTTTTCCTCCCTCCCTCAGCATTTCTTAGTTGCCTGTGTTCCAAGTACTTTGTCCAAGTTCTTTGTCAAGTCCGAGGCTCACACTCCAGGCTGCCACTGCTGCTGCTGCGTGCCAGTACTTGGCTTTTATAGCTCATGGCTTCCTGATCTCTGCTTAGATGGTATTCCTTTGCAAAGATAGTAAGGAAAGTGACCCATCCAATGTTTTTGACAGACCAAATAGCTGCAGAGGAGTTTCTGACCAGATACATCTAGGAACTGGGTTGGGTAAATATCCTATATAGTGGTCCAAAAGAGAAACTTTAGCAAAAACAAAACGAAACAAAACAAAACAAAGACCCTGAAGCTGTAAAAGAAAATCATTATCTATTGTTGATTGACAACCAGGTTGATTCCAATTCTTTGCTTTAGTGAATAAAGTAACAATAAACATGAGAATACAAATATATGTATGGTAGGGTACGGTGTTCTCTTTAAAGAAAAGTGGGTGGACTTAGAATGTATAATATTGAGTGAAGTCATACAATCTCAGAAAGAAAGAGCTTGTTATCACTCATATGCAGAATCTAGCTACTATAGCTATATATGTAAGCAAATGAATGCATTGCTACAACAAAATGTGAAAAGAGAACAAGAAAAACCAAATATATTATAGGAGGAGGAAGCACCAAATGCAGATGATAGACATAGGTTATAAAAAAGGTTATAAACAGAATTGTTTCTGTAGTTCTGATTCTGTCACAGTTATTTTTTCAGTTTTGGTGGTGGATAAGTACATAAAATATTTTCAATATAGCAAGTCTAAAATTTAATATGTAGCTCCACACCTTCCATTCTCAATGCCTATTCTAATTGGATAGAATTTGTTGAGTTATATAGATTTTGGGTCTTTTTAATTTTGATGTGTGACTTTTTAAAATTTATAGAGTGTTTATATAAAAAGTTTATAAAAAGAAAATTATTAACTCAAAACTGCAACAAGTATCAATTTCAAGATAATTTATATTTACCATATTTTAGGCCATTAATTCAGCAACACCTATGTTCTTCTATTAAAAAGAAGTCTTTTCATGGATCTTGTGGTGGACAAACAAAATAAGACTTCTGAGTCAGGCTCAGATTTGGAGAATTAACTTGCCTTTATTGGCCTTTTGTTTTCTATATTGTACATAATAGTAGCTTTGTGGTTTTTCATGACATATAAGTTTGTATTCTTGTATTTAGCATAAAACCCTGAGGGTGGCAGGATAGCCAAGCACTGTTCACTTTTTTAATTGAATTTTCTCTTTTATTAAGGAAAAAGTAAACTATGTTGTAGTGACTTCAACTTCCCTACTTCCCTAGCATTTTTAGTCTCTCTCTCTCTCTCTCTCTCTCTCTCTCTCTCTCTCTCTCTCTCTCTCTCTCTTTCTCTCTCTCTGTTTTAGTAAAAATTTTCAAATAACCAGTACAGTCCTCCCTCCCTCCCTTTCTCCCTTTTCCTTTATGTAGAATTGAGTTCTGACTTTCTCAGGAAAAAAAAAAATGTGATTTTGAGAGGCATGAACCTGTAAAGCTATTCTAACCACAGGCTTATTTTTAACATTCTTCCCACTCTTAGCATGACTTGAATAGCATCACAGAAGAGCAGATTGACGAGCTGAAGTGCAAACAGGGACCAGCCTTGGTTTCTCACGGTTATGAATATTTCCTGTTTGATTCACTACCTAGTTGTCTAGTCCTTGGGTTTATGGGTATGGATGCATTTGGGAAAATTAGACGTGACTAGCAAACTTTCTCATTGTATAGCTCCTTTCTAAAGAAGAATGTTGAGATCAGATTAGGGAATTGTGAAAGTAATCATGTTTCTTGGAGGATTTCTCTGTGTAAAGAATTACTGTGCAACTTTAGAGCAAGGTAAAATTTACAATTAAAGAATTAGAAAGTTGCCAGGTATGGCGGTGCACGTCTTTAACTCATCTTTGTGTGTGTGTGTGTGTGTGTGTGTGTGTGTGTGTGTGTGTGTATGTACGTGTGTGTGTGTGTTCCTATGTATGTATATATGGAAGACACAGTCCACATCACAGCGTTGTGTTCCTCTGTTGTGCTCCACTTTGTATTTTGAGATGGGGTTTCTCACTGAACTCACTCCTATGGTTAGACTAGGAGACTAGCATGCCTCAGAGATCGTCCTGTCTCTCCCCTGACCCAGTGCTAGATTTATAGACATGGGCTGCTGTATCCAGCTTTTCCATGGATGCTGGACATCCAAACTCAAGTCCTCATCTTGAGTAGCAAGTACTTTACATCCATATCCATCTCTTCATACCCCAAAGGTATATATTATGTAACAAGAATAAATTAATAATAAAATTTTTTTAAAAAAATTAAAAATCTAAGCACATTTATAACGTTACACAGCCTTTGTGTATAGGTTGAAATAGTTAAGCAGTCATGGATAATTCATTATAATCGAAATTATCATCACTATGTTGCACATTATATCTCCAGAACTCATTGGTTCCATACCTGTTGATTGCAGCCCTGATGAACATCTCCCTAACGTGCCACTATTTAAAACTGGTACCTATCCTTTTACTGTTTCCATCAGCTTGACAATTTTTTATTCCATATTTAATTGAGATTATGCAGTTGGTGTGTCTGGCTTTTGGTAAACAATAGGATTTTCTGTATCCATAAGCCTAAATAACAAGACATCTTTGGGATAAATTTTCATTGTACTGATTGTTTTCATTTGCTGTGTAGAAACGTCACAAGAATATTCGGTCCAACTGTGGAATACACGTTCCTCTCAAGCATGCCTAGAACATTCTACATGATAAATAATATGTTAGGCCACAAAAATACATTTTAACAGCTGTAAAACTGTGTAAACATTTTACCAAATGTAAAAAATATGAAAGTAGAAATCTTTAATACAAGGAAAACCAGACAACTTAGAAATAAGAGGAAATGAAAAAAAAAAAAAAAAAAAAAAAAGCTTCTCAACAGCCAGTGGCTACAGATGTTCCCCAGGTAGTTGGCAACAGAGTATCAAACCTTACTGACCCATCAAGAACAGCTCTGAAGGAAGTCCACAGCTAGGAATGTCTAAAGTAAGGAAACAACTCCATACCTCAATTTAGCTCAAAAAGAAGAGCAAAGTAAGCCTAAAGCTAAAGTTTCATTTTGTCTTCTTACGCATCTTAATTAAAATTTAATTACACAACTTTCACCTTTCCTCCAGTCCCTCCTACGACAGACTTTTCCCATATGCCCCTTCCCCAACTTTCAGATTTGATGACCTCTCCTCCACTATTACTATTATTATGGGTTTGTGTGCACAAACATATTAATATAGCCTGCTGAGGTTTGTGTGTATATGGTGTAGGACTGACCCCTTTGTACTGATTGGACGACCAACCAGGAGATGCGTCTCTGGGAGAGGCTAACTCATCCTCTCTCAGCAGTCATCAGTTGCCTGTCCAGAGTGTGACCCCATGGTCCTTTAACCTCTTCTACCTTAGCATGTCTATTGATGTTGTCACCATTCAAGTCTTCTTTATGCAGCCCTGTCTAAAAAAAGCCACGCGCCACAGACTTCCTGGTATTCTCGCTCTTACAGTTTCTCCTCCCCCTTAGCCATCAATGCACGAGCTGTGGTGTAGATATAGCTCTTGGGCCTGCCACCCAGAGTTTTGGATCCTTCCTCCAGAACACATTATAACAAAACCGCATAACTAGAGCCACATCAACTATAAAAAAGTTTTTATATTTTAAATTAGTATGGTCTATTTGAAATCAGTATGGCACTATGTTAACAAGAGTTAAATCTCATGCAAAATTCCAAACATGCAGTGTTACTGTGTTGTCAGACTGGGTCTCCCCTCTGGGGACAACTTTGAGAAACAAGTGGAAGGATGCAAGTCAGAAGCAGAGACATTCTGTAGCGTCAAGTCAATGTTCCCATAAGGCGGAGGACGGAGGACCTTAAGAATTTGGAGAATAAGGGCTAGAGTATGTGTCTGCTCAAAGGTGGTCGAACAGGTATATACTTGCTATTCTGAGAATATCATTTGAAACTTACTGATGTCAATGTTCAAATCCGACTTTTTAAGCTTTTCAGAAGATGCTCACAGAAGAATGTGAGCAACATTTCTCCCTGATGGTTCCATTTTTGTAACCTGCTGTCAGGCTGCTGAGAAGCTAGAGCCCCCCCTTTTGGTGGATGTGCCCACAGAAAGAGATTATAGTTTAGGACCCTCTTGACAATGTACTTACTGTCTATACATCACCATTTGCTTTGAGCTGTTTTCTGCTTTACATTGCCAGCACTGCGATGTATGGTACATCTATCTACATCAGCTAAGGCCTGGGTGTACAAGGCAGAACAGGTATACTACCAATCTGGTATAGAAAGGGGCACCCATCGAGGAAAATAGAGCATAGCATAATAAGATTAAACTTACATGCCATATGGTATAGGCAACACAGCCTGTAACCATTCAGTGAAAGGGAAAAGGTAAGGAGATGAAGAAGCAATTGGGGGTTGTTAAGAAAGCCCTATTTTTAAAAAGCAAAATTGGAGAAATTGAGCAGCTATGGAAAGAATGCTTACCTTGAAACAATTAACAGACCCTTTGTCCTGCAGATTTGACAGGGAAAGTGACCAATATTCAGTTGGAAAAACAATTTAATCTAAATTTATTTTTTCCTTTTTTTAAATTTAATTTTAATTTTATTAATTTATTCAGATTACAACTCAATTGTTATCCCATCACTTGTATCTTCCCATTCCTCCTTCCCTCCTGCTTTAATAAGAAATGATTGGGTCTTGAAGACTCCTGGGATGTATTTTGAGACTAATACCAGGAGGTTGAGTGCTATTTTTTTTTTTATTAACATATAACTTAAGCAACTATTAGTGTACTTATAAGCCCAGAAAGACTCGTTCTGACTTTGTGTTGCAGTACTTCACTTTTGTTTTTTTTTTTTTTTCCTGCATTTATATATCTTACTGATGCTGTTTTACCTTTCCCGAAAACTATCTTGTATCCTCAGCTTGCAATTTGTGTTTGTGATCATCTGTTTTTCTCTTCATGCTTTAAAGTCTCTCATCGGTCACATTTGATGGGTTGTGTTTCCCATCTGCTGCTTTTAATGCAAAATCCCGCCCCATTCTTTAAATTCTGCAATTTCTTTTTATGGGGTGTTTCAAACTTATTTCCTGAGAGACTGTTTTATTTCTACTTTAGTTCGGATAGTGACATATCTTTTGCATCCTCTGGGAAGAGAAGTTGGTATTCTGTGGTAGTTTCCTTGGATACGCCAATAAAGGTAAGATTAGTGCTAAGATAGAAAGGGAAGCAGCGTAAGTGTCTACTGCAGTTTAGGTCCAGGGCTGGGCTTTGAAATATATTGTTTCATTTAGTCATCAAATCCTGGGAAGTGAATGATGGTCCTTACCTGTGGATGACCTTGGAGTTTAAATTACTTTAATGTGGCAAAAAAAAAAAAAAAAAAAAAAAAAAAAAAATTGGCTAAGAACCAAATATCAAATGAGTTGTTCATACTCAAAGGATCTACAATTCTTAAAAAATTAAAGGAAAGTGGCATTTCATTTATATTGTGGAGTGGGGCAGGGAACGTATTGGTCAGCATTGCCACTTAGCACTGCTTTATGATACAATCCTTTGATTTCTTTTTATAATAGAAATTTCTTTGGCACCTGGTTGTGGGAATAAGAACTCCTGATTTCCTGCAAGGGCCTTTCCTGGGAGTCAGAACATGGTAGATAGCAAGTGAGCATGCAGGACAGGAGGGAAGTCAGGCTAAACTGAAGTTTTCATCAGGACACAGCCACACAGTAGCCAACTAACCCCCATTCTAACAGTATTAGCTCCTTCATGATGGGGAAGCTCTCCGACCTAAATAGCCTCTTAAAGGTGCCACATCCTAAGACTGTCAGGATGGGTAGGAATGCAGACACACTTACCAACCATACTACTATTACTCTCTCTCTCTCTCTTTCCCTCTCTCTCTCTCTCTCTCTCTCTCTCTCAGATTAAATACACTGTGCAATAGAACATTCTAAGCATAATATTAGATAAACCCATGCTTCAGAAAACATAGTGAGAAATCTGGAAAGGCAGAGCTTTGTTTTTAAGTGACTAGCACTTTATAAATTTTTAAATTGAGTATCTTTTTCAATCTCATTTTAATACTCATCTAATTTCTTGGTCACTGCCTGCTCCAACTTACAGTCACATTTTTATTTGTTGCTCACTTGGGGAATATTTATTTCCCTTTTTTCTCACTTTCTTAAATTCAAATTTTGTTGTTGTTTGTTTGTCTTGTGGTATGAGAGATTAAACCCAGTACCCAGAGAAAGCCAGGCAAGCGCTCGCTCTTTCACTGTTCTCTTGCCGTAGCCCTCTGATTTACATTTTTTGGAAAGTCTATTACAAAATTTTCTTCTTTATTTTAGCAAATAATAATTTATAGTGACTAAAAATTGTGTATTACCCTGGGTCCTCTTAAATCAAAACCAAGTTGCCAGGTTCTAGAACTACAATTTGAATGAAATAGCTTTCATTTAGATGGATGTTTAACCACAAGTTACTAAGTGAAGTATCATCCTTTTTCATGCCTTTCCAGAGGCCTGCTTCCTCCGGCATCAGTCCAATGCATTCCTCCATAATCTGCAGGTGTAGCCCCAACCAAAGTACCCACTTCATTCTTTCTTGGATGGCACATTCTTTTATTTGTTGCTTCCTTCTCTCCTTCTCTTTAAGAAATAGTCATATTTGACCTTAATGGTTGGCAAAATGAGTAAATTTTTACATGTATTAAAAATACCTGTAGTTGGAGAAGAAAAAGACCATTGGTTAATACTAAATAAGCATTGAACCAAAATGAGATAAGCCCCCCGCCCCCCTGCAGTGTGGGTTCATATTCAGGTAATGGCATGAGCCTCATTTTAGACATAAGACACTGTTGTGTGTTGGGAATATCCAGCTGTGTCTGCAGCAGTTTAAAATATTTAATTAGTTGTTGTCAGTTGTAATTTCCCTACTGCCCTATAGACCATTAGAAGCTAATTCTCGAATCTGGCTGTATCCATTAACCATTTTCTCTCCATCCATCTTTCTCTCTCATCCCCATCCTGGTCCATGCATCGAGTCTGTTCTTTACTTTGACATTGGCGTAGTATTTGTCTTTCAGTGCCTTTCTTATTTCATTTAATATTCCCTAGTTCTAAGCTTAAAAATATTTGTTCTTTCTGCATTCTTGATTAGCACTTTTAAAAAAAAATTTAGCACAGAACTTCAAGCCTAGCAATACATTTATTCAGAATGTGAGGTTGTTTTTCTTCTACATTCTGTTATACAATATGAACAACAGTCTGGTTATCTGAAATTGTGCATCCCCCTCCCGACAGGTACAGGCCCTTAGGAGGTCTAGAATTTTTCTCTTCATCTTAGATGGCTCTGAAACCTTAAGAATCACTTCTAGATATTGAGGGTTCATATTTATTTCACTGTAAATACAATTTTCCAATAAGGATTTTCCATTGTTCCTTTTCTATGTAATCATATCTTTGATAATATTTTTGCCTTGTATTTCAATTTCTATTGATTACTTCTCTTTAGAGCATCCAATTACCTTTATAGAAGTCATGACATTTTTAAGGTTTGGTGGTTTCTACTTCCTGTTTTTAAGTTCTCTTCTCTGTGATGAGTTATGAGCACTTTGTATTTCTCTTTCTTCATGGTGGCTTAGACATTCCATGGTACTTGCTGGTCTGGTCTCATCTGGATGAAAGCCTCTTTCAGTTGTCTGATTATACAGTGTGGATTTTCCCAAACACTAGGTCACTAGACCTACTTCTTGCTGGATGCTTTCCTGGAGGGGACTCTGCTTGGGACTCCATAGGAGGAGCTGAGTGTATTGAAAGTGTCGCTGGCTTATGAAGTATCACTTAACTGCTTGTTCTTATTAGCTAATTATCCCAATTATCTACAAATGAGACAATTGCTTCTAATCTAGGAAAAATGTAAAGCAAAAAGTAACATGACTGGCAACATGAGCATATGCTTCTCAAGAGTCCCTCAAAGGCCTGGAGAAAATTATGGATTTTATGCCTATTCTCTATATAGGACTTAGTTCCCTCTTATGTTTCTCTGCTTTTGTAATGTGATTCCTTTCCTTTTTTCTTTAAAAAAGGAGTGAAAAGAAAAACTTGGATGTAAATATGTCTACTTAGATGCATGTGGTCTTTTGACAATGAAAACAGTGTCACTTAATATCTCAGAACCCCAGCTGGATGGATGCTTTCTGTTTAGGAATTAGTTCTTCTGAGGGTGAGATTAGTTTGAATGCCAAAAGCATAAAAGGAGTTATCTTGAAGGAACACTGAGCAGGATTCAATATTTTCCTACTAGCCTAAATAAACGACTTGTTACTCAAGTTTGTTAGGTAAACATAGCAAAGATGTACTCTTCATTCAAGTTCTGGCTTGCACTTTTTAATGACGTGTTCTTGAACCAACTCCAAATAATTGTGCTCACATTTGCATATGGTAGATTGATTGTGCCTTCCGTCTGATAATTACTACATTTTTCTCCATGTGCTGATTTTAATGTTACTATTAGCTACTACTAGATGTGAATCTTGTCCTGAAAATGATTTTAATTTTTCTTTTATGTTTGTTCATTTCCTTGATACTCTCCCTCTAATAGCTAAGTAAACAACATTGGCCACTTGGCTAAGTCTATGTTGACGTAGTCACCAAATTTCTGCTACAATCTGTTACTTGCTATCTGTACCAAGGCCCTGCTCATATGTCCAGAATGTTTCTCCTCTGCCACCTATCCAAGAGTTGCCTTCTGGGTTGAGTTTGTACTTATGCTTATGACTTAAATTTTAAGGTATTTCTGTTATGGATAAAAAAATTGAGCACAAATACCATCTTCTCTTTTCTTTTCAAAATTGTATTTAAAGCCAGGTGGTGGTATCACATGCCTTTAATCCCGAAGGCAGAGACAGATGAATCTCTGGGTTCGACGCCAACCTGGTCTACAAAGCAAGTTCCAGGATATCCAGGGCTACACAGACAAATCCTGTCTTGAAAAACAAACAAACAAACAAACAAACAAACCCCAAACATTATAATCCAGTACAATGAAGAGACTTTTAATTTGTATGTAACAATGTGGTAAGCTATGCTAGGCTTATTATTGTCAATAGAGAGAACTAACAATATATTTACATTTGGAATACTTCAACTTGGTATTACCCAGCTTAAAAGACCATGATTGTACAAACAGTAGTCTCAGTTAACAGTGTTTCTGAATTATTTGTATTTGTTTGTCACTAACTGGAAAAGACACTTTTGAGAATTGTTATAGATTTTAACTTTTTTCAATTGCAGTTTTTCCTTTGGAAGTGCTTTTTTCCCCTTTTTTCTTAAGGCATCTCTTACTATATTTCCAAAGATTTTTTTTCCAGCTTATTATACTATGGTCAGCCATTTATCCTATCTCTGTTCTGGGAAGACTTGGGGAGCGTCAGATAGACCTTAGGAACTCCTTAGTCCTGGGAACCATTACCTTGACAACAGATGACCACTTCATGAGGGACACATCTGGTGAGGCTTGGTTCTGGAAATCTGACAGGAGTCATGAGAGAATGAAGAAAGTCACCCAGGCACATGTGTAGAAAAGATGGGATCAAGTGGGCTGTCCTGCTCTGATGGAGGGCACCAAGGGCAGTCCAGAGCATCTGTGCTTTTATTTTATGCATCTGAACAAAGGAGAAGGTTTATGATATAGATCTGAATAAGGAGGTGGGTTCACGGCATAGAGCCAGAGGAGGAGGCAGGCTTAGTTAATATCTGTAGGACAGCAGTCGCATACCACAGTCATCCCTGAGGAGGAGGCTACGGTTGACAGTTTCTGCACACAGTGTCTGCATGGGCACTGGGACCAGAGGAAGGCTTTGTCATCCCTGTGCCTCACTCAGGAAAGGTTTTGATGCTCCTGTGGTTGTGAGGCCCTGGGGTCCTTGACTTGACTCTGCTCATGTCGACAGCATACTCACCCAAGACTTCATTTACTCCTTAGCGGTTCGCTCAGGCTTTCCGTCACTCCCTACATAGGATAATGTAACAAAATGGTTTGTCTAGGGCTAGCTTCCTCTGTTTGCAGAGGACCTAAGGTACCGTCTTCACAGCCCATGTGCGGCCACTCTTGCCTTACAGGGTTCTTTTGATTGTTGCGAAGGGTTTGGCACTTAACTAACACTCATTAATATAGCTGAATAATTGAATAAAGGACATTTGAACTTTTGAAGTTTGAAATCTATTTGGAGGACTTTGTCCAGAAATGATATAATGGTGAAAATTATGTCAAAGGTATTTATTTTCTGGTAAATTCCTGGTAAATTTACTGACCATTAAAATGGTCATTAATGCTGGGATTTTATTACTTGGCAACTTATTTTAATAGATAAGAAAAACAAACCCAAAGATGGGTAAGTTTTATTGAGGAATAGACTAAGGTATTTATATTTTACTTTTAAAAGATGTTTTATATTTATTTTATTTGTAGAAGACAACTATAATGAGAAGACAAAATATTGGAATGTTTGACATGAGCTTGTAAGAAAATAGAAATTATGGAAGAGTTCTTGAAACCTCACATCAAGCTTTCATTCTATTTATTTGTCTTAAAATTATAAAACTCTCAATGAAACAAAGCCAACAATTTTGCAAATAATAAACATTTTACTGTTAGTGTTCCAGTAAGCCAATCTTTTTATATATGAATTAATTCTTTTACATAATGAATTTGTTTCATTATTTGAAAGCTGGGTAATTTTTATAATTTTTGCAATGTATTTAACACATTTTTAGAAAATATTTTATGTATACCTTTTCCCTAATGTTAGTATAAACAGGAAAGCATACAAAAGTCTGCTTTGGAAGTTAATTTACTTCATGTCTAGTGTTCTGTGTTATCAAATTGTAATTTATGTTTGGAGCCACTCTGTATGCTATGTCCACCAGTGGGTATGAGCAAACCAGCTGAATCTTTCCACAGCATGTTTTTAGTTGAATTTCTTCCCAGAGTGACTTGACTTGGAATGTCTGGTTGACTGTGGCAAAGCTGTCCTGCTTTTCACCATAAATGGTACAGACATGAGGTTTCAGAAAACAGTCAATGGAAATTTCAGCTAATGCAAGGAACACACCAAGGAGTAATTGCTCCCTTCCTCCTCTCTCCTTTTAAATTGGCTATTTCTGAAGTTTCTGAAGTTGTTGAGAATGCTTATCTTCCGAATCACAACACATAAATGCAGGAAAGGTCTGAAATGTGATAAAGGGATTTGAATAGAGAGAAATAAGAAATGTGCCCACACTGGCCTCTAAGAATAGCCTTGTTTGGCTCAGAAGGCTGCTGTGTTGGGAAAGCACTTAACATAGATGGTTTTAGTGTCAACTTGTCACAGATTGATATCACCTACATAGGGAGCCTGACCTGGACAATTGTCCTGATTGCCTTAATTGATGAATGGCCCATCTCATATATTTGAAGACTTGGTCCCTAGTTGGTTGGACTGATTGACAAGGATTGGGAGATTGTTGAAGGAGGTATGTCACTGGGTGGATTTGTGCCACTCCCTGAGTCTTTTTCTGCTCATGACTTTGGGATCAAGACTTGGGCTTTCAGTGCTTCCCGCTGTCATGGCTTGGCTCTGCCATTTAGGACTCTAAAATGTCTGAATCCATAGTCCCCCAAATTAAACAGTGTTTTATTTTGTTTTCTAAAAAACAAGTTGCATTGGTCATGGTGTTTTTTTTTTCACAGCAATAGAAATTAATGCAGAAATTGATACCAGGAGTGGGCCATTGTTGAGAATGGCCTGACCATGCTTATTTTTTTTTTTTTTTTTTTTTTAATTTAAAACTTTTTTTTAGAATGTCAAAGATTAGGGAACTTTGGACTAGGAAAGCAATTGGAAGCTGACGCTTTACTGACCATCCTAATAGGAGCTTGGAAGACAGGAGTAGTGCTACGAACAATGTAGACTATGGATTGCCCAGCTCTAGAGCTCAGGGGGGGAGCAATATTAGCAACTGGGTTAAAGACCATTCTTGTGGCAAACCCCATTTCGGCAAAGAATGTGGCTGATTTCTGCCCTGTCCTAAGAATCTGCATGGGGTTAAACTGAAAAGTATTAGATTCATTTCCTTGGTAGAGGATGCTTTAAGGCAACCTAATACTGACTTTGTCTTGTGGTGATTAATAATCCCCTTGTTCAGGTCTACAATGAAATAGAGCAAGGCATGCATCATGATAGGAGGACAAAACAAGCACCAGAAGTTGAAGATTGAGTGAAGTTTAGTGTTGAAGGAAAGGAGAAGAAAGACTTCTTCTGAAATGGAATAAAGGGAGGAGTGCCATCAGGGATAGACCCCAACCAGATAAGCTTCCAATTTGTAAGACACAATGCACTGAGGAATTTTCTGTTTCTAAACAGCAACAACATGACCACTTATGCAAATGTAGCAGCCTAAGCTCCACCTCAGGCTTGCAATCAAGCTTGGCAGTGTTGTCAAAAGTCATGAAGGACACATGAATAGAGGGGTATGTACTCTTCCTTCAAGGAGAGCCCTGAGGCCAGGTGGTGTGTGTGTGTGTGTGTGTGTGTGTGTGTGTGTGTGTGTGTGTGAGAGAGAGAGAGAGAGAGAGAGAGAGAGAGAGAGAGAGAGAGAGACAGACAGACAGACAGACAGAGACAAAGACAGACAGAGAGACAGAGACAGAGACAGAGACAGAGAGAGAGACAGAGAGACAGAGAGAGAGAGAGACAGAGACAGAGACAGAGAGAGAGACAGACAGAGAGACAGAGACAGAGAGAGACAGAGACAGAGAGAGAGACAGACAGAGAGACAGAGTGGAGTGACCCTGTATGGAGGTGCTGAGAGGCCATTTGGTGAGGCTGTAAAAGTGAAGCCTGGGTTGCAGTGTTAAGTCCCAAGATGGTAGAAATGGTAGGGTCAGGAGGCATCAGCCAAGAAGCCCTGTGGGCAGGGAGTAGAACCAGTCCAAGACATGTAAATGTTTTGCAAGCTGCTAAGCCAGAACTAACAAGCCATCTAAGCCCTTTGACATCATACATGGAGCTATAGGATCTGGAGTTTGCCTTTCTGGTTTCAATCTGGCTTTGATTCAATATTTTTTTTTTTCACTATGCCCCAATTCCTTCCTTTTTGAATGGTAATGTACATTCTGTGACACTGTAGGTTGGAAATATGTAACTTACTTTTGCTTTTAGAGGGGTTACAGTTAAGAAATTACTTTGAGACTCTGGACTTTGGATATTTAGACTATGTTGAGACTGTGAAAGGTTTTTTTTTTTCTTTTCTTTTTTTTTTTTTTGTAGTTGGACTAAATGAATTTTCCATTGTGATATGGTTATAAACTTATGGGAGCCAAAGAGTAGAATGTGGTGGTTTGAGTGAGAATGGCCCCCATGTGCTCACTTAGTGAATACTTGGCTGAAAAGAGTTGGTGGAACAGTCTGGAAAAGGTTAGGAGGTGTGGTCTTGTTGGAGGAGGTGTGTCACTGGGGGCAGGCTTAGGAGGTGTGGTCTTGTTGGAGGAGGTGTGTCCACTGGGGGCAGGCTTAGGAGGTGTGGTCTTGTTGGAGGAGGTGTGTCCACTGGGGGCAGGCTTAGGAGGTGTGGTCTTGTTGGAGGAGGGGTGTCACTGGGGGAGGGGCAGGTTTTGAGGTTTCAAAATGACTTGTGCCATTCTCAGCGTCTCTTTTACTCTACTTCACTCTTGAGGATCAACATGTAAGCTCTCAGCTGTTCCTGCTATTACACGTCTGCCCTGCCACCGTGGGCTCCAGTCCTCTGAAACCAGAAGCCCCAAAGTAAACGTTTTCCTTTGTAAGTTGCCTTCGTCATGGTGTTTTATCACAGCAACAGAAAAGTACATAAGATGTATATACTGCAAGACGCAACATGGCGAAGAGGGCATCAGCCCATTTCAAGAGCTTTGTCATTGCCCTTCTCCTGTGCCAGACATCAGGGTGGGAGACACTGCTGTTCAATTGGATGGATGAAATGTAATGGGTTTGATTGAGCCCCAGAGAGGCAGAGGCTGGTTGGCAGCACTGATTCACCAAAGGCAAGGTGAGTTCAATTATCGTAAAGAGAAACACAGGCAAAGCAGTATGTGGAATGGTCTGATCTGTAATTGTCAGCACAGGCGAAGAGATTTTTATTGTATTTGTATAGACCTTTGTGACTGGCTAATCAACAGAAACCCTAAGTAAGACACCATGCAAGCATGAAGTCCTGAGTAGATTCCCAGAACCTAAGTAAAGCACCATGTAGTAAATGGGTAATCTTTATGCTGCAGAGGCAGAGACAGGAGAATTCCTGGGGGCACGACGGTCAGGCAGCCTAGGCAATTTGTACATTTCAGGTACAGTGAGAGAACCTGTCTCAAAAATTTGGGTGGAGAGTGATTAAAAGGGACATTTGGCCAGGGCACATGTATCCACACACACATGCACATATGTGCACGAACATACATGAACACATTCATACATCACACGTACATAAAAATGGTAGTATGTGATATTGGACTTGCATAAAGAAAATTACTTTTCATAACATATATTTTCAACTTGAGCCTTTTTGCTTGCAATGAAAACAGTTCACGTGCTATGCCCTTCCACACGTGATGTTCTGAATGATCTCCTTGTCTGCTATCTGAGCACAGTCTAGTTACATTATGTCACACCCCTTTGTGCTTATGGATAAGCCTTACTAATCCGTTATCCTAATTTTCACTGCTGCCTTTCTGGGCTCTGTATCATTCCCCAATTCCCTGGATTTCTTATGGAAACATAACCTGAGATCTACATGCACAGAAGTTGTGCTGTTTATTTTCCTCTTTTAATAATGTCACTAGCTGTTTTAAACTCCCTGCTCTAGCTCTTTTTATTCCTTACTGTATTATCTAAAAAGACCCTGCTTCTTTCATGAAAGCAAGAATAAAATTTGTCAGTTGGAAGTTCTCACCTTTCTTCAGTTTAAATCAGAAAAACGATCCCTATCTGCTACTGTCCCTCAGCACTGTCCCTGTTCCCCATGTGAGAGGAAGTCTGTTCCTTCTCTGCCAATGCCTGCATCTGAGCTTTGTTTCTGATGTCCGCAGCCAGTCAGGTGCTCTGTTCTGCTTTTTGTCGGAGACAAACCATCCAGCTGGGACTCATTTTCACCATCACCATGGTTGATTGATTGCATAACCTTCAACACCCGCCCTTTCCCTCCTGCCTCTGATTCCACTGAATGGCTTTCCTGTCAAAAAGCTGCGTGCAGAGACACCAGAGCCCTTTGTGAGATGTTTTCATCTTCCACTCCATGCATTCGGCCCACACCATATTGTATTGATATTTTCCCCTAGTGCCCCCATCTGTTCTTACCCCTCAAAACACCAGGCAAAGTTAAAAGATCCTTAATTTAGCAAGGCTGGTTTCTGAATCACAGGTTTTTTTCTAACTATATAAATGACAAAAGACCTGTCTCTCTTCTGCTTAATTTCTTTTGTTGCTCCTAGAACACACATGATGTGGACAAAACTTCTTTCTGTGAGATGCATGTCTCCCTCTCCTGTGTGAATCCAAAACCTTACCATATTTATAGTACCCTTAACCACTAACCGTTCTCACTTTTCCTATCTAACAAAGGAAAGAAATCCTGCTTCCTCTTGGATGTCACATGCCACATGTCTCTAGACTCTCAGTGACAATCATTCAAGAACTATATTCAAATGGTGATTCTTGGAGAAATATTGGAAACATATAAAAGGGTCAGATGCCTCCTGGAGTGCTAGGCACCTTGGTTGGTTGGGGTTGGGGATGTACCTGCCCTGTGGGTAGCTCTTGGGCAGCTAGTTTCTGTGTGAGAGTCAACTTCTATTGTACACTGCTGGAAGTAGATATTTTATAGACCTTAAGAGTGGTTGTCAGGAAACTCAAGGTCACTGCTTAGACCAGAGCTCCAATGATGAAGCCAGAATGGCGAAGAATTGATTGTTACGCAATCAATTAGATCAGTCAAATGATTGATCTAGCAAAATTATGATGTGAGGAAGAGGCAAGGCTCAGTGTATTCAATGATACAAGAATGAGGATCCTATCTCATTATTCAAGGGAGATCAGGCTTCCTTTCTTTCTCAAGTTAGAGAAATACATAATACCTTATGTCCTACATTATTTTAGTGTACATGAAACTATTTCCTTCTACTATGTGAGTTTGTATTTTACCTTTTTTATTTTTTTATTTTTTATTTTTGTAAATAAAGAAGCAAAATGAAAGCTCATGATTTGGCTGTGGTGCTTGAGTTTTAAAGCCAAGTGCAGCAGCCACATCATTTAATTTCTATGCTTCTCTCATGGGATCAGTTTAACATTTAGCACTATTCTGGTCACAGTGTGTACTGTTAATGTATTAGAGCAGTGTGATTTAGTGGGAAAATAACTAGCATATGACATTAAGGAGTTGATTTTCGGCTGTTTTTCACAACACAGCCTCTGTTCAGCTGTTACATTGACCTGTTTTCAGTTGTGTTTGGGATGGATCCCAGAGCTGTATGTAGTCTGTGACCTCCTTTTGGTATTATTTTCCCTTTGTCATTATTACAGTAATTCTAATGTTACCTTACTCACAAAATCAACATTGTAATTTTCTTTCACAGTACCAGCTAGAGTGTTTTGGGTCTCAAGTGATGTCATGTTTGAAATTGTTTTTGTTGTGGTTGTTGTTGGTGGTGTTTTATTTGGGTGGGGAGGTTCTGGTAAGAGTTTCTGAACACCAAAGAAATATTTGCCTGTATGTGCTAAAGTTCATTTTTGATGAGCAATGTCTGAGTCTTGGTAGCATTCACTCTCTCCATTTTCCCATTTTGTTGGTATGTGTGCCAATCAGGAATAGACACAACGGCTTGGAGGGAAGGGTTGTGGTTTGTCTCTTTTCCTGTAGCCAGGCTTTCTGTGTACACTAGAGGCTGATTGTCACCAGGTAATCCTGTAATAGCAGAGTGATGAGCCAATAATCTTACCCAGAATAGATTAGCAGTTAGATGAGGTGGAATTCCTTCTGGCCACCAGAGGCTCTTCTCTTCTGTCAGTTGGCTTCTTTCCTAGGTTGGGAGGAAAAAGGTAAGAGAAAATAAAGACATTCAAGGAAAGAAGATGATAATTTCAACTCATGCTGTAAGTTATGTACCCACATATTGGAGCCAGAAAGCTCTTAACATACCCTGGCTGGTATTAGGAAACTGCAAAGTTCATCCCCTTGTTTAACACCCATTGGTTAACACTCTGGTATTGAATTATTTAGAACAATCCCTACAGGTGCCTAAGAAATAAATGCACAGAATACCAATTACCTTAGAAAGAGACTTAATTGCTGACACAAAGTGAGGCACTAGTAACTGGTGTGTTTAAAATTCAAATTATGATGAAGAACTTTTTTTTCATTTTTTATTAAATATTTTTTGTTTTTTACATATATATTTATATTATTACACTTATGTACAATAAACTACCTACAGCATGAAGAACCATGAAATAATCAGGAATTATACACATGTTATATTCTTAGTGGTTTGGCTATTTGTATTTGGCAGCCTTGAAGAGAACATCTCTCCTATCTTGGTGCATCTAAAATTCTGACTGCATCAAAGAACTTCCTTATGGAGATGGCTTCAAATGTGGCAAATAAGCCACTGGGCAATATGTCCTCATTTCTACCATAGACAGAATTCTGCCTAAATAAGGGCAAGCTTGGATGCAGGTAGAGTTGACAGCCAAGCTCTGCCAAGACAGGGTAAGCAAGTCCTCAGCAAGTTCCTGCCTCACAAATAAGTGTGTTGGATATATTGGGCCAGAAGGCTGAAGATGATATCCCAATGTTATAGAGAATTTTGGGTGACTGTTCAGGCAGCAAACTGTGTCTGTCATCTTCTCATTTGGGAAGCTGCTAACCTGTACCTCCTGTACACTCAGGTAATTAATTTTCTTCCTTCTCAAGTCTCTGGTGGGATTGAAGACGAGATAGTTTAGTTTTACAAATTAAGTTTGGTTGTTTAGGGTTAAGATGTTTTTAGATCAAGGGTAGATGTTTTAAGTTGATAATGATGAGATATAATAGATAATGATGAAGAACTTTTAACCTCTGTAGACACGATGCCTCTCAATGTAAGGCTTCTCTGTGTGTGTGTTTTAAAGCTATGCTATGCATGAAAACACAAAGGGTCATGCCCTTTCCTGCTTTTCTCTATTAGTTTTCTTTAAATCAATCAAGTATCTTAGTCGACATACATTTATATTCTGCTACTACAAAGTATAGTTTGAATCATTAGAGGAAGGTTCTCAACCTTGTTAATGCTACAACCTTTTAATACAGTTCCTTAGATGGTGGTGACCATAAAATTATATCATTGCCACTTTATAACTGTCATTGAGCTACTGTTATGAGTCATAGTGTAAATATCTCATATGCTATGTGACCCCAAAAGGGTTGCAACCCACAGGTTGAGAACTGCTGCTCTATAAGATTTCATTCCTACCAATTTGAAGCTTCAAAAAAAAAAAAAAATTAAATGTAACTTATGTGCTTCACGTTCATGCTTGCTTAGTATCTGTTTCACTGCAGTGCCACCGACATGGTCAGTTGTGGTAACCTGTCCCTTGGACCTGCAGAGGTGTTGCTTGATTGTTGCACCACTGGCTGCTGAGGATTTTATGGGTGCTGTTGAAAAATGGAGGCCACTGAAGTGTTTGGCTGTACAAAATCAGGAGTTGGGGTGTGTGAGTGTGTGAGTGTGTGTGTGTCTGTGTGTGTGTGTGTAACATGGAAAATAGGTATCAAGAACATTCAGGCTACCAGGCCACAGGAAAGTGAACAACAATTTTAACGATCTGTTTCTGTTTTATCTGTGTCTTGTCAGCTGAAAGAAGTAGCACCTATTCCACTGGAGACTTGAGAGCCTGGAAGTTTTGCTGTCCTTTTAGTATGTTTGTATAATACGAACCTGTGACAAGTTTAAAAAAAAATATGTTCAGTTTGTTATCTCTGGAAAGTATGAGGAATATCAAAGCGCTATAGAATAGCAGCTACTAAGACGTTAAGGAGTGAGAGTTAGCCAGAACCAAAAGGGTAGAGTATGTCCCTTTAATTGAACCTGGTGATTCCAGGTAGTCGGCCATTGGAATAACTCAGTGTCAGGTGGACAGATGGAGCTCAGCAAACAGTTGCTGAATCACAGCCATCGGTGCACAGGAGGCAATAAGTCACCTGCAAAGCCCACTGGCTGCACAGACTGGAGTCCTCCTCTCCAGCAGCTGGCCAGGTAGGCTTCTCTACTGTGTGCTCCTGCACACTCATAGAGTACAGTGAGACCCAGGTCACTGAGAGATTAGAGCATTTCATTCCATATTAATGTGTTTATGAAAGGACATTTTAGTGAGCATAAGACATACTCTTTTTTTCCTAGATTAGCCTATCTTAGAGGTGAAGAGTGGCTGTAACTCCAGGATTTGCCTTTCAGTCACAGTGTGGAGTTTGTAATCTTCATGTTCACAAACCTTCTTTCCTAAGTGTGGGCTTTTGCAGCTCTGTGGAAGTACCCAGTTTTAGCCAGTGCCTACCTGAGAGAAAGAAAACATCACTAACTTACTATTGAGGATTCGTTTTCTTGAAATGGTTTTATTTCTGGCCTGTAAAAGGAGATGAGAAAAAGTCCTGAGAAGTGACAATGTGGGAGCCAATGCCTGGCTTTGGTCCCCTTCTCAGTGACCACACTGTCCCTCACACAGTGAGGACACTGTAAGTCACTTTGTATGTAAAGTCAAAGGACTCCTTGTTTAGGGTCTCAACGTGTCTACTGTTGCTGCTGCCTACAGCAATTTAGGAAGGCAATAAATGAATGCTTCTGACCATCTTCTATTTATGTAGCCAATGTAGAGTGACCAGGTTGTAATGGAAAAAGCACTCAGAGTCAAAGGCCCTTGTGTTTAAAGTCAAATTTCACTGCTCAACTACCTTGTGTCCTCGTGTATAAAATAATATCTCAGAGCCTCTAGTTTAAAATGCCCAGGACAGATTTGTAGAGCCTGAAAAAGAGCTGAAAGGAAGAAGATCAAATCAGGAAATACTCTTATACATCTGTCTATAAAGTCAATATTTGATTTAAGAGTAATTAAGAAACATAAGTGGAGGCCCTCGTTTACATAATAATGCTAAATGAGTTTTCCATGGAGTGCTGTTGTAGCTCTCTCTCTCTCCCCCCCCCTCTCTCTCTCTCTGTCTGTCTCTGTCTCTCTGTCTCTCTCTGTCTCTCTCTCTCTCTCTCTCTCTCTCTCTCTCTCTCCTCTCTCTCTGTCTCTCTCTGTCTCTCTGTCTCTCTCTGTCTCTCTCTCTCTCTCTCTGTCTCTCTGTCCTCTCTCTGTCTCTCTGTCCTCTGTCTCTCTCTCCTCTTCTGTCTGTCTCTCTCGTCTCCTCTGTCTCTCTCTCTCTCTCTGTCTCTCTCCTCCTCTCTCTGTCTCCTCTCTCTGTCTCTCTCTGTCTCTCTCTGTCTCTCTGTCTCTCTCTCTGTCTCTCTCTGTCTGTCTCTCTCTGTCTCTCTGTCTCTCTCTGTCTCTCTCTGTCTCTCTCTGTCTCTCTGTCTCTCTCTGTCTCTCTGTCTCTCTCTCTGTCTCTCTCTGTCTGTCTCTCTCCCTGTCTCTCTCTCTCTCTCTCTCTCTTTGTCTGTCTCTCTCGGTCTCTGTGTCTGTCTGTCTGTCTGTCTCTCTCTCTCTTTCTGTGTGTGTGTGTGTGTGTGTGTGTGTGTGTGTGTTACTCTCTTTCAAATATCCTCTAAAGAGAATAAAACAAATTTATTTCTGTACACATTGAAAAGTGGCTTTTGCTGTTCTTTTTCTGGATAATATGACATTTATTTAAAAGGTCTGCTATTTACCAGCCACTGCTGCTATTTGGTTCCATAACAACCTTACTAATTATCTGAGGAAGCCAAATGCAATCTGGGCTTTCTTGGCAAAGGGATATTGACTTTCATTAAGGCTGAACTGCAATACAGACCTTTAAGCCTTTATCTGCATCCCATTAATTGGCATGTGATTTGGGAAAGTGGCTATTAATTATACAGAAGATGGTGAGTGAGAAGAGAAAGAATCGTTCAAAGACAAACCATGCTTAAACCTGACCGTGCCTTCAAGCAGTATACACTTCATCTGGCAGCCCTTAATTTGCCTAAGTGTTTGGAATCAACTGTAGTAAGGGCTTTTAAAGGGCACATCTAGAAATGACATTAATGTCTAGATTTTTTTTCATTTAACTTGATGCTCAGCCACTTTTATTAAGTTTGCCTGCCTGCTTGGTTGAAGTCACAAGAAAGGAGCACATGTAATGTAATATGAATAAATCGTGAGAAATTACAAATTGGGTTTTATGAGTTAAATTCTCTTCCATAAGTAGGATATTGGCTGGTCTTTTAAAATTCACAGTCACTTAAAATAGCATGTTTCTTTCTATTTTTTTTTTTTTTTTTGCATGTTTCTTAAATATAATGGCTCTTGGAGAATCAATCCTCACACCTATTTTGAGATTTCAGCAAGTCAATTATATCTTGTAAAATATACACTATTTGAAAATCTGTATTTGGCTTTTACTTCCATTCTAGTGACACACTTTAATAAACCCATAGACAGAAATAGCTAAAAATTAACATGCATTAAATATGATCGAACCTTCACTTTTTAAGTTTTATCTGTGAAATGAGTGCTTTTACAAGTTGGCTATACATTTTCAAGTTTGGCCTTAAAAATAATATTCTCCACATTTTAAATTGATACCTAATGGTCTCTCTGGACTAAGTACAGTGTGACTTTTAAGTACAAGAATCCAATGCACAGCAATCACACCCATGTAATTGTTATAGCCATTATCCTCTGAAAGAATTAACACTTTCTCTGATAGCCATTTTGAAATGCTCAATTAGCTGCTTCTAACTGTAATGATCCCACTATGCTATCCACCATTAAAAGTCAGTTCTCCTTCCCAACTGCACCTCTGTGCCTGTTAACTGTCCTCCCTAGAAGAGTGCTCTGGTCTCCACCTTTCTACTCTCTGCTTCTGCGAGACCACCTTCTTAGCTGCTCTGTGTGAGTGAGATCATATTGTGTTTGTCTTTCTCTGTGGCCTGTTTATCTGTGTGTGTGTGTGTGGGGTGTGTGGGGGTGTGTGTGTACATGTGGGAGTCAGACCAATGTCAGCTTCAGATGCTATTTCTCAGGAACACACCTTTTTATTAGGGGCAGTTTCTCTCATAGGTATGGGGTTTGTCAAGTACAAGAGGTCGAATGGCCAAAAACCCAGAGATTTGGCTTTCTCCACCTCTCTACCACTTCGATTATAAAAGTGCATCACCACACCCGACTTTCTGTTTTTTCATGAGTTCTGGGGTCTTGAACTCATGTCCTTGTGCTTTGCGAGCACTTTCCAACTGCAATCTCCTCAGCGCCACGCCTCCTCCCCACCCCCAACCCCCATGCAGTCTGTCATTAAAAGAAAGTAATTATATGTAATTATGTGTCATATCTATATAATTTCCAGTCTTAAATCTAGTGCAGTTGATAAATTGGCATTGACTATTAGGTGCAAACTGCATGATGCTACTTTAGGCCATTTAAAGGAAGGCAAGGAGCTGCTACTTTTAAAAGTTACCCAGAGAAAAGCATGGCAGAGGATTTTTCAGCTCAATCTGTGGGATGGCAGGTGTGCAGTCATGTGATCTGACTGTGTTCTCACTGGTTTCCTTGAAATTCTGTTATAAGTGTGTCTATAGAGAGGAGACATTTCTCACAATTCCATGGATCATAGCAATTGAGAAGCAAAAGTAATTGTTTTTAATAAATGATGAGCATCCTGTGACAGGATGCCCTAGCGAATGGAATGAGCCACTGGGACCTCAGAACATTTTCTTGAGATTTTCTAGATGCAAAGACCGTCTTTGTTTTCCAAAGTGTGGCAGTTACTGTGAAACGTAAGGCTTTCTAGTGCTGACTTCCCAGCAGTTCTCCAGACTTCTTCACAATCTCCAGTAGAGCCTGAGACCCTGCATTTAACCCACTTCGGGGATCCTTAACCAAGTGATTTCTCTTTTGGCATTTTAAATTGTGACTTATTTCCATGAACGTTTTTCAATTAGTGGATATGATATACAGCTAAATCAGTGTTGGTATATATTTCTCAGCATTATTATCTGTAGGTCAATGGAGGTAAATGGATATTGTCTTGATAAGTTCTTTGCTTTCTATAAAATAATACTTTAAAAAACTATCTGTATTTAAATATACAGAAAAAGAGACTGGCAGGCAGTCAGGCAGACATACAGACAGATACACACACACATGCACACGCACACACACACACACACACACACACACACACACTGAGTTGAGAGGGAGCACAGGTAAAGTCAGGTTGGTGTAAATTTGGAAGCAATTTCTGAAATCAACATAAATACTGCGATATTTAATGTAGTTGATACAATTTCCATTATTAATGCAATGATTTATTCATTAGTGGTTAATGATAAGGCATTACTTAGTATAATTAAATGGATCATGTTTTATGATGCATATTTTCTTCAACTAAGCATTAGCTAATTGTAGCTAAATCATTAAGTATACTGATTGCATGCTACACTCATCTTCTTGCTCTTTACAGACACTTAACTTGGAAATACTTCCTGTGTGAATCAGTTATTTTCTTTGCTTCAGAGTGATCTTGAGCTTAAATGAAATTTTTTATTCCTTCAAAATTTTAAATTATTTCATTTCACACAAAGAATATGTAATTTCAAAGTACAACATAAGTGCTTTTGCAAGATATGAGTATAAAATATATTCCTCACCATCTTAAAAACTTTAATCTTCTATTTAGTTCCACTCATTTTGCTAAGGTAACCCTTTGTGCTACTTCTGTAGTAGTTGAAGGTCAGCTAGAAACATAAGCTTGAACACAATGTTCTATTCTTTTATTATTAGAATTATTTTTAAAAATATATTTTACTGTTTCTTTTTTACATATACATTTATATTATTACACATAAATACAATATGCTACATACAGCAAGAAGAACCATGACACTATCAAGAATTATATAAATGTACAGTCATAGTGTTTTGGCTTATTTGTATTTGTCAACCTTGAAGAAAACATTTTTCTTATCTTGGTGAATCTAAAATTCTGAATGTAAATTAGTATCTATCATATCTCATCTGTATCAATGTAAACCTCTATCTAGACTTAAAATCATCTTTACCCCTAAAAAACTAAGTTTAACTGTAAAACTAAACGATCTGGCAAACAAGCCACTGGGCAAAATGTCATCATTTTTGCCACAGACAGAATTCTTCCTGAAAATGGGCATGTGTGGATGCAGGCAGAGTTGACGGCCAAACTCTACCAAGACAGGGTAAGCAAGCCCACAATAGTTCCTGCCTTACAAATATGCCTGTCCGATAAACTGGGCGAGAAGGCTGAAGATGATGCTCCAATGTTATAGCGAGTTTTGGGTGACTGCTCAGGCAGCAAACTGTCTTTGTCATTTTTTCATTTTGGAAGCGGCTAACGTGCACTTCCGGTTTACTCGGGTAATTAAGTTTTATTCCTTCTCAAGTCTCTGATGGAGTTGAAGATACAATGTTCTATTTTAATGAACGCAACAGGTCCGTTTCTGTTGCAGCAAGAAGAGAACAAGAACTTTTTAACCAAAAACCATTTCAACATTGTTTACATACTTAGTTGTAGGCTAGATTTACTTTATTTCTTTCAGTTTTCTAAATGCGCTGAGCCATTTCGTATAAAGGGCTCTTGTTATATATTTATTATCTGCCTGCTTGTAAGGATTCACCCCACCATGTCTGCCCTGCAAAGCTGTATCTTTCTCAGCCTTTAGGTTCTTGCTAAAGCAAGTCTTAGCTCACCCTGGCTTTATAGCATGTTTGACAGAGGGTCTCAACTCGGCCTTTTGCTTGCTGCTTCGTGGAGACTTATGACAACTTATAACCATGAGGCTGTTTACTTACTTCCTGCCTGTCTTCCACATTGTACTGCAAGAGACTTGAAAATATCTGTCATGCAAACATTCGCATAAGCAAAACACAGTCGAACACCTGACCTGTAATACATACTTAAAAATATGTATCATAAGGGACAAATGGATGGAGAGAGAAATGATAAATGCTTCTGAGTTGGGGAGATGGAACTTACAGCGCACACTAATGTGTAATAATGCCTTTATCTGATCAAAGGCAAAGAATGAGTATGTCTTAGTACTAATTTAACATTAATTTAAGCAGAACCAATGAACTAGACCAAAGGAGATTGTGGTTGTGTTATTTTCTGTGATGGTTACTCTTTGCCTACACTGTCATATGTGACGTGGTCAACATTTCAAATGCAATTTTCTTTCTATAATTTTGAATATACTTTTTCTTTTTTCACAAATAATGGTTTGTGAGTATAATTTTGTTAACAATGCCATAATCTATTTTAAAATTTGAAAATATTCTACCAGAAAACATGTTATGATTTGAATTGGTTAAGTGCCAAACCTGATGAAATATTTGGTGGCATTAGGTGTAAAAAGGAGTTGCTGTGTCCAGTTCTAAGTTATGTAGTTAAGTGTCATTTGAAGAACCTCTATTACCTCAGTCATTCATAAAGTGAGAAGATTAGACTTGGCTATCACTTGTACTTAGACATATATGCTTATAAAATTCCTTAGTATTCTGTTTTAAAATACAAGAAAACATTTTGGAGAAATTAAAAATACCTTTAATTTAGAGGGTCTGTGATGGTTATTACATCAATAATTAAGAGAGTTTAGAAGTATTTTGTTCTCCAAAATGTAAGATAGAAAGAATTTAGCATGTATTTGAATCTTCATGATAACAAAAATTTTGTGATTGCATTCTAGTGTGGTTCAATTTTAGAGTGAAAGATCATTTTTCAGTGTATCTTTTAATTAGACAGAAGAGTAAAAAGCAAACTATTTTAAATATTTGAGCTAATAATGAAATATGGACTTAGTTTCTAATTTTATTTTCACACAGCGTTCATTTAGTTTTGTAAGTTTTTTAGTCATTGGGTAACAAACTTCATAAAACTAAGTGTTGTTGGTTAAATTATTTATTTCATCATATTACTAAGCAATAATGTAGGCATTTTAAACATATATATGTACACAGTCACTTTTGAAAAGAGTATTATCATCTACATTTTACAAATTAGAAAATGGTGTGCTCTAGTTACTGTCCTAAAGCTATATTGCTATAAGAAAAATTCTGTGTGGGGTTGATATTTTTTTAAAATCCTAAATTCATTTTGTTGTATCACATATTTTCCAGAAAAACACCATAGTCACATAGAATAATATTCAGACACATTCTTGGTGTCAATTGCATTTTCCGTTCAGTAAATCAGCAAGCGTTTATAGGGGTTACATGTGCTATGGCTGGTTGGAAATTATCCATGAGCTTTGTCTCCAGAGACCTCATTGTGTAAAGTAAGATTGCTGCTGGCAGCTGTGAATTTCTTCACATGCTTTGGTTCTGCTGGGATTCCAGCAACACTCTTTTACACATTACTTCATCTCCAGTTAATTCAAGTGTGAATGGGCTACTTCTCTCAGAGCAACCCTCAGTGAACCTTGCTTAACCAACATTTTACTAAACTGTGTTGGCAGGAGACAACATTTCTCTAATGACTCAGGTGAGAACTGTGAGTGAGTTCAAGTAGGTGAGTGGATGTAGAGACCTTAGAGTTGTCTGATAACTTTCATATTTTATCAGTTATTTAAAGTGACTAAATACCTCATCATCTACCAACTGGATTAAAAGCACTTCAGATTACCCCCCAGGCTCTCCACTCTTTGTCTTTAACCCCTAAGGACTAGTTATGTCATAGAAGGTCCTGGAGGTCCTTGGCAGTGTGCAGGCGGGGTTCTCCCATCCCCATTCGTTACTGCTCCTCAGAACTCTTTTAGTCTATATTATTTTTCGTAGTTCTTTGTTCTCTAAGCCTTCGTATGATCATTTATCTTTATCCTACTCGTGACTCTATTTTCAGATAGATTGTAGACATACAATGAATGATTAGCATTCATAGTCAGAAACTCATTGGTTTTCTATTGAAATATCTGGTCATGTGTACACATCAGTGGCATTTAATATCTATACACAAATGGGATTTTTATCTAATTCTATTTAATAAACTTAATTTCTAGGTAATGATTACAGTTCCTAGGTAATATTAGTAATATTCATTTAACTTCTTTCAAGTTGAGCTCTTGTTACACTAAAAGGGAGAGACAACTTTTGAGAAAAAGAAGAAATTCCTAATGGAGATGCATACTTGTCAATCATAGACAGAGAGCTAAGGAAACAAGCATTTGGCTTGAAGTGAATCTTAGAGTGAGTATGTATATTACACTTGATTTCACACTTTAATTTTGACAATCCACAAAAGCTTGATTGACTTCATTATTTTTTTAAAAAAGAATTTATCATGCAGAAATCCATTAAAATGTTAATTGAACATGAAATGTACAAATAATAACATTATAAAAAGTTTATGTACTGTTATTTTGTTCCATTTAGCCTCTTTCTTGATTGTCAGTCAAAAGACTGTGCCCTTTTATTTTTGTTTGTCGTTAGTAGAAAATAAAGATCATCTATGCCTAATGTCCTTAAATACTTCAGTATCAGAATATCATCTGGAAATATAAACAAATACAGTTTTTAATCCTTTGGTGATCTAAGAGACAGGTATAACATATCAGAGAGTAACAATTCATATTGTTTAACCCAATGCCAAGCTTTGCAATTACATAGCACTAAACAATGGCTGGGAATGAAGGTGTGGGTTTTTTCACATCTGGAGTAGTTGTGTTTTTTTCAGTTTTTGTTTTTTATTATAATTTATTCATATTACCTCCTGATTGTTATCCCTTAACTTGTATCTTCTTGTTCCCCCTCTCATTCCCTATTTTGCCCTATTCCCCTCACCTAGACCTCTGACAGAATGGGACCTCTTCCCCCACCATATGACCACAGCCTATGAGGTCTCATCAGGATAGCCTGCTTCCTCTTCCTCTGTGTGCCCCCGGGCCTCCAGACCAAGGGGAAGTGATCAAATTTGGGGCACCAGAGTTCATGTCAGAGGCAGTCCCTGCTCTCCTGACAACTATGGAGAATGAACTGACCATTGGCGAGATCTGAACAGGGGGCCTAAGTTATTGCATGCATTGTTCTTGGTGGGTACGGCAGTTTGTGCAGGCCCTACCCACCCCCAGGTCCAAATCTGCAGGCCTTTATGGTCTCCTTGTGGGGCTCCTGAACCCTTTGTGTCCTTCCATCTCCCCATTCTTCCATACTACTATTTGTAGTTATTTGAAAGAGAAATGTTCTCCTAGACTCACCGTGTTGGTGAGGCTATTTGGGAGAGATTATGTAACCATTAATAAGAGGTTAAGCTTTTCTGGAGGAAGTATGCCATCGAGGAGAGATTTGAGACTTTATAGCCTGGCTCAATTCCTGTTCCACTCTCTGCTTCATGTTCATGGTTGAAGATGTCACCCTCAGCTTCTTGCTCTGGCGACTGCTGCCATGCCTCCATGGACTCTCCATTCTGCAGTATAAGCCAAATAAACTCATTCTTAGCCATGTATTTTATCATAGCAACAAAAGGTAACCAATACAGTAGTGTTTTCCTCACTTTTATCTCATGTTGCAGTTGGAGCTACCATCTTTTGCTCTATAGAAAGAAATGGGCTAAATCTGACACTCAACCTTTACCTGAAAGGGAGAGATGCTCCTTTGCCTAAGTATTTTCATGGCATTTGTATTTTAGTGTATGTTTATCCGGCCCCCGACCCTACCCCCCCTTTTTTTTGCTTCAATTAAGAATTTATTTTTAAAGAACTGGCCATTCCAAGACCAAAGAATTCTAGATAATCCCACCATCTAAACAGTTTATTAGGGATTCAGAAAGGAAAAAAAAAAAAAAAAAAAAAAAAAAAAAGGACAACAAGCCGTGAGCGTAGAAAAGGGCTGACAGGGAATGTTGAATTTCTATCTCTTCCTGATTTCAGTTTGTGAGGTTTCAGGATTCATGGGACAAAACCCCTTTAATGGTGTCCACCTGCAGGTGTAGAGAAAACATCTTGATCTGCAAGTTCTTGATGGTGGTGGCCCCTCTTACTGTAGCAATTACCCTACTGCCTATTTCAGAAACTCTCACCATAGAAGTGCAGATGGCGATCACTGTTCCCAATATCATCTCTGCTGCGCATGGGTGTTTGTGTGCCTCTGTCTAGATGAATATTAAAAAAAAAAACCCACACTCACTTTTCCATCTGCTCACCCAGAGTGCTCTGAAACTCAGATTTGTAATAAATATCTGAACAGGATGTAGAAAAGTGCTTCTGTCTTTGTCTGGAATCCCCTGCTCCCAAATCATGCCTCCTCCATCACTTTCCACTGCCAGAGTCTTGTCTCCATGCTCTCTTGACAGCAGCTAGGCTTCTCTGGCCTCCCGACCTCTCTCTTTCCTTTTGACCTTTAGCCCACTGATCGGGTCTGGTGATGAGTCACTTGTGTTGTATCTCATGCCTTCTGTCTCTCTAACGTCTTGGTTGTAGTGGTCATGTGCTTATTTTTTTTTTTTTTTTTTTTGAGTATCTGCTCACTTTGATGGCTCTTTAATTAAGTGTGAGTTAATTTTTAGCTGTGGTGTGTTTATGAAACCTTTATGTCACATATCCAGTCTCCACTGATTATGCCTTGTTAGCAATACAGTCCTATCAGCTGCGATTACTGATCCATATTAGTACATTACCACGTGCATCTCAGAAATAACTCATTCCTCTTGTATTCATTACACTTTTTAATAAAGTTAGAGACTCTAGAGCCCCGTGAATAGTCAAAGCTTAGCTACCCCCAACTGCATATTCAAGTAAACGAACAACTTTTGCTTCTTTTTATGTCTCTGAATTATGTTCCTGCATAACTAGCTACTCTCTGCATATAAAATTCTTATTCCTGTTCTAATGAATACAAAGTGTTTCCTTTAAAGCTACTGCTGAGTTCAAAAGATAATTTCAGATGCAATTTACCTCATTCACGATTTGAAAATGGTTATATACATTCTTACTCCCTAATACATCTATTGTTCGATTGCTGCTGGGACTTGTCACTACTCTCTATTGTCCTTCTGTAAAGCCTCTTGTCTCTAGTTTCTCAATGTAGAGCCTTGATCAAGGGCTCATTACTTCTCCTGGAGGAATGATGAGCTGGCTCCTCATGTTCGTCCTCTTGCCAAGTGAGCACTTTCATAGTTATCTTTTAAAAATATGCCACTCTGGATAAGGTACTTTTAAACTTAAAATCATTTCAGTGTCTTGAAAAAAAAAAAAAGGCACAGTCTATTTCTGCTTACCCTTTCAAAAAAATTGCTCTGCTCCTGGAAAAACGAAGCTGCTTGTGGTGATCCCTTAAACTGGCATGCCGCTTCACAGCACCTGATTATTTCATTTTGTTGTGTCCTTGGTCTAGAACATTCTGATTGGGTCTGCCCTGAATTCTATATAGATTTCCTACTCCTCAGTTTTCTGTAATCATAAAAATACCTTTAGCATCCTAAATCCCTTAATATGCAAATTCACATTTATCAAATGTATTTGATTGGCAAATCATACTTCCCATTAAGCATAGCAGCTTCTGGGAGCTCTTAATTGCTGGGGATGCCTTTGAGAAACTGAGCTACACTCTGGTCCTCCTTGTGAGTCACCTACAAGGAATGGAATGTGGCAGCCTGGGTGTGTAAACTATCACCACAGTACTGAGAAGTGAAAGGGCTGTGATACAGAATTGTCCAGGCATGGTGGTGCTGTGGGTTTTCACATCAGCCTGATGTGTTAGAGGAACAGTTATTCTAGTTGAGCGTATTGTAAATATGTTTATGTTCACTCCTAACCTGCGGTTGCTCACTTCTGAGCTGGGAATGTAAAACAGCAGAACCACTGGAGTTGTAATAAAAGCATTATGGCTGAGAAGCAGTGGCAGGAGCCCCCAGTTCTTATGCTTCCCCAGGACTGTCCAGTGCAGATGGACAGTTGGAACACGTGGAGATCTGCCTTTGCCAGCAACAAGAGGCAGTGCAGAGATAGAAACTCAGGAGCTGAAAACCGAGCTCATGCTTTCATCACTGAGTGTCTGGGAGAGTGACAGCGGAAAGCTCCACCACTGCTTTCTACATATCAGGTGACCTTAGATATCAGGGGATCTTAGGGTATTCTTTGCGTTCTCCTCTATAAAAAAAATCAAAATTAGTAACTTAAACCAAGATGCACATTATCAGCACAGTATGGGGAAACAATGGTACACACACGGAGGTGTGGCAACGGTCTTAAAATAATACTAGTACTGTTGTGAACTGAGTTTCCGTGTCAGAACTTGGGGACTGTTTATCCTTTGGACATTTATGCAAAGTGTATCCTGAGAGCAAAATGATTTGGATTCCTTGTGGAAACTGGCTCCCAAAGACAGAAACACCACGAAGCAATCCAAGAAAATATATTAGTAATTAATACAAAGATGTGTTAGTTACAAATTTCTGGCAAGAAGCAACCTGGAATTTGGTTTGAGAAGAATTTTGTTTTGACTGACGGCATGGTGGCAGACATCAAAGGGCTGGTCATATTGTGTGCTCAGGAAGCACACAGAGGTGACTGCTGCTGGACTCAGCTAGCTTTCTCCCTTTTTCCTCTTTTATTCATTTGAAGACCCAGACCTCCTAACTTAAAAACTTTTGAAACACCCACATAGACAACCCAAAAGTATGTCTTATAGATGAGTCAAAATCCAGTTGGATTGGTGATGTTGAATAGCCATCTTAGAAGGCATTTCAAGGATACATGATATTTTAAAAATACTAAACAACCACAATATGATGACATATAAGCAAGCTCATGTGCGTGCTGTACTTGGGACCAGCTATCCTGAATTTTAGCAGCTCAGAACCCAGCAGCCCTTTGTGCTTATGATGCATCTCCATTAAGTAAGTTGAATAGATTTCCACATAATGTCACCCAAAGCTGGTTTAAATTATGTATTAGTTTACATATATAGATAGATAGTACAGAAGTGCACACACACACACATGCACAAGTACACGCACACACACACACACACACAAATGAAACATTCATTAACTATGGAGACATATTTTAAAGCAGTGTAGCGATCAAAGGATTTACCAGGTGTATGAAATTCAGAGGTAGTTACTTCTTGTAAGCATTTTTGTTTTGATTATGAGAAATAAAATATTTTTAAATATCAAATTTTACTATAACCATAAAAGTGTTGGTAAAATGACTAAGACTGTCATTTTTAAAAGTCTTTTAAATTAATGTGGGAATACCAAATAATTTACTTCACTTGGTTGGGCAATCTGCCCCATGCAGTCATAAGCAAAAGACAAAAACAGCATACTTCTGCAGAAGAAAAATATGATGGAGATATATTTATGAATGAGGATTCTAATATTGCAAGATGGGAAGAATTCATCCAGAACTTTCTTTCATCAAGTCTCAGTTTTCTTATGTTTTTGTTTCTTAATTACTTAGTGTTTCTTTTCTATTCAAATACAGCACTCTTCTAGAAATTTCAGATATTCATTTCTCACACAGAACTTTGCTGTGAATTACATGTTAAAGTAATTTATTCTTAGGATTTCTTCTATTTCCAAGATCAGTTACACAGTTGGCTTTTTAAAAAATATATATTTCAGTACATTTTTAACCTTTTGTTTGTCCACTTTTAATTCAGCAAATTTATGTATTTATTTATTTTTAATATATTTTATTAATTTATTCATATTACATCTCAATTGTTATCCCATCCCTTGTATACTCCCATTCCTCCCTCATTTCCTCCTTACTCCCTTCACTATGACTCAAAACTAAACAGAGAATTCTCAACAGAGGAATATCGAATGGCTGAGAAACACTTAACAAAATGCTCAACCTCCTTAGTCATCAGGGAAATGCAAATCAAAACAACTTTGAGATTCCATCTTACACTTATCAGAATGGCAAAGATCAAAAATTCAAGTGACACCACATGCTGTTGAGGATGTGGAGAGAGAGGAACACTCCTTCATTGCTGGTGGGAATGCAAAGTAGTACAGCCACTTTGGAAATCTATCTGGTGCTATATCAGAAAATTGGGAATAGGGCTTCCTCAAGACCCCTCAGTTAGCTTTTAATGGTCTATTTTGCAATGAAAAGAGATTGCTGTGATTCCACTCCTAGTGATGTGTTTCACTTAACACTGAACAATACATGATCTAAAAGCACTAGTAAAATGCCAAATAAAAGGAATCATTTTTGGGGGACTGGTCTTGGTGGCATTCTTATAATCCATAGTTTAATTTAGAGTTCACTATTAGTATTATATCGTGTGAATTTGGACAAATGTATAATGACATAGTTTAGTATCTTACCAAACTTTTCACTTACTTACAAACCCTCTGTGTACTCTCTGTCCTACTCACCAGTTAGGAAACCTCTGATGAGTTTTCCTGTTTTGATGCTTTCCTTCTCTAGCCCATAGCTGTCTATAGCCTGGACCCTATGGAATCATAGTGTATATATGGCCCTTTTCAAACTGGCTTTACTTTATTGATTAATGTATATTTTAGAGTCTCCCAAGTGTATGTTACTTGTTTCCTTGGAATGATAACTCACTTTCCTGCTTTTTCAGTCAGGGTCTCATGTAGCCTAGACTAGCCTTTGACTTGCTGTATGGGATGAGGATGACCCTGAAGGCCATGTCTTCTTGTCTGTCTTTCCCAAAGACTTGCGTTAGAGGCATGCAGCACCATATCTATAGCTTTTAGCAGTTGGTATGCCCCACAGCTAAGTTCTTTATTTACTCATTTCACCAATGACAGACATAGTTTTTAAGTTCAGATAATTATGCATAAGGCTGGTTAAATCACCCTTTTTTTGAATTTTTATATGAATAAAAATCTTCAACTAAAATAGTTTGTAGAGTACAGAAAAAGCCCTGAGGGAACAAGGTCCTGAGTGAATGTATGCATGGTTGCATGTGCTGGCCATGTCAAAGACACCAGAGCCTCAGACCCATGGAGGAATTGCAATGCCTTCTCCCTTGGGTGAGGTTCAGAGACATGGCAAAGCTTTCCTCAGGGGACTGATTGGTTGTGTGTACAGAAAATATTTACCATAGCTACTCCCTTCTGGATATTTGCAACACAAAGACTGCTCCCCTACAGAGATTACTCTTACCAATATTAGCCAAATCTAGCTCCTTGATCCAGCTGGGTAACCATAAGCTCTGCTTCTTGGTAGATCTGTATGTGATAGCCCCACTGTCTTGTTCAACTGTATGCAATAACCCCACCTCGCTGTTCAACTGTATATAACAAATAGGCTGGGATTCCTGGGTGCTGTAGTGTCTCAGAGATTAGACTACCAAATGTCAGCTTTTTTTCTGTGTCTGTTTGTTCATCTTTTCTTCATTCTCTTGCTATCCCAATCAGATTTGTCCCTGGAGCCATTTTGGGTGCAACAAAAGGTAAAATGCAGAGTGTGGTTGCTGAAGCCCATGGCAAGAATGCATTTACTGTCTAAAAATTAGTAAATTATCTTTTATGTTTCTGTGCCATTTTGCATTTCCATCATAAATGAAAGGCTTTTCCCTGTGGTGTATTGGCTTTGAGACCTTTGGGCATCTACAGTGATGATGTAAATTGATCATATGATCATGAATTGATCAGTCTTTACTCTATTGAGTAATTCATTCTTTTACAAATATACCTACTTTTAATTTATGTTGTCTTGTTACATTAGTAAAGGCTGACAGTAGATATTGAAAGACAAGTCATCCTTGAATTGTTCCAGATGTTTGAGTTTTTAAAAAATTTTAATTCAGATTACATCCCAATTGTTTTCTCCTCACTTGTATCTTCCCATTCCTTCCCCTCCCTCTTCCACCCTATTCTCCTCCCCTAGACCTCTGACAGAAGGGGACCCCCACCGTATGACCACAGCCTATATGGTCTCATCTGGATAGCCTGCTTTCCCTTCCTTTGTGTGCCCAACAGGCCTCCCCACCAAGGGGAAGTGATCAAATCAGGGGTGCCAGAGTTCATGTTAGAGGTAGTCCAGATGTTTGTGAGAAAGCCTTGAGTTTCCCACCATTAAAAATAATGGTTAGTAAGGGTTTTTTGTTTATTTGTTTGTTTGTCGGATTGATTTTTTTTTAAATCTCATTGACTTTATTTTGTTAGAATTAAAACTTATTTGTTAATATGGAAAATAAAAGGTTTCATTATGGAATTTATGTATGTATGCATCATTATACATTGCTCTGATTTGTTTCCACACTATCCTCTTCTGTTGCCAACTCCTCATTTCTGGTCCTGCTCTTCTCGTCAAATAGTTTCTGCTCTTATGTCATTTACTTTGTTACTCTCTCATGTTCTCCTCTTCTGTCCGTAGCTTTCTCCCTTCCATAACCCTGTTGCCATTTATGTCATTGGTGTGTGAGAGAAACTGTGTTACTGGATTCCTGAGTCTGACTTGTCTACTGTTATGATTCTCAGATCCATTTGGTTTTGCAGATATTAAAACTTCATGCTTCCTTATTTATATTTATATATTATTTTTAATGCATTTTAATTCAATATATCCCTTCCCCTTCCTTTTCCTCCCCAGCCCCTTTCCTGTATTCTCTCAAATTGATAGCCTCTTTTTCTGTTATTATTGTTACACACACATTTATGAATATATATGCATGAAATAATTTTTAAATACAACCTGCTGGGTCTGTTTTCATTGTTTGTGTGTATTTAGTATAGAGCTGACCACTTTGCACTGGGCAGCCAACAAGGAGACTCATTCTTGGGAAAGGCTAGTTTTCTTTTCCTTCATATAAGTTCTAATAGTTTTATGTCTAGGGACAGGACCCTGGGCAATTTTGTCTTTTCCCTGTTAGCACATCTATCGGTATTGCCCGTTTCTGGTCTTGTTCAAGCAGGCATTTCTAGGAAGGTCTGGTTCACAGAAGACTTCCTGGAATTCTGGCTATTACAATATTTCCACTCCAGCCACACTTATTTGTCAGAATAAGGATAAGATTTAGAATGCACAAAGGAGTTACATTGGTCTAGCAAAGTGGTGGTATTCTTCTTTATGGCCGAATGAAGTTCGATCCTATAGATGGACCACGTTTTCTTTATCTATTTATTTATTAATGGCTATCTATGTTAGTCTGCATCTTATTCTTTTTGAATAGTTTTAAAATAAGCAGGATATGCAAGTGTCTCTGTAGTAGGTGAGTCCTTTGGGTATATACCAAATAGTGATATAACTTGAGCATCCAATAATATGCAGTGTACGTTTTCTGAGAGGCCTTTTTATATTTCTGTGTTATCTGCAACAGTGTGCATGTCCAGCCTGTAAACGTTTCTCTTTTCACATGCTCACTAGCACTTGCTGTTTGTTTCCCTCATGATAGTCATTTTGACTGGCATGTTATGAACTCTCAAGCAGTTTCAATCTACACTCACTGATGGCTTAGGATGTTGAGCACATTTTCAAACATTTATTGCAATTTATATTTCCTCCTTTGGGAACTGTTGGTTCAGTTCGTTAGCCCATTTACTGATTAGGTGGCAAAGATTTTTTTATTTTTCAAATGTACTCTACATTGAGTTAAGTACCTTGCCTCTGTTCCTGTTTAACGGAGAGTTCTCTATCAGAAGAGAGTGTTAGTTTTTTCTAGTCAGTTTTTTTATTCTCCATCTATTAATAGGTTTTCCTTACAATCTGGTTGTCTTAGACTACAGAATTACAGAATTACAGCAATGGATTCTTGAATCCTCTTTGCATATTTAGGATAAATCCCACTGGGCTATATTGTAAAATCCTTTTAGCACATTTTTTGGTCTCTACTTATTATTATTTTGTTAAGCTCTTTAGTATCTATGTTCATAAGAGGTAATGGCCTGTAGTTGGCTTATCTTTTAATAGGATTTAAGTGCCACATATACCCTTATTTTTATTGATGGCTTTAACGATGTATTCTAGTGATAGAAATTCATTCTTCAATGATCTCCCTACCCCTCATGTCTTACTGTATTTAATGATTTTTTCCTCTGATGTAAAATCAACATACCAGTTAATCATTCTAGAACTGTTGTCTTAGTTTCCGTTATAATCACAAAGTGTTTACAAATACAGGAAAAGTAAGGGACATGTCTTTGTTTTCCATGTGTTCAATGTCCATATGAGCAAATTTCTGAAATCAGTTTATCCCTTTGGATAAAAGCAGTTGTATATAATTTGATCAACAATTTCAAATTGGGCTGTTCTTTCTGACAGTGCTGAGTTGTATTTGAATTCAAAGGTCGTGAACAAGTTACTATTCTTAATGCAGTTTCTTTTCACTCTGTCTTACCAGTGTATGTTAGCATGTCATCAAATTTGAATGGAATAGGAGAGAATGAAGCATTCCATTTCTGGCTCTACATTAACCCTAAATAAATTGTTCACAGAAAGTCATGGAAACACCAGTGCACTTAGAGTTGACCAGAACATACTGGTCATGTTTAATTTAATTTTCTATTTATAGTATAATTATATCATTTCCCCATCTCTTTTATTATCCCCACATCCTCCACCCTTACTTCCTTCCCAAATTCACTAGTTCCTTTTTTTTAATCATTGCTTTACATACATACACAAAAAACTCACCCAGGATGATCTTTAGTAGTTCCATCCATTTGCCTTCAAATTTCAAGATTTTTTTGTTTTTGTTTTTAATAGCTGTGTAGTATTACTTTGTGTAAATGTACCACAATTTTTTTGTACATTCTTCAGCTAAGACATCTAGGATTTTCCCTGATTCTGGCTATTATGAATAAGGCTGCTATGAACATAATTGAGCAAATGCCCTTCTTGTATGATAGAACAACTTTCAGGTATATGCTCAGGCGTGGTATAGCTGGGTCTTGAGGTATCATGATTCCCAATTTTCTGAGAAAGTGCCAGAACTAGAAAATATCATCCTGAGTGACCCATACCCAGACCCAGAAAGAAACACATGGTATATACTCACTTATTAGTGGATATTAGCTATATATAAGACAGGATAATGACACTACACTCTACAGACTTAATTAAACTAAATAACAAGGAGGACCCTAGGAGGATACTGAACTCTCATTTGGAAGGGCAAATAGAACAGTCACCAGAAGTGGTTGGAGAGAGAGAACAGGATGGGAGCCTACCATAGAGGTCCTCTGAAAGACTACACCCAGCAAGAGATTGAAGCAGATGCTGAGACTCACAGGCAAACTTTGCAGCAGAGTGCAGGGAGTCTTATGGATGATTGGTGGGTAGAAGGACATGAGGGGACAAGAGCTCCACAAGGAGACCAAGAGAACCAACAAATCTGGGCTCAGGGGACCCTGCAGAGACTGATCTCTGCATTTTAACCAGTTATGCCTGTCTTCAATAGTCTCAGTCTGCAGCAAAACAGTTTCTTTGGTGAGGAGTGAGAGCTGCACTTTTCTGTGGGTGTAAGGTTAAGTATTTAGAATGCAGTTATGAATTATACTGTTTTAGAAAAATAGTGGGCATTGCACAGACTTATCCATGTTGCTTCTGGTTAGGAAAGAGTAATAGGAATACAATTATTTCAAAGGAATAAATAACATTTTAAAGCTCTCAGTTTTCTTGGAAATTTTATTATTATTGATTATTAATTATGATTAGCATGCTTTCACCAGAATAGTTTTCTTTTTTTTCTTTTAGTAGCAGAATTTTTCAATTTAATAAATTGATATGGTGGGACATTGATATTGTGAAACTCAGAATAGTTTTCTTAATGTCTTAGCTAGGGGATTAGAAAAGTCTATATTCTTGTAATTAATTTACATTTAAAGACTTAATCCACTAACACAACCCCATGTAAAGACAAAGATGAAAATTGAGAGTTATTTGAAATTGTGCCAGTTTCTTTTTATGAAACTGATTTGTAAATTACTGTTAATATATACATCCAGGTTCTTCTAAGCTCATATTCTGCATTATGGTAGACACATGACTGACTATTGGAATAGTGAAATTCTGTTACCTGCACATGAGATGGTTGCCTAGCTGGCTTCCTTCTGCGTCCATATGCTGTTGCTTGGAAAAACCAGAAGATTCTCCTTTCAATGCCAGAGGTTCCCTATAAACATCATGAAGCTCACTGTAGTAAGGAGTAGACTTTCTTTTTCATTAAAGCCTTTTAATGGATCTCAAAATTCTGCAACATGTTTTTGGTTGTGTTTCCATTTAAAAATATTGATTTTAGAAACTAATAAATTAAATCTCTCTATCTCTCACACACACAAATAAATAATAAATTCTCCACAAAACATCATTTCCTTCTGAAATTTTATTAGTGCATTGATATCAGTAAGCAGTCTTTGACTATTAATCCTAACTAGCCAATGCAGACAAATGGTTCTGAGACCTTCTTCCACCACTGAGTAACCATGGGGTGGCAGGTGTTAGGGAAAATGCTCATTAGACTTCTGTGCTTTCTGGGCAGACTACTTGACCTTGCTAACTCCAGCAGCCTTTTCGTCTCCGCTTTGATGACATGCACAGCAGCCATCTTTATCATGTTGCATGCAGCAAAACGACGCAATGGAGGAGAGTCAGAGAAACTATAGACAGACAAGGGCTTGCCTGGAAGAATAGCAACACTGACTGTATCACCAGATTTCAGGAATTAGAGCCATCTTCCCAGCTTCTTGCAAGAATGGCAATCAAGTGTGTGTGTGTGTGTGTGTGTGTGTGTGTGTGTGTGTGTGTGTGTGTGTGGTTTATTTTGTTCAGAGACAGGCTTTTATTATGTAGCTCTTGTTGTCTTGGAACTCACTATGCAGATCAGGCTGACCTCGAACTCTCAGAGATCCACCTGCCTTTGCTGGACTTAAAGGTGTGTGTCACTATGCTCAGCAATCAATATTTTTTTTTAAAAGCCCAGCAAACTTGCAAAGTCAGCGAAGCTAGGTAATCTGCACAGGGGAATAGCCATCACTAATTATGCTTGAGTGGTTCAGGGTAATTATCTATGCAGCAAAGCCAGCTGCTACCACTGATGGGTCATTTTGCTGTTCCCAGCAATATTACCATGTCTAACATCTTTGACAGACACGTTCTTTATGTTGAAGCTCATTGTTCCTGGAAAAGTTTCACTCCAAACCTCACGGTACATTTCAACAGATCTTACCTCAGTGACATTGGCTAGGGCAAAGGGAACCATCATGCCAGGTTTGAGAACACCAGTCTCTATTTGGCCCATAGGGACAGTACAAATATCATAAATTTTATGGCCATCTTGGAGGGGCACTTGCAGAGGTTTGTAAATTGGCTGAATTGGTAGCTCCCAGCAGTATGGTCCCACTAGTATTCTCATCTCTGTCGGTGACTGTCCATCTTTAAACTAAGGCATATTGGCAAGTGTCTCCAATATGTTGTCAACATTCCAACCAGAAATTCCCACAAAAGCTACTATCTCAGAAGTGTATCTGGTTTTCTTAGTTTAAGTGTTAATTTTAAAAAACAATTTCATTCCATCTTTTCTGCCTGTAGAGCTCTGTGTCCTCTCAATACTTTTGGAAGTTGCTTGCCTGCACTTCCTTCATATTAGCTAGTTTTTCCTTCTGGGGTCTCTCATGGGGTTGAAGGCTAGATAGCCACAGTATTAATATAAGTTTAGTTAAAAAATGAAAAAAGAAAAACTTTAGACATCAGGATAACAATCAGTAGCATAGGACAGATAGTAGAATAATTTCTTAAAAATTGTTAACTACAAATGGACTGACTGGTCCTTGTAAATATTGACTTAATGGATAATTCTTATTTTGTTGTATATACCTTTTTTTTATTTAATAGAAAGGGGGAGATGAAGGAGAGATAAACTTTTTTTTTTTTTTAGATCACAAGTCAGGGATGAGAAAAAGACTTGTGAGAGAGCAGGTGATGTTTATCCCCTTAGAAGTCAAACCACCATGTGGGGGAGATTGGTTATTAACCAGCTAAAAACATCCTTGAACAAATTCTGAGAGGAGGTATAAATGTGAGCCAAAAACAAGAGGTGAGGCCATTGGAGATTTGGGATAGTTATGGCTGTTCATCGCTTCATTCTGAGATGCTCCTAGAGAGAACTGCTTAAGTGAAAGCTTTGGGGCTCCGGGTTCCTGCTGAGGTTCTGGGTTCTGGTTACTCCAGGTTCCAGCAGAAGAAATCCTGCTGATTATGCCAGGAGAATCATTCCTCAGAACTGATAACTTTACGGTTCCATTATTGTATTCTTTAATCTTCTTTTTCTATTGTTTAGGTTAGTCGGGTTATAAGTGAGGTACTCTTGATTAATAAGTTCGTAATAAAATATATTTGTTAAGAAAATTGAACCTACACTCTATGGTAGCTTGATAGAACCTATTTTGTTGACACCAACATTTAGGTGTTTCACACCCAATGTGTAAGCCAGAATGGGATGCTCACAGGGCTACCCATTCTTGGAGATACCAGCTTCAAATTCACCAGCACCAGCATCAGCATTCAGGACAGCATGTCAGACTAAAATGTACCTATAATGATATTTTTGCTAAAAATCTCTGTCCTGGAACATTAATGGTAGTTGCACAGCATTTGCTGGCCTGAAATTTCTACAGGAAGGTTTAATAATGATACCACACTTACATTCAGCTTTATGTTTGTCCGAGAAAGACATAGGCATACTTGAAGGAACATTTTCCCGTTTCAGCAGCCTCCTTTTCAAACTGTTCATAGTCCGTTTGACGATTTTACCACATTTGTAGACCATATGGCCAGTGGTAGTGTCCTTGCCCACATCTACATGGCCAATGATGATAGCGTTGATCTTCTTTCCATTCCCATTTTGGCTCTCAATTACAACGGGTTTTCACAACACCTGTGTCCTGTCAGCAAACCCACTGTGCAAAAGCAGCAGAAGTCTTTATTTGGAAACATCTACAGAGCCAAGGATCAGCAAGAGAAAAGAGTGCATGCATGCTCATTATCCTGTCATGGTCTGACAGGAAAACTCATCGTGGCCAGGGTGTACAGTATGCACACGGTGTACAGGAACGAAAGCAGACAACAGAAGCTTAGCCTGGGGTTAACTGTTGGCTGTGTAATTGCTTTGTTTGGAAATGCCAGCAGCTTAACATTTGCAGGCCTTTTAACTTAGAGGATATTACAGTTCCCCCTGTCACTGAGAACCCTGAGAAGCTGCGCTTCAGTGGCTTCTCCTTCCAGAATACCAGGGAGTCCTTACCAGCTACCCTTCTCTCCCAAAAGCAGAATACTATGAGTTACCCTCCAAGAGGACTTCATTCACCTCATGCTACAATAAAAGGGAGCCACTTAGAGCAAATTAAATTCTAAGGAGATGGGGAATCTAAACAGACGTAACTCGGTTTTCAATGCTTGGAATGGGGGCTACTCACTGCCTTTGTTAAATCACATAGTCACATTTCTGTACAGCTGCTGCTGTGTTTCAAAATGGCTCTGTCAGGGCCTTCACTTTTTTGTTCTTTGACTGACTGCTCCTGGTTGCCTGTTAAAAACTTCTATGGCCAGGGCCCAACCTTGGGGTTGCTTTGCTTTGGACATAGATGCTAACAGTACTTCTCAGATAACATGGGCATTCAAAAATGTTCTGTCCTGTCCTTTAACAGCTGCCTATCAGATGTGTCCATTGTTTAAAATGCGTGCGCGCGCGCGCGCGCGCGTGTGTGTGTGTGTGTGTGTGTTGATAATTAGATTGTGAGGACTATGTGAGCTATCAATGGCAGTTCAGGTTCTTGTTATCAAAACCATAATGCGATGCATGCAGGAGAAACATTATTCAGGTAATGAGTTTTTCATGAGGTGCAATGGTGTATTTTAATGGGGTTTGTTGTGTATAGAAAGGATTATATCCTCTGTGTTTCTTGCTGACAGACAGGAGGCTTTCAAAGGAATGATAGTTTTAGGCCCTTATGTGTTTAATATGGCCAGCGTGCATGTTTAGCCTTGATTCCAATAGACTATATAGCCAAATGGTGAACTAGCCTCATTGTGCAGACCCCAGTTTTGCTCCAATTATCTTTGCTGAGCTCAGGCCCTCCAAGACACAGCTGCAGCTGGGAAGGACTTCCTGCTACAGACCTTGACCAGGGCTCTTGTGCTCAGGAAGCAAGGCTCAATTCAGAAAAAACAGAAATTAAAGCAGTATTTAATTTAAACTCCAAGAAAACAGAACCACAATGGGTAAAGGTAGTGTGCTTTTAATATTCTTCCCTATATAATTTCAAACTGTAGAGTCTAATTTTATCAGAATTTTCATTAATGAAAAAAATTAATGTGTAAAGCTTACTTGGTCTTCAGTTTCTAAAGCACACAGAAATTGTTTGTGCCCTCATCTTTTTGGAAGGTAATTGCCTTTTGAGATAGCATTAGCCAATTTTTAATCTTATCACTTAGAATTGACCTAGCTATTCCATATCAAGTATTAAAAAGTATTAAACTTATTTAAAGAGTGTCTTTATGGGTCACCATTTTTATTTTCTTAAAGCTACTTATTTAAAACCTCTGTTTGGAATACACCCTAGAACATCCAAATTCATCCATAAATTGGATTCTTTTCAGAATTTATATGACTTTTAAACTGGCTGTGATATATTTCCACTAAAGTTTGTAAAGTTTATTCACGTTATAATTACTGAGCATCTAAAGTGCAGGGAGAAATTCTCTATCTTCGGGAGCCTCCAGAACACAGCCATTCACCACATTTAAGCTGAAGGCAATGAATCTCTTAGCCAAACCACACAATTTAAAAATGACTGTTGACTGACAAATAATGAATGGTGCTAGGTCTTCTATCAAATATGCTTGTTTTTATAGTATTTGAGAATTTTACATATCTAAATTTCAGTGATACAGTTTTACTTTGAAATATTTAAATCCCTTACAGTAGAAAAGTGTATTGGAATGCTTTAATTAATAATGAGTAAATAATTTTAAAAGTAAATCTATGGTAAGGCAAGAGACACTGTAAACAGAACAAAGTGACAGCCTACAGACTGGGAAAAGATCTTCACTAACCCTACATCTGACAAAGGTCTAATATCCAAAATATATAAAGAACTCAAGAAATTAAACACCACAAAACCAAATAACCCATTTGAGATTTGGGGCTCAGAACTAGATGGGACATGCCTCATGCCTTTTGTGCTCAGAGAATTCTCAATAGAGGAATATCGAATGACTGAGAAACACTTAAAGAAATGCTCAGTGTCTTTAGTCATCAGAGAAATGCAAATCAAAATGACTCTGAGATTCCATCTTATACCCATCAGAATGGCTAACATCAAAAATTCAAGTGACACCACATGCTGGCAAGGATGTGGAGAAAGAGAAACATTCCTTTATTGCTGGTGGGAATGCAAACTTGTACAACCATTTTGGAAATCTATCTGGCACTTTCTCAGAAAACTGAGAATAGGGCTTCCTCAAGACCCAGCTATTCCACTACTTGGAACATACCCAGAAAAAGCCCCACCACACAACAAGGAAATATACTCAACCATGTTCATAGCAGCCTCATTCATAATAGGCAGAACCTGAAAACAGCCTAAATGTCCCTCAGTTGAAGAATGGACAAAGAAACCATAGTACATTTACACTATGGAATACTACTCAGGTATTAAAAACAAGGAAATCCTGAAATTTGTGGACAAATGAATGAAACTAGAAATGATCATACTGAGTAAGTTAACCCAGAAGCAGAAAGACTCACATGGTATATACTCAATTATAACTGGGCACTAGCCCAAAAGGCATGAGGCATGTCCCATGAAAGTCTTCACTTACCAGGAGATTGGGATAGATGTGAGGACATTTTACTGGGACTCTAGGTAAGAGAAATATAGGAGATGGGGAAATAGAAGGACCCAAAGGGTCCTAGAAACCTACAAGAAAAACATCATGATAGGTAGATTGGGTCCCAGGGAGCTCTGCTCAAACTATTGCACTAACCAAGGACAATACAGGTAGTAAACATCGAACCCCTACTTTGATCTAGACAATGGACAGAACATTCTCCACAGTTATGTGGAGAGCAGGGACTGACTCTGACATGAACTCTGGTACTCAATATTTGACCACCTCCCCTTGGTGGGGAGGCCTGATGGCACTCAGAAAGAATAAGCAGGCTACCAAGATGAAACTTGATAGCCTATGACCATTTAGTGGGGGAGGAGGTCCCCCTCCGTGTTAAACCTAGGGAAGGGGAATAGGGTGAAAACAGGAGGGAGGGAGGAATGGGAGGATACAAGTGATGGAATAACAATTGATCTGTAGTCTGAATAAATTAATTAAATAAAAAAGTAAATCTATGGAATGCCTAGTTACTAGGCTATTTGCCTGTTTGTACTATTTTTAATTCATTAATAATATCTGTTTGAACACAGAGAAAATGAGGCAAATGGGTTTACTTAGCATAGGCATGAGAAATGAAAACTCTGGGTCTATGTCCCTCTGGTACTCAAGGAAAGCAGGGACATTAGAATGCCAGCATTATAGAGATGGAGTTGAGCATTGATTAGACATAAGAGCAGAGTACTCTATTACACTCAGAGTCCTAGCTTGTCATGCTTAGTGAGTGCATCTATTTAAGGCTTCTGAGATGCAGGCTAAGAGGGAGGTGCTGATGGAGAGAATAATCCCACAGAGGACATGCTAGTGATGCTGATGAGGATTTCAGGAGAGTGCCTTAATCATCCAACCATGTGTGAGGCGAAGTCCAGCAATAGGATGCTCATCTGGGGTAGGATGTGGGGTTTAAAGAAGCTTCCAAAGATAAACACCTAAAGGCTTTGCTGTGGTACTGGTTTGGTGTAGTGCTTTGAGAGTATAAGGACATTTGGCACTTTGTTGCTGTTTGTATCTGTGCTGTGCAGGTGTGGAACTTGGAGAGTGCTCAGTGAGTGTGTAGCATACAGCCTCCTGTTCCCAGACATTCTGGAGATCACCAGCTGCATGATTATCCTCCTGCTGTTTTCCTGTCTCTAAAGTCAGTTCCCCTAACAAGCTAGTTTCTCCGCTGCCCCAGGCTTTCTCCAGTCATCAACGCCCCTACTGTCTCTCCCATCCGCTGCCCCAGGCTTTCTCCAGTCATCAACGCCCCTACTGTCTCTCCCATAGCTCTTTAATAGCCTGTGCCTCTAGAAGCAGCATCTTTTTAAAAAAATTCTGATGGTGGTAGTGATGAATAAAGGACAAATAACATGGCTGAATGAATTGCCTGAGAAATTTCACTACACTGTTTTCTCCAATAAGTAACTGTGACAGGCTTTAACAACTTTTTTTTTTTTTTTTGCTTGTATAAAATCATACTTTATTGTCTTCATGAACACAGTTTAGATTTGCTTGTTTTCTGTTTCTTTTTGATGATTTACACATTAACTGGAGGAAATAAAATGCTTTAGATAATTCAGATATATCCAATGGAAAGCTCATTCTCCACATGGGGGAGGTTTAACGGAGGATTGCCTCTGACAAGAACTCTGGTGCTTGAGATTTGATCACTGCCTCTTAGGAGAGAGGCCCTGTGGGAACACAGGATGGGGATGCAGACTATCCAGATAAGACTTGATAGGCTATCATCAGAAGGGTGGGGGAGAAGGACCCCACTTGTCAGAGATGTAGGGGAGGGGTATAGGGCAGAAGAGGGAGGGAGGTTGGGAGCAGGAAGATAAGAGCAAGGGGATAGCAACTGTGATGTAATGTGAATTAATAATAATAATTATTTGAGTGCCATCAGGCCTCCCCACCAATAGGAGGTGGTCAATATGGGGCACCAGAGTTCATGTCCAAGTCAGTCTGTGCTCTCCACATAACTGTGGAGAATGTCCTGTCTATTGGATAGACCAGAGTAGGGGTTCAATGAGAAAGAATAAACAGGCTACCAAGATGAGACTTGATAGCCTATGACAATAGTGTGGAGGAGGAGGTCCCCCTTGGTCATAGACCTAGGGGAGGGGAATAGGGTGAAAGCGGGAGGGAGGGAGAAATGGGAGGATATAAGTGATGAGATAACAATTTAGTTGTAATCTGAATAAATTAATAAAAAAGAATTAAAAATAATAATTATTTAACAACAACAACAACAACAACAATAACAACAACAACCAGGTCTCGGTTTCATTGAGTCTTTGAATTGTTCTCTTTGTTTCTAATTTATAAAGTATGCCAGCCTAGTGAGGTGGCTCAGTGCACAAAGCACTTGCCATGGAATTGTGGAAATCAGAGTTTAAATCCCCATATTGAGTGTAAAACCCTGAATAGTAGTACATGCCTGTACTGTCAACAAAGATGGAAGAGCCCTTGGAAGGTCTAGATCTAGCTAAGGTGAGATATATATGGCTGAAAAAGAGACCACTGTCTCAAAGAAGGTATAAGATAAGAGCAAACATCTAATTCTGCCCTCTGTACCCCTCCATGAGAGATCCATAGCACACATGTATACACACATATATGAATACAAATATACCACAATACACACACACACACACACACACACACACACACACACACACACACGATTTAAAAAAAAATCTTTAGAGAAAGTGTCTTGAAGATGTGCAGCAATGGTGTCAAATAAATATAACACCAGGACTGCAATGCTATTTCCCTTTGGTTCAGGAGATCTCTGGGAGAGATGAAACCCAAGTCAAAACCTCTTGAAGCCCTTGACCACAGAGTCCTCTCTTGGGAGTAAGAGGCTGAAGGACACATGCTTCAGTTGTAGTAGGTGCTATTTCCTGCTAAGTGGCTGGGATTCCTAAAGGCTTGCCCATTGCCAGGTTGTCTTAAGACAGAATTGCTGGGTATCATGTAGAAGAGTTTCACTATGTACTACAATCACATTTAAATTATTATTTTACTCCTGTGGAAAACAGCCCTTATAATTCCTATTGTCATGGAAATACTATAAAACATTAATAAATATTCCAAAACAAACCATTTTGTCACTTCTTCTCCTGTAGTTGTTATCTCTATGACTGACAGCACAAACTACTCTGCCCCATACCCCAGATACCTAAGCGATTATCCTCTGCCTCCTCAGTTCACTGGATTGATTTTATCTTTTTGCTATTTTGATCCTGTCACCTTTCTGTCTGTCTCCCCACTTGTCATCCCTCATCATTAGTTCAAGCTTTTATTCCCTCCTGTGTAGATCACTGCATTTTCCAATTAATCTTGTGTTCTGTCTCCCAGATCTTTATACAGATTTACTTTGCAAATTAACAGTGATTTTCTGTCTTTGGTAAAGGTGCCACTTGCATTCTTTACATAAAACATCATAGCACTATTAACTTTTCAAGAGTTGTTGTAGGGTTTCTTTATTAAGCATTGCCCCATCCGTTTCCATACTGCCTAGGTGTGTACAGTTTTGGTGTTACTGCCCCTAGAAAAGACAGCCTTACACTTCCCAGAACTCTATGGGTTAACAATTATACATACCCTTTGATTAGGAAAAGCACGCACTTTAGATATGTATTGAAAACACGTGAGAGGTTATGGTTGGCTAATTATGCATTGTGATTGTTTCCACTTAAAGTAATGTGCAGTAAACTCAAATTAGCATGCTGCCATTGAACATCAGAACATTCTGTTTCTGGGAGTTACTGACATTAGCGGTGTGTTGTGTGTACTTTCTCCATGTTGTTATTTTACAGAGATTTTAAAGAAAACACAATGTTGGCACACCTGCTTCTCTTGTTCATTCTCCTCCTTTTGATTAAAGTCTCAACTCTATTTTGGTTGGAGATCACCTTCAGTATCACCACGTGCTATTTCCTGATGCTTTCCTAGCTTTCTTCACTTGGGACCCTGTGTGTGTGGACCAATCAAAATACATAATTAAAATGTAGTGGTGCAAACATGAGTAGCTGAGTTCAAGTTCCCAGAATCCACACACAATCTGGACAAGGAGCAACAGTATCTGTAGTCTAGCATTCCTACGGGGAGATGGTAGGCAAGCCCAGGAGAGTTCCTGGAAGCATTGGGCTAGCTAGCCAGGCATACACAGCAGAAAAATAACATGGGAGCTCTTGTCTTAAACAGGTTTAAGATACTTGATGTTGGCCTCTGACTCCCATGCGTAAAGTCTGTGGCATGTGTATGTCTGTATACACACTCACACACACACACACACACACAGAGAGCAGAGACAGACAGAGAGAGAGAGAGAGAGAGAGAGAGAGAGAGAGAGAGAGAGAGAGAGAGGAGAGAGAGAGAGAGAGGAGAGAGAGAGAGAGAGAGAGAGAGAGAGAGACAGAGAGAGAGAGAGAGAGAGAGAGAGAGAGAAGAAAATAGAATGTGATATTGATATGAGATTGGGCATAGTCTTCACTTCAGTACCTTCATTTACCAAAGCTCTTAGACAAGAAATCATGTAATCAGTGGCTTGCCTCTCTGATGAAATTCTTTTGTTATTGTTTGGAGCCTGTTTTCACTTTACTATCCTCTACCCTGTCTGATAAGATGCTACAAATCTTGCTCATATATTTTATTTTTATACCTTTATCCACCCCTCTTATAGCCATTTGCATGGTTTTCCTTTCAAGTCTTCTATAGATACTCAAGAGACAAAGACATAGTTATACAGCCTTTCATATTTGATAGTTTTAAGTATTTTTCTTTGGCTATGAAAATATGTCATGGCCAAATCACCTTACAAAAGAAATAATTTAATTGGGGCTTTCTTAAAAGTTCCATAGGATGAGTCCATGACCATCATGGCGGGGAGCATGGCAGCAGGCTGGCTGGTGTTCATGGTGCCAGAGCAATAGCTGAGAAAGTGTATCTTAACTGCAAACTGAGGACAGAGGGCAAGAGACTGAGTCTGGCAAGGGCTTTTGAGACCTCAAAGCTTTGCCCCCATCACACACCTCCTCCAATAAGGCCACACCTCCTAATCCTTCCCCAAACAATTCCACCAACTGGTATCAAATATTCAAACATATGAGCCTATGGGGACCGTTCTCATTCAAACCACCACAATGGTATAGCAGATGTCGGTGTGCTTGTCTGGCAAGTGAATGATGGTATGCATTTCAGATGGGGCCATACTATTCGCTGTTACGTCACTAACATCTCTATGGCACCTAGTTTTAAATTTCATTTCTTATATATTTAGGATGAAGGGTTTGGTAATAAGGCTCTCACTCTGATTCATCAGTAAGCAGATAATAGCATACTCTTTGCTAAGATGCTGATGCTGATTCCTATGGCTACACCTGTACTTGCTTGCTGTCTTTCTACCACCATAGTTAATGTGCCCAACTAGCAGTGTTAGAGGTCTTTTAAATCTACTAATACTTTTATTTATGCTTGAATCAATGTCTTAAGTACATCAGTGCAATTTGATCTTTTCTTCTGTAAATGTGGGGAGAAAACAGACACACATGTGAATTGCTTTTCCTGTCAGTTTCCATGGCAATGGAGCTTTTTATTTGTTTAGCCAGGAAAGAACACTAGCAGAGCCTGGTTTGTTTCCTTAGCACAAGGAAGTGCATGCGCACACATGTATATACACACACAAGCACACACACACATGTATGCACACACTCAAGCACAAGGAGATGTACGCACACGTGAAGTTTATTTTGTCAAACTTTGCCAGATCTTGACTAAAACCTAGTGCTTCTTTCTGCTCCAGTTAATCTGTCTTTTCTTTATATTTCTTTCATCAGAAATGAACACTCTGTAAACTCATACATATGAGAAATCCTCACAGAATGGGGAAAGAACAAATGTGTTGTTATTTCAAGGCACAGGGCTTTCTTCAGGGCTATCAAGACTTTTCTAATAAATGGCAATTCAATAAGATCAGAAGCAAATTAGCCCCCATTTCTATCTTTACCTATTGTTTCACCTAGATATGTAATTATGTACCATCCACAGAAAACGTTTAGACCATAGCACATTCCTTTCATTGGAGCACCAGTCCTCACACAAGAGCGGCTAACTGTCAATATTGTTTATTGGGATAAACAAATTAGGTCATTTACTAGGAAAATAGATTATATCTGTCATCTGAAAGGAGGAGTTTTATTTTTAACATATTCCTTAGTGAAAACTGGATGAAGTAAATGTATGAGGCAAGGAATGATTCTGTACTCATGAGGGTCATAAATACCTCTTTTTACCTAGACCAGCTTGTTAGTCTCAGCAATCTGAGTTTTCCCTGGTGATAATGTGACTTTCTATTTTAAGATGTACTTTTATTATGTGTGTGTGTGTGTGTGTGTGTGTGTGTGTGTTGTGTGTATTGGGGGCATATGAGCCTGTTCAACTACTGCCAAGGTGAACACCATACAATAGTACTGTAAAAATAGGATGGGAAATACTTTTTGAGTGAATAAAGGATGTTTATGGTAATTTCATGACTATTTAAAAGGAACGTGATTACCTTTAGAGAATAGGAGACCAAGCAATGTTGAGCATGTGGGCTAATCACTGTGCATTATGCTCTCAGACTCACACTGTTGGTAAAATGTGCTCAGCAGTAAGGTGAGGATGCTGGCGTCTATGGCCATCATCAAGATGTGTCTTTAGAGAGTTTGAGAGCAGTGACAAGGAAATTAGCACCGGAGCCTGCCTCGTGATGTTCCGCACCACACTGCTTCCTCTTCTTTAGTCGGTGTGTTCATGAAATGTAGAGAGGAAATGAGAGTGAGGTCAGGGTCACCCTGTGCTGGAGGAGCCCTCTTTTCTCCCCTCAGCATTGGGACAGCAAATCTTACTTTCTTTTGAAAACAGTTCTGTAGGAGGAAATGCACTTGTTTTGGTATGAGTGACTGTCTTATATTTTTCTAATATAAGGCATTAGTGCCATCTTTATTTTTAAACAGTAGATTTCTTTGTGATGTCACGACAAGGATTATAGGTGCATAGTAGAGAGCTTGGCTGGCAAACAAGAGAGGACCTTGGTTCAGTGAACACACACACACACACACACACACACACACACACACACACACACAGTCAGTCTCCACCTGAGTGCTATTTATAGCTCTCTTTAACCATCCACGATGTTCCCATCCCTCTCTTGTGTGGGTAGAGTAACTCAAAACCTAGTTCTCTTCTGTTGGCCTCTCCTCACCAGTCCCGTGATTGTGCAAGCATGTGACCCTTCCCTGCAGAGCCCACAGAAGTCTAAATTATTTCCACATTAGAAATGACTGTCTCCAGGATTTTCTCCAGATTTACAATTCTAATTTAAGCGAACATGATGATAAGATTTTAAAAGTAATAATTTCGTGAACGCAATCCAATACTAAAGCCCACTGGAACAGTTTTTTATTGCACTGAGCTTTAACTTAATAAAACTAAGGAAAGGATCTGTTTTGCTTTGAACAAAAAAGCAATTCGTTTGAGAGTGCGTTATTTGTTGGGAAAATATGATGCAGATTGTGAACCAGTGACTCCCAGTGTAAAACAGCAAGCCTCAGAGTAACATCCCATCCCATTTCAACCCTCTTAAGCTCATAGTATAACGTAGCCTTAATAGAACGGTGCTTATAAAGTGTTTCTTTATAAGACATTTTGATAATTTTTTTTCATGCATGGAAAAGTGTTAAGTCAGAAATTCTTTGTTACAGTGGATAGTGTGAACAAAAAATTATACAAAATATCAAAGTACCATGCAGAAAGATTATGAGACATGAGCTAGGCAGTTCTGAGTGGCCCCCAGTATTGTTTTCAAAAGTACTATGTGGAGACAGAGTTTGGTGACAGAAAAGTTCAGAAAGTAAGCAGTATTACAAAGCACAGAACTCTGCCTGCTAGCCTTGATTGCAATCTTGCCTGAGACCGCTGTAAGAATTAACTGTACAGACTAATGTCGCCTCTCAGATATGAAGAAGTACTTAACTGAGTAGCGAATATGTTTACCTCATTTCACTCTTTGAAAACCACCACAAAAAAAGGAGATAGGCATTATTTTAATTCCAACTTTACAAATTATTAATCCGAGATAGACAGCTCTGCACAGGACCAAACTAGACTGACAGTGTTGGCTCTGCACTCAGTTTATAGCTGTGCTCATTGGTTCAGCAAAGGTTTGATGAATGATTAATTTATGGCCTAGAGCAGCATATGTACTAGAAAATGAAGACTTCCTCCTTTGGTGAGGACTCTGCTGAGACAGTTTTTTCTACCACGTGATATTCACTTCCAGTGTATTTCAAACTCACAGTCGATCCATTTGTGGCATTTCATTGCCATGGGCATCTTTAGCTATGGGGACTTTTAATTTGACTTTGCATGAGACAGAAACACAGGAGGCACCAATTTGGATTTGAAGTCAGAAGCAGTGAAATCCTTCCTAAGGAAATAACCTTTAGCTTGAGTGGTAACGAAACTTGTCAGAGTTTTAGCGAAGCATCTTTTAGGGAAAGACACAGCATAAGGGAAAGCCACAGCATAAGCCACAAGAGCTAGGAAGGGACAGTGGGGGCATCTGGCTGAAGGAAACAGAATAGTGTGGCTTGAGTGAAAACTAGAAGGTTACGTGTGAAAGTCAGACCCCACTCTCCACTCAACTGTGGAGAATGTCCTGTCCATTGGCTAGATCTGGGTAGGGGTTTGAAGTTTACTGCCTGTATTGTCCTTGGCTGGTGCCTTAGTTTGAGCGGGACCCCTAGGCCCAGATCTGCCTATCATAATGTTCTACTTGTAGGTTTCTAGGACCCTCTGGATCCTTCAACTTTGCCATTCTCCCATGCTTCTCTCATCTAGAGTCCCAATAGGATGTCCTCCCCTCTGTCCCACCTTCCTGGTTAGTGAAGACTTTCATGGGACATGCCCCTTGGGCAAGTATGCAGATATAAGTGAGTATATACCATTTGAGCCTTTCTGCTTCTGGGTTAACTCACTCATTATGATCATTTCTAGTTCAATTCACACGTACTCTGGTGCCTCATATTTGACCACGTCCCTTGAATGGGGAGACCTGGTGGCACTCAGAGGAAGGATAGCAGGCTACCAAGAAGAGACTTGATACCCTATGCACATATACAGGGGGAGGAAGTCCCCCTCAGTTACAGTAATAGGGGAGGGGAGTAAGGGGAAAATGGGAGGGGGGAGGACTAGGAGGATACAAGGGAGGAGATAGCCACTGAGATGTAATAAGAATAAATTAATAAAATAAAATTTAAAAAAAGAAAGAATAACGGGACAGTGAGTGTGCATTATGAAAAGTTACAATGAAACCTACTATCATATATAACTGGTATTACCTGGATAAAAAATTAAAATTATAATGTATCTATATAATGGAGCATACAATAAAATTATATAAAGAAATGAATATTAAAAAAAAAAAGAAAAGAAAACGAGAAGGTTGACTCCCATAGGCTGGAAAGCCTGTAAAGTTCCTATCACATGTGGCACTGGTTGCCTTTTAAAACTATTATTGTCACATGTGTGCACATGTATGTATAGATACATATACATATGAACCTAAGATAAGAATACACACATAACCTACTGAGTCCATTCATTGTTGCTTGTATGTACATGTTTTTATGGCTGGTTTCTTGAGACAGAATAATTGATCAGGAAGTTCCTTCCTCCCTAAGAAGCCGCTGATAATCTGTGACTCTTCATCTAAGGGTTGGTCTTGTGAAATTTGTCCCATCCTTGTTGGCCTGCTGACTAATGTTGTCATTATTCTGGTCTTGTTTATGTGGTCATATTGTTGAGATTTCAAAGCTGCAGCTCCTCTGTCATGTCAAGAAGACACTATCTGGCAGCTGATGTCTTGGTCCTCTGGACTCTCAAAGTGTTTCCTCCCCTTCTTCCACAATGTTTCCTGACCTGAACCTATGGGAGTTGTGTTGTAGATGAGAAAAGGTGACATGGGAAGGGTAAGAGGAAGGAGAAGAAGCACTTGAAATAATGTAAACACAATACTTTTATGAAATTCTTTTTAAAAGCCACTTAAAATGTAAAGAAAAGATGACATGGTTTCAGGAAGGGGTTAAAGGTCGATCTGGAAAGAGTTGGGGGAAGTGTAAGGTGGTTGAATGTGATCAAAATACATTATAAGCATGCATGAGCTTCTCAAATAATTAACAAAAATATGATTTTTAAAAAGAAAAATATCTAACTATCCCAAAATATTTGTCTTTTAATGAAAGATGCTGACAGGTTAAGTAAGGAAATGATATTGTCTTAATTCATTCACACTGTTGTAACCAAAACCAAAACAAACAAACAAACAAACAAACAAACAAAAAACCCATGGGATGTGCAGTTCACAGAAAAAGATATTGGCTTAGAGTGTGGGAGCCCGGAAGCCGATGCCAAAGGTAGGAGCAACAGTCCTGTCTTATCGTCTCATGGGATCTTGCTTTTTGGTTGTTAGGCAGCAGACTTCTTGTTGTGTCTTCAAGTGGCAGAGGGCAAGGAGACGCTAGGGTTTTCTCTGTATGGCCAGCAGACCCTCTCACACAGGGCAGGCAGCACTGCTTGTTCACAGCATCTCTTCTTAATTAGCTATTCTCTTTTTGACAAACACTGTACTTTATTTGGGAAAGTATTAAAAACTAGCAGTGACGTAATTAAGATGTGCAATGTACTCTGCATTTGCTGTAGTTAAACGCTAAGCAGATAATCATTTCTTAGATAACTTGACTGCCTGCTGAAAATACTGGTAATGGGATTTCCTTCAACAGAATTTATTGTTTCATACAAGTGAAAAATGTTATTATAGACTGTCAGGTGGGATCTATAAATAGCAGTGATATGTTTTAGTTTTATTGATGTAAATGGATTTGTGCTTCCTAATTTGTGTGCCTAATTTGCCAATTTACATTCTTATAAGGAAATTATGTTTAATAACCATGGTCTCAAACCAATTCTATGAAAATGGGATCTGGTGGCTCTTAAAATTGTGTGCAAATTGGGGAGCATTTTAATTAGGTTATGTTCTAAAAGTTAATTCATTTTCAACAAATTTTTAAAATATTGCCATCTTTCTGATAATTTAGTAGATTAATCTATTCAAATTTGAACTAAATAATGACACAACAAATTGAAACGCTTTTCAATTTTACTCTGTTATCAGGTTTTTAAAATGCTGGCAAGTTTACATTTTTTTGTTTATGATAGGAAGTATAGAAAAAAATCTTTTCTTCAAGGGCATATTGTGTGTATCCATACATGAGTGTGCATGTAGGTAAATCTAACTGACACCTGATAGTAGTGGAGTACTAGGCAAACTCTTTTCTTGTGTCTTTGGTCATTGTTACGGTGTAGGCAATTCTTCTACATGCCCTAGCAGCACTGAGCAGGTGTGTGCATTGCTTGTATACAACGTGAAATTCCTGAACAATGCTTTGTACAATAGTGTTAACACACCAATGGTTAAGTCATTCAACTCCATCATATATGTGACACTGTAAGTGAGAGGAAGACATTACCTTCCTCTAAGGTGTAACCTCCTTAAATCTGGAGTTTGATGAATAAGAGAGCAAAGGTAGCCAGTGAAACACTGGGCAAATTCAAAGCTAATATTAACCCTGTGTTTCATTCATGACTGCTCCTTCATTTCTAGTATACATGGACAATGGCAGCATATGTATAGGTTTTTCATGGAACTGATATGTCCTATATTGTATTCCTATTATGGTGTTTAGCTTTTTATATTCTCTCTCTTCCTTTCCCAGACAGGGATGAGAGGTACTTAGGATAATAAGAAGTATAATCTCAGGAGGCAGAGGCAGGTGGATTGCTGTGAGTTCGAGGCCGGCCTGGTCTACAAAGTGAGTCCAGGACAGGATAGGCTACACAGAGAAACCCTATCTCAAAATACAAAAACAAAAAAGAAAAGAAAAGAAGAAAAAAAAACATACACTCTTTCTAAAGTTTTTTGTTTGTTTGTGTTTTTCTTGCGTGGTAGAACGCATCACAGCTAAATCTAAAAGTATTGTCATTTCTACTAATAGTGTTGTGTTAGACTGTGCTTATCTGTGGTATAAAACAAAATGGAAGCTGAGACACATTAAACAAGCATTGCTTTCGCTTAGCATCCCTTAAAAAGAACTGTTCTGCGCTACAGTACCCCATTATTTCCAAAATGAGGAAGTGGGGGCACTAACACCACCCTACGTCTGACAAGAACACTTCCATGTGGCTTATGAGACAATTCCACCATGTGTTCCATCCCTCCATCTTCTCAGAAGTGATAGCCAAAAATGAACAAGGATATTCACAGAGACCAAGCACTCTGAGGGGCCAAGAGGAGTCCCCTAAGTTCATGCACTTGACTGGGGAATCACAGTTAGATTGGCATGAAAGAGCGAGCCGGGGGTTTCCTTGATGAACCTCAGAGATTTCAGTTCATCTCTAAAAACCTGTGAGGGGAGGAGTGCATGGGCCAGGGATGTCACCTGGTAACCATGCACACCTGACTGTGATTGCCAGCCCAACCAGGACCTTGGAGCAGAGTGGAAGTGGCTGGGCCTTGTGGCAGTGCTCACTCATGGACTGCATCATCCCGAATAGTTTGTGCTATTGGCTCAAAAGCCAAGGAACACCACGGGAGGCTGTCTGCTAGCTACACTCAGCACAGGTGGGCATCCAGTGCACTCTTTGGGATAATCTGCATGGGCCATGTCTATGGAGAAATACTCCTGGCATTTCTGCTGATATGCATATAGTATTTCAAGTGTTTTAGTCATTAACTGGTCATTTGTGAGTAATTAAAATATCCCAGTTGAGCATAATCATCAAAAGTCTTGGTTTTCTTCATTTTCTTCCCTCTCCAACTATAGCACATATTACATATTTTGCAAATGATATGACATATTGCCTTATTTTGTTCTTAAGTTTATCTTTCTTCCACTTGACACAGTTCCAGTTCTTCTAGTTGACCCCAACATGGTAAAGGCATTATGGGTAAGAAAAGAAACTACTGGGGCCCTAGACCCTTAGATGTACTACTTACCATCTGAAGACGAGTGAAACCTCAAGTAAAGGTGATGGGTGTGTACATTTGTGTTTTTGTTAATAATAGTAACTCTGCTGTTTTATAGATACACTTACAATAAGATTGCTTATGAACTCCAGTAATGATTCTTAAACCAATTCTTATACATGTGAAACAACTTCACTGGTGAATGGAATGAACTAGAATCCCAGATTTCTGGGGGCTCCCTGAGTTCTAGAGTCTGGATATCTGAGGTATCCAGAGTTCTAGAGCCTAAATAACACGAGTCCCCAGAGTCATTATTTCTAGTCTTACTAATTATATTAATACCTTGGTTTTAGTGTTTTCTGTATCTATGCTTTATACTTATTTGAGTTTAGAAAGCATTTTGTCATAAGGGCAGGAAGGTGGCTCAGCATGTTAAAGCATTTGCTTTGAATACTGACTCTCTTGAGTTCAATTGCTAAGACCCATGGATGAAGAACAGAATTAACTTGCAATTTTTGTCCTCTGACCTTTACATATGGACAACCCCAGAAACATACAATAAATAAATATTTTTAAAAAAGGAGTGGAAAATAAAACAAGTTTACTCACAAAAATTTTGGATACGAGGCTCTGCAGGCACACAGGAGAAGGGAATGCAGGCTATCTGGATAAGACCTGATAGGCTGTGGTCATATGGTGGGGGAGGATGTCCCCTTCTGTCAGAGGTCCAGGGGAGGGGAAGAGAGGAGGAAAGTGGGAGGGAACAAGAGGATAAGAGCAAGAGGATGACAACCAGGATATAATCTGAACAAATTATTATAAATTAAAAAGGTTTGGCTATGTTTATATTTGTCTAGTTTTGTTGTTACCATTAATAAAAATTATGTAGATAAATAAAACAGGACAAATCAAAGATATTTCTTTCTCTGTATTGCTGAATCAAACTCCACTGTGTCAGTGAGGTACATTTTTAGTATCTCTTCAGTGGTTGGTGGGCATCTGTGCCGACTTCATTTTCTCTCTTTGCACCTAGGGCTGCAATGAACACTGATGTGCAGGTGCCTATGCCATAGTGTGCAGGGTCCTGTGGGTGTACACTCATTGTTGTAATCTCTCTGTAGCTTCTGAGCCATGTTTTCACTACCATAAACAGTGTAAAAATGTTCTCCTGTCCTTACATTCCACCCAGCACTTGTAATCATTTCTTTTCTTTTCTTTCTTTTATTTTTTTTAACAATAATTAATTTCCTTTAATGGTAAAGTTGAAATCTTTCCAACTTATAAGCTTCTTTGTTTTCCTTCTGTTGTCTCTTCATTAAATGTCTCTTTTTGTTTATATATATAATTATTAATTTATTCATATTACATCTCAATTGTTATCCCATCCCTTGTATCCTCCCATTCCTCCCTCCTTCCCGCTTTCCTCCTACTCCCCTCCCCTATGACTGTGACTGAGGGGGACCTTCTCCCCCTGTATATGCTCATAGGGTATCAAGTCTCTTCTTGGTAGACTGCTATCCTTCCTCTGAGTGCCATCAGGCCTCCCCATCCAGGGGATGTGGTCAAATATGGGGCACCAGAGTTCGTGTGAAAGTGAGACACTACTCTCCACTCAACTGTGGAGAATGTCCTGTCCATTGGCTAGATCTGGGTACAGGTTCAAAGTTTACTGCATGTACTGCCCTTGGCTGGTGCCATAGTTTGAGCAGGACCCCTGGGTCCAGATCTGCCCATTATAATGTTCTTCTTGTAGGTTTCTAGGACCCTCTGGATCCTTCTATGTCCCCATTCTCCCATGATTTTCTCACCTAACGTCCCAATAGGATGTCCTCCCCTCTGTCCCACCTTCCTGGTAAGTGAAGACTTTCATGGGACCTGCCCCTTGGGCTAGTATTCAGATATAAGTGAGTATATACCATTTGACTCTTCCTGCTTCTGGGGTAAGTCATTCATTATGATCATTTCTAGTTCAATCCATTGGTCCACAAATTTCGGGAATTCTCTGTTTTCAAAAGCTGAGTAGTATTCCATAGTGTAAATGTACCATAGTTTCTCTATACATTTCTTTACTGAGCAACACTTAGGCTGGCCATTTTCACTAGATTGAGATGACAGAATTTCAAAGTAGTGTTGATTTGCATATTGAACGCTTTAAAAATGTTTATTAATCATTTGTATGTTTCTTCTTCAGGGGAACTCTGTTTACATTGGGAGCCAATATTTTTATTTAATTGCTTATTTTCTTTGTGTTTAGTTTTCTGAGTTCTTTGTATATTCTAGAAGTTAATCCTTTAGCAGCTACATGGCTGAAAGCTCTCCCATTCTATAGGTTGCCTCTTGATTGTATGTATATCAGCTTTCTTCCTGTAAAACAGATGGCTTTCAAAAACTTTCCAACCTTCACGGATACACTACTCCATTCTTTGAATGGTTTCTCCCCCACCCCCTCTTCGTTCACTATTAAAATACGCTTGCAGAGTCAGGCACAGTGGTGCACGCCTGTAATCTCAGTACTGGGGGAAGCAGAGGCAAGCGAATCTCTTTGTGTTTGATGCCATTCTGGTCTACAAAGTTAGGCCAGGACAGGCAAGACTATCCAGAGAAACCCTGTCTGGAAAGAAGACAAAGCAAAGCAAAAACAAAAACAAAAACAAAAACAAAAACAAAAACACAGAAACTCTTGCGGATACCTCATTCAGAAGTCATCTTGGTAAGCTCTCTTTATCCCCTTTCTCCTGCCAGGCAAAACTTGTGGTTTTTTTTTTTAAAAGGTAGTTTCCCGTACCTGTCCTGTTGCCTTCAGTAGTGTGTTCTACCCATATGTAGATGTGGCTGACTCAAAGAAACTATAATCTTTGTTAAGTACAAGACAATGTCTTCCATCACCTAGTTCCTGGGGCTGCTGAAAGATTTCACTTAGGAACTTCATAAATACCCTCTGTAATCTAATTCTCTGAGATGTGAAAGCACACAATTTGAAATTAGAAGCATTTTCCCCCATCCAACTGTACAGCCCTACTCAAGCTCTTGGAAACTTGAGTTTCTTAAACGAATGACTCAATCAAGGATGGACACTGAATTCCCATCTTAGCTTGCACTGTTGCTTTCATCATTGCTGTATTGTTTCTTGGCTTGCACTTTGCTGTTAGCATCATGGTTGTGGATGACATAGCTACTGCTACTACCCCAGTAAACAGTTTGCACCACTGAACATAGAGGATCTGCCTTATGAAAGTACATTTTAAATGACTGTTTTATAAAGGGTAGACTTACTAGAGAAAGAGAAGCTAAGGGCTGTACTTTCGGCTCGAGTGCACCGACAGAAAAAGGTTCACAGGTGTTAGCTTGCAAATTGCTCTGATATTGATCATGTTTTGTTCGTGTGAGGATAGAAAAGAGGATGGGGCTGCTTTTAAACTAATGTTCATGAATACCATAAGTAAGACATAAGCAAATTTTATTTCTTTAACATAGAAAAAAATAAACTTTTAGCTTTTAATCTGTGCCGATTCTCTTTTTGGAGATTCTATAAACTCAAGTTATTCAGAATTCACCATTTTCCTTCTATTAAGAGTTACAACTACATATTTTAGAAAAGAATGATTCATTTCCCCAAATAGGAATTTGAGAACTGCCAATTTTAGCAACATTTTATTATGCCATTGTCATCATTCTCATCAGTAATATGTACTTGGTTTTCTTTAAAAGCCTGAGGGGGGAAAAAAAAAGGATCCATTCAACAGGACTGTGTGGTTCAAAGATAGTCTCTTCAGCCAGAATTAAACGGTAAACAAAATGAACAAACCATTTACTTTGCTGACGTCATATTCAGGAGAGGCGGGTTAAACAACAACAACAGAACAAGCAAGAGACACACCCAGCATATGCTTTCATAGTAAGTTCTACCATGGGTTGTATAAAGTGAAACAGTGTGCCAAGACAGGAAGTGATGAGGGCCAGAAGTTCCCAGTGTACCATAATTTCATATCAGCAAGTTGTCACAAAAAAAAAAAAAAAAAAAAAAAAAAAAAAAAAAAAAAAAGCGCCTGGCTAAAGATCCAATGGCAACGAACAAATGAAGAATAAAAATGTCTAGGTGAGGAGCATACCCTGTTTGGAGAGTAGGGAGTACAGCTCTTCTAAGAAAAACAACAAAACAAAACAGCTCAGCACTCAGGAAGAAGGTGTGTATGTTGGGGTTGGGTAGGGATGGCTGCTATTAACACAGCAAGGGCAGGATGAACCATGGGTGCTTAGAGAAGATGTGTCTAGAGATGTAATAGAAAACACTTAAGTCCTATGATCCATTTTAGCAGCTTAAATTTTCAGGTAGCCTAATGGGCATGCATGTCAAAGTATTTGAATTCTTGTTAGTGATGTGATATATATTGAAAGTCCATTGTAACACAGCAAGGGAACAGTCTGAGAGTGATAGGGTGTAGAAGTCTATGGTAACAATGTAACTGATAACAGCAACCTCTCCCAACATAGTTGCAAAGGTGAAGAGCAGGGGTGGGTTCCTTTGTGTGGGAATACTGCCCCTGGGATTTCCTGATGGAAACAGATGCATTTAGGATGCATTTTTTAATGTGCAAACAACCAAAATGATATGGTTACTCTAAATTATAAATATCTACAGTACAATGAAAAATCATATATATAAATGTATATAGATATGAATATATATACATGTTTGTATTTTCACAGTAAAACTATTTCTAGAAAGGAAAAATGCAAACAGCACTATTTCTTTGATGTAAAGCAATTTGAAATTTATAGATGGCCTCAGGCTATATGTAACATTATAGAAGTTGAAATGAGTGGTGCCTCAAGACACTGGAAACAGAAATAAGTAGTGATCAGCAACAGAGAAGAGTTACTGTGTGACCGGAATAATCAACACAATTCATAACAATTCTAATATGTAAGTCAGACCTTCAGTCACTAGGAAAACAAACTATTGGTTTCAAGTTCTTATCTTTCCTAAACTCCGCTGACAACAACTTAAACTCCCTGTATTAGAATTAAGAGCAGGTATGTAGCTGATTGCGATATTGACATTCTCTGGAGCAGGCGCCTTAAGCCTGATTGTTCATTTAGTTGTTCATTTAGGGTTGCTTTCACAAGTAGCTCATGAGCATCACTGTGTCGGGCACACTCATTATTTTGATCCTGGGCCGTAGAGCTTTGGTTCCACCACACACACTGACTGTCAGGTAAGTGCAGGAAGATGGGTTAGCACCTTGCCACTGATGCATTTGAATATAATTATGACAAAAATTTGTGCACTCTCTCTTTCTTTCTGGGACACAGTAGAAATGAATTGAATAATGCTTATGGAGTATGCCCTCTGGGGAGCAGTGTGAAAAATGTCACAACTGCTCTCAATCCTGCAGTAATTACATCTTATTTTCTCAACTTGAGACAATTAGCAATTTTAAACTTCGCGTGCATTTAAAAATATCTCAATACTTCCCTTGCATACCTTATGCATCTTTCTACTCACCTATAAGTCTTCCTGTGCTTTGAATCTTAAAAGCACCCAAAACGCGCAGTTGCTTTAGAGGCGTGTACTGGATGCAGAGACACTGTGTCGGCAGACTGCTGCTGTTTCACTTTGTAAGCAAAGTTTGCTTTGTTCGTTGCTTAAAAATCTTGTCCCCTGCTACACTGCTAAAGGATGTTGAAAAACTCAGAAAGCAATGCAAATAGGCTGCTGAGAAGAATGGTCAGACCCCAGACAGAGTCTTCAGGCTGCACCTGAGCTCTGCTGTGTTCTGCTGAGGCACCTTGGGCTCCCTCCATGAGCTCGGCTTTCTCCTATGCACAATATATATCAAGATTATAGTTGATATAATTAAGCTTTATTATCTCGGAAATAATTCTATACCCTCCTCTGTCTCTGTCTCTGTCTCTGTCTCTGTCTCTGTCTCTGTCTCTGTCTCTCTCTCTCTCTCTCTCTCTCTCTCTCTCTCTCTCTCTCTCTCATGTGTGTGTGTACATGCCTAGCTTTATCTACTTTTGACAACTGTGCCCTGTGTATTAGAGAGCTTTAAAGATGAAACCTGAAGAAATTAACTCCATATTTCCATTGTCATCACAATAGAGAGCCATTATCTAAACCAGGGACCGTACTTGTAACTAAGTAAACTAAAAGGTAGATTAAAGCAAGGAAGATATTAGAGGAGGGACGCAGCTTGACTACTGTAGGTGTTTGCTTCTCTAAGAGTGGGTGGTCCCCCTGAAACATCCAAAGCTGCCACTTGCCAGTGGGAGGCATAAGAGTTGTTGATACTAAGGAAAGGGTAAAGATGTGCAGCAAGAGAGATTGCTTTTTCATGATGTGACATGAAAAGGAAGCTCAAAGAGGATCCTTCAAAATGGACCACTTTTACTTTGTAGAACCCTCCTAGCAGTATCAGGCAAATGGACCGTAGTGGACCTCTCTACCCGTAAGGCTGACGACCTTGAGAGGCAGCTGTCTGTTTAGTCCCTTCCTATGGGGATGATGCACTCTGGCCGTGAACAGCGGTCAGATGTCAGGTGCTGCTAGAGTTGATGAGAACAAAAGAAAACGGCAGAGCATTAAAAGAAAAACAATAAGTAAAAAGCTTTTGGTTTCAACAAAAACCCCTTTAAAGTTTCATTAAAGTTTTTAAAATGAAGAAAAGAGAGATATCTGCCAAGATACCCAGGCCAGTGATGGTTGGGTTGTTGGTGGGCAGCAGGGCCACACCCTAAGAAGAGAGGGAGTGCTCAATTCTGTGCGGCTGAATTGTTTGAGTCCTGTCATACCCTTAAAAAAGCCATTTGCTGGTGTGTGGAGAATAGAATGGAGATTTTAAAACCCGGCAATCATTGGTATTTTAAAGATATATTTATTTTTAGAATTCTGTATCCTTCTGAACTTTAATTTTTGATGCCAGTGGACCATTAAAAATGGCTCTGGGAGGATGTTAACTTAAATTTGATCTTCTTTGATTTCCGTGGTATATAGTAAGTGTAAATTCAGAATATGTGTGTTTAGTGGGCTGATGTCATCCTCAGGGAGAGTAGCTGAAATTTGTATTCACTTTGTATTTAAGCATCCATAGGAAGCAGCTTTAGATACTCCTTCCCAGGAAAAGGGCACGGTATTAGTATTTAGTAATTATCTTTGCTTTTGTGAACAAGCTTCTCTGAGAAAGATTTATAAATATTGAATAAAGCCACTTTATGTATACACATGAGTGTGTGTGTATATATATGTGTGTTTCCTTGTCAAATAGTTAAATGAAAGCTAGCATTGTTCTTGTTAATTGAAGTTCTCAGTGGAGAAAAGCCTCACCTATACCAAAGATTCTACAAAACTTTATGACTGAGTAGAACCTCATGATAGTAGAGAACTGAGAAGAAGCCATGTCTACAGAGACTGATATGAACTGCAGTGATATAGAGTGGTTAGAATGTTGCAGGTCGAAAGCCTAATTGCCTTATTATGGGCAACGTTTAGCCCCGGAATATCCATCCCTTGCCCATCACTGTGTCTCAACTAGCACCCTGTGACTAATAGATAAAAACCTTTGGAAGGTATGGATTTAGCAGACCAATTGGCTTCTGCTACCTTGAAAGATAGAATGTCACCAGATAGCATCTTAGAGCAGTAGAAGAGCCTCCCCATCTTGCTGGAATTGTCACTCTGACAACCCACCAGTGTATTTTAAACTTACCTTGACTTATGAATTTCTTTGTTCTGTAAAACTATAAAACTTCATGAAGCAGCTTTTGCATTAGAACATGGAATTTGGGGTAACCTACACCTGTAATCAATCCTGGGGCATGGTCATTCAGAGCAAATTATCTCATATCATATTCCCTCTAAAATGAGAGCTTTCTAGTTTGTTGTTTCATTTTGTTGTTGTTTCGTTTTTGTTTTTTGTTTTGTTTTGTTTTCTTGACAAGAGGCAGAGTCCATCGTGGCTATCCATGTCTATGGCTAATCTAACACCTGGCGACTGACCTGTAAAACCTGGTGAGATACATTAAAGAGCTCCCACCAAAAGCTAAGAGGCTCACTGGCATCTGAACATTGTTGCAGAGATTTTCCTACCTTGCTGTAACCCACCAAGATACTTGAAGGGTTCCCTGATTTATCATTTTATTTTGTCTCTGTTTATAAAAAAATTCACCAAACCATTTCAGTGTTAGAACATGGTACTGGGGTGATACGAATTCATGTTTCTGGCCTGTGGTCATTCATCTTTGGCTCAAGAGTAAAGTATGTCTTATTCCCTTTGAGGTGAGATGTGTTTTGCATAGGCATTCAATTACTTCCACGTAATAGTACAAGTAACTGGTGTTAAAATTGAAAACTGAGTTTTAATTTTACAGTCTATTTATTACACTTAACTTTAAACAGGACAGTGGGTAGTATTCAGATATTAGTGTCTTTGGAAACCAGTAAGGATATCCCATCTCTCATGGTCAGCTTTGGACCTTACCTCCTGTTTCCATGGTAGTATTAGAAAGGAAAACATCACAACTATGCCTTCTTAGGGCTCCTGGTCAAAAAGTGGAATACCGCTGACCCTGGGTAGAAACATGTCATTCTCACCAGCTCCAAAGAGTAGAGCACGGCATTAAGATACCCTCTAGCTGGGTAGTCTCTGCCACTATCCCCTCAACCCCCTAAAACTGATTAATTGAGAACATGATAACAAGATGGGAGGCACAATTACACCCTCAAATAAGATAAAGTGCTGTCTTTCTGAGAAGCCCCTCCCCCACTGCTCTTGCTTACAGAACTTTCCTTGTGGCCTCCCTGCTAAGTTCTAACAACTTAAGAGTTAGAACTCAAATGGTGTTAACTTTTCCATCCATTCCTCTCTCTCTCTCTCTCTCTGTCTCTCTCTCTCTCTCTCAACTGGACAAAGCCTGGACATGCTTTTCCTGACACTTGGGCCTTATGACTCTTTTGCTGAAGCCCTCTCAGCTTTCACGAGGCAGCTGTTTGCAAAAATCCGTTGTTGAAGATATTGGCTTCCTTGGATCCTAACTCAAAAGGCTTGGCTTCCTCTCCTCCTCGTCTCCATCTCCCTCCTACCTTCCACCTTCCTTTTAAGCCTGTTTCCAAATTATTTTACTAATGACACTAGGAATCCAGAAGGGAAACTCACTCTCTGTAGAGTTACCATGTTTCCATGGGAAATATCGGTACCCTTTGGGAGACACAGAATGATGCACAGCCACCAGTCTTCATCTTTGTCCTGTTTCCGTAACCCTGTGGGATGCATGATGATGTGGAGCCTTTCAGGAAAAGCAACTTCTACCCGCTTACTTAAACTAAGTTTCTGACGCTTTGTTATTAGATGTTTAGATTGTTTGCACGTTTAGCAATTTGGTTGCCAACATTGGGATTAGGAGTATTTTAACTTTGAGGGAAATATTGTTTCCCCTAACTCACAGCTATAACAATGAGATTGTTACTTTCCATAGGTAGCTTTCTTAGATTCTTTAACCCATTACAATATTTTATTTTCCAAGGTTTTCTTTTTTGCCAAAATTTACATACTGGTGCAAAATACTCAAATCTTGTCATTTTAGGGAAACTGAGGTAAATTTACTCCATTTCATTTTGGGAATTAGATGACGTTATTAGAAGCACTCTAAACTTGAGTCCTTGTGCTTTTGAGCTGTTGTCCACATTCCTGATGTTCACTAAGCATCTACATCCTAGAGAAAGGGAAAGCTCTTATGTGGCCTCTGAGATGCATCCAGTCTCTAAAGAAACTCAAGTTTCAGTTGCGAATCAGTAGCCAGTTTCATGGAAACCTGAGTAACCATCTCATTTTTAGACTCCAGGAGATGGATTGTAGGGAAGGGCTATTGTTGTTGATGGGGTTGTTGTTGTTATACAGCTGTCAGCCTCCAGAGTACCAATTTCCATGCTGTGACAAGGTTTTCTTTCTTCTCAAATTGTTCTTATCTGTAAGACTATGTATTTGAAATAGTGAAGATGTTTAAACTGTCAAAACTGCCTTCCTTTGACCATTGTTAATGCTAAGAGAATGGAGGTGTCTCATCTTGCCTGGGAATCTACTTATGTGATGGTCTATGATAAATCTTCTGTGGCTCAAATGTTTTCAATATTACGACACAGAAAGATGTGCGATACAACAGCTATACCACTGAAAATCAGAACAGTAAATCATTTCAAACTCGGTGGGCATTCAAAACAAGCTAGTGGTTAGGTTTTCAGAGAAACTGATACTTATTCCATTTTCTTCTGCATCCTATGTTCCGACATCCACTGACCAAAAGCAGCTTGGGGAATCAACACCGGAACTCAAAGCAGGTACCTGGTGTCAGGAACTGAAACAGAAGCCCTGGAGGTAACACTGCTCATTGAATCATTCCTATTGGCTTGCTCAGTACTTTCTAATATGCCTAAGACCACCCATCCAAGGGTGTACCATCTACAGTGGCTGGGCCTTCCCAATCTAACCATTAATACAGGCCACTATAGGCCAATCTAATGGAAACGTTTTCTCAACTGAGGTTCCCTCATCCCAGATGATCAAAGTTTTCCTGAAGTTGATAGAAAACTAAGAAGCCAGCACATTGGGCTTCCTGCTCACAGTCTACAGCTTGTGCATGTTGACAATGGTTCTTAAGGGAAGAAGAAAAAATAGCTCTTTCAGCAGCGTTGCTGTGTCTGCTCCACATAGAACGTTCTGGAAGTCATTTGCTGGCAAAATATACGTCAGCCTGGTTCTCAAAGAAAATAACACAATTATGCTCAAGCAGTAAAATTGCTTACCTAGTTCTTTACAGGAGCAATTAGTGTGGAAGACAGGATATGACAGTTACAGAAGGTCTGTGCCACTTGCTGGCATAAGTCTCAGACTTGCACTGCTTTGTCAGAGTGACCAGCAGCAGGCTGCTCTGAGTATCACTTGCTAACTGCTTTGAAGCTACCTCCTACTCTGTAGAGTTGTGCTGGGCCCAGTAGGAATTATCTTAGCCATAGAGGAAATTTCACTCCTTTCTCCATGTTTATGATTGCCAACAACTGGGAGGTAGCAGGAGGCCCCTTTGTCTCACATGGAATAAAGTCAGCTGGCAATTGTATGCCTATTTCTCCAAAGCTATCAGACTGGCATGGGGTGAGAGGTCAGACCACACCAGAACCTTGCATCCCCTTTTCCTTAAGAATGCTCCCTCAAGAAGACACGTGCACAAGACCCTGCATCTAAGCAACCAGTCCCAATACAAGAGCCTGCTGTTTTCTTTCATCTGTACTGTTCCACTGTACAGATACCAGAGTCAATACCAGAACACTGGAAAGATGTGTTGGAGTGGGGGAGACAGACAGAGAGAGAGAGAGAGAGAGAGAGAGAGAGAGAGAGAGAGAGAGAGAGAGAGAGAGAGAATAGGATATGATTTTAATGTGCAATGGTCCCTGCAAGTGCACATATTAACTGCTGTATTCTCAGTCCGTAGTACCCCAGTATGTTGGATGCTGTGTTCTGAGCTGGTGGTACTAGTTTAGGAGGGAGGTTCTAGAAATTAAGAGAGGTGAAATCTAGCATAAATAAGTAAGTCACCTAAAGAATGAATTACTTTGAAGGTTGTATATGGTTCCAGTACCCTTCCTACCTTTCTGTTTCCTGTCCACTATGAAGTGACAACCTCTTTCATGCCTTCCTACTGCATGAGGTTCTGTGTGAGTGCATGAGGTCAAACAGCAACGAACTGGCCCATGGAAACCATGAGTTAATATCATTCTTCGATCAAGTTGTTTCTTTAGGGTTTGGTCACAGTAATACAAAAATACCTAATATAATAGATAATTAAGTATTCACGTGATGATTATTTTTAATTTGCTTATTTTGAAAATCATGAAGCAACATCTTAACACTGATGAAAAAGAAACAGTGTTATAATGGGAATTAAACATGGTGATTCTATTCTTTCATGAAAGTTAAAAGTATTTCTTACCATAGCCATTAAGGATACTTGTATATTCATAAATTCCAGTGCGTAGGAAGTTTGGAGAAAGAACACTGAGAGAAGGTATAAGAGCTTCATAAGACTTTTTAAAGAAAATTTAGGATTACTATTTAACAATTTCCAATGATAAGACACTCCATTTTTCTCTATCTTTTAATTTACATATGAATTTATTGTTCCAGAGCCTCTCACTAATACATGAATTTCCCTCCAGACAATAATTATTCAAGCAAATCTTTAATTAGGGAAAGGCAAAATAAATATTCATACACTATAATCCTGAATTATTTGCAACTTCTTTTGCAATTTAAAAATAAAATATTACCATTAAAACATCAAATCCTTTTGTTGACTGTTTTTAAGTAGCCAAGGAAATAATTTTGTTTGATTATATGCTGCACATAGGATATCCATATTTATTTGCTTTTGTCTTTTGTTTTCAGTGTGATTAAAGGATTAGATTTTAGATTAAAGGAATAGAATCAATAGATTCTCTCTATATATGCATATATATTTATACAAAGAGTGGGTATGTGTGTTCTATTCTTGTTGATACTTCATATAGCAAATTAACATTATTTTAGTATTTTTTCTTGTGGAGTACCCCAGGAGAGTTTTGTTATAGTGCCACATATTATTAAAGAATTATTACAAAAAATGTTCAGGACAATTTGACTATCTAGTTTTTCAGTGCTGTCATGGTAGAAGCTTGATGGATTTTGTCACAGGATCTGACATAGCTTACTTTAATTACCAAATTAGGTGATGCCTCAGCCTGTCATATGAATGCTTGAAATATGTGCGTTCACTGTTGGCCAGAAGGTGAGGGGTGTTCTTCTTTTACAAGAATTCATTTTTAACAGGAAATCTTTTCCTCTTCAGAGACTGTGTTTTGTCCTGTTTTCTTTTTCTTTGCTGTACTGAATTACAACTTTATTATAAATGCCCCCGGAACTGGAAGAAGTTGTCTATTTGTCAATATTGTGATTCATAGGACTGGGTGAATGACTTCTTAGACCTTTCTCTGAGTATAGAGTTTAATAAAGACAGGGAGATGTGAATGTGTTTGGATATCTAGAGATGATATGCCTTAGGAATTAGAATGAACAACAGGTCTCTTAGGCATGCCTGTGTACATGTGTTTGATTCCTTTTCAGCAGATAATAATAATAATAATGCAGAATACGCTTTTTATTATGTGCTAGGAGGTTAATACTAAAGAAAGGGCGTGGACAGCATGGTTATTCTCTATAGTGTGGCTGTCCAACATTTGCCTTGTACTAGGAAAGTAAATCACATATGATTTTATTCATGTTCTGCATTTGTTTTTATATCATACATTTAGCTTACAAAATTAGTAGATGAACCAAGGAAGTGTGCCCTCATGTTTGTCTATACTAGTGATAGTAGTGATTAACAGTTTTTGACTTCTTTGAAAATTATTGGCTTCTTATTGTAATAACTACTTAGATCTATATTCCAGAAATTAATTTTTGTGCAGAATAATTTCTTACTTCATGCTAGACATCCATTGCTAGTGATGTGGTTCTGTAAAAACTGGAGAGCATTGAACACAAATTGGGTTGTCGATGTATTCTTTCATTTTTTTTTTATTCATTAAGAAGAATACAAGATGCCTGCCCCTTGTGATGCTTAAAGCTTATTAGTGGAACTAAGGAAATAGGAAATTAAATAAAGATAGTTATAAATACTGATAAGGGCATCCCATGTGGTCATGGGATAGAAGTGTACTATGGGGGTCTAGGTAAGTTGTTTAGTAAGGAACTTGTAGCAGCTAGGATGATGGTTGGCATGCTCAGGTAGTGGTAAGAAGGCCATGGTCTTTGGTGTGAGCTGATGACTTAGAGGGAGAGGCCGGAAGCGTGATGCTAAGCACGTAGGCCCACATCTCATGTGGCCTTATAGGCAAATGAAAATTTTGCACGAGCAGTGGAAAGCCACTTGCTGTTTTTTAAAGCAAGAACATAAAAGATTTAGTTGCTGTTTTTCAATAGCTTCTCCAGAGAATGAATTATAGGCAAACAGACATAGTAATACTAGGATTAAAAAAAAAAAAAAAACCCAAGTGTCTTACTGGTAAATTTTGGGGACAGAAACTGATAAATTTTGGAGGCAGAAGCAGTTAGGACTTGTTGTTTAGAGACAGAAGAGAAATCCTCCAGGGCATTTCAGTTTCTACTTGAGGACATTCTGTGGGTACTGGTCTTATCCTTTGTGATGACAGAGGCCAGAAGATTAAGTTAGAAAAGTAGCACTAAAGTGAAACTGGGATTTAGATTTGGTCACAGTGAGGTCAACCCAGAGGTCAGACATCCCTGTGAAAATGTCAGGCACACAGCTGAACTGAATCGGGAAACAGCATTTACAACTGGAAAGACGTGTGCTGGGAGGCCTTTGTTCTTAGAATAAATGCAGCCTCGGAAAGCAGTGTTCATTAAGAGAACCAGGACAACTCAGGATTAATTACCAAGTTTTATTATTTGGAGGTCAGGAGAAAAGAATGGAGACGGGAAACTATGGAACCAGCCAGAAAATAATACAGACACCATCAAAGCGAGTGTCACAGGCGAGGAAAGCAGGTGCTGAGGAAGGGTGTAGGTCAGCCCCAGAGGAAATGAAGGGCGAGGAGGACTCAGGGCTGGATTTGGCAACGGGGTTGGAAGATGACCTTGATGAGAAGTTTCAGAAGTGTGTTTGAGAGACATCAGATTGGTGTGTTCTGAACTGTGACTGGGAGGAGAAAAAAAATGTAAGGACATTTGCTTTGAAAGAGGGAAAAGGAAAAATGGTTTCTAGATAAAATACACTTAAAAAAATGGCTTTTGGATAAAATACACTGAACTTTTTTATATTCATATGCTTTTCTGTGCCTGTATATGTGTGTGTGTGTGTGTGTGTGTGTGTGTGTGTGCATGTAAGTGTACTAAAATGTCCCAAGCATGTTTTTGCATAGTGAATAGATTTATTTAGAAATTGGGTTTTATGATGTAAGGTAAATACACTATCTTGAAATAAAGCATAGAAGAGAAAAAGAAATAGAAGGTAGAGCCCAGAGCATGGTGTGGAAATCAGTCTTGTTTAAAAGAAGGGAATCCGTCTCCATTGAAGGAGGGAACAGAGGGAAGACTTGAAGGTGGCAGAGATGTGGGCAGATTGACAGATTCAATAATTGAGACAATTCTGACAACTGTTATATTAACTAAGAGAATTATGAACTCATTATGTATGCATGAGAAGGGAAAGAATTGGTGCACTTTGGGGGAGAAGATGTGCTAATTAATTATTTTGGGGGTAGTAGGAATCATAAAACCCAATTTTGAGTGTCATCCCCAGTTTATAGTGTGAGGGTACCTTTCTGTACACTTATTCCTATGAGATCAGGTATACTAATACATATGTAGAAAATGACACAAACATACATTCAGACTGGGTTAGGAGAGTGTGGGGGTGACCAAGGAATTAAAAATACATTTAAGGCGGTGGCTGTCATGATTGGTCACGTAATCCAAGAAAGAAATAAAGCTAAGAGAATGATGATGATACAAAAGGAGAGTCTGTGAGGGCCTTTAGAAAATGGTTGACTCTTATATTTTTGGTTGTGAGCTTAGCCTTTAACGGCAGAGCCATCAGGGGGAGGAAGTCCCCCTCAGTCACAGTCATAGGGGAGAGGAGTAAGGGGAAAATGGGAGGGAGGGAGGAAGAGGAGGATACAAGGGAATATAAATAAATTAATAAAATAAAATTTAAAAAAAGAAAATGGTTGACATCTTTTAAAAAATTTTTTTATTAATTTATTCTTGTTACATCTCAATGGTTATCCCATCCCTCGTATCCTCCCATTCTTCTCTCCCTCCCATTTTCCCCTTACTCCCCTCCCCTATGACTGTTTCTGAGGGAGATTTCCTCCCCCTGTATATGCTCATAGGGTATCAAGTCTCTTCTTGGTAACCTGCTGTCCTTCCTCTGAGTGCCACCAGGTCTCCCCCTCCAGGGGACATGGTCAAATATGAGGCACCAGAGTACGTGAGAAAGTCATATCCCACTCTCCACTCAACTGTGGAGAATGTTCTGACCGTTGGCTAGATCTGGGTAGGGGTTTGAAGTTTACGGCCTGTATTGTCCTTGGCTGGTGCCTTAGTTTGAGCAGGACCCCTGGGCCCAGATCTGCCTATCATAATGTTCTACTTATAGGTTTCTAGGACCCTCTGGGAATGGCAAAGTAGAATGGTTGACATCTTAACCTGTGTCGGAGTGAATGCGAAGGAGAGGCAGGCACAGAGAGAGAGGAGTGTTGAAAAACGTGTAGCAGTGCAGCTAGTCTTGAAGACCTTGGCGGCATGCATATAGTGAGGGTGGAGTATTAAAGATCACGGGTGTTGACACCATATTTTGGCGGGCTGTGTACAGTTCACACAGTTTACACCGTGTTCATTCCAATGCCGACTTCTCTTCCCCACTATCTGGTTTCAGTTTGGACATGACATTGTGATGTTTATTCTATGCTTCTCCTGTCTCAAGGTTGTGTAAACATGGCCACTATTTGTTCCGCTATTGTGACAGTACAAAGCTGACCAACCAATGCTGAGCAATACAGAGAATAGGGTGGGGCATCTGGGTTGAGAGAGGGGTTAGAGGGAGTGGAGATTGAGCCATGTGGAGACGACCAGTAAGCATCAGGAAGAATGAGCCAGAGCTAGGAGATGATTAAAAAACAGGTATGACTGGGAAATCTGAATGAGAGGAAACTAGACTAGCTTGGAGGTTTAAGATGGAGTAATTATTGCTCAGTATTTTGCTCTAGGCTAATTAAATAAATCATAATCTCCATGTGTTGAGTAACTGCTGCATTACTAATCATATGAATCAATATTAATTATTAATAATCATTCTACACATGGGGACATGCATATAGTGAGAGTGTGGTGTTGACGAACAGGAAGAAGTCCATATAATGAGAGTACCGTGCTGAAGATTATGACAAAGTACGTATTTCTGGGTTAAATTTAGAACTAAGCCTTTATTATAGCAGTGACAGGCTGTCAGGAAAAATTAATGGGGTTATTGGAGGTGACAAAGTCAAAGAATTAAGATCCAGGCATATCATAATGTTCTACTTGTAGGTTTCTAGGACCCTCTGGATCCTTCTACTTTGTTATTCTCCCATGCTTCTCTCATCTAGAGTCCCAATAGGATGTCCTCCCCTCTGTCCCCGTTTTCTGGTAAGTGAAGGCTTTCATGGGACATGCCCCTTGAGCTAGTATGCAGATATAAGTGAGTATATACCATTTGTGTCTTTCTGCTTCTGGGTTAATTCACTCATTATGATCATTTCTAGCTCAATCCATTTGTCCACAAATGAGTGAAGGGTGGGGTATGACTTTCACATGAACTCTGGTGCCTCATGTTTGACCATGTCCCCTGGATGGGGAGACCTGGTGGCACACAGAGGAAGGATAGCAGGACATTGGAAGGAGACATTCAAGTGTTTTGGGATAAGTGAAAGGCAGCCTTAGATAATTAGAGATCAGGTACAGAAAGATGGTGGGAAGCCTGGGAGGAAGTACTGTGATCCTGGAGACCTTTATTAATGCCGGTGACCGGTGAATATGGGTGGTGATGACACAAGTCCTGAGAAGATCAGAACAAGAACAACACTAACTAGTTCTGTGTGTGTGGCTGAAAATAACCGCGATTGGATATCAGGAGTTCTGCACAGGAATCCTGGAGAAGCCAGGGTACAGGACTGCTCTTCAGATTGAGAGTACTGATGCGTCCTTTAATGTGCCTTAATCTGGGTGTAGCCAAGTTTGTGAGTCTTCTGTGATAGAATGGGTATCAACAGTTCTGTGCTAGAACTGTTATGTCGGGAAATACTGAGAACCCAGCATGCTCAGAGCAGCTAAAGATTCTCAGTTCTTCCAAAGGTTCCTCGAAACTGGATTACTCCCATGATTCTCCTGTGATTAAGGAAATGAGTTCCCATTGAATGCCTCAGTGTGTCACTGTGTCTTGTGGAAGATTCAGTCTAATTTTCTGCACAACTCTTAAGTAATAGTTTCCACTCTCCCGAGGGTGTGGATGTCAGAAGATAACTGTAATATAACTATTAAAGTTACGTGCCCTGGAGGTCCTCTGTTAATATTATATTGATTTAAACAGAACAGTACATGTTTACACCCTGATTTCTCAGATCCTCTTCTTTTGAAGGTTGAGAAGCAATTTAAAGTATAAGTGAGGATCAATTGCCTTATTTATGACAAAACTTAGTCTGGTTTCTGACAAAGTACCATGTGCACTATAGCCACGCTAAAGTGGACCATTGGAACGACAGGAGAGACTCAGGATGATGCCGTTGCAAATAATCACTTAAAAACTAGCTGGTTATTAAAATGTTTCAAATTTGACATTTTCATTATGGTTGGTTTAGTCATAAATTTGTAGAACATTAGATATAATCTACTACTTGTCACATACATACACATACACACACATATGCACACACATATATACACACACATACACACATATACACTATATATATATATTTCACAGATATTTCAGAACAAATTGCAAATTGTAGCTGTTGATATATTAAATATATCAAATAACATATAATTATTGTTTTAAAATTATCTGTATTATCTGTATTATTTGTCGACCCGACTAGCAATCAATTAAGACACCAACATTTGTTATATTTTAAAATAGTCTTAGTTAACCTGTGGCAGGGCAGATATCAATCCCCTAAATTACCTCCCATAGTGAGGCAGACATGGGATCCCTGCCTCAATGTCATGCCATCTGTTTCTAATAATTTCTATCAAATTACCTCCCACCCATAACCCCAAATACTTGTTAATGTTCTTCATCTGTGCTGGATTCTCCATCCACACCGACCATGTGCTTCTCCTCCAGCTAACCCATGGCGGCCTTCTTTTCTTCACTTTGGGTCTCTCTCCTTTTTTCTCCTTTCTCCTCTTGGCAGTCCTTCTTTTTCCTAGAATTCCTCTTTCTCTAAGCCCCACCTATTTCCTGCCCTGCCCAGGTGGGATGGCTTTTTATTAAGCAAAAGGTGGATCAGACAGCAAGCAGTAATTAGCATCAAGATACATCAGATTATCTCAACATATAATGCATATTTTGTAACTTTAGTGAATAACAGTAAATTGGCATTTACAGTACTATAATCACCTGTATCAGAAAGACAGAAAGTTCTCTCTCAAACATGCATGTGTGTGTGTAGTGTATGTACATATGTGTGCAAATATCTATAAGTGTGTATATTGCTTGCTTGTTTGTTTGTTTGTGTGTGTGTGTGTGTGTGTGTGTGTGTGTGTGAGAGAGAGATGTGGAGGACTCTAGAAAGGGGATTATGAGAGAAGAAGGACAGATACTGAGATGGAAGGGGAGGTAATGGATACATGCGTCTTGAGGAAAGTACAGAAGTCAGCAAGAGGTTGCAGAGGCACAGTGAGGACAGTAGGAGAGGAAAATGAATTAGAACAAAGTACACACACACACACACACACACACACACACACACGTGAAAATGCCACAACAAAACCATTCTCATATGGTCATTTAAAAATTACTCAAAATGTGTGCATAGAAATCAGAATTTTATGACTTGTTTAGTGATGGCAAGTTAATTATAAATATGTTCTGTTCATTAAAAATTTAAATGTTTTTCTCTTATCCTCTTTGAATAAGCATATTTTTCCTACAACACCAGTAAATATAAGGAAAAGGCCATCAAATTTAGAAGTTTATTTGACAAGTTATAAGATCTTATCCAGTCAACCACACAAATCTTAAAACTATACTCTCATCTAGCACAAGACAAATACTACCTTTTAGGAAAGAAGTCTCTTCTGAAATATTTCAGACTTTAACTCATTGCCTACCTAAGATGCCACCAGAAATTTATGCAATTTGTTTTGAGCAAGATCATACTCTTACCTAATACAAAGTTCTGTTGGGTACATCTCCATAGCTGAGGTGAAGAAGGCTCAAGGAGAGCAAACTTATATAATATGCTCTAAAGAGTCTCAATATGAACACACTGAGCGCCACTAAAGCCGAAGCTATCATGTCTAATTCCGTCTTAACTGTAGAAATCAGGGAATGCAGATGAATACTTTAAATTTTTACCACCTTTACTTGATTAAATCAAGGCAAATAGAGTATTACGATTGCATTTCTGAGTGTAACTTAAGCATGCGCAGTAGCATTTTTGTCATATATATTTGCTTTATTTTTTTCTTGACTCTGGACTTTCTTCCTAATTTCATTTAACTGATTCTCCTTGTGTCATGATGAACCTTCGATATTTATTCATCTGAACTGAACCCATTTTTTCCTGTAGAGATCTTGAAAGGAGTTATTTTGCCTGAATATGAACACGCTTTAGAGAAACATAAGAGAGAATTCCATGAAATGGTATCATTAACCCACTTTGTTGTTCTGTAACTGCTATGTAGAAATTACAACACATTCCTAGTGAAAGATTTCAAATAATATGGACCTAGCATTTAGTTAGTTTATTCCATAATTCTTAGCAGGTCAAGCCTTCATTTCAGACATAATCAAATCCACACACTGTAATTAATTTTAAATTTTAAAAATGAAAATGTAAATTTATAACTATCAGATTCTCTTGGACATGAAACAAATGTATTAACTGTGCCAATTAAAAACAGTTAAGTTCTTAGAACATTCCCTGTTATCTTGAAGCTTCTTGGAACCCAGGAACCATTTCAGCAATGAGACAAAGCCTTGGAGGGAGGCCATATGGAGACAGTGGGGTCAGTAGCCACAATGGAGACATGTCTTTACATTACTCAACTGGCCACTAATCTATTTCAGTATTGTAATCTTCTCTATAATGTAAGCCATTTCCAGTCTTCAAGCCCTGTGAGTTCCATTATCTCTAGCTGCTGAAATCATCCAACTTGACGTTGTAGACATCAAGGAATAAGACAAATAATCCCTTCCACAACCCGTGGAAATTACAAGGACTCTTGCTGCCAATTGTATTTCAGATGGAATACAGGATGATGATGACCACCATAGGATGATTGTTTATGCTGTCTCGGGCACTATCTCAGAACTTTGCATAGCTTATGTGATACTCATAGCTATATTAAACAGTAATTATTACTAAGAAATTCCTTCAGACTAGAGGTAAGGCCTGGAGAGTTTGGGTGTAACTTGTTCATGATATTGCTTCTATTATTATATTTTAAGGAAAATATTGTTACTTTAGATACCAAATTCTACGGTTTGTCATGTGTATTTTTAATATAATATTTTTTCTTCCAGTTACTGAAACATATAATTGTATTTATATTGTTATGGTTTGGAATGCCCATTGGTTTTCTTCTTTTTCTTTAATTTGTTTTTTTTTTTAAGTGAAAGACAAAAAAGTATAGCCTAATCACCATTACAGAGATATTTCTATAAAGTTTAGGGAAGGAAATAAAAGAAAAGTTAAAATATTAAAAAAAGAAGAAAATGTATGACACAAAGACAACCATAGTGGAAAGTGCCAGAAGATAAAAAACAAACAAAGAAAGAAACAAAAACAGCAACAACAAAACAATACAGAAGCATTTGCATGAGGCTTGTTTTTGATGGGTAGGAGATGCTCAGGTCTGCATTTTCACACGAGTTTGGTCTAAAGTCCTCATTGTTGTCATCTGAGGATCTGCTTTTATCTAGTGCTTTTACCATCTTATTGTTTTGCTTTGTTTGAGGAATGGCGTTCCAGTAGATGCCCTGAAACTCACTACTTAGTCTAGGCTGGCCTTGAATTCTCAGAGGTCCCTCTGTCTCTGTCTCCCAATTACTGGCATTAAAGGTGGTCTCCTGGCAACCTTAGGACTTTAAACACTTCTATACATCCCCACATCGTTTGCTGTTTGTACTTTTTCTATAAGTCCTTCCCTTTACCAAATCCTCTTCTAATGAATGAACTAGGCGCTGAAGATAAATATTATGAAAGCAGAGTGTCCATTGTTGGGGGTGGGGGATGAGAGGTACTTAGAGGGTACAGGTTTCAGTTAGACAGGAGGGGTACTTTTTAAAGATGTATTGCATAGCATGGTGATGACAGTCAATGATAGTGTACCGTAGGCTTCAAACCTGGTGAGAACCAATGCTAAATGTAAACACACATACATTATCACACAACACAGAAATATCCACCCCAATATCTGAATGGCAAATAAAGCTCATTTTTACTTAAACTTTTCTCCCTCTCCAAAGCTTCAGGAAAAAGAAGAGGGCTCTGCTCATGTAAACAGCCTCATTTGTTACTTGATTCTAAGTGAAGAAGCATATTACTATGTCGCCAAGTTCTCATGCTACAAGCTGATGCAGGTTTTCAAAATGAAAGATAAAATGTGATGTTTGTTTGATCAGATCTGCAAATTTTTGTGTCCATGAATAAAATTTCTGCTAAAACATATCACCGCAAGAAGATATTGTTTTGAGTACTTTACTTACATGGCAGAGTGTCTTTCTTTGTTAATTGGCATGTACTTACAGGGTAGTAGGCTTATTTTATGAGGGAAAGTCATATGTTAATGTTGTGTCTTCCTAAATTTTGCTTTCAGATAGCTGGCATGTGCCATGAAAATAGGACAGAATTTTTTCTTAGATGTTCCTTTACATGTTGCCCAAGCCCTAAACCGGTATGAAGCAATTCCTCAAAATTAGGAAATACAATTGGACCTTTAAATTCTCAACTAATAAATGTCTTAAAAATATATGCATTAAGTTCTCAGCTTATACATGTCTTTAAGTTGTTATGATAGAAATTCTGTTGGGAGTATTAATACTTAACTGAGTGTGCCTCTCCTGCCATTAAAAACCAGTGCAGAAACATTTCTGCATATCTTCCCATGACATTGAGATGATCAACTATCATGACCTTTGTTAACAGTTTATAAATTAAAAGAACTAAAGCTTTTTGTCCGAAAATGCAGAGAATTTACCACGAGGATCTCAACCCCAGTTGATAGACCTCCAATGTGAACTCTCCACCAAAAGCTAAGGGACCATTGCAAAAGAAGAGAAAGGAAGATTGTAAGAGTCAGAGGCCCAGGATGTCTGCTTCCAAATAGTATATTCTGTTTATGACAACAGTGGCACCAGGGAAAGCTTAGCTTTACAGCTGCCTAAATAAGAGGTGCAGAATGATGTCACTAGTGGTACGCCACACACGGCAAGATTCAACGTTTTTCCACTAAGCAACCTGACATGTTCGTGGACATGATATTGTAAGGCAATTGTGTGCAAATGATCATCTTTTTATTCATACCTTTCCTTCTGCATTCATAAGTGCTGGAAGTTGTAGTTTTCTTCTTCTATCCCTTCTTGCTGTTTTTTCCCCCAAATAATTCATTACCTCTCCTTTGTGTAAATATCATTTGTGGAATCTTCAGATAGTATATTGTAGTTAAAAGTGGGGGATAACTGCCATCATCTGTTTACTAGAAGATCTCACAATGTCCACACACAGAAGATGAGTATACTAGGTTGTAAAAGCTTGATGTAGTCAATTGTTTTTATGAATACAGATAATTTCTAATGAAATAAAAATTCAGCAGTATTAAACAATTATAACTAGTTATACTACAATCTCCAGCCACTGGAGATATTTAATAGGTATCATTTAGCTACCAAAATTTATATTTGAAAAATGAAGCAAAAGAAAAATGAACACTAGAATTAAATACTTGGGTCAAATTCTAGTTTAGGACCTGTCATTTTCTGACTTATGAGAATGACTAAGGGTAGATGATGGTTAATAGGCAATTAGTTACTTAGATAGGTTGATATATATATATATATATATATATATATAATATATGTATATATATATACGTATATAATATATATATATATATATCAGCCCATGTAAATTCACTCATTTCAGTATTAGCACTCAGGTGAGCATAAAAGGATGCATGCAAGATACAACAACGTTTAAGGAAAACAAAACTGTAGAACCATGGTCAGACTTGGCCTTCAAATGAAGAATTGATGTATTTACCTAAATCTCTCCATCAGTGAGATAATGGCTATGTTATTTGGTTTGTGTCTATTTGGGGGATGTTAATGCAGCTGTCATAAAATATGTTTTATGTATTAGGACTATAGCTGTGCTCTTAAGTAGAAACAATGCATTTTAAAGTTCTTACAAAGTATCATCCTATTTTTGTTATGAATTAAAAAGGTCTACATGTAAAACTTCAGTGAAAGATACAGAACATTGTACATCAAGCTCTTTTTTAAATTTTAGTTTATTAATTTATTCTTGTTACATCTCAATGGTTATCTCATCAAACTCTTAACAAGAGTGGAGAGGAATGGGCAGGGTTAGAAGGTATATGAAGGCAGGTTTCATATTCTGTATAATTTAAATTTTATTTGTTGGCATAAAAGTATATTTATTTGCTACTGTGGGGGAAGTATAAATAATATGATAAAATTATCATGAAGCATTTTATTATGAGCTTACTGTAGAAATTCTAGAAAGAATGCCTATTATAAAATACCTATCTTATGGAGATTTACTCAGTTTTGGTTGTTTTTAGGCTGGTTTGCCTTTCTTTCATTTGAGAACATTAAACAAAAATATAGCAGGCTTTAAAAAATCTGTCTCCTGTTTTTCATTTCTATTTCCTCCAACTTCATGTGCTCTGCTTTAAAACCCACTGAGTCCACTTAGTACTAGCTGCATTTGCATTGATTTAAGGCTGTGTACTGGAACACGCACAGCCTCTTAGGAAGTACACCTCTAAAGAAAACTACCTTTTCCTATGCAGGTTGTCATCACTTGCCAATAGTTGCTCAGCTAGTGCTCTGATGTTATGATTTCCCTCCCTGGCCTCTGCTAGAATTTTGTCTAATTTGATCTTACAATAATGGTACAAATGTGATGGGAATAACAAGCCACTCTCATATTGGATTTAAGGCTTGTTTCACAAGATAGAACCCATGCTCTTAGCTAGGCCAAAATCCTGTGGCTATGTCATAAGCCACAGGAGAGAAGCTAATACAATTATTATGCATAGTGGACACTGTAATAAACTGCCCCCTACATTCTTATCTTTCCACTAAATATTAGTGCATCTCTTTACTCTCATTAATGAAGCTTCTTTTTGTAATATATGGTCACTAACACAGAGACCCACAGCTGGACAACATGTAGAAAATAAAAGATGTGGAGTGCTTGGCTCATCTTATGATGTGATTTTGAGAATGGTGACATTGCTGTGTTACTGACTTTTCAGCCTACAGTGAGCCTGCAGCATTTGGAACAAAATCAAGTTGTATTATACACTAGGTAGGCAAATTCACAGTGTGTATAGTAGATTCACAAAGCATGACCTGGGAAGCATTCCAAGGGTGTGATCAGTTTAGGAGAGATAGGCAGGGCCATTCTCTTTAAGGAAGAAAGTCTCGGTTACTAGGGGTAGTAAGACAGAATTGGGCATTTAAAGAAAAGAAGGAAAACTAGGGCCGTGGGTGAAAGACAAATATATTACTTAAAGGTCATCCAAAGGGCAGATGTCATGAAATAGTAGAATGGAAGTCACATTCTGGGGACAACAAGGAGAGAAAAGCAAGTTCTGGTAAACCCTTGGTGTGCCTATAAAACAGATAAAGAACTTGAGCTTCCAGAGAAGATGACAGGCTATATATTGAAGTAATAGTCAAAGCTCAGGAGCAGAGTTAGGAATGACAGCTGTGTGCATCTAGATTATTGAAAACCAAAACCACATTTTTCAAACAAAATTGCAATGTATTTAAGGAGTTTGACAGAATAACAAAGGCCATACTTTACTCCCTCCACTTCTGTGCACATGTTTATTTTAGCGTACGTTTTCCCCTGCTAATGAGTGTAACTACTCCCTAGAGAATACCTTTCCCCATCCTTCTAGTTTCTTCTTCACCCAACCACATTCTTTCATTCAACTCATCTGTGAAATTTAGATATCAGTGATCGTTTTTGGCTTATCTCTCCTGACTACATAACTCTTTAGTGTGGATAGAATGGCTCACGATTCCTGCCGATATTAACAGTACTTAATGTCTTAATGTAAATTCTTGAGAAGCTTCTTCTATCACTTTTTAGAAGTATATATGACTGCTCTGAGAGCAGTCACTCTCATCCATGAGGCATATAGCTCAAGTCCCACAGTGGATGCTTGATGCCATGAATAATGCCCAGCTGTCTATATTACTATTCTTTCCTAAATATGCACATTGAAAATTCAGTGCCTTTTCATATTAAACTAATACTTAATGATGTACTCTGCCATGCTGTTTGGAAAGTTAGCAGAGATTCTTTTTTCTTTCTTCATCACTCCATAGACAAAGGGCTTGTTCTCACCATAGGATCGTATCAGCTTAAGCTGAGAGCTTTCATTGAAAGGAGGCACTTCATGGCTTCTGTCATATCTGAACCATGAGCATCTTCACCCTTGTCACTTGGAACCCTATTCTGTAAATTAAAGTCTACTTTAGCCCACACACTGTGCGACCATGACAGCTGACCTAATAATTGGGATAACTATCAAGTGTCTAATGGAAAGTCCATCAAATAAGGTTATCCTACAATAGGATAATTTGATTATAAGGTTATCCTACAGTAGGATAATTTGATTAAACTGTCACAAGTTTTCATCATGATTCTCCAAATTGCATGTAATTTAAAGCATATTAAACTTTTATTTCTTAAAATTTTCATTTACTGTTTCATTTTATAGTTGATCACAGGGTAATAGAACCCATGGGAAACAAGACTATGCTTAAGAGAGGGTGTACTGTAAATATAAACTATTTCATGGGATCAGCTTTCCTCAATGATATACACTTATTTGCAATTATAATTTTATGTTAGCCAAAGAAAAGTGTAGGAGAGTACTTATGAATATAAAACTTTCTTCCTCAAAGGAAAAAGGTCATTATTAGGTATACAGAAATCTGCAAAAGTGTTACAAAATGTTTCAAAAAGACATTTGATTTCATTTCTATAGTAGTTTATGGTATGTGGCTATAGTGAGTGAGCATGTCCATTAATAGGAGAATTTGATTTTTCTTGGCAAGATGGAGTCTGAATGAATTTGGAGCAGGAGTTGGAAGCATATGGAGAATAACACCAATCTGTGACTCTTTTGTACTTACTAAATATTGCAGAACATGGGACTTTTCAGGCATGGCTTACCCGATCTGACAAATATTTCCACAGAATCAAGCAGCATATTTAAGAGGAGAAGATGAGAGGGCACATATTCCGCAGGCAAACAGTCAACCCTTCACTCTTCAAGTCCATGGGACGGGAGGAGGGTGCTGCTTATGTGGCAGTTACCAAGTCTGGCTTGAACAGAATCTAGAAATATTGCGTCTTCACTACAAGAACATGTAGAAGTCCTTCTTTTTTGTCTTCCTGTGAGAACACCAGCATTACTTCCATTCATACAGCATTTATGTTGCATGGGTTTGAAGGAACTAAGAGATTATTTAAATTTCACAGGGAAGTAATAGGCAAATACCAGGGTCCTGACTATCTGAAGACTTTTGTACTGGTTGGGGTTCTGGAGAAAGCCCCCATGGATTCAAGAGGTAGCAGTGTATTATAATTCTCATACTATCAGCAATATAGCTCTGTGTACGGGAGCTGAAGTTCAGCAGTAGCAGCAGCAGTTGCTCCTTCTGCCAGAAGCACTGGACTGTTTTCTAGACAGAGTGCCAGTCGGGCCTGATCATTTGGATGAGATGACATATTCAGTGTCTGAGCTCATGCAAGGTGACAGCAGTGGTACCCTGGTTCCTCTCATTGCAGAGCTGTCATTGTGTCAACTATTTACCATCACCAAGGGACAATGTATATTGACAATAATGCTGATAGAACAGTTTGGGGAAAGGGGGTGAAAATTGTGTTTCTTTTCTTTTCTTTCCTTTCTTTCTTTCTATCTTTCTTCTTTTGATTGTAAATATTAACATTGCCTTGAATTTGGTAATTGCTAGGTTTTTTTTCCAGTGTGGGAGAAAGTGAATGCCTACAGTTTCCGACCAAGGTACTGAAGATTATGTGGCATTTCTTAAGAACCTCAAACTTTATTCTTTCCTCAGAACATCCAAACCTCCTTGGGTTGGATGCAATTCTTTGACCCAGAAAGTTTCCGATGACATGGGTTTGGGACTTTAGTTTTCTTACTCAGCTGGTTTATCACAAGTGAAAAAAAAATTGAAAACCAGAAGCTGACAGATTCATCTGAAATTCAGTGCCCACTCCAATTTAATACACACTGCCCTTTAGCTGAGAGAATAGCATCCTGTTTGCCACGGTTCCTGTCGTTAGGATTCTAGAGTTGCAGTGCTCTAGGATGTTAAGACTAGCTGAGATCTATACAAAAGGACATTTCAGAGCTCACCACAGTGCGTCTTCCCTGATCTCCATAGAACAAGGCTTAAAGGAAAGGCTGACTTTTCTAATTGATCTTTTTGTTTCTTAGCTTCTTTCTACCTCAGTGGAAGAGGTGGCAGGCAATAAGTAAAGGACACTACATAACCATGAATAATTCACTCCTCCTCAGTGTGCAAAGCAGAGGGGAATAGAGTTTGTGATTTGTGTTATGGGGGAAATCCTGGCCCAGCACATATTATCTGTGTGGCCTTGGAAAGATTCTTAACTGCATGGTACCTCATGACTTAGTGTTCCCCTTCTATAGCACAAGATTAGGGTTGTTGTTGTTGTTGTTGTTTAGAGAATTGCATGAGTCAATACACAGACAGCAGAGAGAAGACTTCAGACCACATGGAAACACTGTGTGTGCTGTGGCCTTTGTTTCCCTATAAGTAAAATCAACCAAGAGTGTGGAAACCTCATGTTCTTACTGCTCCAAATGAAATTGGTTCTGAAGCTGTGTGCAGAAATATCGTATGATCCTGACTGACATCACGCGTGGTGGTTGCTGAACAATTTCTCCAGTTACTATTAAGGGATATGATAGTTTTAAGTAAAATTTTGGTTTCTAAAACATATTTGTTTTCCTCACAGACCTCATCATAAAAAGCACAGAAAATAAGATATGCTACCTTTAGAAGAAAACGCTATCAATATTCTCATAATATTAACATTTTCATCAATCATGTGGCTTAACGTGTATAATTTGGACATCCTTATTAATTTTCAGACCTTGGATCAAAAGCATAGTCTATTATTATGTATAATTTAGTGGGAGTAGGAGAGGTCTACTGATAGAGTCCTCAGTAATTGTTGAGCTTGTTTTCTGTTTCTTTGCTAACAGTAACATTAGGTTACTGAAAACATTTTATTTATATAGATGCTTCACCACTTGTCAAGGTCAGTACATTCTGAGCTTAAGCTTTTCTCGTCTTTACTTATTCCTCTCTTTATCGATCCTCATTTTTCCAAGTATCTCCTTTTGACCTCAAATTAAGGCGAGTGTGTACATAGTCACATAAGCTCATGTACATGTGCACGCATGCACACACACACACACACACACACACACACACACACAGAACCTCTAAACCTCTACTCAACATCCTTGTTAGGTATAACTTTGTTTTACTAATCACTCAGTACCCTAAATTTAATTGTATCTGAGTCATCCTTCCTTCATTCAGCAATAACTAAATATTAATGAATTTTCCTGTAAGTAAGCCTTGTTTATTGACCTTACTTTTCACTACCTTTTATGACTCAAGATTAAACCCTTAATTTCAGAATTTCTTCTTTCCTTATCATTTCTGTATTTGAAAAACTGTGTCTGTTAAGAACGTACTACTTTGTATTATGAAATCTAGAGACAAGATGATCATTGCTTTTAAAATATTGCAATAAGCAGTTTCCCTTAAGTATGGGTAAGTATGATGGAGAGAAGATATGGGAAGTTAAAAATCATATAACGAATAACAGTGTAATGGAAAAAATGAATAAAATAACTAAAAGCAAGTATATAAGATGAAGGGAGCATTGATTCTATTAGCATCTATTACATCAGCTGCCAATCTGTTGTTTTACTGCAATATATATTATTTAATATATATTTATTTAAATTATAAATATAAAATTATTTATATTTATATTGATAAATTCAAATTATTTTAAATATATTTAAATTTATATTTTATATAATATTTAAAATATATTTTAACATGTAATAAATATACATAGTATATATTTTAATATATTTTTAAAAATATTTTTTTCAGGAGCCTATTCCCTCATGGTTTAGGAATCCTGATATCTGAACCCAAGGTGTCAGCAGACTCTTTAGTCTCCAGAGGAGAAATGGTTCTTGGCCTCCTCTATTTACCTGTGCAGTGCATGGGTTCCTGGATGGTAACCATAACACTGTTCCAGGCCTATGTTTGCCTTTTTGTTGTATGTCTCTGGCAAGACACTGGCGTTAAGATTCAGCCTGGGACAGACGGGAGGACATCCTATTGGGACTCTAGATGAGAGAAGCATGGGAGAATAGCAAAGTAGAAGGATCCAGAGGGTCCTAGAAACCTACAAGAAGAACATTATCATAGGCAGATTTGGACCCAGGGGTCCCGCTCAAACTATGGCACCAGCCAAGGACAATACAGGCCGTAAACTTCAAACCCCTACCCAGATCTAGCCAATGGACAGGACAATCTCCACAGTTGAGTGGAGAGTGAGGTATGACTTTCACACTTACTCTGGTGCCTCACATTTGACCATGTCCCCTGGAGGGGGAGACCTGGTAGCACTCAGAGGAAGGATAGCAGGCTACCAAGAAGAGACTTGATACCCTATGAGCATATACAGGGGGAGGAAATCCCCCTCAGGAACAGTCTTAGGGGAGGGGAGTAAGGGGAAAAGAGGAGGGAGGGAAGAATGGGAGGATACAAGAGATGGGATAACCATTGAGCTGTAACAAGAATAAATTAATTTTAAAAATTAAAATTAAAATTAAAAGAAAAGAAAAGATTCAGCCTGGGGCCTACTTGGTCAGGGCACTCAGCTTTCTGATGAAATCTAGCAGTGATTAAAGTTATGATAAGGTAGATTGATCTCCTCAATATCAGTAGACGTCATGCATTTAACTGAGGACCTTGAGAGCAAAATATGATAGTTTGTGGAGAAGAAAGAACTGTGTTCACATTGCCAGCCTCTTTCTCTGCCCTCAAAACTGAAGTCTCAAGGCTGCAATATCAATTTTCAGCCAAGTTGCAAGCCTGCCTTGTGGATTTCAAACTTGCCAATAAGACTGGGCCATTTGAGAGAAAGAAAGAAAGAAAGAGAACTTCTGTTTAAAATCTCTCTCTCTCTCTCTCTCTCTCTCTCTCTCTCTCTCTCTCTCTCCCTCCCTCCCTCCCTCCCTCCCTCTCTTCTTTCTCCTTTATCTCCTCCCTGAATCTCTCTTTGCCCCCTCTGCCTCTTCTTGTTTCTCCAATTTCTGCTTTGTTTAGCAAGCAAACCCTGACCAGTGCAAGGGCCAACCTACATAATCCAAGATGATATCATCTCAAAATGTTTAACTTGGCTACATTTAAAGAAATATTTTATCCAAATTAGGTAGTAATCACATGTTTCTGGGATTTAAGGCATATATTTTGGAGATAGAATGGCCACCTTTTTGCCTACCATGACTACCCTATAAATGAAGAGTTCCTGATAGACATGGTACAGGAAATTATGAAGTATTATGAGATATCACATGTTTTTTTGCATTGGGTATAACTCTTTAAAAATTTAAATTTATTTTTTATAATTTACTCACTTTTACATCTTGATTATAAACTCCTCCCATGTCTCCTTATGTTCCCATCCTCCCTTCTTCTCCCCCCCCCAATCCCCCTCCTAGTCCTTAGAAAGGGGACCACTCCTCCCTGCCATCTGACAGCATTGGGTATAATTTTAGGTAAATATATAATAATAAATTCCCTTAAGGCTTTATCAAACAACCTTGATGCATATTAACGGAAGTTAACCCACTAGGGCTGCCAGTACTCCAGATACATACTAACAAAAACACCTAGTACCAGACAAGAGAAACCTCCTTTCTAAGGGTTGGTCAGGGCAGCACAAGTGACTCTACAAATGGGATACATTATCAGTGTCCCTTGGTCAACTCTCAGCAGTGTGAGGTGGGCCCCTATTGCTGAAGACACCATGCACCTTAGGACATAGGACTTGAATGACTTGAGCTAGATATCACCTGAAAGGCTCCTTCTTGGCATCTAGCTTTCAGGGGTCTAAAATGTATTATACAAGTCCCCAAGTTATGGAGGCAATTAATCATTCCCACCCAGCTCAACCTGAATGAACCACAAAATGACCAGCATGGCAAGACATGTATAAAGGTGCAAAACTTGGTACTTGCATGTTGGGGTCAAGCAATAGCAGTTTAATTGGACAACAGCAGGGAAATTATGCATGATTCTGAAAACCGAAACCAGACTCTCAGGGCTAGTGAGGCCATGGGCCTTAGAGAAAGATCTGCTACCATCTAGACCAGGATAATTTCTTACTACAATCTGTCTCCTGTCCTTATGCTACCAGATAAGTGTAGCTATTACCCCTCACCAGCCACAGAATTATTAACACAGTAATCAACAACAACCGTGACATAAAAACAGTGTCATCCACAACAGAGAATGAACATGGTGCCAGAGGGAATTTAAGAGAGAAGAGTGTCACAAGTATAATAAAGACAATGGAGCTAATTGAAAAGTTTCAAATGGATTTTGAGTCTGAGTTATGATTAAAATTACAAAAGCAATTTCTCAGCAAAGATATTTTCTTAGAAGCCAGAAATTTGATTTCTGTTTTTAAAATCAATTTCACAATTTAAAATTATCTAATGTGTATGTGTAGGGAGCACATTAATGCCCTAATCCACAGAGGCCAGAGGCATCAGATACCTTGAGACTGGAGTTACAGACAGCTATGAACCACCTGACATGGGTGGTGGGGACCAAACTCAGGTCTTCTGCAAGAGCAGTACAGCTTTTAACTGCTTAGCCATCTCTCCAACGAACTACTTATTCACTGGAATAAACTACACGGAGTCTGGCAGATGAGCAAATTAATAAAACAAATGTAATCTGTACTAACCTCTACACAGGGTCTGGTTCATTGGGAAGTCATGTTGCGACTTATAACTGTTTTAAACAAACAATGACTGCAACTTAAGGTATGCATCAATTCCCCTTAGCTCGTCCAGTTCTTTAAAACAGATTGTGAAAACATTCCCGGATGGGATTTATTTCTCAAATGAAAACCAGACTCATATTTAAAAATAATTCTGCTCTCAGATGATTATTAGCTCCTGGGTTTTGCTGACTATGACCTCTCAGCATTCTTTTCTTCCTTGAATTTCAAAAATCTTATGATTCTGTGAATCAGCAGTAAAAATTGACCTTGTGTAATTAACAGCTGTATTTCTTAACTCTCACTTGTTATGAACAGTAAACATTTTTTCAAGATTTTCTTACTACTTGCATGTAAGTTGAGGAAACCTTTTGTGACTGTCTCCATGCCTACACCTCATGAGGCACCTGATTGGGTAGAGGAGGCACTCCAGGGACAAGGAGGTAAGGTGTAGCTTGGCAGTGATGATGGTATATTTGCAGAACAGCTCCAGGACTAACCTTTCCAGGGCAGCAGTCATAGTCAGGTGCACACATCCCAGCCTAACGTCAATGGTGCTTTCAGTAGCAGGCTTCCATTAATCTATAATGCCCTTCAAGCTGATTTATTGTTGTGGTGTCTCTGTTACACTTACATAGTAGCTTTGTGTCACTTTTCTCATTTATCCCAACTTCATTCCTCTTGAGATCTCCTGTTGATATTGCTGTCTTAAAACATTAGAAGGACATGTCCCTTTTTCTTTTTGAAAAAAAGAAAAGAAAAGAAAAGCAATAATTTCATTTCTAAAAGGCTGTGTGATGCCTTTGTGCCCTTATGACAAAACAATGCAGACTTGATAATTTATTAAGAAAAGAAATTCATTTTCACATTTCTGAGGCCTGGGGGTTCAAGGTCAAGGCTTTTAGCATTTGGTGAAAAGGCTTTTGGTGTCAGGACTTGACGGAAAATGGAAAGGCTGAGGGCAAAGTAGCTCAAGACTAATGGAAACTTCTTTTGTCTGAGTTTTAATTCTGTTCACAAAGACCAAGAGCCCCAACAGCCTAATGGGTTCTTTAAGGTCCCATGTCATCATGATATCAGATTGGCTCCATCTGAATTGAAGGATGCATTCAAATCACAGCACCCAGGAATTAAGGAAGTACCTACTGGTCACTAGAGTTTCTACTATGAAAAGTGTGTCCATCTCTATAGGAAAATTTACTCTTCCTGTCCTGGATGTCTTTTATTTAACCAATAAAGGAACAGAGCCCCAAACAACTGGACTTGCCATTTAAGATACAGACAATTTTAATTAAAATACTATCAATCTTTGTCTATAATATGGTAGGTGCCCTGTCTAATAATAATGCTACTCATCAGTTTTTTGTGTGAGAAACGTGCCCAAGGACTTGCAAGTACTCCCTTGTCCCTGTGATGCCCTGTTGTGAGTCAATACAAGGTTCATTTTACATCAAGAAATTGGAGCTGACAGAAGTTAAGGAACTTATACACGGTTCTATGGTGACTGTGGCAGGGCCAGCGTGTCGGTCTATTTATTGCTTCAATTCACCATTGATCATCCCCGTAGTTTTCGGACAAGGAAGGTGATTTTGAAATGATTATTTTACTTGCTCTAGGCAGCTCTCCGATGCAGGGCTATTTCTGAGGCATATGTTAAGAATTTAGAAAAGTCTAAATAATTTCAGTTAATTTGGGAAATAGATGAAAGGCTTTTCTGCTATTCACTGGCTTCACATTTTGCATAATGAATCTATGATGTTTAAATCTGCATATGTCTGATTCTTTATCTGGATCCAACTCTGAGAGAATTCCCAAGAGCGGAGGGGGGGGGTGCGGGTGGGGGGGGCTGTTCCCAGAATTCTTGTAAGTAAATGGCAAGGTCTGGAAAGTTCAAACAAAGTCACTGGCCATGAGCATAGAGAAAAGTCAGAGGAGTTACTATCTAATTGAGCTGAGCCTGAGACACTATTATCATTCCTTCTACTGATGCCGCCTTTGTATGGACTTGAAGGTTGCTCCTGAGTAACTTCCCAGAGAGAATATTGTATTACCAATGCATGTGGTACCAATGCATGTACCAGGCACTGAGGTACAGTGTTAGACTTCACATGAACTGGTCTGCAAGAGCAGTTCCCCCACTTATTTTCTTTACCATGTTTGCTATGATTCTCTGCATATGATCTGAATAGAACTTTATTCCTGTAACTCATTCATCTTAGATGAAGCCTGTTTTGTTGCTACTACTTTGTCAACAGATGCAAATGCCTATTAAAAGATTGAATTTATTTAGAAATCTGTTAGTGTTTTATTTTTGTGCTGTGGTTTGAGTCTTGCCTTTCAAATATGAACCTAGTGTTCACTGTTCTAAAAGAGAGAAGGTAGGTTTATTTTGAAGCATTTAAAGCCAGCTTTGTAAAAGTCCTTTCTTATCAATGTTTAATTAAATATTCATAGAAGAATTAGTGTTTAGTCTTCAATCTCCATTTACTGTATATTAAGAAGAATATTTATTGTGATAGGCCTAGTGGCTGTCATCTCTTTGTTTTCTTAGAAAATTCTGATTATGGGGGATTTTTGCTACTTATATTATGGAGTTGGCTTGCTGGTGTTTGGATGAAGTCCTGCAAGGTACCCACTTTTTAAAGGGTGTTCTTTCAATACTCTGGAGCAGCTTCTTGCTTCTAGCTACATCCAAGGAATTGCTGGGGATCTTCCCTGGGCACGCTCAGAGAGCCTTCCTGCTTCACCATGCAAGACAAGCTGGCTGAGTGTGAAGGATGTAAGATGCTGCTACTGTTTTCCTAGTGTAAAGTGATGAAGAGAAAGATGTGCTTCTGGTCTGACATTTGATCGGGTTTGTTAACATGCTCCTAAATTTGCTGTCTAGCATTATGGCTTAATTATATCCATCCATCTACTCTTTGTTTGGTGAGATTCCAGCTTTCTGAGCTGAAGTGTCTGCATCACAGTTCCCTCCCTTGTCACATTTGTTCAGAACCCACAATTTTCCTAATCCCAGACAATGCCCTTATTCATTCTGCTTTGTATTATCTTAAGGTCTTGCCAATGTGCTTTCACTTATGTGGCATTAACACATTGTTCCATGGCTCCTACGATGGAAAATAAACCCAAACTTGGATACACATGTTCTGAGAGTATACCAACAAAAGGGGCCAAGAATCTGCTCTCATTTCTCCATGCTGTTCAGACCAGCCTTTTTCACTGTTTCCATCATATGTTCTGGTCATCACAACTTCCTTTTAAGTATTTCTAGCTATAGCTCTCTTTTTAATCATAGTCTACAGGATGCGTAAGTGATTACTGAGTCTCTGACTAAGGCCTTCAATTCCTGTTGATTGTATATACTAATAGACTGGGTGATTTTTTTCAGAATATTTTAGTTCTAATTACTTGCTTTTTTCAAATAATAGAGTGTGATGGAACCAGAGAAGCTGGGCACTCACCTTTTGTGGCTACTATGGAGCCACAATTAGTAACAGAAGTGAAATTTGAACTTGCAAAGCCTTCTTGTAGGCTCACATTTATTTTTATATGGTTCTTTCTTGCTAAAAGCAGCTCTTGAATTAGGAATAGTTAACATTTTAGGGGTTAATTGCCCTCAGGCAATGTGCTGACAAGTCCAAGCATAGCACATTTGAGAATTCTGGCTGTTAACTTTATACTTAGTCTCACCTCTTTATTTTATTATTTTCATTTGGCATCCATAAACTTTGACATCAGGCAATTTGTGTTCTACAGTCCAAGATTTCTATGAAGAAAATAAGGAATTAAGTTGAACTTATTCAAGGTTAAAAAAAAACTGATTTAAAGATTAGGGCAGGAGCAAACCTCACTGTTCTGACACTCTCAGCACCCTTCGAATCTGGTGTCTCAGATCAGCTTATAGTGTCAGGTTTGGCCAGGTGTAGAAGGAGGCTGTGCCAGTGCTGTTGACAGCACAGCCTCGGGTGCCGAATCTCTTTTCATGACCTGATTCTATAAGGAACTTGTTTCATGGTCTTGTGCCAGGACTTTATGAGTGAACACCCATTTCTCTTCCTGCTTGCATTTCATTTTGTGTCATGTTATCCCAAGCTGTGCTGACTTTAGATGTGAAACGGGTTTTTTTCCTTAAGTTACTTTTATTGTTAGTTTATGAAAACTGACAAGCAGAGCTTTCCAATAACAGTTCAATACCTTCCTCCCCGAAGCCTTCTCTAACTTCCCTGGCTGAGAGTTTTTGTTTCCTTCGTGCATTACAGCCATGGGTTAGTTCAGAGCGCTGCTTTGCCGTGGGACCATCCATTTTAATAGCACATTCAATGGCGTATCCTGTCTGCTACTTTGTTGTGAATGTAGGAACTCCTCTGAGAATTTCATCACATCCATTCTCAATCAGAAATGGAAATCACCTTGGGAAGTGATGAGGCAGTCACTACCCAAACAGGTAGTCCTGCGGGAGGACATTTGCTTTGGAATTTACTGTTAGGGGTTTGGGACATGCATGTTGTCTAAGCTGATATCAGTGGTTGGTTAGTGCAGTGATGAGAAGTATTTGCTTTGAAAAAAACTAATTTATTGACGAGGCTGACAAAATGTCAGGTTACTAATTAAAAGCAGCCATGTGCCATATCGTGTCTAACATACTTACATTATTAAGTGTCACATTCTTTGCCTATATGGCAAAGCCCAGATTGTCAAATTATAAAATAATAAGCAAAAAAAAAAATGCATTTCGTGAGTAATCTGCTCAGTATCTAAACAAGCGCTTCAAGGACATCCAGTGTGTACTACCAGATGCTTTCATGGAAAGCATGGATTCTGAAGTTAGAAAGCTGTGTGACTCAGACATGTGGTGCCATCTGATCTGACTCAGAAACCCCTGGATCCATCTGTCTATAAAGTCGTGTCTTCTAATTAGAGAAATCTTCACAGGTGTTGCCATGATAAGTTTCTCCCTGAATTTTTTCATAGCTTCTTACACATTATTTGGTCCTTCTGCCCTTCCGTTTTACTCTCACTAAATACCCTGCCCCCATGGTCTTCTTGTCCCGACTCTCACTTTTTGGCTCCAAGTTTTAAAGCTGTAACAATATAAATAACGTCTGACCTGATATACAAACCATGGAACTTTTTAGAGAAGGACATTCTAGGTCAAAGAACATGTGGAGTGTTCTGTCTTGTTCTAAAAGTGACAAGTCAACTATGACTTACGGGGAAAGAGCAAGGAGAACAGCAGGTGATAATATGTTGAAGAGAGTGAAGACTAAGGGGAGATCATGGAATAGCCACCCATTAATCCAGAAAGAACATGAGGATGGCCATGTAGTAGTTGGGTGGAGCAAATGATAAGAAGTAGTTAAATGTGGGGGATATGCTTTAAAGGAAGTCAGTATAAGTTGCTGATAGACTGGATGAGACATAGAATAAATAGAGATCTAAAATCTGGTGTTGCTTGGCCTAACCAACTACAAAGACAGAGCTGTCACTCAAGTAAAATCAAGATGTTTGGAGTCAGGGTTTGGTATGGCTTTGTTGTTGTGTACTCTTTTGTTCTCCTGTGCCAGCAGGTAAGAAGGTCAATGGATTTCGTCACAGGTTTTTAGTAGGGAGCAGATGAATGAAGAGAGTGAAGGGAGCAGAGGTTCTGTCTAAGACATGGACTGTAATGATGGGCTGTGTGTTCTGAAACATTAATAGAGTGATGATTAATTTTGGTGATATAGAGTAAGAGGAGGTGATAGCTGTAGAACAGGCTAATGGAAAAGACAGTGGAAAGGATGCACTGACTTTAATAAGACAGAAAATGGCCTGGGAGTGAAGGAGCTGAGGTTGTGCAGAGGGGAAACTTGTTAGGTCATGGAAGATGAGGAGATTAAGACTTGAAAGCACAACATTGAGAGAATGATTGCCGTGGGTGTTGATATGTCAAGTAACTGGGAATGCATTTAGAATTCTTACCAGCTGGCTCTTTTTTTGAGACTTGAACAATAGAGTCTCAGAACTGGCAGGCTAGGTGGTGGTATTGGGGTTTTCGATATAATCTGAGAACATAGAATTCAAAGCTGAGTTTTCCATGACAAGAGGTGTACTCCAGATTGCACTTTGTGACACTAAGCTTTGGGAATAGGTGATAGCCATCCTGGAGAAGGGGCCCAAGAGTATATCATCCTCAGAAGAAACAGGGTTGAATAAGAAGAGCAAGGAATGGTGGGAGCAAAATGTGAGGATGGGTGAATGTGGCTGTGTCTGTAGGTGATTTCTTGGTCTCTTACTTGATTATGATCCCCAAGAGACAGACTGCATCTCACTCATCCTTAGGCTCCATTCATTTCCTCATGCAGCGTTGCTATATGATTTAATGGGGAATAGCTGCCTACCAATAGCACAGACCTTTTAAGAAAGTGAACACCAGCTACAGTTTCAGTCTGTGAAAGTGCAATACTCATCACTCTTCATAAACGTCCAAATAAATAACCTAATGCTCAGCATAAGGTATCCAGGCAACTGTAAGAAATGTTTTGTACATAAATTCCGGCTTTCAGCAGCTGCTTCCGCCCCTTCCTCAACTTGTTTTTAATATTGAATTGAATTGAATTTGTATTTCCTTATTGGCCTTTCAGAGAGGAACTTGGTGTGACTGTCAAACACAGAGAACCTGTAGTTGTTAATGAGCCTTGTAAATGCAAGGGAAAGAATTGAATATGCTAGAATTTGTCAAGAAAATTTAAAAATAGGATGGAAAATTCACTACTCAACCATTCACTTGCAGAGGGCTTTGTAGTTCCTGAAGTGTCTCTGTGATGGCCCACCTGCTTGCAGGATGGGCTGGCCCTGTGGCCCTGTTCTCCTGCTTATCTGTCCTTACCAGGAAAACCCCTCACAACGCACCCTTCACTCCTAAAGCTCAAAAAAGGGCTATGCAACAAAACTGCTACTCTTCCTAATATGGAAGAGTGTGGAGAGCTCCCTGGTTGTCCCTGAGTGATGCAGCAGGCCAAGGGAGTGCCAAACCACAGAAGTCTAGACAGAGAGTGTGGAGCCAGTTCATAGAAAGTAAGCACCAGTGTTTCCTTATGAAGGACAGTTCTGAACAGCTTGGTGCTAGAGATACTTTCTAAGCCTTCATCAGCCATGGGGGGATGTGGGGGTGTGTGGCGGTGTGCAGGGCCTGCAGTCAGTCATCTTGTTTATAGCCTGCCACTCTTGGGTTCTGGCTTAATGACCTGATCTTTCACCTACTTACAGAGCAAATTCCAAAGCTACTATAAAACAGTCCCATTGGTGAGAGTTGGGTTTGTTGCTTTGACATCTGTAGCATTAGCTACTATTCTACAACTCAGTTAATTCGTCTCTTTTCATACATGAATAAGTAGATGAACTATGCTGAGCATGTGTCTACCTTCCTCTCTGTAACTATCTTGTCATAAAAGATCCGTACTTTCTATTAGTCACTCTAGGCCTTAGTTAACCTTTGGATGGAAAGTGTAATTGAAGAGATAGCAAAATCCACGGCTGGGCCTCCCCGATGCATCTCAGTAAACTTTCTGTGGATTTTTTTCTTCCTTGTAATCACAAAGCAAAAATATTTTCAGTTGTAAAATTTAATTAACTATGGGAATCATGGTTTAGCTCTGTAACACTAAAACGAGTAAACACAACTGACATAGTGAGATTTGAAATGAGAAAATAATTTTAAGGCCAGTGTTAAGTTATGTAGCCAAATGTCTCCCCCTGGCTTATATATTACAGTGATATCAAAATAAATTCAGCTATCACTACTTTGATAAAATTACCAGTGTTTGTATAGTTGAAGTATTATTAATAGTTAGTCACACCTTGGAGCTGGAGAGAGGACTCAGTGGTTCAGAGCACACTTGCTTTTCTATGGGACCACAGTTTAGTTACCAGCACTCATGAGCTGTGGCTTACCACCATCTTAAACCCCTGCTCCACAGGATCTGACACCATCTTCTGGCCTCTGCTGGCATTGCAACCATCAGTTATTTGTACGTATCTACACCTCCAACGCACACACATAATTAAATTAAAAATAAAAGACTTTTGAAAAGTAAGATGAATCTCTAGAAGTCAAATAACATTAGTGAGGAATAAACACAGTAAAAAATTGCAACGCAGTGGCTAGTCTAACTCCGCACCTCCTCACAGGTGTCTTCCAAGAACCAGAAGCCAGTTCTCTTTGATTCCTTTTTTAATAGTCCAAGTGTTTCTAGACATAAATGCATTGGTCATTGGATTAACTCATATATATGTCTCTGCCATAGAGAAAGAAGATGGGCTTTTGGGAGGCAGGAGGGACTGGACAAAGAAGAGGGAAAAGAAGCTGAGGTCAGGATGTCATATATGAGAAATGAACAAATTTTAAAAATTAAAATAAAATGAGAATAGCAGCTTTGCTGTGCAGTGCGCAGCCACGTACCCAAGTTTGTCAATAAAAGAAAGCAATACTCTTTCCTTCATAACAACTTTGAGACTCTTATTTCATTATAAGAACATTTATCTATTAACTAATTGGGGAAGTAATAAAGACACATTTTTTTTTTCATATCTGTATTCCAGATGTCAAAATGCATACTTAAAGTACTAGGTTGTTGTGGGTCACCTTTAGCTTTCCATTTAGAGTTTTGCATGGACATGAAGATTTCAGGCAAATAAATTTCCAAATCTGATATTTGTATGCTGCGAATATAGGTGGAGGTAGCATTCTCCATGTCTGTGCAAGAAAAGGAGTTTTACTTGACAACATAGAAAAGGACAAAGGATGGCTGACTTGTCTGTACAGGTGTGCACACTTTCTTTTCTCAGTTCACTCATTCATTTATGGTGGGCCTTGGGAGCCATGACGAGTGAGTATGGAAGACAGACGGCCCTTTAGCACTGCACACCTGCCTCGTTCTTACTGGCTGCCTACTCAAGGGTGTGCCTTCTGGAGTTGCTTTAAGGGTTTTGAGGAATCCCTGTATTATTTTTTTAAAGACATCTCTACAAATTTCCATTCCAAATGGAAGTGCTATACAAGTGCTCCCTTTCCCCACATCCTTGGCAGTCTATGTTATCATTTGTACTTTCTGTAACACGTTCTAAAAGGTGTCGAGCAATATGTAATTTTGGTTTTGATTTTCATTTTGCTGATGGTTTGAGATATTGAATAGTTTCTCAAATGTCCTTTCAGATACTTTGGCTGCATTTTCAGTGAGGTTAGTAGTTTCCTTGCTGTGACTTGATTTTCTTGTGTATGAACCTCTTTTCAGATGTGCTGTGGACTCCCGCGTGTCTATTTTCCTGTGGGGAGTTTCATGGTTGCTGATGCTTTCCTTCATCCGTTTTCACATTTGCTTTCTGTACTTTTGAAGTTATTTCCAAGAAGCCATCATATAGACAGATGTCATCAAGCCTTTCCTGTTTGCTTTAGTGGCTTAACTGCATCCTTCTGGATCTGTGTATCTAGATTTCCATAAACATACTGAAGAAAATTCTGTTTTCCATAGCTTTTTTTGGCTTTTATGTAAAAAAATCATTTGGTTATGTATGTATGGATTTATTTATGGTATTATTATGTGATTTTATTGATGATTGTGTCTGTCTTTCAGTTTTAAAATGCTATATCTATCATCTATCTATCTATCATCTATCTATCTATCTATCTATCTATCTATCTATCTATCTATCATCTATCTATTTGAGATAGCAGCATTATAGTAGACTTTGGGGTTAGTGTATCTACTCCATTTCTCCTCCTCACAAGAGTACTCTGGTTATTCAAACTTTTGTGTCTCCATAAGAATTTTAGGGTTTCCTTTTCTATTTATATAAAGAAAGTCATTGGAATCTTAGAGGATGTACATACAATCTTTAACTTATTTTGGATAGTATAGGTGTTTTAACAATATTAATATTTTAGTCCATGGAAGCAGCATATTATACAGATATACAAGTAAAAAAGTAAAGCAAGGGCAGGGTTTTGTCATTTGCCTCAACATGAGTAGAACAATATGCTAGGTGAAATAATCCAGAAACACAAAGGTAATAAATACTATGTGAAATCAATTCACTGTGGAACCTGAACTAGTATATCAAAAACGGAGAAGAAAGATGGTTGCCGGAAGTTAATGAGAAGGAGGAGATTTGGGGAAAAAGGTTATTGGTCAAGGGATAGACTGTTTCAGTTAGACAGGAGGAAATCTAAATGATGATTTGTAGTGCATGGTGAGCACACTTGATCACAATGTGTTGCATATTAAAAAGAATACACAGTATCCTTGCTAAAATAATAATTATAAAATTTATATCACATCAGAAATATAAGCTGGTGAAATTCCACAGCATGTACAGGGATTGAAACACCATAATGTGTTCCATAAGCATTCTATTTATTGTTTTTCCACTGGAAGTAAATAAGAAAGAATGCCAGGGAGATGTATCTGTCAGTAAAATGCTCTCTGTTTTATTTGTGAGTCCCAGTTCTCAAGAGCTAGTTTCTACTATGCACTATCTCTCTAAGTGGGAGCTCAGAATTTTTCACTTGATACTCCGCATTCTTGCAAAATGTTGGAATACTGGAGAATTTAACAGATTTTTTGAAAAAGCAAGATATCCCATTTTGCTTTTTCTTGCAGTAATAAACCATCATAACCAAAAACAACTTGGGGAGGGCAGAATTTATTTGGTTTACATGTCTCAGTCACAGTGCATTATTGAGGGAATTCAGGGAAAAACCTGAGGCTGAGTGTCTGTAGGGACATGCTTACTGGTTTGCTCCTCAGGCACACACTGTCCTTAAACTACTGTCCAGGGGTATTACCACCCAAGTGGGCTGAACCTTCTCACATCAATCAATAATCAAGAACATGCCCCACAGATCTGCCTGCAGGCAGCCTAATGGAGGCATTTTCTCAGATTCTCAGATGAGTGTAGGTTGAGTCTAGTTGATAAAAAAAAAAGTCACATACAAGAATGCATTATAAATGTAAATGTACAAAACCAAAATAATTAATTAAAAATTTTAAAAAGAATTCATATTATAAAGCTTAACTTTAAAAGAAGAAAAAAATGAAACAATGTACAATCTACCAGAGGATATGTTATAAATTCTGCTGGTTAATCTGTGTACCACGTGAGTACAGTGCTCTCAGTTGCCTGAGGAGGGTTGTGAGTCCCCTGGAACTGGAGTGACAAAGGACTAAGCCACCTGACTGGGTGCTGGGTACTGAGTTCAAGTTCTTTGAAAAAGCAGCAAGCGCTCTTAACCACTGAGCCATCTCTCTAGCTCCGATGTTGCAATTCTTAGTAGAATAAAACTGTTAGGATAATATGTATTAGAATAAAACACAAGGAAGTAAGAGTGTACATTTATTATTATCAAATTAGTCCTCAATATCTAGGAGGAAATGAAAATAAAATCTTGACAAAATATGAAACATAATTTCTACATCACCATAGTGTCTGAATTTTAAGTATTTATTAGTTCTAAAAATAAATAGTTTCTGGTAATGCTCTTGGGAGAAAAATAGCTTATTAAAGGTGATAAGATTGTTCTTTCTTCACTTTTCCATTAACCTCAGACTGACATAATGTACAGTACTACAGCAAAACTAAATCATCACTATATTTAAATTTTAATACTTATTGAATGAAATTGGAATGCTGGCTTAAAACCAAAGGCAGAAGAAAGTCGCATTTCTGAAAATGAACATTTACATTTAAATAATACAGATCCATGGTGACAATAATTGAATTTTTGAATTGTCAGATGACTGTATATATTATCTTTATTTTAGTCATCTGAGTCCCTCTGTCTCGCTGGACTATCATGAGGATCCATCAGAATAAAGGGCTTAGAACTATGGAGTCTTGAACTCACTCAGGATGTTATACCATTTGTTTTAAGATCACAGTTATTTTCTTTTGGTCAAGGCCAGAGAAAGAAAATACTAGTCATCCTAGCCATAACAGTATATACAAAAATCAGCCCTAGTGATGAAATACAAGCACTTTTCTTATAACCCTGAGCCAAAATAATTTTAATAGAAAAACTTCTTCAAGAATAATCACATACTCAGAATATTTAACAACTAATTGAAATGTACTGATAAGACAGATGAATCAATATGGAAATTCGAAGATGCTGGTGTGCTCACACACACTTTATTTACTTCAACTCATGCAATTGTCTTCATTCTACCAAAATCACTCCTGTTTAGACATGCCCAGGGATGTCTGCTAATTTTTTATTAATTCTATAGTTTGAGTTCTTTACTTTCTACACTCATTTGTACTGTTGCTACTAAAGTGGCTGTTGCTTAGATGAGAAATTCTGTAGGCGTTATGAAGGATACAGGGTTAGAATTTTAAAATTCTTTATTTTGGGGGGTTTTTAGTACAATCACAGTATTCACCTCTTCCCTTTCCTCCTCCAAAGCATCACATATACCTTTCCTTGTTCCCTTTCCATACCATGGCTGCTTCTTCTCCTTCTTCTTCTTCTTCTTCTTCTTCTTCTTCTTCTTCTTCTTCTTCTTCTTCTTCTTCTTCTTCTTCTTCTTCTTCTTTTTAGCAATTGTTGATATTGTTCATATCTATATATGTATATATTATTGAAATTGTTCATATATGTGGAAATATTCCTAAATAAAATAAACGCAGCCCAATCAATCTGAGAGTCAGATTTAAAAAAAAAATCATGATCTCAAACTGTTTAGTATTTTGTTCTGTAAATAAAATAAAGACACACATTAAAACACAAATAGCTTGGGAAAGAGAAATCAAAGGCATCTCCAGAAAGGAAAGGACCATGGGAGTGGCATAAAATCATGTCAGGCACATGCCTCCTGAGATCATTGCTGGCCCTGGAATCCTGGGATCACTTCTACTGGGATCACAGTACCTCGACTTCAGTGATACACAGCACAAATTCACCTTTTTTGAGATAACTGTTTTGTTTTATCTCATCTTCCAGCTTAAGGGCATAGCACCTTTTCACCTGCCAGTGCTTAGCATCTTTGCAGCGCGTAGACGTTTCCTTGTTGTTCACAAGGATAGTGACCCATGATGCGTAGAACCATGCACCATTGGCTGCCTCCTGCACACCCCACTGCAACTGCAGCCCTTTCCTCAGGCATGCCTGCCTGCTCTTGTCCAGAGTTCCCCGCATTCACAATGATTTCTGAGAGACTTGAGCAGATGGCCTGGGTGCTAACTAGTCTGTGGTCTTCCTCACTGTTGCCTTCATCCCTTCTCTGGAAACCAGCACTCCCAACCACATGCCAATTCTTTTTTTTTTTTTAATTAATTACTTTATTAATTCACTTTACATTCTTGCCTTAGTCCCCCCCCCCCCCGCCTGCCTCTCCTCGCAGTCCCACCCTCCAGCCTCCATTCCCCCTTTCCAATTCCTCAGAAAAGGGGAGCCCCCCTACTCATCCACCACAGCTCATCAAGTCATATCAGGACTGAGGAGTTTCTTCTAGTGAAATTTCAGGACTCTCAGTTTTTATATCCTCCATGGCTTAATCCCGTTCCACATCACATTATAATGATTTGAGAACAAACTTCATTCCTTATTTAGCTTATAAAACCCTAAGGAAAAGAACTATTTCAGTGAGTTTCCTGAATCTTTTTGAGTTAAACAGTAAGAAATGTTTGTGTGTGTATGATAATGAATACATGAATGCCTGATCTTAATTTCACACCTAAATGATTTAACATTTCTTTGAGATTAATATTTTTGGAAATGTTCCTACATGCATACTTAAAAAAAGTTCTCTAAAGAAATAATGTATATTTAGCTACATACACAGATATGATTTTTCTTTCTTTTTCTCAAAGCCTCCACTTTGAATTATATTACCTCTGCAGGGATTTAAGAGGAACTTTGGGGAGAAGTTGTTTTTGTCGAGTGATCAGTGGTCTTTCCTTGTAGTGAGGCTTTTGAAGTAGGAAAGTGCTCATCAATATGGATAGACTGAATTCATAGAGTGCCTGTGTGTGGCCAGAGTGTATGCTGAGAATACAAGAGGGATGTTAACAAGCATACACAATTTCTGCATTCTTAGCAGTGAGACATCACAGGAGGGCTACCAGTTATAGAAGCGAAGGCCTTTAAAGGAACCTGAAAGGTTAAACTCAAGACCCTCTTAGTGTGGGCACGATGGAGTGCGAACTTCTCTGAATGCCCTCTTCAAGCTAGGGAAGTGCATTACATAAAGTGACATGGAGAATGCAGAAGTTGGGAAACTTTTTCAGTGCAGATTTTATTTTGTTTTCTTTCTCTCCTTTATTTTTATATGTTTTCAATTAGGCTATAACTATATCATTTTCCCACCTCCCTGTCCTTCCTTCATCTTCTTCCAAGTCCCTTCTCTCTACCTCTCTTTTTTTTGTTTATATATTTAATAGCTTATATATATTATGTAAGTATGCATAAATATATAAATATAACATGCTTAGTCCATTTTTGTAGTTTGTGTGTGTATGGTTTAAGGGCTGACTACTTTGTATTACCTAACTATTTAGGGGGATCAATCCCGGGGGGAAGCAATACTCCCTATCTCAGCAGTCATTAGTTGCATGTAGGTCTTTGTCTAAGGTAGTGATAGAAAGCCATGAGATTCCCCTCTTATTTGTTAGAATTTTTGTTGATATTCATAGTTTAAGCTTTGCTTATGTATTCCTTTATAAGGGAAGCAGTCACACTGCAGACTTTCTGGTCTTGTGTCTCTTTCAGTCTTTCTGCCCTCTCTTTGATGTTTTCTTAGCCATAGATTCAGGAGCTATGGTATAGATTTTACACTGGGTCTGGGGTCCCTGCAGTATTTTGATGCCTATAGTGTAGGGTTGTGAGTTTCTGTGTTTGGCTCCATTTGCTGTAAAGAGAAGCTTCTTTGATGAGGGTTGTTAGCTACACTTATTTGTAATATAATGATGAGATTTAGTTAGGCATTATGCTGGTCTAGAAAAGTGGCAGTAGTAAAATCCCTTCTAAGATCTATGGCCTCCCTAGCCCTCTGAAGTTGGGTGGGTTTCTAGGACTAGGCACCATGCTCCTCCTCTTGAGAGGCTACCTGTTCTCTCTCATCTACTTTCCTAGCTCCAGATCATATATATATATATTCATATAGGAATATACGATAGGGAATAACTACAGAAACCAGGAAAATATAAAAAGGATATGCTAGTGAGGGCTTTAGATAGGAATAATGGGATATAGGTGGTATGAAGGAAAAATGGGAGAATGAAGAGGAGGATCCCATTGGGGAAAAGGGAGAGATCAATACAGGAGAAGAGAGATGAGAGACAAACAATGCCAACATTATCAATAAAGCTTCAAGCAATTGTATTATTTTCTGAAACTGTACACAATGCAAATAAATATATTTCTATGTGTATATGTCAAATAATTATGTCACTTGGCCTGATAACTACTCACATCTGATCCATAGTTTAACAAACACCACAGAACAAGACCCCCTGGAATAAATAAGTTATCTATTGAGTACTTAAACTTCATCGGACATAGAGTCAAGCAATTTGGTGCATTTGATTTCCACCATAGCACACTGAAATGTTAGTCCCATTTATGGGTGATAAAAGTGAGATGTAGAGACCACAAATAAGACATAGAAGTCAGACTTGTTTGTAGCAGTTGTGGTGAGATCTTCAATGAGGCTGTCTGATTCCAGATGCCAAATACGTGATGTGGGAGGTCATCATCGTCTTCTGTCCACTGACGAGTCCTGGGTTCCTGAGTAGCAAACCCTTCTCTGGCAGCCTGGTAAATTTGGACGGCCAACTGTAGTTTCTCTAGGGTCTACGTCATTGCTACACTGTGATATGCTAAGACCATGGGTGTGTCTGTTCACATTTGAAGATGATGCTGGTCATATGAGCCACGGTCCCTATTGAAGCCATTCCAGTTTGAGGAATGTGATCACTTCAAGAATACAGTAATTCTTTTTTGAGGTTAGCTCTATTACTTTTCATTGTTTACACATCAGCCTTATTGTCCATTGATGCTCACTTGAATTTGTATCAGATATTCAGAAAATACAGTTACAATTTAGATTCCTTGCTCTACTCAGTCATTACTGACTCACAATATTCTAAGTGCTAATTGAAACAGTGCACTAAAGACCATAGGATATAGGAATAGCCCTAAGAGACATAAAATACAAAAGGCACTAGACAGCTCCCATTGATGCCACCTAAGCTGGCCTCATAGTTTTACTTAGGTTTCTGGGGTTCAGAGAGGAAGGGAAGACAGCTTTAGAAATCTGCTGTGAAGTCATCCAGGAGTAAGGAGAAGAAGGTAGAATCCAGCAGACTCTGCCCCCTCACTGTCTCCCACACTCCATCTCTTCTTTCTTTCATTGTCATCCCTCTGGGCTCACCCATCCAATATGCTATAATCATCAAAGCAGGACATTAAGTACCAAGATTTCGTTTCCTCTCAAGGTTATTATGAGGATTGATGAGATTATGTTTGTTAAAGATTCCTGCAAACATCAGAGAAAAGGCGCTGTCTGAATATCAAGAGCTGCTATTTCTGAGGCAGAACACCATTCTTTGCTCCTCTGTTGTCTGCTTCTGAGACAATAGCCCTTCAGCCTGGATGTCAGCTGTAAGGGGAACTGGGCTCAAAGCTGAGGTCAGAATTGCTTTTCCGTAGACATTTAAGCCTGGTATTGCTGTCACTTCTGAGGACACCATTTCCTTTCAAAACTAACTTAGACACTTATGAATGTGTTTTTAAATGGAAATTTCCTTTTTTGAAAGACCCAAGGCAAATACCATGACAAAAACCTATTTCCAAGTTTGATACTTTTGAAATTTTAACATTTGGATAAACTCTAGGATATTTGCGTATTTGGAAAATAGCAGCGTATTGTCTTGTGTGATTAAAAACAAAGTATTTTTTCTGCCTTATTTATGAGTTTAGTGGTTGCTTTGTTGTGTGGATTGGAGTTTGGGTTTGTAGGGAAAGTTAGAATAGGACTCTGCTTAAGAGGAGAACAGTGTCTGACCTGTTGCGACCTCTCTGACTTGAGGCATATATTGTACACATGTTAAAGACACTTCTGCTTTGTCTTTAAAAGTAGAGAAACAGCACTTTCTGCAATAGTGGCGTGAAGAAGGTGTGAAGTCTGTGGATGGTTTCCAATGATCTGACTACTTCACACTATGTGCTTCTTAAAATCCATAGAAAAAGCAATGAAGTTGTTTAGTACATTATTTTGTACATTTGAATGGTGACATTTCTCTCTGACCTTCTAGCAATCAATGTGACTTCATGACTTCTGGATATTAGGGTGTTTTTGTTTTTGTTTTTGTTTTGACAAACTAAGAGCTAGCTCTGCTCACCAAAGCACCCTTATCCCTAAAAGGATATCTCTTTGTAAATATATTCATATATATATCCATATATATATCCATATATGTATGGATATATATGTATATACATAAAGCCACACACTTGCATTTCTCATTCCCATGCCTATTCTCTACCATATGCCATCCAGCTATTTATACAATCCATGCTGAATTCCAACTATTTGCTCTATGTGTGGAGAGAATGAAGTCATCAGTTCTCAGTGTAGCTTTCTTTAAAATGAAGACTATGAAATAAGTGAGATGTCAGCATTAAATTCTCAGACTTTGTCTTTATCTTTTATTTCTATCTAGAGCTCTATAGCATGATATAGTCTTATCATATACAGCATTTGGCCAAGGAAGCCTTTCCTTGCCCACTAAGTTGAGGTACCAGCACATGCTTTCATTGCACCATAAACTCAATCCCTGTATGACCAAGACTTCTCAATGGGCCTTTTGCTTCCACACTGTCAGATCTGTCCATCATTAGCACTGTACATGTGCCTAAGCCACCTCCTCCCCATGTTCAGCGTGGGCTATTTTAAGTGTAAGGGTGGGCATGGTGTTTTAGAATAAAGGGCTTATTTTTGCTCATAATATTTTGACCTTTTTCTTAAGATAATTTGATAAAAGCTAGGAACATGAAAGAAATTATCTAATTCCTTAATGTAAACCTTGGGAAATTAACAAACCAAAAAGTCACGGAGTGCTACCCTTAACATGTTTGCTCCTTCTGTTTTGTAAGCCATTTATAAGCGTTTTTCATCTCCAGGGAAGGTATATTGAATGATCACGATGATCAATTCCAATTAAAATCCAAGCAAAATGTTGGAACAGACTGATGACCTTTTACTCATGGATTCTAAAAAAAAAAAAAAAAAAACCTCTGAACGAAGACTAACAACTTACTGATAATTGCATGGAATCCCTAACTTTTTAGAAAGAGGAATTCTATACAGAAAATTAATATGAAGGAGCCTAGATAAGGACACATTTGAGAAAGAGCTTCCACTTTTTATTTATCACAGCCAAGAAATCCAAGTCACAGTATATAATTTGTTTCAAACGATGTATTTGAACGAATAAAATATTTTCCTCTTTATGCTTTATCCCACTTTGCCTTCAGTGATGAATCATCTCCTTATTGTTACAAAAGCTGAACTGGGTAAATTTCATTAGTGCTAATCCCTTGGTTTAAAAAACAATCAGGGACCAAGAGGAGACAAGAGAGGGGGCTACGATGAGGATGTAAAGTGAGTAAATTAATAAGAAAACTTTGTAATGGTTTAAAAAAATCCGATCAAGGGGCTGCAGAGATGGCGAAGTCAGTAAGGTAAAGTGCATGCTGCGCAAGCATAAGGCCATTAGTCTAAGTCTCTATCCCTCACGTAAAAGCAGAGACAGGACGAGGCTCCTGTGGGTTTGCTGCCCAGCTAGTCTACCTGAATCAAGTTCATTGGGAGATTTTTCTGAAAAGTAAACTGGAGAGTAATAGATACCTGACATGGACGTCTATACACACACGTGCGCGCGTGTACACACACACACACACACACACACACACACACACACACACACACACACACACACACACCCTTTGTCAGAATCTTTGCTTCCTGAGTTTTTAGAAGGACTTTTTCCACGTTAAGCATGCTATTTTTCATCACTAACGACCACATAGGATGAAGATAAGGAGCCATCTAGACCTGTGCTTGATTGCCTTTATAAAAAAGACTTTAGCAAATATATGATAAGCAATTTTTCAGTTAAAGGAATGGGTGTACTTACTCACCCTTGCCTGTGTAATAGACTTCTCCTGAGGTATTGAAGACTTTTGCCAAAGAAAGACTGTATGTTAGGATGGAAATAGAAGTGACAGGAGGAATAGTGTAAGTTTCCACGGGATGCAGCGACAGGAGTAATGTCCTAAGTTCCTGCTGACTGCAGTGACAGGAGTAATGTTTTAAGTTACCATTGAATGTGGTATAAAAGCATACCTTCCCACCTTCCTCTCAAATGAGATTACTTTCCCTCTTTCTTAATACAAGTGACTTCTGTGACTCAAAAATGCTATTTGTTTTTCTTTATAGTATGTAATTTAATTTAATTTCATTATTTATTTTTGGTTTCTCAAGAGACGGGTTCTCTATGTTATCTTGGCTATCCTAGACTCACTTTGTAGACCAGGCTGGACTCGAACTCATGGTGATCCACCTGCCTCTGCCTGGGATTAAAGACATGCGCCACCACGCCTGGCTAGATTATTTTATTTTAAATTTGAGAGTTACACATTTGATCAGCTGTAAAATTAACTCAGCTTTTAGTATGCTGAGGTCAGAAGACCACTTGTAGCAGTCAGTTCTCTCCTTCTACCATGTCCATTTTAGAGACAAAATTCAGGCAGTTACCTTTACCTACTGAGACATCTTGTAGGTTCCTCTTCTATAACTTAAAAATATATCTCTATCCCATTAACATTTTATGATAGTGTGTGCATAGGAGCATAATTCTAAATTTCTGTTTTCTCAAAACTCATTTCCACTGCCCCAAGGCTAACAATCCAATTTTATAAGAAAGTTTCATTACTTAGGCATGAATATGACAAGAAAAATGATAGAGCCATTTTGCGCCATTGTGTGTGATAACATATAATATATCTTCCATTATCAAAGAAAAATAAAAATGGCTATTTTGAAAAAAAGGAATTGATAATCAATGGCTAACTTCTCTATGTGTATTTTCATCTTAGCAACTTTTCCCATGCATCTTTCTAAAGTACATTTGTATTCCTCTAAATTACTGAAATATATGATCTGGATTCCAGCAAAATGTAGTATGGTTCAAGGTCATTTTAGAGAATAATGTTTGGAGGTTTGTTGTTTGTCTGATTTTTTCCATATAAAAATAACTCAGACATCTTTAAATATATATTTTGACCTTTTCATAAATAGATTTATGCTAAGATTTTGATTTTCCTTCCTTCCTTGTTTTTTTATTTATGTGTGGGAAGTGGCATGACAGTGATTTTTCTTCCTCTAAATAAAAGTGTGGGTTTATGTTAATAAGGAGCCCTTTTGCCCACCTCCACTGTTTCTTACTCTTTACTTCTCTGTAGCCAAACAACGAATATTAAACTAGTCAGTACAATCTACCCACAAAAACTTGTTGTCTGTGTTCAGAAGCGTATTCTGTTGTGGTCTTAAAAGAACTGATGTTATGTTTAGAATGTCCTCAATGAGGCAAGCTGTAGGCTTTGTAACTGTGTTTTTAGTACCTGCAGCTACAGAAAATTCACTGTCTTCAACAGCTGAGAAAGTACTTACTCAAAACTTTTAAGTAGTGCCTATGATTGGGAATTTTTCAAACTAGCTTCGAGATTTTAAATGTTCTCATAAAGAAACAAAAACTGTTTGATGTGATAGATATGCAAATTTACATGTTTTTAGCAATTCACAATATATACATGTGTTGAAACATTGCACTGTGCCCTACAAAAGGATATATACTATTTGTCAAGAAAAATGTAACATTTTTTCAATGTTAAATAGAAAAGAAGAAACATACTGTTTTTACCAATATGTATGTATTTATAACCTTTGTGGCCTTAAAAATGTAACAAATAAATGAAAATTAATTAAACTGATGTCAGAACAAAGCAGTTCATGATTATGAAAGTTGTTAAAATGTATTTTCTCTTGGTTGACATGAAGTTATTTCATTTAACAACAAAATCTTATTTTTAGTAGATCAAACATCAAGTGGTCATCAGAGGAAAGAAATAATACTTTTAAGTGGGTATTACTTATTTACTAATAAATAGTCTTAATTTTCAAATGACACAAAAGTGTAACCATTTAATTCTGACTTAAGTTTTCAGCATTTGATCTATTTGCACCAATGGAGTCACAAGCGTTCTTCTAATAGAATCAACAGAATGGCTGTTAGATCAACAAACATCTCTTGACTTTGATTTCTTTTTATGCACTGTGCATTAGAAAACAAGATTTGCTATGTTTATGTGTGTAAGTTGTATGTCTTTCTCTCTGTGTGGATATATGTGGACAGACAAGGAAACAAAATGCAAAGCTCTGTAAATTGGTACTGATGTACTCCTGATGACAAGGGAAATGGAGAATTATTCCTACTGGCACATGCCTGGGTAACATCTGGGGACAAATGGAGCTGTTTTTCCAGAATTTACACTTCAGTGTGAAAATGCAGTTGTGATTTATTGAACTACCTTGACATAGCAGGGCACACACACACACACACACACACACACACACACACACACACACACACACACACACACTCATTCATTCATTCTGTTATCTAGCCTCTGCTTCTGCCTAAAAATCTATTAAGTTCTCAGGACTTTCATTTCACCCCAAGTGTTGCTATTGTCATCAGGGTCTTGACAAACGGAGCGTTCTGTCTTCTGCTTAGGGCAGTCCTGGGTTTTCCCTCTTTACTCTCTTCCTATATTGCTTCAGAAAAGAGGTGACAGGAGAGAATTGGCCTATGGCGCTCTTGGAGCCTTCTGGGAGCTCGACATCCCAGTGAGTTTCTTTCTTCTATGAGAGGTTGTTGTTGTTGTTGTTGTTGTAGGAACCCTGTGCTGTGGTGCTGGGTTCTTTGACAGTTTCACATGTGGAGGCACATAATTGAACACCATACAACACACTCTCTGGAAGTACAGGTTCCCCAGCAATGTTTTTGCCTATGCCAGTCACACATATGTAGTCACATTTAGGAAAGCAAAACTGACCTCATGCCTCAGGAGTCTCCACTCTGTCTCTTTCCTCTAACTACATCTTCCCCCTCACTCTGCAGGTCTTTGTACAGATCTGGAGGATTTAAATATTTATAGCCATGAGGCAGTACCAGGCTGTGCATTCTTTAAACTCTGGAGAACTTGTAAATTAGTACATTATTATCCCCGTTCTCTGTTGACTTGCTATAGCCAGCATGTGCAGACTAAGGCGCACAGTTCATTTACTCAACCACACGTAGTTCTAAGTTGTTTCTGTTTAAGCGTTGCACTCATTAGTGTGATAGCACCAATGGGGCGAAGGGGGAGATCACTTAATAAGAAAGCGCTTCCTCTTCTCAGGAGTGCTGGAAATCTTTGAAGTGGACTTTCATTTATTTGCCTATGGAGCAAGTGAGAAGATACGCTATTTATAGCATTTTGTTGGTATAGCCAGCTAGACGCTATCTGTCTGACACATGGGTACATCCTATCCTTTCAGATCTGCCTAACTTTTTTTTTTCTTTGTCATGGGAGACTTTCTGCTTTTGAAGTGTTTGTAATTCCTCTTTACCAGAACTGTGCCTGGACTGGTGCCACATGCTCTGGATTGGTTGTTTCTGGGCTTAAAAAGTTTCCTGCTTTTCTTATGTTTAATTATATGGGGTTTTGCTTTTCTCCTGTCAGACCATGATTCAGTGCTTTTTAGTGTGTAATTATCCCAATGTCCTCCATTTGAAAAAAAAAGAATATATTTTTGTCCCAAGGTAGCATCTTGTTTTCAGTTGTACTTTTCAGATATGAAATATAAACAAATGAATTTGAACTCCTACATAGCAAAGATAATTACTCATGAAATAAAGTAAGGAAGAAACTAGGCAGAATTTAAATATCCATTGCCTTACCTGCAAAATAGCTGTTCATAGCTTACATGTTGGGTGGCAAGATAAGGTATCTTTAAGCCTACGTAAGATTGTGTAAAATAAGAACATGGGCCTGAATTGCGGGGGAAGGAAAAAAACACCGCAAACCAAAGAAAAAACAAGGCCGTGCTTCTTAAATTTCCATCTTCACATGTAGAATTAATGAAGATGATCTAACTTAAAAGTTCATAAGAGTATTATATGATAAAATAGATCCTAATACAGGAACCAAAATAAATGACTGTCTTCTCTAATAACAAGTAATTAGATATGGGCATATATTATTTTAAAGTTTTTCAAAAGGATTTTGGGGGTAAACAAAGGATATTATGGGATGATTTATAAAGTTCTATTTTCAGCAACCTATTTGTTGAGTTTTCTGAGACATCCAGACCTCACGCCTCACAAGGTTAACCAGCCTTGAGTTTAGAATCAGATCACATTATGGTGAAAGTTCCTGTTTTCCTACCTCTTTCTCCTTCAAATTATGTGTAAAGGCAATTGGTACTCTCCAGAAAGGAACCCCAAGCAGCAGTTAGTTGTTTCATTGAATAGTCCTAGTCAGTGACTGGTTCTGTTCTATCAGTTTCATAATCTGCTCCATCTGCTTTAATAGACATCTGTCACTGAGCCACATGAAGACCCACAATGTTTGCTGTCTTGCCTCTGGCCACTGTCCAGCTGTGCTCAGGCCCTCTACACATTGAAACCACACCTGATTCCTCTGGGTGATGCTAGGGGGTGTTTGTCTTCCATCCTGCCAGCAGTGCTTTCAGAGTCAAATCCAAGTTATAAATGTCAAAATGCATAAAGTATTGGCAGGCTTGTCCTATTAGTGAGCCACAGCTGAAGAAATTCACCAAGCTCCACTGTTGTTTCAACGTACACTTGACATGGGACCTCAGCTATAGCGATGTTTAATCTTCCACCTGATATGAAATGCCTCAAAAATGGAGTCAAGGAAACCACTGTTCAGTTATTCCTAAAATTCAGTATTTGGATACCCTGGAAGACTGAAGTGTAGATATGTTCCTTTGGTTGCAGGTTAGGGAGACCAAGATTTACTAAAAACAATACAGTCTACTGCTGTTACCCACTTTCCCTCCAAGAACTTGAAGGTAAGACTCTGCTACTGAAAACACTACACTCTTTAGGGACAGGAACAGGAGGGATAGAACCGGAATCAACCTGGAACCCTCATTCCTGAGGACTAGCTCTTCCAGTATCAGAATAGTATGCAAACTTCCAAGGGAAGTAAAACAATTAATAGTCCTACCCAACTGTACATCCTATAAGCTACGTCAATGACTATCCCAATAATATCTCAGGAATAGTATGATAGTAACACTATTACCTTGATGCTTGTTTGGTAAAGTGGCAGTTGTAGGTTCCCTAGAATGCATGACCTCACCGGCCATGGAATGGGGCTAGGTTTAAGGCAAGAAGCATGAATACCCTTCCTTCAGTTCAATTAGACTGTTGTTGTTTACCCCCAGGATATCAATACTGCTATAGCACATTCCTGGATATCTTGCCATTCTAGACATCTGTTGCTCTTAGGCCTTAAAGCTCAGTAGGAATATTGACTTCTTTTCCCCATGGCATCTTGTGTAACTCCTTCTGGTATTTTTCAGAGCTAATACTCAGGGAGGAATCTTCCAAGTTAGTTCTCTAAATCCTGTGTCCAAAGCATGTGGCGCCTTCAGCAATAAGCTCTTACCTTCAATTTCTTGGAGGGAACCAAAGACAACAGTAACAGCCTATATTGGTTTTTGGGTCTTTCAGGATCCCTGACCAAGAACATAAAGGGAGATTTTATGTGCTTAGCACCGAGATTTTTAAATGATACTAAGTATGTTGAAAATCAATGCAGAATCCATACAGAATGATACATTTTTGTTTCCTTAGAATACACATAGGTAAGTATATATGGATACATAGGTTAAATGAACTTGTCCCACTTGACTCATCAGTGATTTCCAATTACCACAGACTGTCTAAAGAATTTTCTTATTACTGATACCTGAAATCCCAAAAGAAAGATATTGATGAAGACACAAATAAATGTGAAAATTTGTAGACATCATTAATGGGTTTTAAAGCAAAGAACCGTTTAGTCTAATGACTGTTCTCATTACGCTGTGCTCCTTGAAGTCATGATTATTTTTATTCATGAGTGTCAATATTGAAAGTATAATTTCTATTTAACCAGATTTTTCTTACCAACTAATAAAATATGCATAAATATTACAACAATAGTTATGGTGACCACTACATACTTATTTATCTTGGGCCCTTTCTAGCTTCCTACACATGAAGTTTCTTACAGCAACTTTGATTGCTATGCATTATGTGGCCTACGTGATACTGAAAGTAACTCATGAGAGATGTAATAGATGCAGAGTCACCCAGTAGCTGGCCCAACAGGACAATAAAGTCTGTCCTTGGGTAATACCTTCTCTGGTTTGTTACTCTTTAAGGAAAGAGCATCTTCTCAAAGAAGAACTTCATATTCATCTCACGTGCTTTTGCAACCCTGGCAGTAACTCTGGGAGCGCACTCTTGGGAACTGCTATTTTGACACTGAAAAATTCCATTTACCCTTGTGATCACTGCAAGTTATTTTAGTTTCTTTTTAACTACCTATTTTCCTACATGGCTATTTTCTTCTTTTAATGTTATGGTAGCCATTGACTTCCATTTAACATTCGATCGTCAGTATTAATATTTACCTAATGATAAAAATGGACATACTGTTTACAAAACTGCAGTAGCCCTCTCTGTGAGCTTGCTGTTCTACACACCTGCTAAGGTCCATGTAGGATGCGCAGTGGAAGCTCTTCTACTGGCCTTGACAATCTTCCAATATATTTAAGGGAGAACTGATCTCTTGTACCACACAGAAGATTAGGAGAGGAGTCAGGTATTTCCTTTACTTACCCTTAAATGCATGATACTGAACTACAGACCACTTAAGAAATTCTAAACTCAAACATTCCAAGAAGGAAAAAAAAAAAAAAAAACACTGCAAAGAAAAATGTACTGTGTAGTTGAAATTAAAGTATTTTAAAAAGCCAAGTCTGAAGAATAATGCAGTTAAAAACAGTATGCACTTATATCTATATAGATTATTTTTTCACTATACTTACTGAATTTCAGATACTTTGCTACTGTAGCGTGACTAGTGTGTGTGTGTGTGTGTGTGTGTGTGTGTGTGTGTGTGTGTGTGTGTGCTAGTTCCTAAGTGACAACCTTAAATGAATAAAATTAGGGATCTTTGGAAAACAGTTTGATCCTAGGGCAGGGCCATGGATTCCATGTAACCTTGTAATGTCATAAAGGGAGGCCATGAGGACAACAGGGATTCAGAGTGAGTGTGTTCTGCACACATACTGCTTTAGAACACAGTTGACACAGACACATGAATTCCCTGCTTGTCTTCCCTGGTGACTAGGCTTGAGCACACCACCATAGCTGTAGACGATTTTTAGAGCCTTGTGTGGCCTTCAGCATTTATGAGAACTGTTATACTTCTGCTTTGGTGTGGGAAAGCCATGGGTTGGGCACAAAGCCATCAAGGGTTAGAGTCACACTGAGTATGTAATATTATCAGTGACCTTGGACAAATTAAGAGATTTGTGAAGTTTTCGGGAAAAGAGAAGGATAAATAATGATGTTTACCCTAGAGTGATTAAGGCGGAACTAATGAGATGCTTTAAGTCTATTAGTCAGCAGCGCATCTGGTACATGCTATCACCTGGTGGTCCTGTTAGAAGACTCAGAAAAACCTGGAAAAAGCTGGAGCTCCAAATTCCCGACTCTACCTTATCAGGAAATGAGACCCCCAAATTCATACAAGGTTCTCACCACAAGCATTAACTAATCATTACAATATTCTTGAAGTGTAACATTAAAATTCAAACTGGAAAGTACTTGTCCATATTTTAAGTGAGTAAGAGCGAAGGATGATAATGAACAGCTGATGTTCATTCTTAGCTATAACTTGAAGGTAGGAAATGCCTTCGTGATACCCTGTGGGCATGTCTGGCAACACAGGCCTAAGTATTCACCTGGGCAGGTTTGAAAGCACTCCATACTGGACTTGCAGATTCCCCAGAGCAGTGGGGGCAGAGCAAGTTCTGTAACTGATAGAACATATTGGCAAATCAACACTCTTATTTTCCTTATGAAGCTGTATATGTCTAAAATAAACCAAAATTAACAAATGATGTTTGTGTGATGGTTGGTAAAAATGGACTAATTATGTTGGATTTTTTTTCCCTGGCATTTACAATGCTCCTTTCCAAACAGACACTAGAGAGAACATGTGGGAGGCAGTGCTTTCTACATCCCAACATTGTCTTTGATGTGCTGGCAGTAATGCGGAGGCAAGGAGATGTGCTCGCTGTTAATGATGTGTTCTTTTACTAAAGTTGAGGCGTAGTCTAGCATAGATGTAGTGGCTGTGTGAAATCTTACACAATTCTCAAAATCATTTGGTTTAAAATGAAAGCGAATAGAATTCCACTCGTCTTTGTGAGTGCGTCAATGCATTTGTTCATATACAAATGTGTGAAAATGGGTCTATTTTGTATGCCATTTGTATCAAGGTCTTCACTTACAAAGGTGATAATAAGAATTCTACCTTTTCATTTGATTCCTACCTGTGTGAAGAGGCATCAACTCTGATGATTAAATTTTTTGAGCCAAGAATTGAGGCAAAAGCAAGAGATGATAGATTTCTAAAGATAATTACTTACAAAGATCTCTGAGTGAAAAATCATGAAGCAAGCTATAATCCAGTCCCTCAGAATAGACATTGCCAAGCCTCAGGGTTGGCTGAAGGTTGCTGCAGAATCTCCAGTGAGCTGGTTCAAAATCAGGCTGTCTTAAACAGAGGCAGCCTACTGTAATGAATGCGCCCCACCCATAATGGGCTCTGGACATCTGCTATTTATTAACTGTTTGAATTGTGACTACTACTACTACAAAAAAAAAAATAAATTTCCACACAGAAATTTTAAAAATACACACTGTATTTGAAAAACATCAAAGATTGCTGACAGAAGAATTTACAAGCATAAGAACAAAATAGGAAGAAACCATGGAACATGGAAGACAAGTCTTTCTGTGTGCACTGCATCCGTTTGAACATCTAATCTTCTAATGCACTTGTATGTTTAAGTAAAAGCTAATTATGGAAAATGTTGCTTTGTTATATTTAAATCGTGTGATGATTTCATTTGTTTCTTTTTCAAAAATATGTTAGTTATATATTTTTTAAGAATTGGACTCCATAGCTAGTATACGATATATTCTTACCCATATTTAATTGTCTGTATTGGCTTATTAGTAATAAATTGATTTGACTATCAGAAGAAAATTCAAGGGGAAAAAGTGAACATCTGATATCAAAATAGTCCTGTGGCTATTATGTTTCATTATTAAAAGCCATGTTACTATGCGATAAATAATCATCTGTTGATTAATTACTTGACTTTATTTTCACTATCAATATTGAATATTATTGCACTTAAACAATATGTAAATGATTATGAGTTATTCACTTTGTGATTTGAGGGCTAACTGAGACTGACCATTTAGAAACATATTCCTTTACTTTTATTACCATTCTTCTCTTACACAACAAAATACAATAAAACAAACAAAAAAATCAACAACAAAATCAGCTCCCAACTACTGAGAAGTAGTTTTAGCAGCCAGCATGCTGTGGTGTGGTCCAGAGCAGGAGCACAAGGAAGATCATCTTCACTCAGATGGGCTTCATGAGTTTGTTTCATGTATGTTCGAGCGTAGGCACAATATTTCATCTGATAGCTATGAGATCTTATGACTAACAGAGTGTAAATCGCATGATGACCACCCATAGTCCTCACAACAAAACCCAAAGTTGGAATGTGATTTATCTGGCATTTGAGCTTTTAAATATTGGCTGATTTTTCAGAGAACGTGGGAATGTGTGCAAGGAAAATTCTAGCACCTGCCGTTTTTAAATCAGTATTCTGATGCTTTGTCTCTTCATCTTCTCCCCATACACTCCCCTGGCAGCATATTCTTTGAGGAAAGGTTATGAATCTAGCAGAGTATCCCATCTGAGAATGAAAATGTTTACTTGGTAACTCAAAGGGTAAAAGAAGAGCCAGCTACTTGCCTAAATACAACATGAATGGAATCACATACCCTGTTAGAAAAATAGGAGGGCTGTGCAGTCTTGTGCCTAGAGGTGTTGATGTGTGGGGTACAACTATAGACTCTGCCAGATGGAACATATGGCAAAGACTAATTAAAATGTTCCAACTGGGAACAAGCCATGCACTTTCGGTGCCATTTCTAGAATGTTGAAATTTTCTAACAACACTATATTCTGTCGTCGTGTGTAGCCCTCTGGCCAGATTTTCTAGCTGTATGTATATACATACATACCCTATGTATGCCTAAGATGCGTTGCACACATGCAGACCTGAAAGGAAAGGGCCTATGCAGATCAAGGATTGACATGTCTTGAAGGCTGTATTAGAGTTACTCGAGACAAGCTTTTCTCCTGAGGTATTGCACCGTATTGAGAACGGAAAGAAAGATAAATGTGTGCCTGCTGTGCATGACTGAGAAGATTTGCCTCAATGTTATCTTTGTGAGCATCAGTTTCATTTATTGCAATTATCTTCTTTTTACGTTCTGGCCTATTTGAGGGTCAACATTTTGATGAGCATATTGTAGAATTAAATTTTAAGGAGCAATTTTTAGAGATGAATGTAGGCATTAAAAAAAACCCCAGGTATACGCATGTGGACGATGATTTGGAATTTTTTTGGGGGGGGGAAATGGATTATTTTCCCGAGCGACTTAATTTAAAAGTAAAACCACCATTTATTTTACTACTGCAAACACTATGCATTTATTTTCACCTGGGGCACAGGCATTCCATACCTAGCCGAGCCTTGGCTTTTCTGTTTGCATTTTCACTGAGTGTGGAATACCACCCTAATCTGGCTAGCCTTTGCTTTATATGTGTCTCCAAGAACACTGCCTGATTTCATGGTGATAGATTGTTTGCTTTGTAATGATATATGAATAACGTGTTGCCTCATGCTGTTTTATATCTTTAATGTGGCTTATAACTTAAAACACGTGCTTATTTAAACATCTTTCCTTGGGTCATCCTCCTTGTTACTTATCTTCTTTGGGTCTGTAATTGTAGTATAGTTATCCTGTACTATATGGCTAAAATCCTCTGATAAGTGAGTACATACTATGCATGTCTTTTTGTTTGTTTGTTTGCATTACCTCAGTCAGAATGATATTTTCTAGTTCCATCCATTTTCCTACAAATTACAAGATGTTTTTGTTTTTAATAGCTGAGTAGTATTCCATTGTGTAAGTATACCACAGTTTCTTTATACATTCTTTGGTTGAGGGACATCTGTGTTTTTTTTTTTTTTTTCCAATTTCTATCTATGAGCAGAGAATGAGAGAAAGCCCAACAAATGCCTGGCCCAACCTGAGACCCACCCTATGGGGGAAAGCCAATCCCTGAAATTATTAATAATACTTTGGTATGCTTGCAGACAGGAGCCTAGCATTGCTGTCACCTGAGAGGCTCCACGCAGCAGCAGATCAAAAAAGATCCTGAGACTCACAGCCAAACATTGGGCTGAGCTCAGGGGTACTTGTGGAAGAGTATGTGTGGGGGGAACACAGAAGGGAGGGGACAGGAGCGCCACAAGAAGTCCAACTATGCCAAGTAACTAGGGCTCAGGGGGTTTACCAAGACTGAAGCACCAAGGACGGACCATGCATTGAATAGACCTAGGCTCCCTACACAGATGCAGCTGATGGGAAGTGTGACCTTAATATGGGTCCCCTAGTAAGACCCCTCTAGTAAATGGGGACCGTCTCTGATATGGAACTTTTTGCCTACTTTTAGATCACTTTCCCTTGGCAGAGCTGCCTTGCCAGGCTATAGGGGAAGAGGATGCACTCAGTCCTGATGTGACTTGATGCCCTCCAGCGGGTTGGTGGTGGGGGTATGTTTTGGGAAAGAGGGAGGGAGGGGCCTGAGAGGAGAAGAAGGAGGGGGCTACTATTTAAAGTGAATAGATAAATACATTAAATAAATAATTACCTTAAAAACACATGCTTATTATAGACAAAAGTAAATATGTATTTGATGAGTTTGAACATAAGAGTATTTATTTCATATATATTTAAATGAATGTGTTGTGTTTCTTGTTAAATCTAAAAGCCCATTTTCACCACCTTAGTTTTGGGAGCATTCACTTGTAAGCTGAATTTTGCTTTGAGTTGCTTACATTTTCCTAGTTCATCAGTAGCCCATAAAATCCAATAAATGTGTATATAGCTTGATTATTCACATTGATTAAAAAATGTTTTTACAATATTTGCCAGAGGATTAAAGCCAAAGCTGTTGATTAAACACACATTTCAATACTTTGAAGCTGAGATATTTCCTTATGGGAATTTCTTTTTTTTTTTTTTTTTTTTTTCTTCTTCTTCTTCTTTTTTTTAACCAAAGAGCTCTCATACATGCATGCACAAATCCAGGAATGAATTAACATCCCAGACAAACTTGATAGATGTGGTTTTAGATACCCCATTCAGTCATGGTAATGTGCTTCATATGTGCAGTGTAATGTGACCCACAAAAAATTTGGAAGGTTGAGGGACTGTGTGGATATGACCGTTTTTAGGAGACCTTTAGTACCGTAAGCTAAAAGCCAAGGAATCATGTTCTCATAGAGTAGGATGTGGAGTAACTAAAACAAATTCATCTGTGTCTTACTTAAGATTTCTGTTGCTTAGGTGAAACATCACTGTTCATTGTCAGAGACAACCAGGACAGGAACTCAAACAGGGTAGGAACGTGGAGGCAGGATTTGATGCAGAGGCCATGGAGCAGTGTTGTTTACCGACTTAGTTCTCATGGCTTTCTTAGCCTGCTTTCTTATAGAATACAGGAGCACCAGCCCAGGGATGGCACCACCCACAAATGGCTGGGCCCTCCCCTATTGGTCACTAATTAAGAGAACAATCTACAGGCTAGCCTATGGGCTGGTCTTGTGGAAGCATTTTTTAAATTAAGGTTTCCTCTTCTCAGATGACTATAGCTTGTGTCAGGTTGACATAAAATAACCCAGCACAATTTGGAAGAGCAAAATCATAAGGAAAAGACATTTTGTAAAGTGTCATCGGGGACACTAATGTAAGACAGGCAGGGCAAGGTCAGGTCATTAGTGCCTCAACTGATAGACAATGGGGCTTGGGTGAGATTCATCAGGTCAAGGAAAATAATCCTGGTGCTTGGATAGAGTGGCCTCAGTACTTTGGAGATAATTAATGTGACAGCAGTGTGGCAGTAAATCAGAACTTAAAAGTATGAATATCAGAGTTAGGAAAATAAGGTGTGAGTCACTTGTGAGAGAGAGCCCTGAGTGTACACTCCCCTCCTTATCCCTTTGCCTCTCTCTCCTCTTATCTTCAAAATATATAAACGTGACTATTAGAGCTCCGAGGTACTGCTTTATTCCAATAACAGTTACTTAGAGTAATAGCTCACTCTCACTAGGAGTGTGCAAATTTGAGACTGAAGTGACTACTGAGTGCGAAGCCCTTGCCACTAGCCTAATGGCTTATATTACCATTTGTACTTGCCAGCAATTCTCCAAGTCACTTGAGGCCAACTATATGCGGAGATGACAGACAGACTCCTTATTTGTCTCAGGAAGGCCTGTATGAAGTAACACATTCCTGCAACAAAGTGCCATGGAATTCAGCATAACTTTTCATCTCATTCACTTCTAGTCTGAAAATAGTTTATAGCTATGCTGCCAATATCATGCACATGTCTATAGAGTGGCCACTAACTAGGTATTTTGAGTTATAGTTACATTTGAAGCAATCTGACTATGTTTATAATTCTGGTAGGGTTTGCTGAAGTGACTTCGATCACTTGTTTTAAGCTTTGTAAGCACCGTTGTTGTTGTTGTCATGATCATTGAACTTTAGACAAAATATCCTATGTAAATATCAAAAATAAAACTAGTCCTGGCCATATGTAAGTTTTCAATTCAGGCACCGTGTGGATAAAATATCAGTAATTGTCTACATAGACTTAACTATAGGGTGTCTTCACCCTGATAATAAGTATGCTAGGATATTTTTTCCCAGTAAACATTTAAACAAATTTTATGTCAGTATTTTCATTGTGATTATCTGGAACTCGCATGTAACTGGGATTCTTCTTTCCCATCTCAAAGCAAACAAGCCCAAGTGGTGTGAGCTCTGAGAGTCTCCAGGA